>NC_138775.1:45745529-46345529 GCF_965119305.1 Pelophylax lessonae | reverse complement strand
CAGATCCTCTTCTCGGGTTCCTCTTTGGCACTCCTGGCCCTTCCCTCCTGTTGAGTGCCCCCACAGCAAGTCACGGCTCCCTGTGTCCATTCAGACAAAAAGTCGTGACCCAGCCCCGCCCCGCCCCTCTCTCTCCTGATTGGCTGAATCATTTTGATTGACAGAAGTGGGAGCCAATCGTGCCACACTGCTGTCCCAGCCAATGAAGAGGGGAGTCCCAGGCAGCTTAGACCCTCCTGCAACATTACTAGTGAAAGATGGGCTCAGGTAAGTATTATGGGAGCTGAAGGGGGCTGCTGCACACAGAAGATTTTTTTATCTTAATGAATGCATTAAGATAAAAAAAAAAAAAACCTTTAAAGCATCACCTATGGTGGTTTTTGGGCACCATAGATTTTGGCGATATCATGGGCGCATGCAATTTTAAGACATTAAATGTTTGGTATCTATTTAATTGATGCAACCTCAACTTTTATATTTTAACCGAAAAAGGGGATTATATGGTGTTCTGCTTCGCGTTATTGAACTGTTGTATAACACTAGTCAGACAGCTTAACAATAATTCAGAAGTCAAGAAACGGGAGACATCAGATCTGTATGTATTCTTTTTTCTGAACAACTTTGTAAAACTACAACATAAGCATAAACAAAACATATGTGTCAGTACATTAAACATTATACAGCAGCCTCACTCTATCAGTGAATGTACTTACAGACAATTCCATCCTTAGTCCTGAATAGATAGGAGCTCTTCTGCTGCAGTCTGCAGTATCAGGGAGTCAGTTGTGAAATGGAGGAAATACAGTTCCAGGTTACAGGTTACTGCTCTTCCCTCTGAGGGGAATACCTTTTCCTGTCAAGCTCTAGCAAATACACTTCCAGGTTAAAGGTTACAGCCTCTTCCTCTGTGTTCTGGCAAATAATAACTATAATAACTAACTCTGACCACTAGATGGCAGCAACATCAACAACATTGCAGTATAATCTGTAACAGCACATTACTATGACCAATATGGGCAGAACATATGGTGTGTTTTTGCATTAAAATTCATTTTATTATATTTTTCCCTGAAAATTTGCATTTAATAAACAGTTGCGCAAATATCACGTGTCACAAAAATGTGCAACTATCACCGTTTTATTCTACAGGGCCTTTGCTTTCAGAAAATATATAATGATATGGAGGTTTAAGTAATTTTATTGCCACAAATTATGATTTTTACATGCACGCAAAGGGGGCGTTGGGAGCAAGGGGGGCATTGTCTCAAAACATGGCCTGATGCCCAGCAACAGAAAAGCAGGCTGGGCAGGATGGAGTGGCTATTGCTAACCAATGGGGGTGGAGGAGATGATGTCCCCAGGGCAGGACCTGTTGCCCAACAATGGAAATGCAGGCTGGGCTGGAGAGAGCTAATGGCCAGAGGACTGAAGAGTAATAGCATGTCTCATGGTCTTAAAAATTTGGCTTTGACCAAAGTCTCCATCTTTAGTACCATGGATCGGAAAATTAGGAGGTCTTGTCAGATCTCTTATCTATTTTACAGTATTTTTCGACCAGACACAAACTTCAGATCCATCTGCCCTTCCTGAAATGTGCACTTTGTTCACTAAGTTATTTTTCTTCATAACAGCCAGAATAATATATATTACCCAGCTATGATCTGCTGGGGAATTTAGCCTTGAGGCAATACTATATCAGGCTCCACCAGCTAGAAAACACTATATACTTAGAAATGTCCAGATTAAGTGTAAAATAATAATGGATTTTAAAATAAGACCCGTTGTTAGTGTATAAATTACAGACAAGGTGCTAATTAAACAAGGTGCTATATACAGAGCTTCGGCTGCTTTATTCACAGAAATTCAACACCAGCCGCAGACTTTGTGGTAATGAAAATGCTTTCTGTCTAAATATGACTTATGCTGTGCAAAAGCCTATGCGCTGGAACTCAATAAAGTTCACGTTTTCAGAAATAAATCCAGCACAGACACAACATTTTCACACACATATATATATATATATATTTTTTTTTTTTTTACTTTTCATTTTTACTTCTCAGATTAATTTCCTTCTCTAGTCTCTTCTGTCTGCAAATATGCTGTGTGTAAATCTGATTAAACCTAAAGCTGAACTCTAGGAAGATAGAAAAGTTAAAAAGTAATGCAGATTGGTTATCATTAACCAGTTCCGGACTGCCCACTGCATATATTTGATGTGGCAGGTACGTGATGCGCATCTGCAGGTAGGGGGAGCGCCCGCCTGCCGCTCCCAGCGGTGCTTTGATTCAGTTCAGAACCAATCAGTCAACAGGTCCAGGCCAATGATTTATGGCCCGGACCTGGTGATCAGTTCTGATCAATTGCAGAACCTCCTTTGCCTGTGTATTGTAAACACAGGCACAGGAAATTATGCAATCTCCTCTCCTGGAGGCCTTTTTTGGTTCCAGCGTGAGAGGAGAAAGCATCACAGTGAGTACACAAGCACTACACTGACACCAGTACGCAGAAACACATATTTAACCCCCCTAATCACCCCCATTAACCCTTTCACTCCCTGTCACAGTGTCACTATATACAGTATACAGATAATCTACTCATCACTGTATTAGTGTCACTGGTGACGCCAGTTAGCGCCAGCAGAAGTTAGCGGTAGTTATCATCAGTCCCAGATAGGCTTAGGCTACCCACCATATATCCCCTAATAAAGGTTTAACCCTTGATCACCCCAGTTAACCTCTTCACTGCCTTGTCACAATGTCACTATATACAGTCTACAGATAAGTTACCGATCACGGTATTAGTGTCACAGGTGACACTAGTTAGCTAGTTAGCATCAGTGTCAGTCTTAGTATAGCTTAAGGGTCCCGACACATATGTTCTAAAAAAGTTTTCACCCCCTGATCGACACCCCCCCCCCCCCAGTTAACCCTTTCACTCCCTGTCACAGTGTCACTAGTAAAGTTTGCAGATTTTTTTTTCTGCACTGCATTAATGTCACAGGTAACACCAGTTAGCGTTAGCATCAGCATTAGTTAGGGTCAGTCCCAGACAGCATCAGATTTAACCCTTTGATTGCCAGTAACACTAACACACAAACACTATATACCTCCATTACAAGTATAGTGTCTGAAAGGATCAATATCTTTGATCTGATCAGAACTATACTAGCGTCCCCAATAGTTTAGTGTTCCCAAAAATGCGGCATGAGCAGGATCAGCCCCGACACCTGCCAGCACCTGCATTTAGCCCCTTTGCCCAGCCCCCAAGAAGTGCAGTATCAACAGATCAATATCACTTCCAATACACAGCATCCAAAAACGCAGCGTTAGCAGAGTTAGGCCTGATCTCTGCTAGCACTCGCTTTTTTTTGTAGCGGTTCAAACAATCCTCGTCAACCAGGTTCTTCTTTACCTATGAGTCACACTAGGTACCTGTAGTACATTTAGTGGCCAAAATGTCAAACGAAAGGTACACTAGTGAAGAAGCCTACAGGATACTGAGCATGAGAGATGAGAGCCATAGGGAGTACTCACTGTCAGAATTAGGCTCAGTATATGAACCTGTAGAGAGCAGTGGCACCCTGACAGATAGCTCTGATGAAGGAGTAGAGGTCCCTGCTAAGGTCAGGCATACCCAACCCCGTTCTTCTGTTGATGAGGTGCAACAACCGCATGATTCTCGTATGCAGCTGTGTCGTTACTTGTGCCGCTCAACCTTCTGGTGAACTGGTGAGCACCAGTGGCCTAGTACACCCTGGTCAAAGACAAACCAGCACTGCAGTATCACATGGTGATGTGGCGAGTCCCATAAGTGCAGTTCAAGCTGGTGTGGTGGCTAACACAAGTAGTGGCCCACAGCCACCAAAAATTTGAACGCAGGCCAGTTGAAACCATAGCCCTTCCTGTTGGGCCTGCAAATCCTGATTGGCAGCCCACAGATTCTGCAGCGCCCGTACTTCCCCCATTTACTGGCCATCCTGGAATTCAGGTGGAAACAGCCAATTTTACTCCCCTTAAATGTTTTTGAGCTGTTTTTCACAGAAGATCTATATGGATCTATTGTGGCCCAAAGTAATTTGTATGCTAATCAATTTATTGCTGCAAACCCAAATTTGACCCTTGCCAGACAATTGGTTGGAAACCTATAACGGTTCCCGAATTTAAAACCTTTCTGGGCCTATCGCTCATTCGCTCAACATGGACATTACTAAAAAGAGTGAGTTGTTGTCATATTGGTCCACTTATTCAATTCATCATATGCCTGACCTGTGTTCTCTGCTGCCATGGTCAGTGCAAGATATGAGCAAATATTGCGATTCATGCACTTCAACGACAATGAACTCTGTCGTCCTCAGGGTGACCCTGAATTTGACCGGCTCCACAAAATTTGACCCCTCGTAAACCACTTCAACCAAAAATTTGCAGCCTTGTTTATCCCCCAACAAGATGTCTGTGTTGATGATTCCCCAATTAGGTTTTCTGGCCATCTTGCTTTCAAACTGGACCATAAGGTGAGTACCTGGATAGAGAACTGGCTCCAGGGGAGAGTCCAGAGGGTGATGATTAATGGGGAGTACTTGGATTGGGCGGGTTTGGAAAGTGGGGTCCCCCAGGATTCGGTCCTGGGACCAATCCTGTTTAATTTATTCATAAATGATCTAGAGGAGGGGATATCTAGTACAAACTCAGTATTTGCGGATGATACTAAACTAAGCTTGCCAATATCTTCTATGCGGGATGTGGAAACCTTACAAGCGGACCTGAACAAAATAACGGGGTGGGCAACTACATGGCAGATGAGGTTTAATGTTGAAAAATGTAAAGTAATGCACTTGGGGGCCAGAAACCAGAAAGCAAGCTACTCACTAGGGGGGAACCTCTGGGTGAGTCTAGGATGGAAAAAGACTTGGGGGTACTGGTAGACAACAGGCGTGGCAGTGGCATGCAATGCCAAGCCGCTGCAAGCAAAGCCAACAGAATACTGGGATGTATAAAAAAGGGGATTCACTCCAGAAATAAAGAGATTATTCTCCTGCTCTACAAGACTCTGGTCCGGCCACATCTGGAGTATGCTGTCCAGTTCTGGGCACCAGTCCTCAGGAAGGATGTGCTGGAATTGGAAAGAGTCCAGAGAAGGGAAACAAAAATAATTAGGGGAATGGAGGACATCAGCTATGAGGAAAGAATACAAGCACTGAACCTATTCTCTCTGGAGAAGAGACGATTGAGGGGGGATATGATATCAATGTACAAATACTGTACTGGTGACCCTAGCATAAGGAACAAACTATTCAGAGTAAGGGAATACAATAAGACACGTGGCCACTCACTAAAACTAGAGGAAAGGCGGTTTAACCTTAAAATGCGTAAGGGGTTCTTCACTGTAAGAGCGGTAAGGATGTGGAATTCTCTTCCACAAGCAGTCGTATCAGCACGAAGCATTGATAGTTTCAAAAAACTATTAGATGGGCACCTTAGAGACCACAACATACAGGGGTATACAATGTACTGTTAACAGCAAACACACACACACATCATAGGTTGAACTGGATGGACTGATGTCTTTTTTCAACCTCACTAACTATGTAACTATGTAACTGTTTCTCCCCAGTAAGCGTGCCAGATATGGGGTCAAGATGTATAAGCTCTATGACAGGGCAACAGGCTATATATGCAGCTTCCTGGTTGGGGGAAAAGGTGGGGAAAAGATAGCATCACTGAGATCCCCAACTGCCCAAACTACATAGGGAGCAGCGGCAATATTGTTTGTGACTTGGTGACACCCTTATTCGGAAAGGGGTACCATTTATACGTGGACAACTTCTATACTAGCATGCTACTCTTTAGACACCTCTTTCAAATACTAATTGGCGCATGCGGCACCATGTGATCTAATCACCGGGCCTTCCCCCAACGGCTTGTAAATTCCGCACTTAGCCACGGGCAGAGAGCCTGCTTGAGGTGCAATAAATTTCTTGCAGTGAGGTGGAAGGACAAACAGAACATTTTCATTCTACCCTCCATTCACGCAGATATGACAGTCCAAATTACAACGGCAACTGGTGTTGCTGAGAAGCCCCTCTGTGTCCACGACTACAAACGTGAAATGGGAGGGATGGACTTCAAGGACCAGATGATGGGGTCATACTTAGTTGCTGATAAGGCCAGACACTGATACAAGAAAGTGTCTGTTTACTTTTTCCAGTTGGCTCTTTTCAACGCTTATGTACTATACAATGTGTCTGGAAGAAGTAGATTCTTCCTAAAATTCCAGGAAGAGATCATCACAACCCTCCTGTATCCAGAAGGTGCTGTGGCCCAATTTCCCAATCAACATGCAGTGAGCCGGCTGCAGGGGATGCATACCCCTACCCAAAGAGCACCCCAAAAAAGATGCTGTAACTGTAACAAGCGCAGATATAGGCGTGACACCTGCTATTTTTGTCCCTCCTGTCCTGGGGAATCTGGCCTCTGTATCAGTGATTGTTTCAGTCGCTACCACACACTAGTGAAGTATTAGTATAGGGTACAGCACGGCACAATTTCACACAGGGTCTTGAAAGAGGTTGGATGGCTATCACATTTTGAGAAACCCTAACCTGGTACATTTATAGTTACAGTAAAAGTGTAAAAAAAGACGAAAAAAAAACAAAACATAAATTAATAAATAAACATGAAAAAAAGGCAAAAATAGTTGTTGTTTTATTGTTCTTACTGTTCTACTGTATTTTATGCTATACTGTAATGTTTTATTGTTACTGTGTTTTATTGTTAACCATTGTTTTGCATTCAGCTGCAGCACTGATTTGCTTATTTTGACAGCAACAGGGTTTGCTCTTGCAATACGTAAAATCAGCGACTCCAGCACTGTAGGAGGTGATTTCACCACCACAGTTAAGAAAAAGAGCATACAGTACTGTATATGGCGAAGCATAGATGATGGGGTGGACATAGGGGCGCATTGCCCCTATGCTTCACCATATATTTCTTACTATTTTTTGTTGTAGATTGCTATAAAAAAGTTTTTTATTAAGTTAATGATTTGTTGATACTGTGTTTTATCGTTAACCGTTGTTTGCTTTGCAGGTACGGAATTCAGCTGCAGCACCGATTTGTTTATTGTAACAGCAACAGGGTTTGCTCTCACAATACATAAATCAATGACTCCAGTGCTGTAGGAGGTGATTTCACCACCGCAGTTAAAAAAAAAGCTTTGAGTGGTTATACCGATATGATGCCTGCAGGTTTAGACATCATCTTGGTATAGTTTTTTTTCACCGGCGATCAGCTTTTATGTAAAAGCAATCCTAGCAGCTATTTCACCACTAGACTGCTTTTACAAGCAATTGCGAGGATATGTGCCCTATTATTGGTGTCATTGGGCCCCATTATTGGTGTCATTGGGTGAAATTATGCCTCATCATTGTTAACATTAATGGAAATTGTGACCCATCATTGGTGTCATTGGGAGGAATTGTGTTCCATCATTGGTGTCATTAGGCCCCATTGTTGGTGTCATTGGGAGGAATTTTGCCTGTTCATTAGTGTCAGTGGGGGGATTTGTGCCCCTTTATTGTTGTCAGTAGATAAAATAGTGCCTCAAGGGCCAGATAAAAGCAAGCACAGGGCCATAGTTTGGAGACCACTGGTTTATGGCATAATATGCATGTATTCAAACTGACTACCTAATGAAAGCAATTACTGACATTACTGCCAGGGGAATACATACATAGTTTGCAGTCTGGACTAATGGACAAAAAGAGAAAACAAGTAATTAGTAGACATGTGTGATTCGTTTCATTATGAATCGAAATTCAAATGACATTTGTGTGATTTCGAGATTCAGATGCCTCCAAATCTCTGAAGCACAACAATAATGCATTTAAGCTAATCCAAAAACAACAAGTACATTCATATTCATTTGTTTAAATTAGATGACATGATGCGATAGTTTGGACCTTTTGTTAACCACTTAAGGACCAATCCCATTTTTGACACATTTTGTTCACAAGTTAAAATGAGTAGATCAGTAGAAAACTACTTAGAACCCCAAACATTATATATATTTTTTAAGCAAAGACTCTGGAGAATAAAATGGCCGTCATTGCAATATTCTTTGTCACGCGGTATTTGCGCAGCAATCTTTCAAATGCCATTTTTTGGAAAAAATACGAAAAATTACATTTCACTGCATTTAAAAAAAATTGAACAGTAAAGTTAGCAAATTTTTTTGCATGTTGCGAAAGATGATGTCACGTCGAGTAAATAGATACCCAACATGCAATGGTTTAAAATTACGCACACCTGCAGAATGGCAACAAACTACGGTCAATAAAAATCTCCATAGGCGACTCTGTAAACATTTTTAACGGTTACCAGTTTAGAGTTAGAGAGTAGCTCTTTTTTTAAATGATTGCTCTTGCTCTGGCAATCGCGGCAATACCTCACATGTGTGGTAAATTGGGGGGCACGACTTCCGTATACGCTTTCTTTCGTGCGCGAGCTCACGGCGACGGGGGCAGCTAAAAAAAATATATATTTTTTCCTATTTATTTTATTTATTTTTCTAATTTTACCACAGGTTTTTTAAAAAAAAAATTTGATCACTTTTATTGCTGTCACAAGCAATGTAAACATCCCTTGTGACAGCAATATGCAGTGACAGGTACTCTTTATGAAGGGATCGGGGGTTTAAAATACCCTAAACCCCTGCACTACACTTCCATGTATTCAAAACGCTGAGAACTGCATTTGAATACACTCACTTTTTAAATTTGGCGCCTTTAGCAGCTGAGTAACCCGGACATGACGTCATGAACGCCGCCTCCGGGCTACGTCATCGGAGACCCGATCAAAGCCACATCCAGGTTTGATCAGGACTTCATCCAGCCGGCAGACGCACCGGCTGGTTGCTCGGCGGGACTGGAGACCCGAGCAGAGCCACGGAAGGCATCCCCTCCCGCTCACTGGGGTAGCGATCGAGCGGCTCCCGAGCCACATCGGTCAGTACCGCCGAAAAGCCAACTGCTGGCTCTAAAAAATGGTACTGGGATGATGCCTCTAGCTAGAAGCATCACCCCGGTACAACCACTTAAATTCAGCCTACGTAGACCTACGTCGGTTTGCGTTAAGTTGTTTTAATGTTGAATAGTCCGAAATAACGCAACAACATAACGAATGAGCCAAATCGATTCGGATCTATTCAATATTATTCTAGTGAGCGTATCTTGAATATTGTTAAATCATTTTTTTTGATATTGCAGTTGAGAGACAATTCATTTAATTCTTATGTGAGCAGACCAACAAACAAAGTCAGTTGGGAATGAGGAAATTAATGAAACTTAATAACATTAAAGAAGACAGAAATTCCAAAAAAAAAAAACAAATCGATACAGAATAACGAATGTATACTCTCCCAAAATAATGAATCGTTCCAAAAAGAATCATTCTAACATAATGAATATGAAGATGTATAATGAGCGGTACAGATGGTCTTAATATGATGTGGGAATTCCTTCAAGGATGCATTGGGGAAAAAGGTCCTAGCAAATATATTTTGAACCTGGATATCTGTGATGGAAGAACTTTCAGAATAGAACTATGGCAATTGAGCAAACACCAAAAATGTACTAAAGGTAAGCAAGGTTGACCTTTTCAGTGATAAACCTCCCCCACAAAATGAAAAGCCTGTAAAGTCCTCCTTAGACAGTACAGGGTGAAAAAGACTTACCATGGCGCCTGGGTTCAGGATGGTTTGAGTCATTGAAACGGCAACTCAAAGTCACAGTAGCTAAGTGCATTGGTCTGGCATCTCCAAGTCATGATAGCTAAGGTCATGGGTCTGCAACAACAACTCTGCTACTCTGAATGGTGTGTGTCAGAGCCCCAGAGGCCACCATCTCTCCCCATGGCAATCCCTGGTCTGTGCCTGTGATTGCTCTCCAGTCCATCGAGACCACTACGTTCATCTGAGCAACTATACCAGCCCTGTGTGCAGTTTACAGCTTGTTTACATGTAAGTGATAATAAGTTACACTTTTTATCTTGCTTATACTGATCTGGCATCCTCTTCTATTTGTTGCATACCTTTGAGGGGATCCTGATACCCATCGAGGAGCTGCCAGTGAATGTATGTGTCCTTTTTCCTATTAAGATTACCATCCCCTGCAGTTGTCTCCAATGGACTCATATGACTGTTTGTTTGGCCAGTGGAGCGCTGACTCAACTGCTATTCAATAGCGAGTGATTTTTGAAGGTCATGGCTCTAGCAACCTAAAACTATGATAGCTGAGGTCATTGGTCTGGCATCTTAATAAGTAGTATCTTTGGTCTGGCATCTCAAGGTCATGATAGGTAATGTCATTGGCCTGGAAACTCAAAATGGCAATAGGTAATTTATTTGGTCTTGCATCTCAATACCACAGTAACTAAGTTTATTGGTGTGGCATCTCAAAGATACAATAGCGAAGATCATTAGTCTTACATCTTAAAGTCACAATAACTAAGATCATTGGTCTGGCATCTCAAAGTCACAGTAGCTAAGGTTATTGGTCTGGAATCGCAAGGAAACAATAGCTAAGGTCATTGGTTTCCCAAATCAAAGTCAGTTCTAGCATTTCAAAACTATAGTCACCTTCAAAACCAGCTGAACGCTAGTTGAGTTTTTTGCTTTTTTAGCGTTGTCTTTTAAGCTTTCACATTCACAGTCACCATTTATCAACATCAGCAGTGTCGTCAACCATAAAAAAGAGCTTGCTTACAAATGAGAACTGTTAAAGGACAATGCAGACTGCGTGAAAACAATCATAATATGGGGTTTTTACTTATTTTGTATGTCACAATGAGTTCCCTCTATCAAAGTGCTCAAACAGCCTTAATGCAACAAAGCAAAGGCCTTCTTGATATAAACTAATAGGAACAAACCATGTGCACCACATTCAGTGCTCATTCTAACTCTTTCAAAAATTTAACTTTGAGTTACAAAGGTTCTTGAACACTTATCATTGATTTCCAACAACAAAGCCCAATGTCAGTACATTTCATTTTTTTCAGTTTAATCGTTTTTATTGTATGCTTTTTAACACTTTTTACACATATAAACCTGTACAGAAAAAAAACAAGGTAAAAATAAGGGACAGCCACATATGTTTAAAGTGGTAAATGGGGACAGAGAACAGAAAAACAGGGAACAAACATGTTTACTTTGCTTTCATTTTGATAACAATGGTGATTATTATTTGATCAATGTATTGCTTAAAATTTAACCCTTCAACCCATTTAAGCACATAAACTCTATGGCATACATCCAAAAAAATTGAAAAATTTTAATTCTGAACCTCAACACACTAATTAGAGCATTGTACAACACTACCAGAGACCTCTCTCACCGTAACAACGGTATCCTAATGGACATATACCATAAAGAGAATTAACACAGTATAAGTAAAACAATAGCGTAGCAATAGATCATGAATCATAGCACTTGTTACCAATCTAGGTCAGTACATTTCTATGTGGAGAGCTTCAAAGTCTGAAAAAAAAAACATATTTATAATGAATGTCATTTGATACTTTACCAAAGCGCAAAACAAAAACATACATACCCTTACAGAACCACATACTACACTCCCCAATCTTCTAAAAGACTTTCAGTTTTTTCAATATATATTAAAATTTAAAATGTATTTTATCAAATCACATGCCCTTAACTTATCGCTACTCACACAGCAAGTAACTTGTTGTCAGCAGAACTTCCCTTTCACATGGCAATCAGAGGCCATCACATACCTAGGCATTCAGCTGCCCAACCGAATATCGTATCTATTTATGAAAAACGACCTGCCTATTCTCTGCCCAATCTTAGATGATCTTAAAAAATGGCACAAACCTACTTTTTCATGGTTTGGTAGGGTGGCTCTTTTAAAAATGAATGTTTACGATATGTCCTCCAAGCGGTACCAATCCGACTCCCACCTATCTTTCTATGCTCCTACAAACGACTATGTACTACTTTCTTATGGTGCCACAGATGCCCAAGATTAAGCTACGAGCAATAAACGATACCCAAACTACAGGGAGGGGTAGGACTCTCAGATTTAAGATATTACTATTGGGCATGCCATTTTGTGCGCATTGTGGACTGGAACGTACATCATTGTACAAAAGACTGGGTACGCCTTGATGTTTCCATTACAGAATTAACCCTCAAAACCATTACATGGTCAGAGCATAATGCCCCCAAGTCTGTGTTAAACTACCCGTTCATTGAGCCAACACTATCTTGCTTTAGAGCAGCATGCAAAAAAACTCAACATATCCTCGACTCCAGGGCCCATGACACCTATCAGCATGAACCCAGACTTTCTACCAGGGATGGCTTGCGCCTTCATGGCAGGAGTGATTCACGTTGGGGAGATACGTGCACACTATTTCTTTTATAAAGGTAGACTACTAGCCTACAACCAAATAGACAACAGGTGGCCAGAAGCCCATCCTCCCTTATGGAAATACTTTCAGCTACATAATTTCCTCAGCTCGAGATCTAGAACTCCTGTGACATCTAGACCCCTTACCGCGTTTGAGAACCTCTTCTCCATTCAGGACAATAACTACAAACTGTTATCACGTTGGTACCGAACTCCTGCTCTGTTACACAAATTTGACTCCTCAATCCCTGATCAATGTTGGCGTTGCCACAGCGCAGTTGGCACCATCCTTTACAACTTTTGGGATTTTCCATTACTCCAATCATTTTTAGTCAGAGTACATAGCACGATTGCACAAGTGACGACACATACTCTCGAGTTTACCCAGGCACAATTCCTTCTCCATCACTCTGTTCTCCTCCCCCAGGGGTACCTCAAATCACTTACAATGCATTTGGTAAATGCAGCAAAAATGTGCATTCCCGTACATTGGGGCTCGACACAGGTTCCCTCCCTACTAGAATGGTTCAGGCGAATCAACAAGATTGCAGAAGTGGAAGATCTCATCTCCACAGCACAAGACTCCCCCTCTAAATGTATTTCTGTATGGGCTGGTTGGCTTCACTTTCAAATGACAGCCGACTTTGCCCAAGTAGTTAACATTAGGGATGATCGAACTTTTCAAAAGTTTGGTTCGGCCAGAACATCCGAACTTCCCGAAAGTTCGGCCCGGATTTCAGAACCCCATTGAAATCAATGGGACCCGAACTTTGGTAATCAAAAAACACAATTTTGAAGCCCTAAAACCCAATAAATGCCCCTAAAAAGTGCCTAGGGTTCTGGGTCATACCCCAGGGACTATTAATCACACAAAAAAAGTTCTTAAAAAATTGTCATTTTTGATAGAGAGCCAATTATTGAAAAAAAATAATAATAATAATAATAAAAAAAAATTCTTTGAATTTAGTATCTGGGGGGTCTAAAAAGTGTACCTGTGAAGTTTCAGCTCTGTAGCATGTCCAGAACCATAAAAAAAGATTGTTTGTACTATGTCACTTATAGAACAGGTTAGTGGCTTCTCTCTTTTCACACCTTGCCGATTTAATAGCAAGCATTTTTTTGGGCATTTTTTGGGGTCTTTTGAGGCAGGCAAAACATCTGAACTTGTGTATATGGGTATATATACACACATACTTATATGTATATATACACCTAGATATATATAGGTGTGATAGTAGCAGAAATATATGCTTGCGCTAATGAAATCATTTACACTAATATGGCTCCGCTCCTATCACACCTATATATGTCTAAGTGTAAAATACATATAAGTATGTGTGTATATATACCACTATAGACAAGTTCAGATGTTTTGCCTGCCTCTAAAGAACCCAAAAAAATGCCCAAAAAAACGCTAGCGCCAAAAAAAAAATGCCCAGGTGTGTTGTTGCAGGCATTTTTTTGGGGTTTTTGGAGGCAGGCAAAACATCTGAACTTGTGTATAGTGGTATATATACACACATCCTTATATGTATTTTACACTTACACATATATAGGTGTTATAGGAGCGGAGCCATATTAGTGTAAATTATTTCATTAGCGCAAGCATATATTTCTGCTACTATCACACCTATATATGTCTAGGTGTGTATATACATATAAGTATGTGTGTATATATAGCCTTATACACAAGTTCAGATGTTTTGCCTGCCTCCAAAAACCCCCAAAAAATGCCTGCAACAACACACCTAGGCGTTTTTTTTTTTTTCTTACGCTAGCGTTTTTTTGGGCATTTTCTTGGGTTCTTTGGAGGCAGGCAAAACATCTGAACTTGTGTATAGTGGTATATAGAGATGTATAGAACTGTTCGCCGGCGAACAGTTCCCGGCGAACTTAGCATGTTCGCGTTCGCCGCTGCCGGCGAACATATGCGATGTTCGGTCCGCCCCCCATAAGACATCATTGAGGCAAACTTTGACCCTGAACTTTACAGTCAGCAGACACATTTCCAGCCAATCAGCATACCTCCCTCCCACACCCTCCCACCTCCTATAAATAAGCAAGGGCAGCATCCATCTTAGATCATTCTGAAGCAGTGTGTGTAGTGAGAGTAGGGAGAGAGCTGCTGCTGCTGCTGCTGTTAAGCTAGGGACAGTTAGTCAGTGTTCTTGGTCTTGCAGTGTTCTTGGTCCACTACTGCTGTAATATCAGCACCCCAAAAAGCCCTTCTAAGGGCTGGTATTTGTGTTTTTTTTTTTTATATATATATATATATATATATATATATATATATATATATATATACCTAGCGTCCCCAAAAGCCCTTTTAAGGGCTGGTAATTGAGTTGTTTCTTCTTATATATATATATATATATATATCTATATCTATCTAGTGTCCCCAAAAGCCCTTTTAAGGGCTGGTAATTGAGGATTTTTTTTATTTATATATATACATATATATATATATATATATATAGTGTCCCCAAAAGCCCTTTTAAGGGCTGGTAAGGTAATAGAGTTTTTTCTTTATATATATATCTATATATATCTATTGTACACTGCAGTTGCCTGCCCGCTGTGTGTGAGAGGCCACAGACCTACCACAGACTGTACTGTGTGCACACCACACTCATTTCGGGTGGCACAGGCACAGTACCTTGCATTTTAAAAAATATTTTTTTTTTCCTCTGTCATAATTGCAGTGAGTGCTGTGTCAGGTCCACAGAGTGCACTGTACCCACTGCAGTGCACTGCCCACCACTGATATATATACGGTGGCACAGCATCTTGTTGCAATAAATTGAAAAAAAAAAATATTTCTTATTATTGCAGTTGCCTGGGCTGCCAGTTACTGTCAGGTCCACAGAGTGTACTGTGCCCACTGCAGTGCCACTGTGTGCCCACCCACCACTGATATATAAGGTGGCACAGCAGCTTGCAAAGTAAAAAAAAATATATATATTTTTTAATTGCAGTTGCCTGGGTGCCAGTGACTGCTGTCAGGTCCACAGAGAGTGTACTGTGCCACTGCCCACCCACCACTGATATATAAGGTGGCACAGCAGCTTGCAAAGTAAAATAAAATATATTTTTTTAAAATTGCAGTTGCCTGGGTGCCAGTGACTGCTGTCAGGTCCACAGAGAGTGTACTGTGCCACTGCCCACCCACCACTGATATATAAGGTGGCACAGCAGCTTGCAAAGTAAAATAAAATATATATTTTTTAAAATTGCAGTTGCCTGGGTGCCAGTGACTGCTGTCAGGTCCACAGAGAGTGTACTGTGCCACTGCCCACCCACCACTGATATATAAGGTGGCACAGCAGCTTGCAAAGTAAAAAAAAATATATATTTTTTTAAATTGCAGTTGCCTGGGTGCCAGTGACTGCTGTCAGGTCCACAGAGAGTGTACTGTGCCACTGCCCACCCACCACTGATATATAAAGTGGCACAGCAGCTTGCAAAGTAAAAAAATATATATATATTTTTTAAATTGCAGTTGCCTGGGTGCCAGTGACTGCTGTCAGGTCCACAGAGAGTGTACTGTGCCACTGCCCACCCACCACTGATATATAAAGTGGCACAGCAGCTTGCAAAGTAAAAAAAATATATATATATTTTTTAAATTGCAGTTGCCTGGGTGCCAGTGACTGCTGTCAGGTCCACAGAGAGTGTACTGTGCCACTGCCCACCCACCACTGATATATATGCCTGCAAGAGAAAAAGCCAGCCGCAGAGAAGCCGTATTCCTGAAAATATAAGAAAAATGCTGTTTTTTAGGGGTTCTGGACATGCTACAGAGCTGAAACTTGACAGGTACACTTTTTAGACCCCCCAGACACTAAATACAAAAAATGACATGCCTGCCTAAAAAAATGCCCGCTAAATGCCTGCAAGAAAAAAAGCCAGCCGCAGAGAAGCCGTATTCCTGAAAATATAAGAAAAATGCTGTTTTTTAGGGGTTCTGGACATGCTACAGAGCTGAAACTTGACAGGTACACTTTTTAGACCCCCCAGACACTAAATACAAAAAATGACATGCCTGCCTAAAAAAATGCCCGATAAATGCCTGCAAGAGAAAAAGCCAGCCGCAGAGAAGCCATATTCCTGAAAATATAAGACAAATGCTGTTTTTTAGGGGTTCTGGACATGCTACAGAGCTGAAACTTCACAGGTACACTTTTTAGACCCCCCAGATGCTAAATCCAAAGAAATTTTTTATTTTTATTTTTTTTTAATTTTTCCAATAATTGGCTCTCTATCAAAAAATTATAATTTTTAAGAACTTTTTTTTGCGTGATCCCTCTCCGTCATGCCACAGTCCAGGTGTTAGTCCCCTTGAAACAACTTTTCCATCACTATTGTGGCCAGAAAGAGTCCCTGTGTGTTTTAAAATTCGCCTGCCTATTGAAGTCTATGGCGGTTCGCCCGGTTCGCCGGTTCGCGAACATTTGCCGATGTTCGCGTTCGCCGTTCGCGAACGGCGAATTTTAGGTTCGCGACATCACTAGTGGTATATATACACACACATACTTATATGTATTTTACACATACACATATATAGGTGTGATAGGAGCGTAACTATATTGGTGTTAATTATTTCATTAGAGCAAGTAGTGTTTTCTGCTCCTTTTACACCTATATATGTGCAGGTGTATATATACATACATGGGTGTGTGTATATACCCCCCTATACACATGTTCAGATGTCATGCCTGACTCCAAACATGTGCTCAAAAAATCCCTATAGACGCTTGCAGCCAAAAAGCAAGCTGACAGGGGCGAAGCCATATTACTGCAGCGAAAGTGACTTCAGAGAAACTAGCTTTTCTTTATAGCGGTCACCCTGATATGGAAGGGTTTGGTCACCCTGCCATAGCAGTCAGTGTCAGTTCACCCTACACTACATTACGGTCACCCTGATATGGAAGGGTTTGGTCACCCTGCCATAGCAGTCAGTTCACCCTACACTACATTACGGTCACCCTGACACTTCACACTTTCCCTACAGAAACTAAATTTTTGCATCTAACTAAAGTATAAAAGAGCACCCTAACTACACTATATATCCCTTTCCTCACACTAATTAATGCTAAATGACACTTTTAAAGTAAAATTAACAGAACTGCTTCCACTCTCTTCCATGTCCCTGTATAACAATGCTAGGAATTTGGCAGGGGCTATCTTATATATTGGGGGGCGTATTCACTAATGATTGGACTATGGACCCCCTAGTCACTCCAATCACATTCCTAGCATTCTGCTGCCCCCTCAATTGGCTTTTGCTAATGGTTCTGGTCCAATCACAGGCTTTTAAAGCCCATTTCCTGGCCCATTGCATTTTGGTCGGTTCTGGTTGCCGAATTCCGAACTTTTTCAGCAAAAAGTTCTAAATTCGGCCGAACCTCGAACAGTCATTGTTCGGGTCGAACCGATGGTCGACCCGAACCATTCGATCATTACTAGTTAACATGCCTGAAGGTCCCATCACATGCTTATATATACTGATATACCCAATTTACTTTTTCTATTCAGTACGATAAATTTTCATACCCTGTCGCCCATAGAGGACGGAATTAAAGTGACTTTGGCTGGAGAACTTTCCAGACTTCCCGTTCTATCCCCCTTTCCTCTATCTCCTACATTCTTTAATCTTATGACTTTCTCCTACAATTCCAGTACCTCTTTAAACCAACATACCCTTGTAACAATCCTGTAACAATCAACTTCCGGACCAATACAGAAGGTGGAGGAACCTTTTAGCCATTGTGAAAGACCCTTATTTTGATAGATTACACATTTTGCACATTCCTCCTAATACGGTGCATGTCTTCCCTTTTTTCTGGAGTGAGCTATCCCCAGTCATCCCCACCACACTCTACTTATAAGCCTTACAATTTAGTATGCTTTTGACACATAAAGGTTATAATCCACAGCATATTGACTGATATAGCTTGCTGTATTTGAATGACATTAGGATTATTCATCTTCAATGTTCGGTTATGCATTCTCAATCATGTCATCGCCTAATTTTATGAAGCAGACCAAAGATTGTCACTATGTTTACATAGATTGATTATTCATATCCTTCTCATACCTATGTTAATTTGTTATCTTTTTATCTTTTTTGCTCTTATGTAAATTTGTATTTCCACTAAAATAGTTTGGAACAAAAACATACATACTGAAACACTAGTGAATAGTTAGTAACCTACTGAGAAAATTAATATATGTGCACTATTTAAAGTGAAACTTTAGTTTTTTGGTTGTTGTGAAATTCTGCCATTTTTTTAATCTCATCCTCCAAAGTGCTATATTAAGAATTATTGCACTTCACCACCCCTTTAGATATTATGCATGTTATGCAGATAACTTGCTAGAAAAGAAGCTCCCGGTATGGTAGGGTATGCAAAGTTTAAATCAGAGAGCAAAAAAGTAAGCAGCATCTGCCAAAACCAACAATGCTTCCTATTAAATTGTCTAGCTCACAATGGCGAACACGAAAAAGCGTATCTTTTGCACCACCACTTGAATCTCCCTTTGAAGTTCCCACACTGGCTGGAACTGGATGTATGCTGCTGTGCCCAGGTTTCAGGAGGAATTCCTGTACAGGTGGCAACCCTAGGCAGTGCCCCCTGACTGATGTGCGCCCTAGGCCGACACCTACCTTGCCTATCGGTAGCGCCGCCCTGTGCACAGGTGGAGTTTTGTGAAAGGTCTCCTTGTGTTGAAGAAGGGAGTAATACAAAGAAATGCCCTTAATGGAGGGGGTAGGGGTAGTATAGAAATGCCAGGCCTGGGAATGCATAAGCATTGAGGGTCTAGGGTTATTTTTCAAAAAATGTAGAATACATGTGTGCAAGAAATAGTCAGTAGAGGGAATGTTATAGGCGTCTCTTAGTTTTGGGAATGACATGGATTTGTCATCTTTGAAGATGTCCCAGTGAATACCAGACTCTCGCCATGAGTTGGTTTGAATGTGTGGGACCAGAGTTCACCTTTAATCCAGCCTGTGATTGGACAGTATAGGAGCAGCAGCATTAGGTAATCCCTGTATTCTTCCATTCAGTAAGCATTTTCCCAATTTAACCAAATGTGCTACACAAATCAATAGAGTCATTGGGTAAGAATATATCCAATGATGTTTTTATCAAATACATAACTGGATTATATAGTGTATTTTTATCTGCTGGAAGTTCGACTTTATTATACTTAAAATCTTCCTTAATTTTTTAAAGCATTTTTTTCCAAGATTGCCGTGTTGATTAATGATTCAATTTCCCTCTGTAATTGGCATTAATCCCACTGCAAGGATCTGCTAGGCTGAATAAAACAGTGTTAAAATCACCCACCCAATGCATGTAGTGTAAAACTGTCTTGCAGTGTTTACGCTTTCTACCTCTCCATCCCTGGCCCGATAACTTATGTACTTTGATGTATGAGGACTAACGAATGTCAGAGATTTACATAAAATAATTTACCCAGCTGTGGAGTTAGAATGTCGCGTTCCCTCCTCACCGGTGTTGGCAGACACTTTCACATGCTGCTCGGCAGCTCTAGGGAATTGAATGCATTGTAAGTATTGATTTATCGAACACTGGGACAGAAAATATCTTCTAAATTTAAGAAGTGATAGTAGATCATTTTATATGAGGGTGTACAAGAATGTGATTGGGGGTAAATCATGTGAAGTTGTAGCAAGTACTAAATGTTTTTTTTTTTCTGCTGATAAAAGAATTAAAAGATCTGGCTAAAATAAGCAGAATATTATCGGAAAATGATAAGGTAATAAAATCATTAAAAAATAGTTCCCCCTTTCTTTCCTTAAAGTGGACCTACCAAGTCTATAACCATACACATCAATGTGGCTATAACAGATTATAATTGAGTGAACTGCTTTCCATTAAAGTGGCATTAAATCCAAAAGCAAAAATGTAATATCTTACATCTTACAAATCCATAGATGTGGTGGCTGCATTTTTTTTTTTTTTGTTTTTAGGCTTTTTCCCTCCATTTTTACCTTGTGAACTGGCCAGTAACACACCTCCTGTATTAGAGTGTCTCCATTCTAGATGAAAGAGCAAAGGGGATACCTTTGGACAGCAGCATTGTCAGTCTGGGGGTAGGGGTGTGTCAGGCTTCATGTACACATAGAAAAAGAATAGGCTTTTGCGCTGACTGGAACCCAATCATTAGTGGTGTATTTTAGTTTTGAGCTGCCCTAGGCAAGACTAAAATTGGGCGCCCCCCATGTAAATTTGTCCCACCCCTTCCTGTTTAACGGATGTGACTCCCTCTAAAATTGAACGACTAGAAGTCCCAGCAAGAACCCTTGAGATCTCACGAGGGGGGGGGGTGAGAGGGGGTGGGAAAGAGAGAGGGGGTGGGTAAGGGAGGGCGAGGGGGGGTGAGAGAGAGAGAGAGAAAGGGGGTGGGAGAAAGAGAGTAAGAGAGGGAGGATGAGAGAGAGAGGGGGTGGGAGAGAGAAAGGGGGGATGAGAGAGAGAGAGAGAAGAATAAGAGAGAGACGGGGTGGGAGAGAGAGAGAGGGGGGGAGTTGGAGAGAGAGAGGGGGGATGAGAGAGAGAGGGGGGGGTGAGAGAGAGAGAGGAGGGGATGAGAGAGAAAGAGGAGGGGATGAGAGAGAGAGAGAAAGAGAGAGAGAGAGAGGAGGGGATGAGAGAGAGAGAGGAGGGGATGAGAGAGAGAGGGGGGTCGAGAGAGAGGGAGGGGGTGAGAGAGAGGGTGTGAGAGAAAGAGGGGGGGAGGGGTGGTAGAGAGAGAGAGAGGGGAGAATGGAGAGAGAGTGCGAGAGGTAAGAGAAAGAGAGGGAGAGGGGGAGAGAAAGGGGGGTGGGAGAGAGAGGGAGAGGGGGGTGGGAGAGAGAGGGAAGGGGGGTGGGAGAGAGAGGGAGGGGGAGTGGGAGAAGATGTTACATCACTGGTTGCTAGACGCCAGGCGGCGCTAGCAACCAGTGGCCGATAGAGTCTCAGATGGAGGTGGGGTGGCTATTTTGCTGCCCCCCCTGCAAAGTGCCACCCTAGGCCTGGGCCTTGTCAGCCTAGGTCAAAATACAGCACTGCCAACCATCATTAAATGGGGCACATAGAAGGGCCAGGAGAGTGATAGGGAACACCAGGTAAAATGGTGCAGCTCCTCTCAAATTAGGTCTTGAGATCCTGACACTTTTGGTGGGACCAGTGACATTACTACAGTAATCAGTGCTAAAAATATGCAATGGTGCTGTACTAATGACACTGGCAGGGAAGGGGTTAACACCAGGGGCGATGAAACGGTTAAGGAGGTGCTTTCTAACTGTGTGGGAGATTTACTTACTGGATGAACACAGAGACCTGTGTTTCTAAATATAAAGGATCCCGTGTTCATCACTGACGGAGTTTACTTTGGCAGACCGCTGTTCTGTCCCCATAGGGAGCAATTGCAGGTGCCCGGCGGACATCGCGTTCGCCGGACCCGCTGATTGGCTTCCCCTGTGGCCAATCAGTGCACGCAAACGCCCAACTAACTGCTACACGAAACGACGTACAGGTACATCGTTTCGCATAACACAGCCGACCTGCCACAGTATAACTTTGGCGGGACGGCAAATGGTTATTAAAAAAAAAAAAAAAGCTAACTCCCTACAAGCTAGACAACTTAGATAACATGGTAACTGACCAACAGGAGCATTGTGGGTACTTTATATCATCAGAGACTGCAAACTGTTTTGTTTGTTTTTTTCAGCCAAGAAATATAGAAGACTACTGACAGAAAAAACCATGGTCCACTAAGTCTACCTCCTTGTTTAACCACTAGCCGCCCTCCCACCGACAAATGACGATGGAGCCGTGCGGCTCTCGTTCTGGGACAATGTCATATGAAGGTGCCCTGTTTAGACCCTGATCTCGGCAAAGAGCCACGACTGCGGTTCTTTACCCATGTCCAATTACAGCCGATCACATGTAAACAAGGAAGTGCCGTTTATCGGCTACCAGTCTGTGCCCATCAGTGAGGCCAATCTGTACCCATCAGTTAAGTCAATCAGTGCTGGCTTTTAGTGCCCATCAGTGCCTGACCACCAGTGCTGCTCATCAGTGCCACCTATCATTGCCTCCTATTAGTGCCCATCAGTGCCACCTATCAGTGCCACCTATCAATGTTCATCAGTGTCACCTATCAGTGTCCATCAGTGCTGCATTTTAGTGCCTCCTCGTCAGTGCCACCCTATCAGTGCCCTTCAGTACCGCCTCATCATTGCCCATCAGTGCAGTCTATCAGTGCCCATCCATGCAACCTCATCAGCGCACATCAGGGAAGGAGAAAAATTATGTTTTTTTTTTTCAACATTTTTGGTCTTTTTTCATTTTTTTAGCAAAAAATTAAAAACCCAGAGGTGAACAAATACCGCCAAAAATAAAGCTCTATTTGTGCGAAGAAAATTATAAAAAATTAATTTTGAAGCTAAAAATTGGCCCGGGCAGGAAGGGGATGAAAGTGCCCTGTATTGAAGTAGTTAAAAATGTTGGGTTTTGTGGTTCTCTTTTTCTAAATTTTTTTTATTAAAAACAAATATTGCCCAGATTTTGTCTAATGCATTGTTTTCCTTTAATCATTCGCTTCATCTGGTGGTCTTTATAAAGTGGTATTTTCCTGGTTCAAGTGTTTCAGGAAAATATTACATTATGGCCTACAGAGCTGACACTCATAGGAAATAAATATAGTAGAGAATTATTGGAAAATGCAAGGATTATTCATGATGGCTGATCTGTTGCTTGTGACATTCATACAGTACATTTTTTATAAATACACCTCTTTCTGTTGACTGACTTTCTACCTCTGCTGGTGGGATGGATAGACAGACAGACAGACAGACAGACAGACAGACAGACAGACAGACAGACAGACAGACAGACAGACAGACAGACAGACAGACAGACAGATAGATAGATAGATAGATAGATAGATAGATAGATAGATAGATAGATAGATAGATAGATAGATAGATAGATAGATAGATAGATAGATAGATAGACAGACAGACAGACAGACAGACAGACAGACAGACAGATAGAGACAGGGAGAGAGAGAGAGAGAGAGAGAGAGAGATAGATAGATAGATAGATAGATAGATAGATAGATAGACAGACAGACAGACAGACAGACAGACAGACAGACAGACAGACAGACAGATAGATAGATAGATAGACAGACAGACAGACAGACAGACAGACAGACAGACAGACAGACAGACAGACAGACAGACAGACAGACAGATAGACAGATAGACAGATAGATAGATAGATAGATAGATAGATAGATAGATAGATAGATAGATAGATAGATAGATAGATAGATAGATAGATAGATAGATAGATAGATAGATAGATAGATAGATAGACAGACAGACAGACAGATAGATAGAGACAGAGAGAGAGAGAGATAGATAGATAGATAGATAGATAGATAGATAGATAGATAGATAGATAGATAGATAGATAGATAGACAGACAGACAGACAGACAGACAGACAGACAGACAGACAGACAGATAGAGACAGAGAGAGAGAGAGAGATAGATAGATAGATAGATAGATAGATAGATAGATAGATAGATAGATAGATAGATAGATAGATAGATAGATAGATAGATAGATAGATAGATAGATAGATAGATAGATAGATAGATAGATAGATAGATAGATAGATAGATAGATAGATAGATAATATAAAGCAGTAGACCTCTGACCATGCTCATTAAGTCATGCCCATTTTCCCCCGCTGGCATTTTTTCCTGCGTATTTGACATTTTATCCTGATGCTTTCCAGGCTGTTCTTGCTGTTACATATAGATAGACATTTGGATAGACTATGCTTGTCATATTACATAAATGATTTTGGCCAAGCAGTAAGCGCTACATTTGCGTTTCCAGCAGGCTTGTACCCCGGGCACTGAGGAGGTCACAGCATGTTCCAGAAATACCCACTAAGCGCTCAGTTTTGCAGAATGCCCCACTGGCAAGTAAGTCAGTTTAATCATTTGGCTTAAATCACTATTACAGTAAGAGAGAAACAAAGAACAAGGCACATCCTAAAGCAGAAAAATATATGAAACAAACCTACTAAGAATAGCTCCTCAATAACCTTTCTGTTATTAGTTTGGGCAGATGATGAATGTCAAAGCAGCAGGATAAAGCCAACGTCATCACACATTCACGTTTCATTCTTCTCTTTCCCATCAATATCTTCATTACATTTGCTGAAAGTAAAAAAAAAAAAAAGAAAAATTAATTAATCACAAATTATTGCAAATCTCTCTAGAAACCTAAGGGCAAAAATATAGAACAATGGCATTACCCGAACCTCTCATTTATCGCAGCAGAACAAACAAAGTTTCACAGGAATGTTCTAAGAAAAGGCAAATATTTGCTGAACCTGCTGTAAGCTACAAAATCGTAAGGGAAATATCTATTATTTAAAAAGAATACATATTAGTGTTTTATTCATATATTTCTTTCTTTTTGCGTAAAAACATTCAGTTTCAAATAGAAATGAAAGGCAAAACGTTTTTGTATAGATAAAAAAAAAACATTATAAATACCTTTTTTCCCTTTTTTATAAGCAATTATATTCCCACTGTTCTCATCTGCATAAGAGCTGGGGGAGGAGAAACAGCAGCACAATGAGCCTGCCAGTGAATGGCTGTACAGGGAGGGGGGCATGTCAGCACAAGTCTGATCATTCAAGGAGAATACACTGAGTTCCCAGCAAAGTTTTCTCATACAAGTACGTACAAGTACATGGTGCAGCAGGCACATATCAGGAATATGAAGAGTCGGGGTAACAAACGCTTTAAAGGGGTAAAACAAAAATCCTTCCTTTCAGTGGGGTTACCCCTGCACTGCAAGTGTTAAATATTTACTTTGGTCTTGGGTACTAGAAAAAGCAGTTTTTCTTACACATTCGATGCACGGCTCCCGGTTCCTAGGAGTGAAAAATAACACTTACAGTATCTCCCAAAAGTGAGTAAACCCCTCACATTTTTGTAAATATTTTATTATATCTTTTCATGTGACAACACTGAAGAAATAACACTTTGCTACAATGTAAAGTAGTGACTGTACAGCTTGTATAACAGAGTAAATTTGCTGTCCCCTCAAAATAACAGCACACAGCCATTAATGTCTAAACAGCTGGCAACAAAAGTGAGTGCACCCCTAAATTAAATATGTCCAAATTAGACCCAAAGTGTCAATATTTTGTGTGGCCACCATTATTTTCCAGCACTGTCCTAACCCTCTTGGGCATGGAGTTCACCAGAGCTTCACAGGTTGCCAATGGAGTCCTCTTCCACTCCTCCATGATGACATCACAGAGCTGGTGGATGTTAGAGACTTTGCGCTCCTCCACCTTCTGTTTTAGGAGGCCCCACAGATGCTCAATAGGGTTTAGTTCTGGAGACATGCTTGGCCAATCCATCACCTTTACCCTCAGCTTCTTTAGCAAACATTGGTCTTGGGGGTGTATTTGGGGTCGTTATCATGTTGGAATACTGCCCATCAGGCCAGTATCTGAAGGGAGGGGATCATGCTCTGCTTCAGTATGTCACAGTACATGACGGTATTCATGGTTCCCTCAATGAACTGTAGCTCCCCAGTGCCAGCAGCACTCATGCAGCCCCACACCATGACACTCCCACCACCATGCTTGACTGTAGGGAAGACACACTTGTCTTTATACTCCTCACTTGGTTGCTGCGACACACGCTTGACACCATCTGAACCAAATACATTTATCTTGGTCTCATTAGACCACAGGACATGGCTCCAGTAATACATGTCCTTAGTCTGCTTGTCTTCAGCAAACTGTTTGCAGGCTTTTTTGTGCATCATCTTTGGAAGAGGCTTCCTTCTGGGATAACAGCCATGCAGACCAATTTGATGCAGTGTGTGGCGTATGGTCTGAGCACTGACAGGCTGATCCCCCCCCCCCCACCCTTTTAACCTCTGCAGCAATGCTGGCAGCACTCATACATCTATTTCCCTAAGACAACCTCTGGATATGACGCTGAGCACCTGCACTCAACTTCTTTGTTTGACCATGGAGAGGTCTGTTCTGAGTGGAACCTGTCCTGTTAAACTACTGTATGGTCTTGGCCACTGTACTGCAGCTCAGTGTCAGGGTCTTGGCAAACTTCTTATAACCTAGGCCATCTTTATGTAGAGCAACAATTCTTTTTTTCAGATGCTCAGAGAATTCTTTGCCATGAGGTGCCATGTTGAACTTCCAGTGACCAGTATGAGAGAGTGAGAGTGATAACACCAAATTTAACACACCTGCTCCACATTCACATCTGAGACCTTGTAACACTAACGAGCCGCATGACCCCGGGGAGGGAAAATGGCTAAATGGGCCCAATTTGAACATTTTCACTTAGGGGTGTACTCACTTTTGTTGCCAGTGGTTTAGACATTAATGGCTGTGTGTTGAGTTATTTTGAGGGGACAGCAAATTGACACTGTTATACAAGATGTACACTCACTACTTTACATTGTAGCAAAGTGTCATTTCTTCAGTGTTGTCACATGAAAAGATATAATAAAATATTTACAAAAATGTGAGGGGTGTACTCAATTTTATGAGATACTTTAGATTGTTTAGAAATACTGCATATAACTATTTCCTATTTTCCGTTTTACTGCCGCTGATCCATCTATGTTCATTCCCGTCGATCAAGTAATAGGAAAACATATGTTCGATCAGCACTGCAGCCAATCAACTGCAGTGCTAATCAGTGTATTCTGACTGCAGAAAAATATTTTTTCATTAGCGCGCTGCCTGATCAAAAAAAAAAATGATCCATCCATGGCCAGCTTAATGCAGGGCTCACACCTCTTTGCTGAGTGATTCACAGCAGAGGGTCCGGTGCATCCCTGTTCACCGTTTTAGGTTCGGATTTTTGGCTGAATTTGGAACTGAAATGGACCAGAAGACATACAGGACATCTGTGCAATTCGCTCAGCAGCTGTCCTGAAGCTGTGTGAACCGGCTCCATTGAGAAACGGTCACAGGCTCCTGACATGCGAATTGGATGCAGGGAAAACCGTATCCTATTCGCATAAGTGTGAACCCAGCCTAAAGGGTAACTCCACTTTGGTGGAAAAAAAATAGCAAAAAAAAATAAAAAATAGTATTGCATATACAATTGTCACACAAGTCATATTGTACTTGAATTTTAATGTTATTAAAAATGTTAAATGTTATTAAAAATTACATTTCCCTTTCAATCTGCAGTGCTATCATTTTCTGAAAATGCAATGCAATATGGCCACCTGGAGGTGTTCTGTACACAGAATATGTACAGAACGCCCCCCAGATATGTCATTTCCTGCTTGTGTGATTGGCTCACTGATTTTCCCAGAAGTCTGCACTAAGATACAAGTCAGATTTCATTATCCTCTGCAGCAAAAATTTAATTTTGGGTAAGATACTCCCAATAGGAAATCATATATAAAGGGATGCAGACCCTGCAATTTTCCTCATTAGAGCCCTGCAGGTGCAGCAGCTGGTTGATAAAATAAGAAACCACTCCCATTAGAATCACTTCTGCTCATGGGTACAGACAAAGACACAGGGATTTCTTCAGAATAACAAATGGTAGGAATCTGCAACAACGTTTGTCTAAATCCTTGGAATCCAATAGATCACCAGAGGGGAATGTTTTTTTCTCAACAAAAGTTAAGTTACGCTTTAAGGCCAACAGATAGGTTGGATGGACAGACACCCCTCCTCTTTTCATGGCTGTCTGACAACACAGCTAGCAAGGAGACGGCTGCTTTGATGGTTTACACTTTTCCCCATCTCCAAGCACTTACCAGAGACAAGCATTTAATGGGGAATGAGGGGGAAGGGAGCTTTTCAGCTAAGATGTCCCAGACAAGCAGGCAAGTTGCTTGAAGACCAAGAAAAATAAGTCTCCTTGCTAGCTCCATTGTTGGATGGCCGTGGCGGGAGGAGGGTTGTTCTGTCTGACTTAATAGCTAGCTTAAGGCCCGTACACACGTACCGATCGTCGGCATACAAACGTCGGTGGACGAAGGATCTGCCGATTGTACGCGTGTTAGTATGGTGCCTCCGACAGATGTCTGCGCACAATCCGCGGACAAAAGTCTTTCTTGCAAACATGAAAATATTTGTATGCCGACACCAGAACGGACGATTGTTCGCCTGTCAGTACACAATTCGGCCGACAGACCGCAGATTTGCAAGACTGGGCATGCTCAGAAAATAGAAAACACAGGGAAAGTTAACCATTACATGACATCACTTCTGCAGTCGGCGGACAAAATTCTTGTGCTGTCCTTGTGCTGTCTTTGCACTTTTCAGCAGACACCGACATCCCGGGGAGAAAAGAGGAACATTTGTAAGCCGACCATCGGTACGTGTGTACGGGGCTTTAGACAGCACATGAGACACAGAACTACATATACTTTGTTCCCTGGAGAAAAGAAGAAAAGAACACATATAAAAAATGTAAGTGGGACTTGTTCTTTAACCACTTAATCCCCGGAAGATTTTACCCCCTTCCTGACCAGGGCCTATTTTGCGATTCGGCACTGTGTGACTTTAACGGACAATTGCGCGGTCGTGCGACGCTGTACCTAAACGAATTTGGTGTCCTTTTTCTCTCACAAACAGAGATTTCTTTTGGTGGTATTTGATCACCTGTGCGATTTTTTGATCATGCGCTATAAACAAAAAAAGAGCGTCAATTTTGCAAATATAACAATATTTTTCACATTTTTTATATGAAATTGCCCAAAAAAAATGTAAAAATCAAAAGTTTTTAACATTTTAGGCCAATTTTTTTTTTACCATATGTTTGGTAAAAAAAAAAATGGCAAAAAGTGTATTTTGATTGGTTTGCGCAAAAGTTATTGCGTTTACTAAAAAAGGGAAAGATTTTTGTCATTTTTGTTGTTTTTTTTTTAACGTGTAATGGCGGCGATCTGCGTTTTTTTTTGCGGGACTGCGACATTGGGGCGGACAGATCGGACCCTTGACTGACATTTTTGACACTTTTGGGGTTACCAGTGACATTACTACAGTAATCAGTGCTATACATATGACACTGGCAGTGAAGGAGTTAACTGTATTGGAGAGGGAGGGGTTAAGTGTGTCCCTAGGGGCGTGCTTCTAACTGTGATTGGCTGTGGCTTGATGTGTAAGAACAGTGATCAACGGTCCTACATAGTAGAACCGTTTGATCATCATTCTTACACAGGGAGAACTGACAGGCGACTTTGTTTACATTAGCCGCCTGCCTTTCTCCCGCTGTCACAGACGATCGCGAGTGACCGGCGGACATCGGGTCCGCCAGGGCACACGCGCGGGGGGGGTCCGTGACCGAGAGGGAGCGCGCCTCCGGCGGCTCGCGCTCACTCCCAAAACCCTTACAGGCTAGCGACGTAGCCCTACGTCACTCTGCCTGTGAGGGGCAGACTGCCGACGTAAATAGTGGAATTGCAAGTGGTTAATCAGCTTACCGACCACACGCCATATATTTACTGTGGCAGTGTGGCTCCCCCAGGCAAACCGACGTAGGGCTACATCGCTCGCGAGCACGGAACTAGGGGGCGAGCGTGCACTGCCGGCGGCACGCTCCCGCCCCCAGTCGGCAGCGGGGAAGCCGATGCATGGGTCAGGCGGCTCTAATTGCCACCTGACACCCGCAATCGTTCCCCGCTGAGAGAGAAGAACGGTCAGTTGTTGTAAACACAGCTGACGGTTCTTCTCCCTGGAATGATCACAGAGCTCATGTGATCCTTCTATATAGGATCACAGGTCTCTATGGTAATTTCACAAGCCCCGCCCCCCCACAGTTAGAATCACTCACCTAGGCTCACATTTAACCCCTTGATCACCCACAGTGTTAACCCCTTTCCTGCCAGTGTCATTATTACAGTAACAGTGCATATTTTTAGCACTGATTACTGTAGTAATTTCACTGGTCCCCCCAAAAGTGTCAAAAATGTCAGTTAGGGATCCAATCTGTCCGTCGCAATGTCGCAGTACCACTAAAGACCACAGATCACCGCCATTATTAGTAAAAAAACAATAAAAATTACATAAATCATTCCCGTAGTTAGCAGACGCAATAACTTTTGCGCAAACCAATCAAAATACTCTATGGTCATTTCAGAAGCCACGCCCGCCCCCAAAGTTAGAATCACTCCCCTAGGCTCACATTTAACCCCTTGATCAGTGTCATTATTACAGTAACAGTGCATATTTTTAGCACTGATTACTGTAGTAATGTCACTGGTCCCCCCCCCTAAAGGGTAAAAAATATCAGTTAGGGGTCCGATCTGTCCGCCGCAATGTCGCAGTCTTGCGAAAAATCGCAGATCGCCGCCATTACTAGTAAAAAAAAAAAAACAATAAAAATTACATAAATCTTTCCCGTAGTTAGTAGATGCGATAACGCGTAACGCCTATTACAATTTTTTTCCCAAAAAATATGTAGCAGGAAACAAATTGGCCTGAAATGTTTAAAAAATTTTGATTTTTAATTATTTTATTTTTTTTTGAGAATGTTATATAGCAGAAAAATAGTGTTTTTTTTTTTTTTTCAGAATTGTCGCCCTTTTTTTGTTTATAACGCAAGAAATAAAAATCACACAGGTGATCAAACACCAACAAGAGAAAGCTCTATTTGTGGGAGAAAAGAAAATCAATTTTATTTACGTACACCACCGCGCAATTGTCCGTTAAAGTAACGCAGTGCCGAATCGCAAAATATGGCCTGGTCATTAGGGGGAAAGTCTTCTGGTCCAGAAGTGGTTAATAATTCAGTTTTTTTTTTTTAAATATCTTTCCTTATTTCTTTTCTGAGAACCGATCTAAACAGAAGCATCACGTAACTCACTCCTAGGGCTGAACACAATGACATTCCCAATCCTCATCTATAATAAGAAGTGTGCCCTCTAGTTCTTAGGTTTGCAGTGACTGTCAACAAGTGCAGATATAAAGCTAGACTATCTTCGCATAATGCATCAAATTAGAAATGTATACATTTAGTACCCGGAAAGGTATGCCCACTGCCCCAGATGCCACACTCAGTTGGGAACTTACATCCATATGTTCTGGGAATGCCCAGTGATACAAAAGTTCTGGTCCTCGATTTTTGAAACACTTGATTTGTGCATACCCGCATCCCCGGAGCTGGCTCTGCTGGGAATACATAATGATGCCCAGAGACCCCACCATACAAAAATCCTGGTATCAACCCTGTTATACTATGCTAAGAAGGCTATAATCTGTAAGTGGTCCTCTTTTGCTCCACCTTCTGCTTTGGCCTGGGAGGCTATGGTTAATGCTGTATTGCCACTTTAGAAGCTGACTTACCGTATATACTCGAGTATAAGCCGAGTTTTTCAGCACATTTTTTTGTGCTGAAAACGTCCCCCTCGGCTTATACTTGAGTCAACAAAAAAAAAAAAGTTCCCGGCCGCTCCGACGTGTTTAACCACTTTACCACCGGAGGATTTTCCTGCTAAAAGACCAGGGGGTTTTTTGCGATTTTTTACTGCGTGACTTTAACGGACAATTGCACGGTCGTGTGACGCTGTACCTAAACGAATTTCACGTCCTTTTTTTCCCACAAACAGAGCTTTCTTTTGGTGGTATTTGATCACCTGTGCGATTTTTTGATCACGCGCTATAAACAAAAAAAGAGCGTAATTTTTGCAAAAATAACAATATTTTTCACTTTTTTTTATATGAAATTCCCCCCAAAAAAAATGTAAAAATCAAAATTTTTTAACATTTTCGGCCAATTTGTTTTACGCTACCTATGTTTGGTAAAAAAAAAATGCAAAAAGCGTATTTTGATTGGTTTGCGCAAAAGTTATCGCGTTTACTAACAAAGGGAAAGATTTTTGTCATTTTTGGTGTTTTTTTTTTTAACGAGTAATGGCGGCGATCTGCGATTTTTTTTGTGGTACTGCGACATTGCGGCGGACAGATCGGACCCTTGACTGACATTTTTGACACTTTTGGGGGTACCAGTGACATTACTGCAGTAATCAGTGCTATATATATGCACTGTTACTGCAAAAATGACACTGGCAGGGAAGGGGTTAACTTTATTGGACAGGGAGGGCTTAAGTGTGTCCTAGGGGCGTGCTTCTAACTGTAGTGGGACATTCCTATTGGTGTAAAAAAAAAGATCAACGGTTCTACATAGTAGAACCGTCTGATCTTCATTTTTACACAGGGAGAACTGACAGGCGGCTTGTTTACATAAGCCGCTCTGTCTTTTTCCCGCTGTACCGGCGATCGTAGTGTGACCGGCGGACATCGGGTCCGCCAGTCACACTCCCGCACTCCTCCGTGAACGAGCCTCGGCGGGCGCGCGCCTCGGCGGGCGCGCGCTCGCCCGCTATTGGCTCTAGAAGGAGTGACAGGCGAGCGACGTAGACCTACGTCACTCTGCCTGGCCGGGGCCGACTGCCGCAGTAAATATACTGTGTGCAGTCGGCAAGTGGTTGAGATTTCAAAACGGCGCCGCCCGCGCATGCGCCGCCACTGCTCGGGACAGGCCGGGAATAGCCGAACGTATACCAGCTTTCCCGAGAGGCGGCGGCGTGTGTGCAATGACGTGTTGGCGCCGGGCGGCGCCATTTTTAAAATGAAGGCACCTCTGGAACAGGTAAGTGAAACACAGCCACTAGTATGCCCGCAACCCCACATCCTCTTGTACCATGCTTGCCACCCTCGATTCTCCTGTACATGCCAGCCACACTGCATTCTCCTGTACCATGCCAGCCACCCTGCATTCTCCTGTACCATGCCAGCCACCCTGCATTCTCCTGTACCATGCCAGCCACCCTGCATTCTCCTGTACCATGCCCGCCACCCTGCATTCTCCTGTACCATGCCTGCCACCCTGCATTCTCCTGTACCATGCCAACCACCCTGCATTCTCATGTACCATGCCAGCCACCCTGCATTCTCCTGTACCATGCCAGCCACCCTGCATTCTCCTGTACCATGCCAGCCACCCTGCATTCTCCTGTACCATGCTTGCCACCCTGCATTCTCCTGTACCATGCCCGCCACCCTGCATTCTCCTGTAACATGCCTACCACCCTGCATTCTCCTGTACCATGCCCGCCACCCTGCATTCTCACCCTAGGCTTATACTCGAGTCAATCATTTTTCCCATCTTTTTGTGGTAAAAGTAGGGGCCTCGACTTATACTCGGGTCGGCTTATACTTGAGTATATACGGTATATAAATCGGGGGTGCCCCTGGAAATTTCAGAAGGTGTGGCAGCCCTGGATTTCAGAGTAAATTGTGTCGGTCTGTTGCTTCTAACCCCCCAACCCCCCCCGACCCTATCCCTTTCTCTCCCCTTTCACCATATTCTCTATTGTATAGATCTATTGTTGCTTTTTGTTTGGTTCATGGGGTGACGGGATCCAGGAGCATCAGACCTTGCATAGCTTTTGCTGTGTAAGTCCCCCTTGGAGTTCTATAATGCTAGCCCTTGGGTTAACCTACTGCCAGATAGCAACTGGAATCACAATGTATGTTTTTACTATTGTACTTATATACCATTGTATAGCCATGTCATAACCATGTTTATTCAGGTTGCATTCTGTTTTGTAAATTTCTCAATTTCATAAAGCAAGCTGATTGTTAAAAAAAAAAAAAAAGAAATGTATACATTTAAAATAAATAAAAGAAAGTTGTACAAAAAACACAACTGGCACACACCCCTCCTTCTCTACAAGGCATGACAGGGCAATCAAGAAGTGCAGAGCTGGTGCTGGGCCTTCCAGTTAGAATAAAGTATCTGATTAGATGAGTTTACATTTTAAAAAATTAAACATATATTGACCAAAAATACACTAAGGTGTTAATAAATGATCCAGAGAAGTGACATACCCACTGCTCCACAAGGGGAAGCAGATCAACCAACCAGTGGAGATTTAGTGCTTCACTTTCTTATAAGAATAAAGTATTAGCACAGAAACGTAACCTTTCAAAAAAATAAAATAAAGATGACCTAAAGCTATTAATGTCTCCCTTGAGAGAATTGTGAATGCTTCCCAACACTACCGATCATGCACTGCTATTTATTGTACAATGTAATTCAACATTCAACAAACTTTTCTCAGAAGCCGACCTTACAACTTGTCCTTTGGACCCTGTTCTCTTGCAACTACCATGGAAACCAGGGGCAGACTGGCAACTTTCGGCCCGGGGGGCAAGTACAAACCAGAGGCCCATGGTGCAGCGACTTGGCCCCCCTCCCACCCTCCCTCCTTACCCCCATTCCAGGCCCAAATCCTGCTCCAGGTACTCTCTACTCATCAGCTGAATCCAGGTTCCCAACCTGGCCAGCAGGGGGCAGTTGAGGGGAGCTGGGACAGCTCAGATGGGGCTGGTCAGGGGAGGAGAGTCTCCAGTGGGGCATGGAACCGGCCTCTGCTCAGACACAGTTTACACCATCCATGCTGGGGGGGAGGCCTGCACTCTGTCCTTGTCTTCATCCCACGCTTAGTAGGTCAGTGGCGGGGACTTTTTACTTCTGTTCACCGGTATTCCTTTAGGCATGTCTGTGGCAGAAGCGTTGCAGCCTTTTTACAGGATATCAGAGCGGCCCAGGGGGCAATTGCCCCCCTGCCCCCTGGCCCAGTCCTCCCCTGATGGACACCCTCTTGCTCTATCTTACGCTCCCTCTCTCAGATCTTTAATCTCTCCATCTCTAATGGCATGTTTCCCCTGCTCTCTAAACCATGCACTTGTCACTCCTATACTTAAAAAAACTCTTACTGGACTCCACCAGCCGGAACCATTTAAGACCCACCTCCTTGCTCCCATTTACCTCTAATCTTCTAGAATGCCTAGTCTACAACATTCTGCGCTCCTACCACACTGACAACAACCTTCTTGACCCCTTGCAGTCTGGCTTTCCCTAAAAATACTCCACAGAAACTGCCCTACTAAAATTCAGTAATGATTTACTAACTTCTAAAATGAATGGCCACTACTCCACACTCATACAGTACTACTAGACCCTTTTTCTGCCTTTAATACTGCTGACCAACCACTCCTCCTCATAAGACTCCACTTCCTTTGCTTCCAGGACTTTGGTCTTTCCTGGTTCTCCTCCTAGTTATCATGGGGTTCCTTGAGTGTTGCCTGCAATTCTGTCTCCTACCCTCCACTTTCTCTTTCTGTGGTGGTCCCTGAGGTTGTGTCATCAGACCCCTTCTTTTTCTCTTTCTACACCTCCTTTAGTTACTTGATAAACTCCCACAACTTCCAATACCATCTCCATGCTGATGACACCCAAATCTATCTCTCTACTCCTCACTCATCACTCCTCACCTCACCTATAAATTCTCCTCCCCCCCACACACACACTCATTATTTCTCCTGACTTCTCCTTCAAGATCAATAATACAACTATCAGTTCCTTCCCTCATGCCAGGGGATAATCCTGGACTCTGACCTGTCCATTCAGCCCCAAATCTGATCACTATGCAAATCTTGTAGACTTCACCTCCGTAACATTTCCAAAATACACTCCTTATTAACCAATGAAACCACCAAGCAACTCATTCACTCCTTGCGATCTCTCGCCTATTGCAACTCCTTCCTCACAAGCCTACCTCTACACAGGCTATCCTTCCTCCCTTTAGTCTATCATGAAGGCTGCAGCCAGACTCATCCATCTTACCAACCACTCAGTGTCTACTAACCCTCTCTGCCAGTCCTTGGACTGGCTTCTGATTGCCTAACCAATAAAATTCAAAGTACTAACAACAACATACAAGCCCATTTACACTCTGCCCCAAACTACATTACCAATCTTGTATCAATATATTAGCCAAACTGTCCTCTTTCTTGTCTTCTTCTGCCATGATTGTCTCCAGGAATTCGCCACAGCCTCAGCCATCCAATGGAACTGCTTTCATCGACCCCGCTCTACACAGACATCTGCAAGGCTGCCCATCCAGGGAGCCTGCGTTACCTACAGCAGCAACCGGCACCTGTATCATAGACACTGCCACACAGCACAGGATCAATCAGCAGATCCCCGGATCTGATCATCCCGGATGTGTCCCATTGCGAGTACCGTTGTTCATGGTTTACTGGCTGTATTTTGGATCGTTTGTACATGTAAGTCACTACAATAAATTGTCATATTTCTCATACTATATTGTGACCTGGCGCCCTTTGTCTTCTTCCTTTCATCCAATGGAACTCTCTACCCCAATCTGTCTGTCTATCTCCTACTCTGTCCAATTTTAAAAAACTGAACCTTTTATTTCTCCTATCAGTTCATCCCTTATCTAGTTATTATTTTTTGTCCTTATGAAAAACAAAAAAAAAAAGAGGGACACCAAAGAGACTCATAATGCAGTATATCTTTATTCATTGTAATAGTTAAAAACAGTAGTGTATGCACTCACACATCTTGGGGAAAGGTATGCATGTCACTGTGAAGGAGAGAGTCCTTGTAGTGGACAGAAAGCAGGAATGGCTCAGCCACCACAGGATGGTAGGCACTGTCACTGAGCATGAGGCACTGATGGCAACAACTGCGTTAGCTGTCTCCACACAGAATCACCACATGATACTCTTCCTGATTGTGATGCAAAGGATGATGTTATATACCTTTCAGGAAGCAGGTAGTCTCCTTTGTCAGTCTAACTACAGTCTACTCTCTGGGGTACTTACAAGACCTGCAAAGAACATTTAAACAAAGCTAAGCGACTCAATTATGCACAAAAACATAGGAACTGGGGTGCAGTAAAATGGCTGTGGATGCTCTGGACTGATTGGTCCAAATGTGAAATATTTTACTGTAGAAGGAGGTGGTTTGTTCACTGAAGAGCTGGAGAGTGATACAATAATGAATGTCTGCAGGCAACAGTAAAGCATGATAGAGGTTCCTTGCCAGTTTAGGACTGTATTTCTGCAAATAAAGTTGAAGAATCGGTTGGGATTAAAGGTGTCCTCAATGCTGAGAAATACTTATCTATCATGCTATATCATTAGGGAGGTATGTGATTGCCCCCAAATGTATTCTGCAACAGGATAATGACCCCAAACATGCAGCCAATGTCATTAAGAATTGTCTTCAGCGTAAAGAAGAGAAAGGAGTCCTAGAACTGATGGTTTGACTCCTGCAGAGCCCTGATCTCAACATAATGGAGTCTGTCTGGGATTAAATAAAGAAACAGAAGTATTTGAGGCAACCTCCATCTACAGAAGATCTGTGGTTAGTTCTCCAAGATGTTTGGAACCACCTATCTTCTAAGTTCCTTTACAAATCGTGCAAGTGTACCTAGAAGAACCAATGTGGTTTTGAAGGCAAAGAGTGGTCACATCCAATATAGACTTGATTTGGATGTCTCTCCTTTTCATTTTACTTTCCATTTTGTTCATTGATAAAAATAAACTTTTACCACATCTATTTTTGAAATCATTCCTATTTTACAGTATTTTTTTACACCTGCCTAAGACTTTTGCACAGCCATCTCCTGGGACTTCAGTAGCTCCAGTTCATGTTGCCTTTGAAGAAGAATGACTTGCAGACTCCTGTCTTGGCAGTGTGTATCTTTAGTGCTGCAGCATACCTCTTTACAGGAAACACAACATTAACTGTAATGCAGAAGTGGATATTTAATGTACAGCATAGTTTATTATAAAATGACATACACTTCTCTGCCTGTGTTCAATACAGCAATCCTAATACTGCAGATGTCATTGTTTAGCAAGTAATGGCACCATGAACTACATAGCAAACTACACAGGTATATGACAGTCTCATAAATAGCTCTGCACACTTTTTCTTCTCCTAAATTGCAGTCTTGAATACCTCATTCTTGTGAAAGGTGTCATACACCACTCTTGAAGGATCCAAGTTGCGCAACTCAACACCTTGGCAGCTGCAGCTTTTGATGCCAGCACTAACATATATGTTTGGCTCGTTTAACCTAAAATTGAATCTTCTAAGGAATCTACTGATTTGACAGAATCTGTGAAAAAACACTTTCCTTTATGGTGCCTTTAAGGTGCTAAGACAGTGTCAGGGTTCCTCTTGTAGTTAGCAATATGGGACCATAGGGTAGGAACTTCTATATGCCAGAAAAAACTCTGTCTTTGACTTGGTGACATCATGATTCAAAAATGATAGTATCAAGCATTGCAGGAAGCACAGATGCTTGGGTGGTGGTCAATAGAGACACGAGAAGGTGCTGGAGAAAGCTAGCATGGTAGAATGCTACAAGAGAATATATCCTGTGCTTGTCTTCTGGCAATAGGCCTTATAGGACATCTGTTTAATGGACTGTAGCTGTCAGCAGGTGGTAAAGCTTCAATGTTCCGGTATTTGTGGATAGACGGAATTTTTCTGTTTTTGGCAGACCTCTACTCATATGAAAAGGAGTTTAATTATCTCAAATAGTTTAAAAGTAGAGGCTACAAATGGAGAGCAAAAATTACTGTACATGTGTCACAAAAATATGAGTGTGCCTCATATGTAGCTAGCATGTAATTATTTATCAGAAATCCATGTACGCTGAAGATTTCTTTGGGCACAAAATCCCACAGACACTCCAAAATCTTGGCTTTCCTTAAGTTTTGGTGAGTATCTGTGGAAATTCGTGCCCATTCAGCCAAAAGAGCATTTGTTGGGTCCAGTATATCTTGGACAAAAAGACCTGGTTTGCAATTGGTGTTCTAATTCATCCTAAAGGTGCTTAATAGGGTTGAGGCCAGGACTCATCAAACCATTCAAAGAGGAACAGTCATGCCCAAACAGAAAATAGCCTACCACTAACTGTTCCTACAAGGCTGGAAATGTCCAATTGTCTAAAATGCCTTTGTATACTGTAGCAATAACAGATCCCTTTAAATGGAAATACCTGAATTCAAACATTTAGAGGGGAATCCCCATACTTTTGTCCATAAAGTGTGTTTTACTGTTAGATTGGATTGCTTTTTTATTCAAATTATACACCATTCTACCTCAACCGTATTACCTTACATAAATAAAAGGCTAAAAAGCCCTGTATTGCCTACATGAGCTGTAGAAAAGTTTGCTTTAAGCTACTAGCGAGGGCAGCTACATGAACAATGGTAAAATTATCTCAGTTAAAGAACAGGATCAGAGTTTAATTGAAGCCATTAACCAGTGCTAATAGCAGAAAACAGGTTCCAGTTGTGGTCAGTTACTTAGGTATTTGGTTTTGTGACAGGCTAATATGGGAGACGAAAAAAGGGATTTTTACAATTATTACAAGGCTTTTTTTTAACATTCATGCAATAACTTTTAGGACAAATGGACTCCAAAAACCCACGGTGGTAAACCGCAATTTATACCCTTAGGTATGATAAAAAATTGAAGATGTTTTCCGTTATATAGAAATAATTACCTGGAGACTTGTAGGCAATGTAGGCTAAACAAACCAAATACCATTGTTTAAAAACAATATACATGGTATCCTTTGGAATGCATTGTAGGTAAAATAAAAGTGGTTCATTTAGTTATAAATTTAATTGCTTTTTACTGCCTGCAACAAAGTACATACAAGCTGTTAAGTAGAGATGAAAGGCCTCAAACCACAAAAGGAATCAAAGAAAGTAATGGGAAAACGCATGCGAGTAAAAGGCAATGTACTGTTAAATAATCTCTAATGAAAGATGAGGACAGGAAAATTAACACAGAGAAGTTGGCTACTGGTTCACATTCCATGGGTAAAATGAGGTCATCATTGCTGCTCCACTAGTGAGAATGACCTTTTGATACTAATTTTATTCTCATCACACTTCTTCTTGGGAAAAGCCTCAAGTAAGGAGGGTGCTGCAGCAGTAACCAGATGGTTAACTGGTTTCAATATACAAAAGAGTATATGTCATCAGAACGCCATGGTTCCATATCATACTGCATGTTCAGATGATAATTAGATCCATCACATCACAATTAGAACAGGTACTATGTCAACTATGTCTATGAAGCAGGGAGCAATGTCAACATTTCTGGGTAATAAAACAAAAGCAATTAGACAGGAAAATCCAACTCAGTTTATTAATATTTCCACTGAGATACATAGGCCATGGAGTGTCTGTAGAAGTATTCAGTGGATATCAATACACATTTGTCCATGAGCACATTTACACAGGATACACAAGTCACAATCTGATTGTACAATCTCCTTTTATATTTACCAACAACTAATGGCACTTTTCCACTGCAAGTACCGGCTCGGCTCTACTCGGCCCTGCTTGGCCCGGTTTGCTTTTCCACTGCTGGTACCGCATGGTACGGTGTTGGAACGGTTTGGTACGGTATGGTATGGTTTGCCTTTCCACTAAAGTAGTACTAAAGTTAAGTGGGTGGGATTCTCTGACCAATCAGTGGCTAGTAGTGACTGCATGCAAAGGATTGTGGGATATGGTACCGGGTATGGTACCTCTTGGAACCACAATCGAGTAGGTACTGTTTTTGAGAGCCATACCGTTCGGTTCCATGCAGTGGAAAAGCGCCGCCGTACCGTACCGAACCGTTCCTACACTATACCATGCAGTACCAGCAGTGGAAAAGCACAAAAGCGAGCCGAACCGCCATAAGTAGTGAGAGGTCCTACCTGATAAGTTATACAATGACTAGGTATGCCTTCTCAGGCTGCCATCTTGAAGACCATGTTCGAGACATCACATAAGACTCTTTTGAAGAGGGGCTGCACTGTAACCTTTTAATAGCCATATCATTTTGCAGTTATCAGATGACTTACAGATTATTATATGCTTACAGATAACGGGTCCGAAGATATAGACCAGAGGGAATCGAGGACATTTTGATTAACTGCACAGCAATATAAGTTCTAAAACTAGACCATTGTGTTATTAAGTATGAAGTCCCCAGGCTTGTTTGGCGTTTGGCTTCTTTTTTTTTTTTTTTTTTACAAAGGTCTTTATTGATAGTGAGTACATGAAACAGCTGTTTGTCAGATAATAAACAACATTACACGTGTCAGCAAAAAAAAGTTACCTTTCCAGTACAGAGAGAGTTGCGCACGGGAGAATCAATGATAGGACCCGTGCATACTTGAAACTGTACAATCAATACACGAGGAACAGAAAGCTCTTTTAAGAACTCTGGCAAAGAGATCCAACAGATCAACATGAGAAATTAAGCTGAGGAAATTGACAATTTAGCTCTAGACATCAAGAATATCCAACAACTGTCATAACCGAAGGTTGGACCAAGTATTTAGTTAGGCCTTAAAAATAAAAAAAAGGGTGAAGGAAGAAAATGTAGATAAAAAGGAAAGAGTGAGAGAAGAGTTTGGATTTGGAAGGAATAGAGACAAGGGAAGAAAGGTCTCAGGGATAGCATACCGAGTAGTGTTAGATTGCCAAAAGAAGATGATCAAAATGCGAGGGTTGTGCGTATGTAAGGCTGCCAAGCTCAAAGAAATTGTTTGGCTTGTTTGAAAGCCCAAATGAATCCTCTGTTTAAATCAGCTACAAAGTAGGACTCTTTCTTTCTGTGGGGAAGCGGTGGTCTCTCAGCAGAGGTCCAACACACTTCCTACTGAGATAGACCTTTAGAACTGCAATTAGAAAAGCTCATGCTTCCCATTGAATGAAAACCTCTGACTCACTCTGGGACTTATTGGACCTATAGCAATTAGATCACTGCTTCAGGCAGGCAACAGATCTAGAAAGAACTGTAGTGTAAAACACTGAAACCTGCTTCAATCTATCTGAAATGTATTTAACTATTTTAAACTGAGGGTTCAAAAGGACTTTAAGGAGTGAATTCAGCTTTGTGAGGTCAAAGCCTGTCAGTTTTGACTTGTTATGCTAAGAAAAGAGTGCACCGGGCAAATATAACGACTGCAGACCCTTCCATTCAGAAATCATTCTGGGAAAGACAGTGAAGCAAACAGTAATTTTATTGAGAACAGAAAAGGGTAAGAATCTGCAACAGTTTGCTAAAATCCTTGTGAACATAGATCACCAAGAGAGAATTTTTTTTTATTTTTTCTTCTCAACAAAAGTGGAATTATACTTTAACCACTTGCCGACTGCTCACTCGAGCTCTACTGCGGCAAAGTGGTTAGTTGTCATCCAGCGACGTAGACCTACTGGACTCCTCCCCTTGTGGGCGGCACACGCGCGCCACCGGAGGCTCGCTCCCGCTGTATTCATTCACAGCGGGAGTCGGGCCAGGGGAGAAGCGGCGACGATCGGCGCTGCTCTTCCCCGACCGTCGGGGAATCGAGTTTGGAGATCCGCCCGCTTGTGTAAACAAAGCGGGCGGATCTCCTAAGTGACAGACAGTGACAGATTGCAGGGTTCATCTTAGCTGAACCTTGGATCTGTCCCTGTGTCACTCAGTCACCTCCCCCCCACACATGTTAGTAAGCACAAGGCATACATTAACCCCTCCCTCTCCAATAAAAATTAACCCCTTCCCTGCCAGTGTCATTTTTACAGTAACAGTGCATATTTATAGCACTGATTACTTCAGTAATGTCACTGGTACCCCCAAAAGTGTCAAAAATGTCAGTCAAGGGTCCGATCTGTCCGCCGCAATGTCGCAGTCCCGCAAAAAAAATTGCAGATCGCCGCCATTACTCGTTAAAAAAAAAAAACACCAAAAATGACAGAAATCTTTCCCTTAGTTAGTAAATGCAATAACTTTTGCGCAAACCAATCAAAATACGCTTATTGTGATTTTTTTTACCAAACATAGGTAGCAGAAAACAAATTGGCCAAAAATGTAAAAAAAATTAGATTTTTACATTTTTTTTGGGGGGGGGGGATTTCATATAAAAAAATGTGAAAAATATTGTTATTTTTTCAAAATTTACGCTTTTTTTTTGTTTATAGCACAAAAAGTATAAATCGCACAGGTGATCAAATACCACCAAAAGAAAGCTCTGTTTGTGGGAAAAAAAGGACTTAAATTTTGTTTGGGTACGGCGTCGCACGACCGCGCATTTGTCAGTTAAAGTCGCACAGTGCCGAATCGCAAAAAGTGTCCCAGACGTAAGACAGCAAAATCCTCCGGTGGTAAAGTGGTTAAACGCAATTATAAAATACTCTTTTTCTGCAAGAGGCAGGATCAGCAAGTTTAACTCACATTTATTGTTTACCAAAAGGGCAAACATCATTTTTTTTTTTCAAAAAAAGTTAGCCGCATCCTTATCATTTATATTTCTTCAAGCAATAAGTGCCAAGACATCACACGCTGTTTCCATCCATCAATAACCCATTTCCTATTGTATAATTTGATCTCCGTCGCTATTTCCATCCCACTGATTCATAAAATCTAGTGCACTTTCAAGTCATCTCGAAGTCACATGTTCATGTAAGAACACCAAAATCGAATTATTATATTTAATATAATTCTGGAGAACGCTCACATTCCTGAGTTCAGGGTTTTGGCTAATATCACATCTCTTGAGGATTTAGAAGCCAAAACACGGGATAGAGCTAGTGTAACCAAGGATGGAATACAAATCACAAGCTGCAGGTCTGACCTACAATAATTCACTGCAGACCTTACCACACTCGGATGGAATGGAACAGAGTTATACTTATTACAAAAATTGATTTAGAAGTGCGCATTGAAACAGTCAGGTCAAAATTAATGATTCGATTTGCTTGGATAAATAACCTTTAAATATAAGTCATACTAATCTATTTTTCCTTAATGGTTTCTGTTTTTCTATAAAATTAACATGACATAAGAGGGCGCATACACAAACCCCTCTTTCCAGTAAGCCTGGGGAAATAAAGTGGAATTATTATAAGAAATCTATGAATTAAAAAAGTAAGTTATCAGGCAACGTCAAGGCACTTTCATACAGTGCAATCTCTATACACACCATTTTTAGGCAATTGTAGTCAGATTTTTATTGCAAAAACAACTGAATGGATCAATGTAACCTACACTTAGGAATTAGCAGAGTGACTCTTTGAAATTAGATCTTAGATATAAGAAATTGTCAGGTGGTTTAATTTTTTTTTTTTTTTTTTAAATCAGATTTTTCATTTTTTGCAAAAAATACATAGACATATACAAAGAAAACAAACATAACAAAACCATAGCAAGGCAAAAACAGCTATTAAAGTGGAGTTCCGGCCTATTTTGCAATTTTAGTGATTCCTGGAGTGCTCGCTATGCTGATCAACAATTGGGCATTTTCAAATTTTTTTCGGGGGTCCCTTACCTTATTTTCAGGGAATTTTTGATTGTACTTCCTCCTCCTCCCCCCTCTGTGGCCACAGCCACTGACATCACTTCTACATTTGCATTGCATCCTGGGAGCTGTTTGTCATCACTCCCAGGAGGCTGGAATCAGGAAGAACTCCCAGAACACTCCCTGGAATCAGGAAGAAGGACACAGCAGATTACACTGCGGCTTCAGATGCCCACGTCTAAGATGGCCCAGATAGCGCTTTTAAAAGTAAGATTTTGACTAAAATCCAATACTGCACACCTTGTAAGTATGAGAATAGCGGTTCTGTAAAGGGCGATGGATTAGTAATATAGGGGTATTTTTAGTTAAAAAAGGTATTTGAGGCCGGAACTCCGCTTTAAATGCACAAAAAACCCTAAAGAAAAAATAAATAAAAATATATGTAAATAAAAAACACCCATTATAACAATCTCATTTTCCAGTATCTACCAAAACCTGAAATATCAGTTTAACTGATAGCTTCTATTTTATCTTTTTCCAGAATGTCCTTAGGGTTGGCTGGAAGGACAGCTAAACAATGTTTCTGCAGAGGCTGCCATTGCTGACCTCTCCTATGAAAAATACTAGATGTCTAGCTGTCACCCAATGGCTTCAGTACTTTTAGCCCCTGACCTGGATGAAATAGGCAGATCAGAAGTTCGGATTTAATTTTTGGCTTTCTTCCTATTAGAAGTAATTCATCAAAGCACCAGCAACAGAGAATTGATTTCCTCCAGAACCCAGGTAGAAATTGACCAATTAACCTTTTTCTCAGCATATTTTCCTTTTTATGTTCATAACGTGAAAAAGTAAGAACAATCACTGCATACCCTCTCACCAGTAAATGTGAACCTTGTATTATGTGCCTGGGATATTATCTAAGCAGCTGCTGATTACACCTGCAGTAAAAAAGAGACCGTTGTCACAGCTCCAGAAATGTCATGGAATACACAGTATTTTAGTGATGAGCCACAACAGTGATTGAATGACTGCTCCCTTTTACCATATCTCATCACTACTTTCTTGTCCGCTCATTTATCAAACTAATTTTATGAACATAACTCACAAGATTAATATGTTACAAATCTCCAGCAAATTACATTTTCTCTTTAAAACCATCCCAGTCCCTATAAGTAGATTTTAAAGAGGACCAGTCATTATGCAATAAGGATTTTTGAGCAAGGGGATTAAAACAGTATAAGTTGGTGATGTCCCTGGGTTGCCAATTAACTAGTGTTGGTTCTGCCATTAATATTAGTTTGCCTAGGTGTTGAATGGTGCTATTTAAAGGGGATGTTCACTTTAGTTGACCACTGCTTCAGAATTTGTTATATCCCCTACTCCTGCAATTGTCTTGTGAGCAACATTAGTACCTGTGGTCCCCCAACGTCCATATTTCTTTGTTGGATTCAAGGAATTGATGCTGCTCAGAGATCAGAATTACAAAAATAGAGAACAAATGTTTAAAATCTCAACTTAATGTTTATAACGGAATAAAATATAAGCTGAAATTCTGGTATGATCTTTATTTCATACGTACATTGGTCCAGCTTGGCACAATATAAGTATGCATATCTCATACCCGAGGAACCACTAAGGAAGCTGACAATTAATGTAGAAGTTGCCGCATCTGGGATGCCGTTCTTCCAACCTGACCAAAGGGCAGTGTTTGGCAGCCTCAGCCAGCTCTGCTAACTAAGCCCCACTGACGCGTTTTGCCCCGCCTACCGGGGCTTAGTCATAGAGGTGGGGACCAAGAGCAGAATGGAGGTTCTTATATATCCTCAGCCGCAGTAAAAAGAAGGTGAACACTATAGCATGTGGGGAAGATTAATGTGATGAGAAAAAAACATGTGAACTTTAATGTGAAAGTGTAAGGAAAAAAGGAAATAATGAAGAAAAAGGTGAACATGCTGATTGGAAAGTCTGTGCTACCACAGTGATAGCTGCAATCTTATGGATCCTGTGCTGAGTGGCATCCCTTCTGCACACTAAATACAGGGAGTCACTTGCTCAGCAATGCCACCATTCACAGAATGCCTTGTATTTTTTTCAATGGATACACAGCATTCTTGGCTGGTTGGATGAGGTGGAAATTGCGATGTTACAGCCCCTCCTCTCCACTTCTTGAAATCAGAGAAAGCCTTGCATTCATTTAAAAAGCATTCTGTGGATGGCAGAAGTGCCGTGCGAGCATTCCCCTATGTTTAGTGTGCAGAGGGAAAGCCGCTCGAAGCAGGATCTGGAAGATTGTGGCTATCATATTAATACAGACTAAGTCAGTGATTGTTAGCTTCCCCAGCGGCTCATCAGGTATTAGATATGCATACTTACATTGTTCCAAGCTGAACCAATGTAAGGCTGGCCATGCATGGTGCGAATTTCTTTCCTGCAACCATGGGCAGGGGGAAGCTGCCCCCACTGGGAGGAGACAGTAATTATTGCTAGCAGCTATAGCAGCTGTTAGTGATAATCGCAAGAGAATCCAGAAGGCTGGTTGATTTGATCGAACTTGGTACATTCAGCCTGCCCATTAATGGTTCGAATCTCAGCTGGTTCCTGCTGAATCAGCCGAGACTGGAACCATGTATGGCCAGCCTAAGTATGCAACAAAGACCCTACCTGGAGTTCAGCCTTCATACAATGTGCTACAAGTCTGTAGTTGATGACATAGCACATACAGTATGCATTGTGCAGTCGTTCTTTTGCTTTGGATATCTTTGATATCCATTCTGCAGCACTGTTTTGCTGCAAAGAGAACTTCATATCAGTGGAGGTGAAAATGATTGCTGGACAGAAATTCCTGTTAATAGACCCGATCTCCTGATGACATCAATGCAATCCAGTAATCAGAGGCAGAAGTGGGTGGGCTATGCTTTTTTGTATGTAAGCTCTGGTGGGCTCCTGTGGGGCTAGAAAATCAGAGGGTGTCTAGGCACCGACATGTGCACAAAAGTGATCTGCTGCTTCCAGTCAGTGATTATACTGTATGTCAAAGCTCATTTTCTAAAGCAATATTAAAAACACATTTTTTTTTCTTTAAATAACAAACATGTTATACTTACCTGCTCTGTGCAGCAGTTTTGCGCTGAGCAGCCCCAATCCTCCTCTTCTCAGGTCCCCTGCCGGTGCTTCGCCACCCCCCCCCCTCCCCCTTGAGTATCCCCACAGCAAGCAGCTTGCAATGGGGGCACCCAAGCAGGCATGCTCCCAAGCTGCTGCTGTGCATGTCCAATCAGACACGGAGCTGCGGATCCCCCCCCCCCTTCTCTCCTCATTGACTCTCTGGCTGTGATTGACCTACAGGCCATGTGTAATGGTTTTGGACAGAGCAGCCCAGATCCTCTTCTTCTCGGGTCCCTCTTTGACTCTCCTGGATCTTCTCTCCTGTTCAGTGCCCCCACAGCAAGTAGCTTGCTATGAGGACATCCGAGCTGAGCCGCAGCTCCCTGTGTCCATTCAGACATGGAGCCACAGGCTGGCCCTGTCCCTTTCTCTCCCCATTGGCTTTGATTGACAGCAGCAGGAGCCAATGGTGCTTCGCTGATGTCTCAGTCAATGAGGAGGAAGAGTCCAGGACAGCCGAGTCTCTCCTGCAACATCAATGGATTGAGATGGGGCTCAGGTAGGTAGAAGGGGGGCTGAGGGGTCTGCTGCACAAGGTTTTTTATCATAGAAAGCATTCATGTAAAAACCTTCTGCCTTTACAACTACGTTAAAGTGGTTGCAAACCTCAGACATAAAATATGAACAAAGCATGTCCCTCAATAGTGTGTACTTGTCTCAAACCAGAGCACTAAGTGTAATTTTTCTCTGCTGCTTCATTCCTCTTCTATCTGCATGAGTCACTTCTGACATGTTTTCCTGAGACCAAGACAAAAATAGTGACAGGGGAGGGACCTCCAGCTGGTTGACAGCCTCAGCTCTGTCCCTGTGTGTTGTGTGAAGGGGGGTGTGTCCCTTCCCTCCATCCCTCCAATTAGCTCTCAAAGCTTTGCAGAGTATAACTTGAGTTCTCCCCCCTGCTTTCTGAAAGCTCAGACAAACTGTAAAAATTCTGGAATCTGAAATGATGTAGAGGAGATATTACGTAGATAAACAGGTCCAATTTATGTAGGAAGCTTTGTTTTATCTCTGTGTATCACCTGAGGCTAGTCAATTCACTGGGTATATGTAAGGGTTTACAACCACTTCAAATACAAAGATCAGTAAGGCTACATTCACACAGCCGAATATCTGTGGTTAATTTGCAGCATTCAGAGGCATTCAGAGGCTAAACGTCTCTTCTGAACAACACTGTGCTATCGCCACATACAAACTGACTGATTACCTGTGGCCAGTTTGTGTGTGGCCAAAGCTCTACAGAAACGCTGACCCTAGTTGCACACAGCAGTTGGGGTCAGTTGAAGGGAAAATTTGCATGTAACATGCGAACAGCAGTGGTGCATGACATTATTTGTACAGAGTACAAATCTGATAATGTCTGCTGGGTGCAAGCAGCAAGTGCAGTTAGCTGGTCTGCCACTAGGTGGCTCTGCCCCAAATTAGTGTGGTAATTATTTAATTGGGTTTTAGGTCCCCTTTTAGGCAAACCCTTCCTGTAGTGATGCAGTTGGTGGAGTAAGTGCCCATATAAATGCCAGGAGGGAGGGAGCCCTATTTGATGGGGCATGGGAGTCAAACACCCCAGAGCTAAACATAAGTAGTCAGCTGCTGCAAATCCCAGGAAAGAAGCTTGGGTGAAGTAGTTTGACACCCAAAAGAACCAGCTGTAGTCACCCAGACTCACGGGATGCAAAAGGCCTGTAATACCAGGCTAACTGTTCTCTGACCTGAGCACTAGCACACCCTGGAGGTGCAGAGTATATCTGGGAGGGTACCAGGCTGGGTAGAGTTATGGAGTGAGAAATAGAAAGCGAGACTGGTATACTACAGAAGTCAACTTATTAATCTAGGCTGACAGAGCAGGATGCTTCACTTTGTGAATTTTAGTTTTAAAAGAGCAGAATGCTACATATTTAGTATACAGAGAGTTGGGTCCCAACAGTGTGGTGCTCCCAAGGAGAGGAGATGCTAAGGGAAGATGGCTTATGGAGGATGTGCAATGTTCAGCTTTCACAAATGACTGCTACAGCTTGTCCTCTTTTGTGTATGGTGATGACAGCTGTCAGTATGTTTATGTTATTGATATTTCACTGATCTTTGATGAAATTATATTTTTTGTGTGGACATTCCTTTCTTCAAGAATATAAAGGCTAATGGCCAAAGCAATTGTGGGAGGGCCTATGGCAAAGAGTGGGCACAATATTGTGCAGGCCCTTAGCTATAGCAATGGGTTGTTGTCCTATTCAAGAGGAAGCAGGGTGGGAGTTTGAGTACTTTGGAGCCAACAGTTGGCCAATCAGAAGCCCCCTTACAATTGTTTACAGCAACCAGAAGGAATCTAATGATTCTTCCTAGTGGCTGTTCCAGCCCACAGATATTCAACCACCTGAATGAAGCCTTAGGGTAGGTTCACACTATTGTTACATAGTTACATAGTAGGTGAGGTTGAATAAAGACAATAGTCCATCCAGTTCAACCTGTGTAGGTGTGTGTGGCTGTAATCATCTCACATAGCCCTTAATGTCCTGATCCTTGAGATGTAAGTCTAAGAGTCTTTTGAAAGCCACCATACTTCCCGCAGAAACCACCTCTTGTGGTAGAGAATTCCACAATCTTGTAGCCCTAACAGTAAAGAACCCCCCACGTTGCCTGAGGTTAAAACGCTTCTCCTCTAATCGCATTGTATGCCCTCTTGTCCTCATGCAATCCCTTCGAATGAACAGCTTTTTTTCTAAGCTGAGATCCCCATTGAGATATTTATAAATTGCTATCATGTCCCCCCTCAGGCGTCTCTTCTCCAGGGAGAATAAATCGAGCGATTGCAGCCGCTCTTCATAGTTAAGGTCCTCCAATCCCCTAATCAGTTTAGTTGCCCTTCTCTGGACTCTCTCCAGCTCCAACACATCCCTCCTGAGGACTGGCGACCAGAACTGGACAGAATACTCCAGAGGCGGTCGGACCAGAGTTTTATAAAGTGGAAGGATTATAGACTTATCTCTGGAATACATCCCTTTCTTTATGCATGCTAATATTCTGCTGGCTTTGGCAGCTGCCGCTTGACATTGCATGCTGTTGCCTAATCTATCATCAACCAAGACTCCCAGATCTTTCTCCATTTTTGATTCCCCCAAGGGTTCCCCTCCTAAGGTGTATTGTGCTTTTATGTTTTTAGTCCCCAAGTGCAAAACCTTACACTTCTTCACATTAAACCTCATTTTCCAAGTCGTTGCCCACTCCGTTATTCTGTCCAGGTCATTCTGTAAGATATCTGCCTCATGCTGTGTAGTTATTGCCCTGCCCAATTTTGTGTCATCTGCAAAAACTGATAACGAACTTGGGTTGAAAGCATTGAAAACGTAATTGGTGTTTCATTGTTCAGCATATTCTGACACGTGCGTTAAAATTCAATTGCTTGCACGGGGCCTGAAAGAGGTAAATAAATGGTCTGTTTTCATATAAAGAAAGAGAGAAAGAGAAAAAAAAAGAAAATATGTTGCCATACAATACCTATAAGGTTTTGTCTTATATTCTATATGAAAATGTAAGACAGCTTCTCATTGGTCAGTATCAGCAACAGCTCCATTTTTTTAATTCCTTTTTTTTAATAAACAGCCCAATAGTTACCTTTACTTAATATTTAAATTTACAGTAGGTAATGTGTAATCTATGTAATCTACAGATTTAAATATGAAAGCTTTATTTTTTGCTACCCATCTGTTACATATAGGAACAATTTAGAAGGTAAGCAGGCAGCAATGCATATGCAATAAGGTAAGGAGGTTTTGTTTATAGCACAAGTTGTCTAGCGGCGAGCAGCAGTTGGCAAATGTACAGACAAAAATAGTGGGAGAAGCTGGCACCTAGTTTAAGACTTCAAAGCAGCACGCAGACAAGAACATCGAGACGTCTCTGGCTAAAGATGACAAGCACATGTCTTTTTAATAGAGTGTCCTCAGTGCAAAGCTGGCAGGAACATACTACAGAAAAAATGTACTTTTTCAGAAGGAAAATAGGCTGCCTGGGGATAACTGACAGTGATAATCAAATAAGTAGGAGTTCTATTATTTAAGGAGGCACTCTAGTTAATTAGTTATTGAAGCCTGGAAGCTGTTCCCAGAAAAAGGCAAAAGAGGGCATATGACTAGTCACAAGTAGTGCTAAAGGTCCTCCAGCAGAAGTTTCTTTTCTTTATTACTGATTTTGCTTTGCACTGTGTTACTGTTGAGGTGGCCATCCTGGTAGAAGCAGATAGGGCAACCAATAAAGGGGTAAAGGCAGTCCTTCTGTTCTAGGCCCAGGCCCCATCAGGTCAGCAGGGGGGCCCCAGTCCAGAGGGGTTTGCTTGTGGTTCTCTCATTTCAACGGGGTACAGTATGTTCCCTTAGGTAGACTGTGTAGACCCACATGATCTCTAAGACCCCATTCACACCTCACGGTCCATTGACTGCTACATGACCCGTTCTAATAGGAGCGACACAAAAAGGGTCCTGTACTACTTCGGGGCGACCTCGGAGCGACTTGCATAGACTTCCATTATGTGAAGTCACTGCAAGTCGCTCCGAAGTCGTGGTGCATGGTAATGCACAAGTCACCCCCGAAGTAGTAAGGAGTCGTGCCGCCCCAGTGTGAACCGAGCCTAAAGGCAATCTTGGAGGCAGGGTTTTGCTTCCTCAAGTCAGAGCCTTCAGCTAGAAAAACATTAACCACATTACTACTTCGGGGCGACCTTGGAGCGACTTGCATAGACTTCCATTATGTGAAGTCCCTGCAAGTCGCTCCGAAGTCGTGGTGCATGGGAATGCACAAGTCGCCCCCGAAGTAGTAAGGAGTCGTGCCGCCCCAGTGTGAACCCAGCCTAAAGGCAACCTTGGAGGCAGGGTTTTGCTTCCTCATGCCAGAGCCTTCAGCAAGAAAAGCATTAACCACATTAAGACCACCCGCCGCAGATATACTGTGGCAGGCAGCCTCTCCTGTGCGAACTGACGTAACCCTACGTCAGTCGCGCGCCTGGTGCTGCCGTCGGCCACCCGCGATCACTACCCTCTGAGAGAGAAGGACAGTCAGCTGTTGTAAACACAGCTGACAGTTCTTCTCTCTGAAATGATCACAGAGTGCCTGTGATCCTTCTATATAGGATCACAGGTCTCTATGGTCATTTCACAAGTCCCTCCCCCCCACAGTTAGTAAACACTCCCCTAGGCTCACACTTAACCCTTTGATCACCCCTAGGTTAATCTCTTCCCTGCCAGTGTCATTATTACAGTAACAGTGCATATTTTTTAGCACTGATTACTGTAGAAATGTCACTGGTCTCCCCAAAAGTGTCAAAAATGTCAGTTAGGGGTCCGATCTGTCCCCCGCAATGTCGGAGTCCCGCTAAAAATTGCAGATTGCTTCCATTACTAGTGAAAAATAAATAAATAAATAAAAATTACATAAATCTTTCCCCTACGCTTATCGTGATTTTTTTTTATTTTTTTTAACCAAAAATATGTAGCAGAATACAACATGGCCTAAAAGGATGAAAAATTTAGATTTTTAATTTTTTGGAAATGTTATATAGCAGAAAGTGAAAAATATTGTTTTTTTTCCCCCTGAAATGTCGCTCTTTTTTTTGTTTATAGTGCAAAAAATAAAAATTGCACAGGTGATCAAATACCACCAAAAGAAAGCTCTGTTTGTGGGGAAAAAAATGGCCTGGTCATTAAGGGGGCAAATCCTTTCGGGTCCAGAACTGGTTATGCAGCATAGTAGTGTCACTGTCATCATTAAATCTCACTTTGCCTTAGACTGCATGCTGCAAATATACTGTACAGCTATTAGGCAGTAGCGACAAGAGTGCCTAGGCACACTCACATACAAGAAAGTGCACTACTATTTTTCAGGAGTGATTCAAGACAAAAAGTAAATCTTCTAGGGTATTGCTTAGGCACAATTAACAAATGTTAATGTTTACTATAATATAGGTCACTATACCAGGGGTGTCAAACTCAATTTCATTGCGGGCCTCACTAGCATTATGGTTGCCCTCAGAGGGTCGGTTCAATCTGTAGCCCACCACTATCAGAAGTCAAGAGCTCCTACCCTCCCTTATATCACAGTGCAACCCCTTTATCATGTGCTACTGCTGGGAAGAAGCTGGAGGCAGAGCTGGGAAGCAGCAACTGCAGGGTCTGGAGGTGGGCCAGAGGAGGGCTGGAGTCAGCTGCCGGAGTCTGCTGAATGCTGAGACCAGTGGAGGCAGAGACAAGGGGGTGCTGCGGCTGCACAGAGAGGTGCAGGATCTGTAGGAGGAGTTGTGTCCTCCTCTCTGCTGCCAACTGCTGAGATGGGGTCCTCTCTGTTGCTGCATGAGGAAGCACAGGATCTGGCAGAGGAGTTCTGTCCTCTCTGTAGCCATCTGCTGAGACAAGGTGGGAGCAGAGATTAGGGAGGTGCAGCAGTTGTAGGAGAGGTGCAAGGGCCACATAAAATGGCCTGGAGGGCTGGATTCGGCCCAGTGGCCTTGTGTTTGTGTTTTTCTTAGCCGTTTCATTATACAGATGTAGAGCACCCAGAGGGGTTGATTTGTGTGTATAGCAGTTTGACTGCCACAACATACACTGACTCCCTGAACTCCCTAGTAATAGATGCAAGCATGGTTGGCAGTGCAACAGACCCTGTCTGAATTGTATTTGCTCTGGATTACTGAAGAGGAAAGGCTATTGTAAATGAATGAACGGATACAGTTATTAGCAATAAGTAGCTCTAGCTCTGCCAACCATGGTATCAACAACAGCAATTTAGTTGACTTAACATTAACTTTACATTTACTTTTGCTTCAAATACGATAAATTGAACTCCCGATGAGTTCTTTTGTGCAACTCCGTGGAGGTCGAAGGGTAGTCTTTCTATCAGCCATTTTAGTCTATAATAAAGCCTTTAGGTCTTCTGGGAGCACTGATCAATCTGCATTGAGGGGAACAGTAAAGCCCAAGCATTGTTCGGTATGATTCAAAAGAGAGCCTATGCCGCATATGTAAAGAGGTGTCCATCCTCCAACATTGTCAAATAACAAATACCAATCATTACTGGAGCAACATGTACAACTGTATTCTAACTTGCTGTCAGCCCCAGATTTGTGAGTTGTTGCAGCCTTGACATGTAGCTTCAATACTAAGCTTCTCGTCTACCCGACTCTTACCCAGCGTGCAGTGACTCTTGATAACACACTCTCATGGGGAAGCTTCATGATGCTCTAAACTCACAGTATATCCTCGGTGTTTCAGGTTAAATTACAGTAGCCTTTCTTAACCCAGAACACTGAGGACATCTTGTGGCAGGAAGATGTACTGTGAAATGAGTATTGCAATTGGAGCAGCATTTTTTTCACACATTCTGGGACCTCAATTTAAAAAGCAAATAAAAGCTCAGAGATGGGATTTAAATCAATGACAGAGTCACTTAAGAACAATAATACACATTAATAAGTTTGATTAGATTACGCTAAGCTCTTTTAAATGCATATCTAAAAAGACATTCGAAAGATTATATTTCCTCTTTAATCAGCAAATATTTCAAGTGCTCCTTTTTTTCTATTTCATGTATTTGTGATCTTTAACTAACCCTCCGTAAAATCTGAAACAGCAGGGGATAGCAAGAACCGTAAGAAAAACTGCTGCCTAAAACACACAAAGAGAGAGAGCACTAAACAAAAAATGTTATAAGTGGAATGAAAAATGCCACATATTGCAGACTCAGGGTGAGAAGCAATAAAAAGCATGGGGATTTATTTATGATGAACATCTGCCTTCTGTATATCAAGCAAATTAAATTAATACAAAAGGGATCGGGGAAGAGCTTTATCCGGTGAAGGGCTCCTCGCTAACCTTAGAAGGGATTTTATTTAGGGTGACAATGACCCTCTACAGATATAACATGTTCTCCATTATTGTACAAGGTTGTTGTAGTCAGATTTATGCTGGGACATCGAGATAAGAGAACAGTGCTAGTTGGTATACAATGCGAGAGTAGGCATTTTGCTCTATGTGTGAGTATGTGTGGGTCTTTCTGAGAAATGAAATCAGAAGTTATTGTAGTTTGATTGAGCGCAGCCTCGAGTACAAGTATATTGGAGAGTCACAGTGTAGGTTTATACTGTATATAAAAGGCATTTTTTTTTCTTTTTAGATAATGATAGTGTGGGGATGGTTTAAGCCTTGTGCACATGATGAGAAAATCAGACGCTTGATTTTTTTTTTTTGCATGCAAGCCTTATATTGAAAAGGTTACTAAAGTTCCACAAATTCTCATACGACGGAATACCACTTGGGAAGTGATGTAATGTATTGTATTGTATTGTTTTCAGACGAATACTGTACTGATTAAACAAAAGTCGTTTGTTCTGGTATTGTGCGGGAAGAATTTTCGTGTTTGTCTCTTCGTATAATTTAGCTTGAACTGTCGTGATCGGCTCTCGACAGCTGTGTAATAACATTCAGATTGCTGATTGATCGATTTGCAAAAGCTGTGATTTTCTCATTGTGTGTACTAGGCATAAGACCTTCTGTCAAGTTTATACTGCTGTCTGTGCCCCCATAGGGGAGATTGACCCATCTATTTGTCTAGGTAACCATTGTCAGTGAAACAGAAAGTGATAGGAAACCCAAAATGTTAGGGTTGTCCCTAGAACAAGAGGTTAAATATTCCAATGGATATAACTGTCCTGGGGACAACTGTCTAAGAGGCGAATCCCCTTCTTTTTGGGAGATTTCTTTTAACTTCCTATTGTATCTCTAACAGGGGAAGGGAAAGAATATCGCCTCAAAAAATTATTTGGCAGGATTTTTAATGCTTCCCTATCCAAAGAAAAAAAAAATGGTTTGGTTATATGTACACATTAGGTTGTATTTAAAGATACAAATGTAACAAGATTTCCAGGCATTGGGCCTGATATGGGTCTGCCATTGTTACCGGTAACACTTCCAACACATTTAAGTTAAAAACCCAAGTGTAAGAGCTGAGACAATGACCATTCCGGCATCTTTGGTTTGTTTTGTTTATTTTGTAATGGGGATGGGAGAAGGGAATGAGTGGGATACTCCTCTGGCTCAACTAGGTTCAACTGGGACACTTTGTAGAAAAATGCCTGTTAGCGCTGTCTTGACGCCAGCTGATTGCCGACCAACGCTTCCTGGCGCTTAAAGATACTGTTTTGCTGAACTGTGCTAGAACTTCGATTTTAACACTCTGGTTAACTCAGAATATCCAGGACTGTAGTACATTTGCCTTCTGATACTCTGTTTAGCTCAAAAGTCCAGTGAACAGCTCCCTCCAGCCCTTCACTGACTGAGGTAGCTCCTTGGAACTGTTTGTGCTGCTGCAACTCTTAATGCTGTACACTGCACACTGTACACATTAACTCTTCGGGGCCCAACTGCTGGCGCCCCTTTATACTTCAGGGTCCTCTGAGTAGGCACCCCCTCTAACACTTCAGGGTCCTCTGACTAGGCACCCCCTCTAACACTTCAGGGTCCTCTGACTAGGCACCCCCTCTACACTAGCTGGCTCCCGGATCCCTGGGACCTTCACCGGAGTGGTTCCCTTTACGCTAGGAAGACCCCCAGGGGCAGTTCACAGTACTCACGAACTTGGAATGCATTCATGGAACTGAACCCCTCTTTCTCCGCTGGTCCTCGGCACACTGGATCCTCTCTGCAGCTCAGCTCTCTCTGTACTCTCAGGCAGCCACCCGAGACACCCGATCCTTCTGACAGGAGGAGAGACAGCCGTACTCTCCCTCCTGGGACTCTGCTTCCCACCAAAGATGCTGCGTCATGCGTTTCCCTCAAACTTATACCCACTCCCAGAATCCTCTGTGGCAGAATCTGCCTTCTGGGGTAGATACCGGCCTGAATGAGCCACTGATTGGGTTTTCTCCACTGCCCAATGAGAATCCTCTCATGGAGCCAGTGGGGAGACTCCCCTCTCAGCAGCCACACCTGGCAGATTTTCAGCCCAGCTGAAAATCATGGCCCTGCTGTTAGGCAGCCAAGGCCTACTATACTTTTGCCTAGCACCTACCTTGTAGGGTGCTACACAAACATACACTGCTCCAGATTGGTCCACTTCAAAATAGTCCCTTGTGGACTCCATAACAGGTGCAGTTCCGGTTCACAGCCAATTAAACTTGGAAGAAAGGAGGTGGATGACCATACACTAATATGTAGAAAACCCAAACAATGTATTGGGATGATCCATCTTTAAAAAATATATATTTTAGAGATGGATCATCCCAATAAAGTTTTTTAGATTTTCTACATATTAGTGTGCCGTTGTTCTGCCGAAAACTCCAATTTGCCGAGAACTCCTATCACGTCACTTCCAGTGTCTGTACATCATGAAAAATTGGAGATCTCGATAACTTGGTGTTTTCACAGAACAGGTGGCAGCGTATACACTTCTGTACATGCTATTATGAGTGGACATTGTTAGTCTGCCAACAACGACAACTAGCGGGTGGACTAACAATGTCAACTCAATATAGCGTGTGCCAGAGTGTAAAGGCTGCAGGTGTTCTGTGAAAACACCAAGTTGTCGAAATCTCCAATTTTTCATGATGTACAGTCACCAGAGTTGACATGATTGGAGTTCTCGGCAAGCTGAAGTTTCTGGCAGAACAAAGGCATACTAATATGTAGAAAATCTAAAAAACTTTATTGGGATGATCCATCTCTAAAAGATATTTTTTTAAAGATGGATCACCCAAATACATTTTTGGGGTTTTCTACATATTAGTGTATGGTCATCCACCTCTTTTCTTTCTTTCATTCCTGGTGTACACTCACCGGAAGTAACATTGTTGGAGTTCTAGGCAAGTTGGAGTTTTTGGCAGAACGTCATCAACCATCTCCTTTCTTCCAAGTTGTATTTAAAGCCAAAAATTTGGATAGCAGCAGAGAAAAATTAGAACCTATATATCATCAAGAAGGTAAGTGGGACTTTAATTATGCCTCCAATAGTGAAAACAACAAATCATTAAAATGTGTACAATATTTTATTACAAAATGATGGCCAAAGGACATATACAAAGTACAAACATTAATATACAATACAGTGTATGGGACTCGGTTCAGAATACAAATGAGGGCAGTGTATTGGTCTACGCATTTCGTGGGGTATTTCGTTTCATTAGGACCCTTAAAGTAAAACTAAAAGGCAAAACTTTTTTTTTCAATTTGGATAGAGTTGAGAGGGATTAGAATGCTTGTCAGTTGTTATTGCTGTCTGTGCCCTCTCTGAATAACCCTCTCTATTTGTACTGTTTACTAGAGATGCATCAAAGTTTTGATGGCTAAAACAATTGGACCAGAAATGGTGTTATCGGAATTTTGCCGAAAGAAGAAAAAGGTGTCAATAACAGCATGAAAGCGCACATGATTTTTCCACGATTTTACTATGTTTTACTGTGCTTATGTTGTGTTTTTCATAGGGCACATGACTAAAAAACTGCATCAAAAACGTAACACGGGTGCGTTATTGATGCATTATTGCTGCGTTTTCAATGCATTTCAATGGGGAGGTGTGTTTTTGGTACTTTTTTTAACTGACCAAAAATGCAGCAAGCAGGATTTTTAACACCACAACAAAAGCGCAACAGTGTGAAGATATACATATAATTTAAAGGGATACATTTTTGTTGAGCTTTTCTTGCGCTAAAAGGTGCCAATAATGGCCAACAATAAATTCATATTCATTTAAATTCATAATAATAATTAGAAAGTTTAACATAATACAATTCTATATAAAAATATATATATTTTTTTAAAAACTGTAATTTTCGGTTGTGGTTTTTGGCCAAGTGCATCCTGCATTTTCGGTACCAGCACCAATATTTCCATTCGGCGCCCCTCTACTGTTTACCATTATCATTGAAAGTGGAAGTAAAAGAAAATCCTACATTTTGGGTTGTGCCCAGAAAGGTTAACAGAGGGAAAAACTTACAATGGGGATACTATTTATGGTGATCTGGAGGTCCCCAAAAAATTCTCTTAATTTGCAGGGATTTCCTCTCACTTCCTGTTTAGCTTTGAGACAGGAAGTGAAGGAAAATCTCTGCAATGGGACACAGATGGCGAAAAAAAATCTGATAGGGGCTATAACCCTCCCTTGCTCTATTCAAAATGAAAAAAAAAGAAGGTTTGCCTATAGTTCTACTTTAAAAGCCTTAAATATGTACGTATTGCCCTTATTGCCCTACAGCAATGTGCACTGTACTAGAAGATGATAAACAAACATAAATATACAACACATAGAATATGTATAAACATAATGAAATGCAAACTAATGTGTTTCTGTCCCCACAAAAAAATTCCAAACTTCCAATGAGGACACACGTTCCAGTGCTAGTAGGGAACTTCCCAATTTTAAAGAACTTATCTCTCATTTCCTGTTGGATCTACCAGACAGTAAGTGAAGGGAAATTTCTCCAATTGGGACACGCATAAATCTACTTTAACCCTTGCCGAATCAACTAAAGATATGTGCTCGTCTGTGTCCTCTTTGAAGAGATATCCCACCACTTCCTGTCTGCAAAGTTGGCAAAAAAAAAAGGACAGAGGCTGCAACCCTTCCCCAAAGTTGCTTTTTTTATTCTAACCACTGCCTGGGTGACATTTTAAAACTATAATATACCTCAAAGGTTTGCTTTAAGAAAAACCTATGATGGGACCATCGCACAATGTGCTTGCACGCTTCCGTCAGTATACGGCTTCCTCCAGTCTTGAACATAGATATCAGATCTAGCCGCCTATTGCAACCAAGAACTAGACAGCACTCGTTTTAGCTGCAAACTCTGAAACTGGTTTATTGAACAAGAATACAAACTTTTTATACACTTGAGAAGTATGTCAGTCACTATATGAAAAATGACCCTAATATTTACCCAAAAAAATCACACAATGGTTTAGATAACGAGGTAGGGCTGACTTATGGCTAATCCCCCTCTAGCAACTATTTTAGCTGACAAGGATATCATTAACATGCTAATTAACTTAGCACTTAAACCAGCCTGGTGGAATGCATGGAATTAACATCTAAACAATGCTTTGATTATTTAGGAGTTACAGACCTCATGGCAATGGTCTACAATAGGCTATAGGTCTCATACAGTAAAGTGGGTTTAAATCTACATATATTTATTCAGGTATATTGTCGATAATTATTACTGTCCCATTTGAAGCAATCCAAACCATATTCTCAGTGTCTATTAAGTAGTTGTCCATCATTTTCTCAGTCACCCTGTGCCCCTAAAAGACACAGGGTGACTTACACATAAGAGGGGCCTAGGGACCTGGGAAAGGGATTTCTCAACCTCTTCTAAGGTAAGCTGGGTTCCACGGGCCCCCCACAACCAAAGTGACTCCCGTCACAAAACCAACAACAACAACCTAAAGATTCTTGTGGGATGCAGTATATCCTAATTAATACCAAAATTAATAATTCATACAACGCGGTACCTACTTCCCATATCTAAAGGCATTCCTGCCATTGAATCCTGTTACATTATTGCCCTAAGTTTAAGATTTATATTGCGATTCATTTTGGGATGATTTTACAGAAGATGTTTTCTATGATAAAACCCATAATACAGAAATCTTCTAGATAATATATTTGAATTTCTGCTTGAAATCAATCAATTTTCTTTTCACGTACACAGCAAAAAAGTAATTCTAAAAACCTTTTTATGAGTTAGTTTGGAGATGATTCAGTCCCTTATCAGGAAAATAAGAAATAATATGCTCAGATATAATCTTCAGAAACTTAGAACTCAGTGCCCTCCACGCTCTTAGTCGTGATGACTCTGCACCAACAATGGCCAATATACACAGCCGCCAGTCGGATGATATATAGAAGCTGAGCCCATTGTGTATGAACTGAGCGCAGCTGACGGCAATTCATCACAAGGACAACAGTTAAGTTAGAGTTTAGAACATTCCATCTACTTCAGGGAAAGCAGAAAATAATATTTGCTTCTGCAAATCATGTACAATGTAAAGGATAACCTAAAGTAAACCTGTCACTCTGCACCACACGGTAGGTTCTCTTGATAGCTTTCACCATACGATAAACTTCTTCCCAGTGCTTCCCTACCACCTTGTTTGCCTGCCAGAGTCATAAGTTATATTCCCTGTGTAAGCTTTGAGTCAGTATGTGTTGGACCTTGCACAGGCCCTCCCCGGTTGAACAGTCAGCACAGTAGCTTAGTAGTTAGTACCCCCACTTTGCAGCATGAGGGTTATCAGTTTAAATCCCATCCATGACACTCCCTGCATGGAGTTTGCATATTCCTCTCACACTCAAAGACATTCGGGTGTTTTGAGTTGGTCCTCATATATGTATGTACACTATATTACCAAAAGTATTGGTACGCCTGCCTTTACATGCACATGAACTTTAATGCCATCCCAGTCTTAGACCGTAGGGTTCAATATTAGGTTGGCTCACCCTTTGCAGCTAGAACAGCTTTAAATCTTCTGGGAAGGCTGTCCACAAGATTTGGGAGTGTGTCTATGGGAATGTTTGCGCAGACATGTTGGAACAGGAAGGGCCAACATCAAACTGTTCCCACAAAGTTGGGAGCATGAAATTGTCCAAAATGTCTTGGTATGCTGATGCCTTAAGAGTTCCATTCACTGGAACTAAGGGGCCAAACCCTAACCCTGAAAAACAACCCCACACCATAATCCCCCCTCCACCAAATGATTTGGACCAGTGCACAAAGCAAGCTCCATAAAGACGTGGATGAGCACGTTTTGGGTGGAGGAACTTGACTGTCCTGCTGAGAGTCCTGACCTCAACCCGATAGAACACCTTTGGGATGAATTGTAGCACAGACTGCGAGCCAGACCTTTTTCTCAACTTCAGTGTCTGACCTCATGAATGTGCTTTTGAAAGAATGGTCAGACATTTCTATAGACACACTCCTAAACCTTGTGGACAGCCTGTTTACCAAATTTTTAGCACTGATCACTGTATTAGTGTCACTGGTTCCCAAAAAAGTGGCAAAAGTGGCAGTTAGTGTCCGATTGTTCACCGCAATATCACAGTCCCGCTGTAAGTAATGAATCGCCGCTTACTAGCAATTTAAATAAATAGAAATTCCATAAATATATCCCATAGCTTGTAGACGCTATAACTTTTGCGAAACCAATCAATATACTGTTATTGGGATTTTTTTTAAACCAAAAATATGCAGAATAATAAATATTGGGCTAAACCGATGAAGAAATTAGATTTTTCACGTTGTATTGGATATGTTTTATAACAGACAGTAAAAAATGTTGCATTTTTTTCAAACTTGTCTTTCTTTGTTTATAGCGCAAAAAATAAAAAATACGCAGAGGTGATCAAATATCACCAAAAGAAAGCTTGATTTGTAGGAAAAAAAGGACATAAATGTTATTTGGATTCAGTGTTGCATGGCCGCGCAGTTATCATTTAAAGTAACACAGTGCCGTATCGCAAAAAAAAGGTCTGGTCAGCAAGGGGGGTAAATCATTCAGAGCTGAAGTGGTTAAGGAGAATTATCCAAAAAAAAAAAAAAAAGAATAGTTAATCCCCCAAGTGCTCTTTTTTATATTTTATTTTTTGCCGCTATTATTTCTTCATAATGGCTTTTGACATTTACAAATGCAGCAATTTATAAATTGGATGAAAGGTTTAGCACTAGCAAACACTTTTTTAAAGATAAATAGTGCATTTTATATACGACTATATAGAGCAGCCCAAAATGAGGGACAAACAAGGATAAAAGAGGGACAGATGGACTTTGTTCCAAACCAGGCACAGTCCCTCCAATTTAGAGACAGTTGGAAGCTATGAGTTAGGGCTTATTCACACTACATCAGTTGTATGTTTAACATCTCATTGAAAATGAACAGGCTAAACTACAACCCATCCGCTAATGGGACATGCTACAGTTTTCTGCAATGTAATACACAGGACACTGTGCATTGTAGAGCACATGCATTTGTAGCGCTAACTCTGCAGGAGCTCATTGATTTTGACTGGTTCTTTCCCGAACGTTGGTGCAGAGGCAGCCAGGCACACATCATTTTCCACCCTCTCTGGGTCAATAAGTAGTTTAGGGAATGTCTTTATGTATTTTTATTGCTGAAGAACTTGGATGGGGAGACAGGTGGCATGGGATATCCCAAGAACACTAAATAACAAGAGGACATTTTAGCTTAGGAAAGGTAACTGAAACTAAGTTATTGTAAAAGCCCATCATCAGGGCACAAGGGGCCTTCTGAAGAAAAGAGAAACTGCACACAGTTACTAGGGATCTGAGTTCAGGTCAGTACTCCCAATGCCACAGGATCACTGGCTGCCTCCTTCCGATATCCATCAGGTATTCAGTAGGAGAGAAACAAGGGTCAAAATGCCACAGGACAGCTGGACACCTCCTTCCAACTTTTACTAGGTACTCTTCAGGGAGTTTTCCAGTCCAAAATCCAGGACGAAACCCTTCAAAATAGGCCCCCAACTATGCTACAGTTGGGACCTCGTTGAGCATATGGCAGCTTAGAAGTTGATCCCACTCAGGCTGGGCACTTCTCCTGCAGCACTGAATTCCAGGACCAACTAACTCCTGCTACAGGCCTCAGACTATATATGGGCCTTCCAGCCACCTACTGGGCACACCTCTCCAGGGATTGGCTGGGTCCCTATAAATATTTAGACTGCCCTTCTGCCTTTCCTCCCACTGTGATTCCAGAACCCTCTAGAATGCAGGGTGAAATAATCAGACCGGAAGCCTGTGAAACACTTAGCAGGCTAAAGCAATAAACAATTGTTCCACTGGCTACAGAGGCGCAAGACTAAATTTACCTAGTATCCTTAACTATAACTAGAAGGGTGCTACACATTTTAAGATGCGTTGGAGTGCCACTCACAATGAATACCACCGCAGGCACTTATGCATATTACAATTAGTTTCTATGAAGCTTGAAGTATCATGCCCGTTACCATAATGCAGTGGTTTGAAGGAAATGTTTTAGCAAGATAGGGGAAAGGCAGACTTCCACTTTGATGTGGAAGCTTTAACATAAGATCTATATGTTTAGTGCAGAGAAAACCTCTTACTGACACTGATCTCCTCAAATTTTTTTCAGCAACTTCTTGTCTACATTCAATTACTCCATCATCAGCTGGACATCATTATTCTAGTTTACCATGCAGTGGACCATACCTGGACAATGTATGTGCATAGCCACTTGTAGTCTTCATCTGGGGCATGTGTGAAAGGATGTCAACGTAGGAGTATGTAGGAGAGAATTGTTATTTTAATGAAAGCTAGATATTTTAAAAGATTAAAAACAATTTTATTTCACAGAACTTTTTATTGAATTTTTGTTAAATGACATACAGCAAGCTTGTTTAAGAGACTTGGGATGCAAGGAATGCCGGCTGGTGTAGTGCTGGGATGGAGGGGGCGAATCAGGGGAGACACAGATAGGTGGTGGAAGGGGGAGAATGTACAGGACAAGACCATAAATACGGGAGGAAAGGAGGTGTACAGAAGATCTTGTCGGGTCCAACTTTTAGCTATGCTGGGCTGGCACTGCATGGTCAGTTACAGCGAAAGTAGGGAGCAATCTAGGTGCTGGTGATGATCATTGTAGTCCAGCCATTGGCTCCAAACCTTCAAAAATTTAGCATGAGTGTCGGTCAGTAGAAAGGTTAGCTTTTCATGTGTCATTGTCCATATAGGGTCTTTGTTTGACCTCAGAAAAACTAAGAGAAAGTTGCCTCCAGGCCTTGGCTAGCATTTGCCAGGCAGCCAGGAACACAAACCCCACCAGTTTTCTCTGATACCTATCCAAATGTGGGACTGGTATGTGTAGGAGAGCTTCCCACAGGTTAAAAAACAAGGTCAATATGCAGGACCGACCACAGAATATTATATCCAGACACAGGAGGCCTTGGGGCTAGGGCCACCAAATATGTAGAAGAGTGCCACGTTTGCAATATCTTTGAAAACATAGAGGAAAAACGTTGGGGACAAATCTAGATAGACTGTCACTGGTCATGTACCAGCATGAAATGGGTTAATAAGCATTTTTCTAAGCCAGAATATTAATTAAGCATTTGAAGCTGGCCTGCCATATGTGATTCTAGTAAGAGATTAAAAACAATTTTGAAATGACATTGAAGTTTTTTTTTTTCACTTTCAATCTTTTTAAATTGAAGGTTATCAAAAAGATGCAAACATACATGACAATGTATTATCAGCATGGTCCACCTGTAAGTAGTTCCAGGAGGCGTCCCTTCATTGCAGTTTGAGCAGAGGAGTCTGCAGCCTGCAAACTTTTCCCATGACAGGAGTGAGTATTGCCCTATGGTTTTGAGAAGTGGGATTATCTTCTCTATGAATAGTGTAGGACCCACTGAAAATGGGGTACTTTGACGTAGTGGTGGGCTTAAGCACAGTATGGCCATATGGTGTGACTAAATCCCCATATTTAATATATAAGAGCAGGTGTTTTTAAATAGCCTTGCAAACTTTGAAAACCATTTCTTTCTGTGTATGTGTGCGCTATTATATTGTTCAATTTGTATATTGGTCTTTTAGCAGCACCAACCAGAGAATTGTGCGTTTTTAGGGTGTGCCCCCCAATATCATTTTTGTTATACATGACAATACAACCAAAGTGTCAATGAACAAGGAGGAGACAAACAAAAAATAGTATTAGAGTAGTACAAATGGTTTTCTCTACCCGAGCTACCCTCCCAAGGGGAAAATAGCCTTCATATAGAGTACAGATCAGTCATAGTTACAAGAACGTGTTTTTGCCTAGGACCTACTGTCAGGGGTAGGGAGGAACCAGAGGAACTGCACCAAGAATTGGTTGCAAAACATATGGTCCAAAGAGTCCATGCCAACTAGGAGAAAGACTGGCCAAAAATGAAAATAAAAGAAAAAAAAGAGAAAAAAGAAAACAGTCTTTTTTAAAATGTTCATCAGGGGCAATCTAATGCTTGAACGAGGACCTACTCAAGATGTGAACCTTCCGAGATCTACCCCGCTTCTTAGAGCCCCTATAGGGATAGGCTATATATATGAGGGGAAACTACTGTACCTCTCCAAACCTATTACAAATAGTCATCTGGAGGGAAGTAGAACAGGGAGGCCCAGCCAAGTCAGCGGCCAAGGTGAATGATACTTAAAAAGAGAAAGAGAAGAATGCAGGAGAGGAGAAAGAGGAAATAGGGAGGAAAGAAAAGAGAGGAAAATAGGGAAGGAAGTCACCACATTGGGAGAAACCAGTGCCCATTCTTTTGGTTAGGGTCAAAGGGGGGTATTCATATATTTCACCGAGGGGTCACAGATGAGTTCAAATCTCTCAGTCTTATCTTGTAGTAAAAACATCCCGGATTAAGACACATGCACACTAGAAGCCGCAGCTGTATTGCTTTTTAATGCTTGTTTCATGCTGGAATTTGTAAGTACAATTTTAATAAATTGTCATCTACTTATTAGGTACTGCCCTATGAGTTCCTTTATTTTCAGGGTGTACTAATTTGATCGAGTGGAAGAAGATCTATTAGTCAGATCCTTGAGTTTACATTATATATTTTCCCACTGATTAGAGAGTGTGTGGGTCTCCCTGTGGATGAAGCCTGAGAGTCATTTAAATGCACTGCGCATAATTGTTGATCTTCTAGTAAGCAGATTTGATTGTATCACGGTGGTGTGGTGTGCTTTATCGACACACAGGCTGGTGGAGGACATTCATCTTTACATCCCTTCTTTTCAATTTTATATCCATTTGGAGTGCTGCATATGGACGTTTTTATATAAATTGTTGTATCTGTCTTTTACAAATCATGCTGGCTGCTTATTGTTAGTTCCGTTTTTTTGGAATAGCGCGGATATTTCCCTTCTTTTTATACTTATCTTGTAGTACACTAACCATTTTTTTCTGAGTCATGATCCATGACATTTTGAGCTTAGCCACTCTTAAAGAGACAGTATTTTTTTTCCAAGCTCTGGCGATTGTAACCTTATCACCTAGTAGCATAAAGAACACGAGAGATAGGGTATGTTTGGGGATCTTCTCCACTCTACTATTTAACAAGGCTATATGGGGGTCTGGGAAATAGAGCAACCAGTGACCTTAAGCATGATATGGAAGAATTTATTCCAGAAATTGGAAATTCAAGGACATGTCCACCACATGTGGAAAAAGCTGCCTAAATGATCACATCCTTGGAAGCAGAGAGGGGAAGATTCCGGGAACATTTTAGCTAGGCGTGAAGGCACCAGGTACCACTGTGTAAATATTTTAATGTTAGCCTCAACTAATGAGACATTGACTACCCCTTTAAAGGAACACTGAAAGTGTCGGTGCCAGGTGTCTAGATCCCATTCCTCCTCCAGATACTGTTCCCAGCTTCACGCATAAGCCGGTTTATCCCTGTAGTCGGCTAGAGAAGAGTAAATAATAGATATGCCTCCCTTTTGATCCTGAAGCTCCGAGCAACATCGTTCATAAGCAGTTATCCTGGGAGGTTCCTGTTTGTTGTTCCAGATTGAATATAAGAAATGGGAAATTTAGAAATGGTGATATTTTTTAGTATGGGGCATTTTCAATTTACTGATGCAATGGGGTGTCAAAAGTGGTCCCATAGAATTAAAAAAAAAATGCCCTATGCAAAACAGTCCTTTATCCAACCACCATTGGAAAGCTTTTATGTTCATACCTGGGGGAATCGAGGATTGTGGAATATGTGAGTCAAGGGTCTGAATTCTGAGACAAGCGAAGAGTGTTTGTGGAGCTTAACACTAAGAGCAAAAGAGTGTGATAAGGAAGGCGGAAGAATTGGGGGTCTATGTTTAGGGGGCACCAGGCGAGAAAGTCTAGAGTTGTATTGAGGGACAGCTAGTCGTTCCATAAGGATCCAGTCAGCTTTTGGGCCACGTGAATAGATCAAGGAGAATTGTGCTAACTGAGCTGTTTGGTAATACCACCACAAGTTTGGAAGGGCAAGTCCTCCCCGATTTCGAACTCTACAGAGTACAGTTTTAGGACAGCAGTGGCCTTTTTTTCCCCAGAAAAACTGTATAATATTAGATTGCAAACTGTTCAATTGTGCCCTTTTTATCAATATGGGTAGAGATCTAAACAAATATAAGAGATGGGCAAGAGAGTCATTTTAATTGCGTTGATCCTGCCTATCCAGAACAATTCCTGTTTAACCCATAAAATAAAGTCAGCACTTAGCTTCTTAAAAAAAGGGGGGGAGTAATTGACATTGTACAATTCTTGAATATTGGGAGTCAAGTGAATGCCTAGGTATGGAAAAGATCAGGAATACCAAGAGAATGTGAAATGGGACTGTAGCCGTTTGGCCAAGACGGGTTCAACTGAAATATTTAGGGCGCTAGATTTAGACATATTGACTTGTAGGCCAGATGCAGAGACAAAGTCCTGTAGTGATTTCAAGCTATTGGGGATAGAAACCAGAAGGGAGGAGACAAACAGGAGAAGGTCAACCGCGAATAGGGTTCATTTATGTTAGGCCGATCCACAGAATATTCCACGAATATTGGGGTCGGGTTCTGATGGCTATTACTAAGGATTCAATTGCTATAGTAAATATTAAAGGAGAGAGAGGGCAGCACTAATGGGTGCCTTTCGAAATATTAAAGGGTTTGGAGTAACAACCTTGTAGGCGTACCTGTGCACTAGGATTGGAGTAGAGAGCTCTCAGTGGTCCCAGGAAGTGATGACCAAAACCCCATCTTTCCAAAACTTGAAATAGGTTTGGCCAGGCTACTGTGTCAAAAGCCTTCTGTAGGTCAACAGACAGCAAAAGACCCTCCTGTGGTGCTTCTCCGTCCCATCCAGAACCTAGGATTGACATGATATCAATCGCTCTCCATATCTGGTCTGGGCCCTGCGTCCCTGGGATAACCCCACTTGGTCCTTATGGACATATTTGGATATAAATACTGACAATCTGATTGATACAATCTTAGTTAGGATCTTTATATTAGTATAAATTAGTGAGATAATTACTGATATCACTAGTGTATTTCCCTGGTTTGGGCATAACCATCACTAAGGCCAAGTTCAGAGTCCTATCAATGGGCTTACCATTCCTAAGTGAGTTATAGAACCTGACAAGATATGGAGCGAGAGTGGTAGCAAAAGTTTTGTAATAGCAAACAGAAAAACCATTGGGACCTGGAGACATTGAAATTTTTATGACTAGATTTACATCTGGGGATCAATGTGTATAATAATTTCTCGCAAGCTATGTTGTATTAGGGGTTTGATTTATAAAAACCTGCAGAAAGAGAAGTAGAGCACACAAGAACAGGCACATATTGGCCTTCCAGCTGTTGCAAAACTGCCAAAGTCCCATTATGCTCCTACATTTGGATGTCATTCTTATTAGTGTTGAGCGAACACGGACTGTATTATTCGTGTTCGTACCGAATAATTGGATTTTTTGTACCCGAACACGGACACGGACACTTTACTGTATGTTCGGGTAAAAATCCGTGTTCGGTCGTTTTATTTCCGGGTTTTGCATGCTTTGGCGCTCTTTTCATGGCGGGCTTTCAACAGCCAATCAACAATCGTTTAACTGGTGTGCCTTAAGCCATCCCAGCCATGCCTGCAAATGTCTCAGTAGCTGTGATTGGCCGTCTGAAGCATGTGACCAAGTCTTTATAAGTTCGAGGCAGCCGCAGCGGCGTCATTATGCTGCTTAGATTCAGGGACAGAGCACACATCAACGTGCTGGCTGCTGATTAGGGAAAGATAGGCAGGAAAAAACCATTTGTGTCCGGATAGAATTGAGGGACAGGTCGGAGTGTTTAGGCAGGGCGAGTTGTAGGCATTTTAGGGATAGAGTCTGCTGAATTATAGGGTCAGTGTCTTCTACAAACTACAATCGATATTGCTGTGTGGGGGGTGGGGTCTGCACTCAATCCTGATCTACGATCTCTTCTCAATCCTGTTAGGGACAGAGTCTGCTGAATTTTAGGGAAACTGTGTTCTACAAACTACAATCGATATTGCTGTGTGGTGTGGGATTGGAGATAGGCAGGTGTCAGTGATCCACATCCATTTTTCTGTGTGTGAGCTGCAGTGAACACAATCTTTTTGGGCTGCAGTGAACACAATCTTTTTGGGCTGCAGTGAACACAATCTTTTTGGGCTGCAGTGAACACAATCTTTTTGGGCTGCAGTGAACACAATCTTTTTGGGCTGCAGTGAACACAATCTTTTTGGGGTGCAGTGAACAAAATCTTTTTGGGGTGCAGTGAACACAATCCTTTTTGGTGTGCAGTGAACACAATCTTTGTGGGGTGCAGTGAACAAAATCCTTTGTGGGGTGCAGTGAACACAATCTTTTTGGGGTGCAGTGAACAAAATCCTTTTTGGGGTGCAGTGAACAACATCCTTTTTGGGGTGCAGTGAACACAATCTTTTTGGGGTGCAGTGAACAAAATCCTTTGTGGGGTGCAGTGAACACAATCTTTTTGGGGTGCAGTGAACACAATCTTTTTGGGGTGGAGTGAACAACATCCTTTTTGGGGTGCAGTGAACAAAATCCTTTTTGGGGTGCAGTGAACAAAATCATTTTTGGGGTGCAGTGAACACAATCTTTTTGGGGTGCAGTGAACACAATCTTTGTGGGGTGCAGTGAACACAATCTTTTTGGGGTGGAGTGAACAACATCCTTTTTGGGGTGCAGTGAACAACATCCTTTTTGGGGTGCAGTGAACACAATCTTTTTGGGGTGCAGTGAACACAATCTTTGTGGGGTACAGTGAACAGAATCTTTGTGGGGTGCAGTGAACACAATCTTTGGGGGGTACAGTGAACACAATCTTTGTGAGGTGCAGTGAACACAATCTTTGTGGGGTGCAGTGAACACAATCATTGTGGGGTGCAGTGAACTCAATCTTTGTGGGGTACAGTGAACACAATCTCATACTTCTGAAGGTTTGAGGGTGCTGCCTGTTCCATACTCCCCCTACTCCTCATCTAGCCTTTTAGGGGTACAAACAATAGTAATTTGGGCCTAGTGTGGTTGTGTACGTGTGATATACATACACTTTTTTGGGATCATATTTTCTATTCCGCTATTTAATCAAAAACCTTTGGGGATCAGTTAAATTGGGGGATAGTCTGTGTTGGTACGTGTGAGAGAGATCCACCTTTCCAAGTTGTTGGGGTTCATCTCATACTTCTGAAGGTTTGAGGGTGCTGCCTGTTCCATACTCCCCCTACTCCTAGCCTTTTAGGGGTACAAACAATAGTAATTGGGGCCTAGTGTGGTTGTGTACGTGTGATATACATACACTTTTTTGGGATCATATTTTCTATTCCGCTATTTAATCAAAAACCTTTGGGGATCAGTTAAATTGGGGGATAGTCTGTGTTGGTACGTGTGAGAGAGATCCACCTTTCCAAGTTGTTGGGGTTCATCTCATACTTCTGAAGGTTTGAGGGTGCTGCCTGTTCCATATTCCCCCCTACTCCTAGCCTTTTAGAGGTACAAACAATAGTAATTGGGGCCTAGTGTGGTTGTGTACGTGTGATATACATACACTTTTTTGGGATCATATTTTCTATTCCGCTATTTAATCAAAAACCTTTGGGGATCAGTTAAATTGGGGGATAGTCTGTGTTGGTACGTGTGAGAGAGATCCACCTTTCCAAGTTGTTGGGGTTCATCTCATACTTCTGAAGGTTTGAGGGTGCTGCCTGTTCCATACTCCCCCTACTCCTAGCCTTTTAGGGGTACAAACAATAGTAATTGGGGCCTAGTGTGGTTGTGTACGTGTGATATACATACACTTTTTTGGGATCATATTTTCTATTCCGCTATTTAATCAAAAACCTTTGGGGATCAGTTAAATTGGGGGATAGTCTGTGTTGGTACGTGTGAGAGAGATCCACCTTTCCAAGTTGTTGGGGTTCATCTCATACTTCTGAAGGTTTGAGGGTGCTGCCTGTTCCATACTCCCCCTACTCCTAGCCTTTTAGGGGTACAAACAATAGTAATTGGGGCCTAGTGTGGTTGTGTACGTGTGATATACATACACTTTTTTGGGATCATATTTTCTATTCCGCTATTTAATCAAAAACCTTTGGGGATCAGTTAAATTGGGGGATAGTCTGTGTTGGTACGTGTGAGAGAGATCCACCTTTCCAAGTTGTTGGGGTTCATCTCATACTTCTGAAGGTTTGAGGGTGCTGCCTGTTCCATACTCCCCCCTACTCCTAGCCTTTTAGGGGTACAAACAATAGTAATTGGGGCCTAGTGTGGTTGTGTACGTGTGATATACATACACTTTTTTGGGATCATATTTTCTATTCCGCTATTTAATCAAAAACCTTTGGGGATCAGTTAAATTGGGGGATAGTCTGTGTTGGTACGTGTGAGAGAGATCCACCTTTCCAAGTTGTTGGGGTTCATCTCATACTTCTGAAGGTTTGAGGGTGCTGCCTGTTCCATACTCCCCCTACTCCTAGCCTTTTAGGGGTACAAACAATAGTAATTGGGGCCTAGTGTGGTTGTGTACGTGTGATATACATACACTTTTTTGGGATCATATTTTCTATTCCGCTATTTAATCAAAAACCTTTGGGGATCAGTTAAATTGGGGGATAGTCTGTGTTGGTACGTGTGAGAGAGATCCACCTTTCCAAGTTGTTGGGGTTCATCTCATACTTCTGAAGGTTTGAGGGTGCTGCCTGTTCCATACTCCCCCTACTCCTAGCCTTTTAGGGGTACAAACAATAGTAATTGGGGCCTAGTGTGGTTGTGTACGTGTGATATACATACACTTTTTTGGGATCATATTTTCTATTCCGCTATTTAATCAAAAACCTTTGGGGATCAGTTAAATTGGGGGATAGTCTGTGTTGGTACGTGTGAGAGAGATCCACCTTTCCAAGTTGTTGGGGTTCATCTCATACTTCTGAAGGTTTGAGGGTGCTGCCTGTTCCATACTCCCCCTACTCCTAGCCTTTTAGGGGTACAAACAATAGTAATTGGGGCCTAGTGTGGTTGTGTACGTGTGATATACATACACTTTTTTGGGATCATATTTTCTATTCCGCTATTTAATCAAAAACCTTTGGGGATCAGTTAAATTGGGGGATAGTCTGTGTTGGTACGTGTGAGAGAGATCCACCTTTCCAAGTTGTTGGGGTTCATCTCATACTTCTGAAGGTTTGAGGGTGCTGCCTGTTCCATACTCCCCCTACTCCTCATCTAGCCTTTTAGGGGTACAAACAATAGTAATTGGGGCCTAGTGTGGTTGTGTACGTGTGATATACATACACTTTTTTGGGATCATATTTTCTATTCCGCTATTTAATCAAAAACCTTTGGGGATCAGTTAAATTGGGGGATAGTCTGTGTTGGTACGTGTGAGAGAGATCCACCTTTCCAAGTTGTTGGGGTTCATCTCATACTTCTGAAGGTTTGAGGGTGCTGCCTGTTCCATACTCCCCCTACTCCTAGCCTTTTAGGGGTACAAACAATAGTAATTGGGGCCTAGTGTGGTTGTGTACGTGTGATATACATACACTTTTTTGGGATCATATTTTCTATTCCGCTATTTAATCAAAAACCTTTGGGGATCAGTTAAATTGGGGGATAGTCTGTGTTGGTACGTGTGAGAGAGATCCACCTTTCCAAGTTGTTGGGGTTCATCTCATACTTCTGAAGGTTTGAGGGTGCTGCCTGTTCCATACTCCCCCTACTCCTCATCTAGCCTTTTAGGGGTACAAACAATAGTAATTGGGGCCCAGTGTGGTTGTGTACGTGTGATATACATACACTTTTTTGGGATCATATTTTCTATTCCGCTATTTAATCAAAAACCTTTGGGGATCAGTTAAATTGGGGGATAGTCTGTGTCGGTACGTGTGAGAGAGATCCACCTTTCCAAGTTGTTGGGGTTCATCTCATACTTCTGAAGGTTTGAGGGTGCTGCCTGTTCCATACTCCCCCCTACTCCTAGCCTTTTAGGGGTACAAACAATAGTAATTGGGGCCTAGTGTGGTTGTGTACGTGTGATATACATACACTTTTTTGGGATCATATTTTCTATTCCGCTATTTAATCAAAAACCTTTGGGGATCAGTTAAATTGGGGGATAGTCTGTGTTGGTACGTGTGAGAGAGATCCACCTTTCCAAGTTGTTGGGGTTCATCTCATACTTCTGAAGGTTTGAGGGTGCTGCCTGTTCCATACTCCCCCTACTCCTAGCCTTTTAGGGGTACAAACAATAGTAATTGGGGCCTAGTGTGGTTGTGTACGTGTGATATACATACACTTTTTTGGGATCATATTTTCTATTCCGCTATTTAATCAAAAACCTTTGGGGATCAGTTAAATTGGGGGATAGTCTGTGTTGGTACGTGTGAGAGAGATCCACCTTTCCAAGTTGTTGGGGTTCATCTCATACTTCTGAAGGTTTGAGGGTGCTGCCTGTTCCATACTCCCCCTACTCCTAGCCTTTTAGGGGTACAAACAATAGTAATTGGGGCCTAGTGTGGTTGTGTACGTGTGATATACATACACTTTTTTGGGATCATATTTTCTATTCCGCTATTTAATCAAAAACCTTTGGGGATCAGTTAAATTGGGGGATAGTCTGTGTTGGTACGTGTGAGAGAGATCCACCTTTCCAAGTTGTTGGGGTTCATCTCATACTTCTGAAGGTTTGAGGGTGCTGCCTGTTCCATACTCCCCCTACTCCTAGCCTTTTAGGGGTACAAACAATAGTAATTGGGGCCTAGTGTGGTTGTGTACGTGTGATATACATACACTTTTTTGGGATCATATTTTCTATTCCGCTATTTAATCAAAAACCTTTGGGGATCAGTTAAATTGGGGGATAGTCTGTGTTGGTACGTGTGAGAGAGATCCACCTTTCCAAGTTGTTGGGGTTCATCTCATACTTCTGAAGGTTTGAGGGTGCTGCCTGTTCCATACTCCCCCCTACTCCTAGCCTTTTAGGGGTACAAACAATAGTAATTGGGGCCTAGTGTGGTTGTGTACGTGTGATATACATACACTTTTTTGGGATCATATTTTCTATTCCGCTATTTAATCAAAAACCTTTGGGGATCAGTTAAATTGGGGGATAGTCTGTGTTGGTACGTGTGAGAGAGATCCACCTTTCCAAGTTGTTGGGGTTCATCTCATACTTCTGAAGGTTTGAGGGTGCTGCCTGTTCCATACTCCCCCTACTCCTAGCCTTTTAGGGGTACAAACAATAGTAATTGGGGCCTAGTGTGGTTGTGTACGTGTGATATACATACACTTTTTTGGGATCATATTTTCTATTCCGCTATTTAATCAAAAACCTTTGGGGATCAGTTAAATTGGGGGATAGTCTGTGTTGGTACGTGTGAGAGAGATCCACCTTTCCAAGTTGTTGGGGTTCATCTCATACTTCTGAAGGTTTGAGGGTGCTGCCTGTTCCATACTCCCCCTACTCCTAGCCTTTTAGGGGTACAAACAATAGTAATTGGGGCCTAGTGTGGTTGTGTACGTGTGATATACATACACTTTTTTGGGATCATATTTTCTATTCCGCTATTTAATCAAAAACCTTTGGGGATCAGTTAAATTGGGGGATAGTCTGTGTTGGTACGTGTGAGAGAGATCCACCTTTCCAAGTTGTTGGGGTTCATCTCATACTTCTGAAGGTTTGAGGGTGCTGCCTGTTCCATACTCCCCCTACTCCTAGCCTTTTAGGGGTACAAACAATAGTAATTGGGGCCTAGTGTGGTTGTGTACGTGTGATATACATACACTTTTTTGGGATCATATTTTCTATTCCGCTATTTAATCAAAAACCTTTGGGGATCAGTTAAATTGGGGGATAGTCTGTGTTGGTACGTGTGAGAGAGATCCACCTTTCCAAGTTGTTGGGGTTCATCTCATACTTCTGAAGGTTTGAGGGTGCTGCCTGTTCCATACTCCCCCTACTCCTCATCTAGCCTTTTAGGGGTACAAACAATAGTAATTGGGGCCTAGTGTGGTTGTGTACGTGTGATATACATACACTTTTTTGGGATCATATTTTCTATTCCGCTATTTAATCAAAAACCTTTGGGGATCAGTTAAATTGGGGGATAGTCTGTGTTGGTACGTGTGAGAGAGATCCACCTTTCCAAGTTGTTGGGGTTCATCTCATACTTCTGAAGGTTTGAGGGTGCTGCCTGTTCCATACTCCCCCTACTCCTAGCCTTTTAGGGGTACAAACAATAGTAATTGGGGCCTAGTGTGGTTGTGTACGTGTGATATACATACACTTTTTTGGGATCATATTTTCTATTCCGCTATTTAATCAAAAACCTTTGGGGATCAGTTAAATTGGGGGATAGTCTGTGTTGGTACGTGTGAGAGAGATCCACCTTTCCAAGTTGTTGGGGTTCATCTCATACTTCTGAAGGTTTGAGGGTGCTGCCTGTTCCATACTCCCCCTACTCCTCATCTAGCCTTTTAGGGGTACAAACAATAGTAATTGGGGCCCAGTGTGGTTGTGTACGTGTGATATACATACACTTTTTTGGGATCATATTTTCTATTCCGCTATTTAATCAAAAACCTTTGGGGATCAGTTAAATTGGGGGATAGTCTGTGTCGGTACGTGTGAGAGAGATCCACCTTTCCAAGTTGTTGGGGTTCATCTCATACTTCTGAAGGTTTGAGGGTGCTGCCTGTTCCATACCCCCCCTACTCCTCATCTAGCCTTTTAGGGGTACAAACAATAGTAATTGGGGCCCAGTGTGGTTGTGTACGTGTGATATACATACACTTTTTTGGGATCATATTTTCTATTCCGCTATTTAATCAAAAACCTTTGGGGATCAGTTAAATTGGGGGATAGTCTGTGTCGGTACGTGTGAGAGAGATCCACCTTTCCAAGTTGTTGGGGTTCATCTCATACTTCTGAAGGTTTGAGGGTGCTGCCTGTTCCATACTCCCCCTACTCCTCATCTAGCCTTTTAGGGGTACAAACAATAGTAATTGGGGCCCAGTGTGGTTGTGTACGTGTGATATACATACACTTTTTTTGGATCATATTTTCTATTCCGCTATTTAATTTAACTGGGCCTCCATGCGAGACCTGTGTGCCTTGTTGCGCTGTTTTGAGTACTCCACCAACATGGCCAGTGGCAATGACGCCGTTCTCAGCTTAACTATCCCACTTCTATGCCTCCTTGAAAAAACAATTCGGGCGATGATGGAAGAGGATGTGGCACAGGATGAGGAGGAGGAGGAGGATGAAGAGGTAACATTTCCAAGGCTTTCAGGGCAGTCATTCGCAAGGGGCTCCGAGGGTGGGTTCCTGCACACGCAAACGCCAGGGACGCAATTGTCCAGCAGGGGCACAGTTCTGGAGGATGAGGAGGATGAGGAGGAGGAGGAGCTGGAGGAGGAGATGGAACCATGTTCACAGCAGGGTGGCACCCAGGCCAGCTCATGGCCATCACTGGTGCGTGGCTGGGGGGATACAGAGGACACGGACGATACACCTCCCACAGAGGACAGCCTTTCGTTGCCTCTGGGCAGCCTGGCACACATGAGCGATTACATGCTGCAGTGTCTCCACAACGACCGCCGAGTTGCCCACATTCTAACTTGTGCTGATTACTGGGTGGCCACGCTGCTGGATCCCCGTTACAAGGACAACGTACCGTCCTTAATTCACTCACTGGAGCGCGATCGCAAGATGCGCGAGTACAAGCGCACGCTGGTAGACGCCATGCTGCTGGCATTCCCATCTGACAGCGGGGCCACAGTGGAAGCACAAGGCAGAGGAGGAGGAGGAGGAGGTCGCCAACGCAACCAGGGCACCGCCAGCACCTCAGAAGGCAGGGTTAGCATGGCCGAAATGTGGAAAAGCTTTGTCAGCACGCCACAACAAACAGCAGCACCAGCAGCTCAGATGGAACGTCTTAGCAGGAGGCAGCATTTCACCAACATGGTGGAGCAGTATGTGTGCACACGCCTACATGTAGTGAATGACGGGTCTGCCCCCTTCAACTTCTGGGTCTCCAAATTGGGCACATGGCTTGAGCTTGCCCTTTACGCCTTGGAGGTGCTGGCGTGCCCTGCAGCCAGTGTATTATCTGAACGGGTATTTAGCACGGCTGGGGGCGTTATAACAGACAAGCGCAGCCGCCTGTCCAGAGACAATGTGGACAAGCTCACGTTCATTAAAATGAACCAGGCATGGATCCCACGGGACTTTTCCGTACCTTATGCAGAATAGCAATGGATACCGACCTTACCCACCCATTGTTCCATTTTTGCTCTTTCTCACTCTTTTGGGGTGTACCCTCATTTAAAATTTTTGAAAAGAAGCAGTGTTGGCTACCTCGTCCTCCTCCTCAGGGCCAGATTAATGTAGGGGCTATTGGAGCTGCAGCTCCAGGCCCCTACCTTTTATATAGGCCCCGGGTTGGCCATATTCACTGTTACCGCTCTTCTGTCACTTGTAAACACAGAAGTCTGGCTTCTATGCTCGCTTCCCCAGGCAGCACCCTCAGAACCTCCCCACACAGCGTGAAGGCCGGACAAGGAGGGACAGTTGGCGATGCATGGATGTGTTTATGGGCTTCAGAGACAGCATCCCATGTTGAATTAGGCATGCATGGCTGCACCCTTCCTCCTCTGGGTGCATGGCAAGGCACGGCCCTTAAGGCCCTTCAAAATCCTCAGCACCAAGCCCATGATGCTGTTAATCCGGCCCTGGTCCTCCTCCACCGCCGCTTCCACCTACACCGCCCATAGGTGTGCGCAGCCTATTGCATTAAGGTGTGCACCCCAAAGTTGAAATACACATGCATGTGTTTGCCAGCAGGGAGAGTAATGTATCGGGGCCATGTACCTGTAGGCAAGGAGAAATAGAGCAGAGCAGGTCCCAGGGAGATCTTTCCCATCTCCTCACTGGCAATGCTATGTGCCCTAGGTGATTAGGGTGTGCCCAGGCACACCCAGCACACCCTGTGCGCACGCCTATGTCACCGCCACATCCACCACCACCTCAACCTCCCTCCTACTCCATATGGGCCTCGTCCTTCAGAGATGAAGAAGAACATTGTTTTATTTTTCTGTTTTTTTTTTGTTGTTTTAAGTTATTTCCCTATCCACATTTGTTTGCAGAGCACTTGCCATGCTCTTAATTACGTTTTGCTGCCATTTGCAGCACTCTAGCCCTTTCCTTTGGTGTTTTAGAGCCATTTTAGTGCCTTAAAGTTCGGGTCCCCATTGACTTCAATGGGGTTCGGTGTCCGGGAAAAGTTCGGTAAAAGTCCGGGACACGGACCCGGACTTTTTTTTAAAGTTCGGCCGAACCCGTCGAACACGGACATCTAGGTGTTCGCTCAACCCTAATTCTTATAGCTGTCAGTCTTGCAATGCCTCATGGCTGGGGGGCCGAAGTATACCTACCTTAAAAGCATCCAGATTTTTTTTATATTTTTAAAAAGGCCAATTGGGAAATTATCTTGTCATGATAATTGCATTGTGTTACACTTTGTAGGCAGCTTTTTATGTTAGCATTTTGGGAATATATATGTGGATTTTTTTCTTCTATCCCTCTTAAAATTAACAAAATACTTGCTGTGGTCTTGCTTTTTGTGAATAGCAGGCGCTGTACTATCTACTGAAGAAGTATTAAAAAAAAAAAAAAAAATTTAAACGACTGTATTAGAAGAAAATCACATGTACAGTATATTACTGCTAGGGTAAAGAGCTACTTACAGATTGCAATGCAGTGGAATTATCCTACCTGGAGTTGAGTTTAATTCTACGTGTTCCCTGGATTAACTCTAATGAACTGCTAATGCTAGCCTGGAAGAGTCAGGATTTCCAATCTATTTGATATAATCTGAGTTCTATGAAATTCATGGTAGACCGATTTCACATTGCTCTTTACATGTTAGATGGGAGTGTTTGCTTCCTACAATCTATGCCGTGAAACTTCCTTTCTCTCCACTCAACCAAATTAACAATTTAATTCAGTCTTACAAGAGGGATTTGTACCTGACTGCTGGCTTTGATGAAATATCCTCTCTGAAATTAGAAAAAATGGTTTGGTACAGGCTTTTTGTATGTCAGAGTAATCAAGAAAACAACAGTGGGTGTGTTTGGAATACCTTTCCTGCATTAAAATAGATATGCTAATGGGGTTCCAAGATCACAACCAACAACTTACCAACCAGAGGCAGAGAGGTTGGATTTCTTAAAGCGGAGTTCCACCCTAAAATATACTTACCTCCATCTTCTTGCTCCGGGTCACCTGAAAAACAAATGGATAATCGCAATTTTTAATTTTATTTTTACTTACCATGTTTAGAAGAAAATATACTTACCTTACTTCCTCTTCCTCCCCTCGGCGGCCACTCCTGGCTTGCAATGATTCGTCACTTCCTGGCTTGCAATGATTCCTGGGAGCTGAACGTCATCGCTCCCAGGAATCAATGCGCCTGCACCGTCCCCGACGTCAGTTCCGGTGCAGGTGCCGTCATACCTTGCTAAACAGCTTCTGGGCATGCCCAGAAGCTGTGCAGGGATGACGCTGCGGCACCGGAAGTGACGGTGGGGCTGGTGCAGTTCATCGAGGGATCCAAGAAGACGGAAGAGGACACAGAAGAGGATCACGCTGGCTTCAAGCTGCCCACACCTGAGATGGTAATATATTTTCAAGGTAAGTATTTCTTCTAAAAGGTAAGTGCAACCCGGGACAGATCAGAGGCTAGCCATTGTGGAATGCACTAGCCCTGACTGTCCCTGGGGTATTTTTATTTAAAAAAAAATTCCCAGGGTGGAACTCCGCTTAAACTACTGAACAGCACTGCTTGAATGAACATTTAAATCTCTGGACATGCAGTTTGTGTGTACTGCGTATATTTACACGAATCAGCCATAACTTTATGACAATGATAAGTCGGTGCGCTATTTTAACCAGCAAGTAAACATACTATCCATGAAGTTGATGTGCTAAAATCAGAATAAATGGGCATCGCAGTTTGTTGTGTATGGGTCTGCATAGCTGCAGGCTGGTTAGGGTGCCTATGATCATCTGTGTCCACAGCCAAAAGTGCCTACAATGGGCACGTGAGCATCAGAACTGAAACACAAAGCAATGGAAGAAGGTGGTCGGTCTGATGAATCACATTTTCTTTTACATCATGTGGATAGTGTGTGTACGCATCACTTACCCGGGGAAGAAATGGTACCAGGATGCAGTATAGGAAGAATGAAAGCAGCAAGAGGCAGTGTGATGTTTTGCCCAATGTTCTGCTTGTAATCCTTGGGTCCTGCCATGACCAAGGCACCCCAGATGAAATTAGGACACTTACCATAACCGTTATCCCAAATCCCAACCCCTTAAATAAACTTCCTGCAATAAATACGCGGACACCGTAATTGGAGTAAAATTGGCCAACGTGGCCATTTATTAACCAGTAACAAAAATATATATAACACGTTCCTTAGAACAGGAACCAAAATAGTATAATAAAATATAACATAAGGTTACCGATCTTTGGAGGCCCCAAATATCAAGTACCATTTTTGTATCTGTGTAACTCTTAACTGTCCCCAGCCGCAGCACCGGCTCGGGGACGACCTCAACACACAGCAGATACCTCCCAATTTAAACTACCAGTTAACCCATCTATTAACTGGCATTCCCCAGGTGACTCCATACCTTAGATGGGTCCCTCAGCAGATAAGTACAGCAGGTTTTACCAGAAACACCTCCAAAGACCCCCAACCATAAAATCAGCAAACAAGCACATTAAACAGACATTCCAATGTAGGGGCGGGCGGGAATGCTCCTCCACCCACACTGAACTGATGCCCGGGAAAAACTGCAGTAAGCTAACTCCCCCTCTACAGCCCCTCCCCTTAACTCACATTGGCCAATAGAAGAGAAACCCCCACTAACTGCCTGACTTTGTTAACCCCTGCTAGGACAATTCCACTGCTGGCCCAGTCATGCTAGCCCTGCGCCTATCTCTTTGATATTTTGCTCCGGGTTGTACTTTCATGTGGATGTTACTTGGCACATACCACCTGCCTAAACATTGTTGGTGACCACGTAAACCCCTTCATGGAAACAATATTCCCTGATGGCAGTGGCGTCTCTAAGCAGAATAATGCGCCCTGCCAAACTGCAAAAATGGTTGAAGAATGGTTTGAGGAACACAGCAAATTCTCCAAATCTCAATCCAATCGAGCATCTGTGGGATGTGCTGGAAAAACAAGTCTGATCAAAGGAGGCCCCACCTCTCAACTTACATCACTTAAAGGATCTGTTTCTGATGGCTTGGTGCCAGACAGCACAGCATATGTTCAGAGTTCTAGTTGTGTCCATGCCTCAACGGGTCAGGGCTCGTTTATTTACAAAAGGGGTACCTACTCAATTTTAGGTGTGTTGTCATAAAGTAATGGCTGATCGATGTAAGAGATTAAAACATATCTAAACCCAAGATTAAAACGGTAATTTATTGAAGCTTGCCGCTCCTTTGATTTGGTGGCTATATATTTTTTTTGCATTATACATAAGGAGGTGCAGCGTTGTCACCCTAGGACAGGAAGACCATTAGGATTATGAAGCACCTCTCCTTCTACTTATTTCCCCAACATGGGAGAAGTGGTCTGTAGTTCCCAGCCAAGGAAACAGAGAACAATGCTAACTGGTAACAGTGCAGCAGAGGCAAAGAGCACAGGAAGTTATCAGCTCATGAGATTTATGGCAGGATCAACCTTTTTCCTTTGCACTTAATACACAGATATAACATAAAGACTGTAAATTGTATATTTAACAGATCAAATGGGAGCAGATAAGAGAAGTTAACTGCTAGGCTTTACATACACTTTAAATTTTTTGCTTTTAGTGTACTTTTATCCTGAAAAGAGGAATAAAACATAGGATTTAATCCCCTACCTTTCTCTGCTCTGCCATTCATAAACCATAATTTCACTATTGCTGTCGTATCCTCTTCCGTATCCCTTTTTTCAAATCATTATTTTTTTTTTTTAATTTATAATTTTTAGATGTAGGAGTAGGTATACTTGCCAGGGGCTTTATATGCACTGGGGCTAAACATTATCAATGTTTCATTTTTAATTGCAATGCCTATGTTAGTATCACACAGGTTGCAGAAAATTAGTTTAATTAATCAATTTATGTTAATTATGTGTTACAAACAGTGGGCACATTTGCATATCAGTACCAGCGCAGTGAATAAAAAATATCAGCCTAAAACCACAGGTGAGGTAAACGCATTGTCAGTCTTAACAACAAAGTTTCCAATGACTGTCAAATCTGATAAATGTCCTGATGTTTATTGCAATTTTTTTTTAACAGGAAAGAAATTTACTAGAGTCTGCCAATTACAGCTGAGAATTCCTCTGAGGGAGTGCAGGAATACAAAGGAATGGTTCATAAGAGTTTTTATTTGTTAATTGGAACATTACATAAAAGAAGTAGCAGTGTTCTGAGGAATAGTCCCCCTTGGCGAGCAGGGGGACTAAGGCGTCCTTAGTGATCCTATCATTGGCGATAACCCTAAATAGGGCACTAACCTGGCTCTACAGAATCACGCTTTACAATGAGCATACCTGGGAACTTGCCGATATATACCCAGAGGTGCTTGCTTTTCACTTAAAGTGGTTGTAACCCATTCATGAAATCTGTCCTGGGCACATATAAATGTAGTGTTTACTTATCTCTTTCCAAAGCTCTGAGACCGTGTCTTTCTGCTGCTCCTTTCCTCTATTATCAGCATGATAACTTCTGACAAGTTCTCTGACATATGAGATAACACCAGCAGGAAATTTGTGTTGGGGAGGGAGCTTAGAGATAGATAAGCAGAGAGCTGGTCTATTCAGACTGAAGCTCTGCATGTTTCTTCATTCCATTACCTATGTGGAGGGGGGGGGTGCCTTTCCTCCAATCAGCTCTCACACAGTGTATGCCAAAACTCCACACCCAATGTAAAGAGTGTAGAAAGGGAAAAACTGCAGATATACAGTACATGTAAAGCTCATGTAGGGAGATTTCTTTCATCTCTGTGTATCATCTGAGGCTTTTCACTTTACTGAGTAAAGGAGGTGGTTTACAACCAATTTAAGTCATCATTTCTATGGGCATTGGGCTCAGTTCTCTGGCTGCTTGGTGGCTGACAGGATTGACAGCAGCTTCACTCCTGCGAGGCAGAGTAGGGACCAGAATAGCTGCTGGAGGGAGGATTCTGTGCTCTTTTTCCTCCACTAGCAGCTTACTCTGGGTGGAAAAGAGCAAGGAAAGGGAGGCACCCACTGAGAAAAGACCTCCTCATTATGAGGCCGACTGGGAATTGAGGGCAGATAGCCCCTCTTCCAATCTCCCCTTGTCATATGACAAATTGCATGGCCAAACACAACAAAAATGAGAAGCTGCCTTCATTCCTGGGTGGGCGTGGCACTAGGAAGGAGGTCCAAAGTCTGAGAACATGGAGGGTAGAGGGAGCAACTAGGTCCAAGAGCTCTCCTTGACAAGCAGGAGGTGGTAGTGGGGGGGGGGGGGGGAGCTAATGTGCATTTCAGACTAGCGGTTCAGATGCTGACGCCTCAACAGAATCCCTAAATAAAACACTCACCTGGCTCTAACAAATTTTTAATCTCACTTGCCAATGGACATACCTGTGAACTTGCTGGCTTTGGCTTGCTCTTCACTTACTGTTTGGTACAGGATCTCTGGGCGCAAGGCTTAGTTCCCTGGTTGCCTGCTGACTGACAGAAGTGATAGCAGAGTCACTTCTTTGATGCAGAATAGGGACCAGGATTTCTGTTGGAGGGAGGAGTCAGCAGCTTACTCTGGATAGGAGAGAGCAAGGTGGGGTGAGGGTGGGGGGGGGGGGCTCCTGTAACTGCTTGTGCTGCTGCAACTCTCAACACTGTACACTGCACGCTGTACACTTGAACACTTCAGGGCCCAACCGCTGGCGCCCCCTTTGCACTTCAGGGTCCTCTCACTAGGCACCCCCTCTACACTTCAGGGTCCTCTCATTAGGCACCCTCTCTGCACTTCAGGGTCCACACACTGGCACCATCTCTGCTTCTCTTCAGGGTCAACACTGGCACCCCCTTTACTTTTACTCCTGCACCGCCTGGCTAGCTCCTGGATCCCCACGACCAGAGTGGTCCCCTCTATCTCTAGGCAGATCCCCAGGGGGCAGTTTGCAGTACTCATGAACTGGGAATGCTTTCCTGAAACTGGACCCCTCTCAACTCCGCGGGTCCTCGGCACATTGGATCCTCTCTGCAGCTCAGCTCAGCCCTCTGTCCCCTCAGGCAAGCCGCCCGGGACACCCGATCCTGCTGACAGGAGGAGAGGCAGGCGTACTCTCCCTCCTTGGACTCTGCTTCCTGCCAAAGACGCTGCGTCATGCGTTCCCCTCAAACTTATACCCACTCCCAGAATGCTGTGTGGCAGAATCAGCCTTTCTGGGGTAGATACAGGCCTGAGTGCACCATTGCCTGGGTTTCCTCCACTGCCCAATGAGAAGCTTCTCATGGAGCACAGTGGGGAGACACCCAGTCTCAAAAGCTACACCTGGGAGACATGACAGCCCAGCTGAAAATCATGGCCCTGCTGTTAGGCAGCCAGGGCCCACTATACTTTACCTAGCACCTACTTTGTAGGGTGCTACATAACATTTTGCAAATAAGTAATTGTTTCCCTTCACAGATGTGCGCTGATGAGGCTGCACTGATGGGCACTGATAGGTTGCACTAATGGGGCGGCACTGATGAGGTGACACTGATGGGCACTGATAGGCAATACTGATAGGCAGCATTGATGGGCACTGATAGGTAGCATTGATGGGTACTGAAAGGCAGTATTTATGAGTACTGATAGGCAGCATTGATGGGTACCGATAGGCAGCATTAATGGTCAGTGCCCTGATTTTCTGTGTAAATGTTCCCTATCACACTTGCTGGTTACTGGCTCTCCTCTCCTCACACTGTGACAGCGTGTGAGGAAAGGAATGTCGATAACTGGAAAATTTGTTTACATGTGATCAGCTGTGATTGGACACAGCTGATCACATGGTAAATAAACTGCTGTATTTGGCCCCTTACCGTGATCTGTAATCAGCTGTGTATGAAGGGGGTGCACAGGGGGCGTGGTTCTGGGTGGACTTTCATGGATGCCCTCCCAGAATGGCTATATTTTGGCTATAGCATGGGTCTGAAGTGGTAAAGTGATTCTAAAGCCTTAAGGTTTTTCACCTTAATGCATTCCATGCATTAAGGTAAAAAAAAACCTTCTGTGCCAAAGGATCTCCCCAGCCCACCTTTTACTTACCCGAGCCTGATCTCGAGCCAGCATGTTGCATGGGAGCAGCGACTCTCTCTGCTCTCTAACTTCTCCCTGGGCAGATTCATAGCAACATAAGCCACTGGTTCCTGATGTTGTCAATCCAATTCTGTGACAAAGGAGCAGGGGGTAGGGGCTGAGTCACGCTGTCTGTGTCTATAGATGCAGACAGGGAGGCTAGGGGGGCTAGCCCACACAAGTGACTTCCTATGGGGGACTCGCTGAACAGGAGGAGCCAGGAGTACCGATGGGGAACCCAAGACTTTAATTTGTAAAGGTTTTATAATAAATATTGAAAATATTATACAAATTATTTATATGGAAAAAAATGTATGATTAAATGCCCAAAACCAGAAAACTCTCTTTAAAACAAATATTTAGTAACTTTAGTAATGTAAGGCCCCATTCACACTTTGCATAGCATGAACCTGAATGGGCTGCCCTACGTGTGACAAACATGCCAAAGAAGCTCCAGAACCTTTTTGGGTGTGGAGTGTTGAGCATTTTTTCAGTGCACATTTTGGTGAATGACAAAATGCCTGGCAAAACATGCGTCTGCTAACCACGTTTGGGGTGCCAATAACAATTAATGGCACCTCAAGTGCGAATGGAGCCTAAGTTTTGTAGTGCCTATGATTACCCATCAATTCACTTTGTATGTGAAAGCGAGCAGCGAGCCAACAGTAGCATGCCAATTGCTGTGCTTTGGGTGGATCTTTCCTAAAGTGTATCGAAAACCAAAACTTTTCTTTAACCACTTAAGCCCCGGACGATTTTACCCCCTTCCTGACCAGGGCCTATTTTGCGATTCGACACTGCGTGACTTTAACGGAAAATTGCGCGGTCATGCGATGCTGTACCCAAACGAATTTGACATCCTTTTTTCCCACAAACAGAGCTTTCTTTTGGTGGTATTTGATCACCTGTGCGATTTTTTGATCATGCGCTATAAACAAAAAAAGAGCGACAATTTTGCAAAAATAACAATATTTTTCATATTTTTTTATATGAAATTCCCCCCCAAAAAAAATGTAAAAATCTAAATTTTTTAACATTTTAGGCCAATTTGTTTTCTGCTACATATGTATGGTAAAAAAAAATCGCAAAAAGCGTATTTTGATTGGTTTGCACAAAAGTTATTGCGTTTACTAACTAAGGGAAAGATTTTTGTCATTTTTATTGTTTTTTTTTTTTTAACGAGTAATGGCGGGGATCTGCGATTTTTTTTTGCGGGATTGCGACATTGCGGCGGACAGATGGGACCCTTGACTGACATTTTTTACACTTTTGGGGTTACCAGTGACATTACTGCAGTAATCAGTGCTATAAATATGCACTGTTACTGTAAAAATTACACTGGCAGGGAAGGGGTTAACTTTATTTGAGAAGGAGGGCTTAAGTGTGCCCTAGGGGCGTGCTTCTAACTGTGATTGGATGTGGCTGTGTGTGTAACAGCACAGATCTACGGTCCTACATAGCAGGACCGTATGATCTGTGCTGCTACACAGGGAAGAATGACAGGCGGCTTTGTTTACATTAGCCGCCTGCCTTTCTCCCGGTGTAACCGACGATCGCGAGTGAGCGGCGGACATTGGTGGGCGGGTCCGTGAGCGAGCAGGAGCCGGAGCGCACGTCACTTTGCCTGTGAGGGGCTGACTGTCGACGTAAATAGTCGTTAGGCAGTCGGCAAGTGGTTAAAGTGGTTGTAAATCCCCCATTCTATTCATTAACCAATTTACGACCGCCCGCCGCAGATGTACTGCGGCAGGCAGCCGCTCCCAGGCAAATCGCCGTACATGTACGGTGCTCGCTCTCGGGAGGCTAGGAGGCAAGCAGGTGGCTCCGATTGCCGCCTGACACCCGCAATCGCTCCCCGCTGAGAGAGAAGGACGGTCGGCTGTTGTAATCACAGCCGACCGTTCTTCTCCCTGGAATGATCATAGAGCCCCTGTGATCCTTCAATATAGGATCACATGTTTCTATGGTCATTTAAGAAGCCACGCCCCCCCACAGTTACACAGTTAGAATCACTCCCCTAGGCTCACATTTAACCCCTTGATCAACCATATAGTTAACCCCTTCCCTGCCAGTGTCATTATTACAGTAACAGTGCATATTTTTAGCACTGATTACTGTAGTAATGTCACTGGTTCCCCAAAAGTCTCAAAAATGTCAGTCAGGGGTCCGATCTGTCCGCCGCAATGTCGCAGTCCCACAAAGAATTGCAGATTGCCGCCATTACTAGTAAAAAAAAAATAAAAAAAAATGACAAAAATCTTTCCCGTAGTTTGTAGACGCGATAACTTTTGCGCAAACCAATCAAAATACGCTTAATTGGCCTAAAATGTTAAAAAATTTTGATTTTTCATTTTTTTTATAAGAATGTCATATAGCAGAATGTGAAAAATATTGGTTTTTTTTTCAAAATTGTCGCTCTTTTTTTGTTAAAAAAATAAATAAAAATTGTACAGGTGATCAAATACCACCAAAAGAAAGCTCTATTTGTGGGAAAAAAAGAACATCAATTTTATTTGGGTACAGCGTCGCGCGACCACGCAATTGTCCGTCAAAATAACGCAGTGCCGAATCGCAAAATAGGGCCTGGTCAGGAAGGGGGTAAAACCTTCCGGGGCTCAAGTGGTTAAGGTGAAAAACCTTCTGTGATGCAGCTCCCCCCAGACCCCCCCTTTTTCTTATGGTCAGATCCGATCCAGAGATGTGCACGAGTGCAGCAGCTCCAGACTCTCTCTCTCCTCATTGGACAGCCATTGCTCCCACTGCTGTTAATTAAATCCAGCGTGGTAACGGGGGGGGGGGGGGGTGGGGGTGGGGCCAAGTCTCGCTGTCTGTGTCAATGGACTTGGGAGCAAGCCCGAATGGGAAAGCAGCTTTCCGTGGGGGCACCTGATGAAGATGAGGGGCCTGTAGTGCTGCCTGTAGTGCTGCCTGGGGACCCCAAAAGAGGATCCAGGCTGCTTTGTGCAAAACGATTGCACAGAGCAAGTAAGTATAGACAAATTTGTTATTCTTATTCTTAAAAATAAGGGTTTACAACCCCTTTAAAGGAGTTCTATGATCACAGCATGCACTTTCATTTTGTACAATCAGCATTGTAATAACAAAACAAACAATAAATATTTTTGACAATTCAATATAAGCTTACTTGAAAAAATCTCTTTTCATGTTGTGAGTTCTGCCTGTCTGCTGGCTGTCGCGTTCCACAACTTCCTGGATTCCCTGCATGCTTTGCAGCTTTGTTGTTAGTCCTAAGGACTACATATCCCATGGTATTTTGCTGCTTGAAAGCAGTGATTCCTGTATTGACTCCGCCTCCTAAAACTCCTCCTCTCAGTACCTCTGTAGTTCAGAAGGCAGGCTCTGTGAAATGTGTAACACAGCAGTGCCAACCCACAGAGGCATAGTAACTATGTGTCACAGAATTCAAAGAAGTAAATGTGTGGGGATCTTCACAAAGTAAGTATATAAACTCTAGGATCATTCAGATTAATAGGAGTTGACTAGAACAACAAGGGGGAAGCCCCGGCAGTAGAGTCGGCAGGATTACACCTGGTACTCCCCCTGCCTGCCCACACCTATGCTAGTACATCTAAAACTCCCATCCCCCAGACTGACAATGCTGCTGTACAAAAGGTGCCCCTGTGCTCCTTCATCCAGAGTGGAGACACTCTAATAGAGGAGTTGTGATACTAACCAGATCACCAGGTGAACACAGAGGCGAAAAAAAGCCAAAGAAAGAAAACAAATGCAGCCAACACAGTGCAATTGCCGGCAATTGGCTCCGATCTGACATGTCAAATCACAGGTCAAATCAGACCAATGTGAACATGGGCTCAAAGCGTCGCCTATGGAGAATTTTAACCACTTCAGCTCAGGAAGGTTTCACCCCTTTAATGACCTGACCATTTTTTGCAATTCGGTTACTTTAACGAAAAAATTGCACGGCGGTGCGACGCTGTACCCAAATACAATTGCTGTCTTTTTTTCCCTACAAATAGAGATTTCTTTTGGTGGTATTTGATCACCTCTGCGGTTTTTAGATTTTGCTCTATAAACAAAAAAAGAGCGACAATTTTGAAAAAAAAAAAAACACATATTTTTTACTTTCTGCTATAAAACATTCCCAATAAAAATGTTTTAAAAATTCCAATTTTTTATCAGTTTAGGCCAATTTGCATTCTGCTACATATTTTTGGTAAAAAAAAAAAAAATCCCGAAAAGCGTATTTTAATTGGTTTGTGCAAAAGTTATAGCGTTTACAAACTATGTGATTTTTATTTATTTTATTTTTTGTTTTTATTAGTAATGGCAGCAATCAGCGATTTTTAGCAGGACTGCAACATTGCGGCGGGCAGATCGAACTCCTAACTGACACTTTTTGGGGACCAGTGACATTACTACAGTAATCAGTGCTAAATAATATGCACTGTTAGGGTCCTTTCACACGGTCCGCATCCGCCGACGGAGTCCGTTTTACTCAGCGGGGATCGATCTGCCGATCCTCGCTGAGCAGGCAGATGACAGCTCTGTCTCCATTCTGTGTGCGGAGATGGACCTGTCAGATCCCTGCTGTTCTCTATGGGGAGATCGGATGAGTAAGGATCGCCTCTCCGTTCTCATCTGATCCGATCCTCCAGACGGATGGAAAATAGGTTTTCCATTCGTCTGGATTTTACGGCTAGGATCGGAAGCAGATAGCAGCGGGTATCAGCGGAGATGTCTCTGCTGACATCCGCTGCCCCATAGGGATGCATGGAGCATCCGATCAGGTCCGCCTGAAAAACTGACAGGCGGATATGATTGGATCGTTTGTGTGAAAGGACCCTTACTGTATAAATTACACTGGCAGGGAAGGGGTTAACACTGGGGTGATCAAAGGTGGTTGATGTATGCCTGTTGGTGCTTACTGACTGTGGGGGGTGTTCTGTGACAGGCACAGAGAGATCAGGGTTTTAGCTGAAACTCCTGATCTCTCTCTCTGCCTGTGTGACAGAAGACTCACCTGCTTTGTTTACATAAGCAGGCGGTTCTTCTGTTAGTTTCTTTGACGATTGCGGCCCGCCTCCCGCTGTGTCTAAACACAACGGGAGCGCGGCTCTGGCGGCATGCGTGCGCCGCCGAGGCCGCATGCACAAAAGCCACGTAGATCTATGTAATTTTGCACAGCCGAGCCGCCCTGCCGCAGTATATTTGCATAGGGCGGCCGGCAAGCGGTTAAGCACTGTAGTTTGCCGCCATTCCACTGGCAGACGCCATTTTAAAGCATGACATTTTAGGTATCTGTTTACTCAGCGCAAAATCATCTTTCACATTATACAAAAAAATTGGGCTAACTTTAGTGTTTTTCTTTAACCACTTGCCGACCGCCGCACGACTATCTACGTCGGCGGTCAGCCCCTCACAGGCAAAGTGACGTAGGGCTACGTCACTAGCTTGTGAGGGTCTAGGGAGCGAGCGCACGCCCCCGGAGGCGCGCTCCCGCTCCCGAGTGGTCACGGACCCCCCCGCGCGTGTGACCGGCGGACCCGATGTCCGCCGGCCACTCTGCGATCTGCGGGGGAGAGGGAGAAAGTCAGGCAGCTTGTGTAAACAAGCTGCCTGTCATTCTCCTCGCTGTATGAGAGCTGATCATCTGGATCTACTATGTAGATCCGTTGATCACTCTGCATACAGCTGAAGCCCCAGCCAATCACAGTTAGAATCACGCCCCTAGGGACACACACAGCCCCTCCCTCTCAAATAAAGTTAACCCCTTCACTACCAGTGTATTTTTACAGTAACAGTGCATATATATAGCACTGATTACTGTAGAAATGTCACTGGTAACCCCAAAAGTGTCAAAAATGTCAGTCAAGGTCCGATCTGTCCGCCGCAATGTCGCAGTACCGCAAAAAAAATTGCAGATCGCCGCCATTACGCGTTAAAAAAAAAAACAACAAAAATGACAAAAATCTTTCCCTTAGTTAGTAAACGCAATAACTTTTGCGCAAACCAATCAAAATACGCTTTTTGCGATTTTTTTTACCAAACATAGGTAGCATAAAACAAATTGGCCGAAAATTGTAAAAAATTTTGATTTTTACATTTTTTTTTGGGGGAATTTCATATAAAAAAAAGGGAAAAATATTGCTATTTTTGCAAAATGGACGCTCTTTTTTTGTTTATAGCGCGTGATCAAAAAATCGCACAGGTGATCAAATACCGCCAAAAGAAAGCTCTGTTTGTGGGAAAAAAAGGACGCCAAATTCGTTTAGGTACAGCGTCGCACGACCGCGCAATTCTCCGTTAAAGTCACGTAGTGCCGAATCGCAAAATACCCCCTGGTCAGGAAGGGGGTAAAATCTTCCGGGGCTTAAGTGGTTAAGCCCCGGAAGATTTTACCCCCTTCCTGACCAGGGCCTATTTTGCCATTCGGCACTGCGTGACTTTAATGGACAATTGCGCGGTCGTGCGACGCTGTACCCCAGGGGTGGGGAACCTATGTTCGGGGGGGCCGTATGCGGCCCTCGAAGTCATTCGGTCCGGCCCCCCGTGCAGCTGAGTCTGTGTCTCTCAGCTGATCTGTCAGAATGGAGCCGATTCTTCCTGTATAGTTTCAACTCCGTTCTGACAGTCTGAGTGAGTCACAGGCGGAGTGATATCAAATGCACTCCGCCTGTGACCAATACAGGAAACATCGCCTCTTCCTCCAGCGCAGCCCCGCTGCTAGCCAGCATTTCCCGCCAGCAGCAAACACAGCAGTACCAGCCAGAGCCAGCAGTACTCACAGCAGTACCAGCCAGCTGTACCCACGAGCAGTACCAGCCAGCTATACCTACCAGCAGTACCAGCCAGCTGTACCCACCAGCAGTACCAGCCAGCTGTACCCACCAGCAGTACCAGCCAGCAGTTATTTTCAAAGCTTACCACCACAAAGAGTCGACTGCGCTCCAGACTAACCGATGCAAACCTGGAAAACCAGTTGCGAGTAGCAACATCATCAATACCAGCTAACATCACACACCTCACCAAAGAAGCAGTTGCAGCTATCACATTAGGGGTGAGTTAATTAAATGTTTGACCAAATATAACATGCACATTTTTAAGTTGATAATTTTGTACGGCCCCCGAATGATTTTATAAATACCCAAATGGTCCTCGGCAGAAAAAAGGTTCCTCACCCCTGCTGTACCCAAACAAATTTGACGTCCTTTTTTTCCCACAAACAGAGCTTTCTTTTGGTGGTATTTGATCAGCTGTGCGATTTTTTGATCATGCGCGATAAACAAAAAAAGAGCGACAATTTTGCAAAAATAACAATATTTTTCACATTTTTTTATATGAAATTCCCCCCCCCAAAAAATGTAAAAATCTAAATTTTTTAACATTTTAAGCCAATTTGTTTTCTGCTACCTATGTTTGGTAAAAAAAAAAAAAAAAACGCAAAAAGCGTATTTTGATTGGTTTGCGCAAAAGTTATTGCGTTTACTAACTAAGGGAAAGATTTTTGTCATTTTTATTGTTTTTTTTTTTAACGAGTAATGGCGGCGATCTGCAATTTTTTTTTTTGCGGGACTGCGACATTGCGGCGGACAGATCGGACCCTTGACTGACATTTTTGACACTTTTGGGGTTACCAGTGACATTACTACAGTAATCAGTGCTATACATATGCACTGTTACTGTAAAAATGACACTGGCAGGGAAGGGGTTAACTTTATTTGAGAGGGAGGGGTTAAGTGTGTCCCTAGGGGCGTGCTTCTAACTGTGATTGGCTGTGGCTTGATGTGTAAGAACAGAGATCAACGGTCCTGCATAGCAGAACCATATGATCTCCATTCTTACACAGGGGAGAATGACAGGCGGCTTTGTTTACATTAGCCGTCTGCCTTTCTCCCGCTGTAACGGACGATCGCGATTGCCCGGCGGACATCGGGTCCGCCGGGCACACGCGCGGGGGGGTCCGTGAGCGAGCGGGAGCACGCCTCCAGCGGCGCGCGCGTGCTCGCTCCCTAGAGCCTCACAGGCTAGCGACGTAGTCTTACGTCGCTTTGCCTGTGAGGGGCTGACCGCCGCAGTAAATAGTCGTGCGGCGGTCGGCAAGCGGTTAAATTGATGAAAGTGTTTTTTTTTTTTCAAAAAAATTGCGTTTCAAAATCCGCTGCGCAAATACTGTGTAACATAAAAAATTGCAGCGATTGCCATTTTATTAATATAAATGTATAATGTTTAGGGTTTTTTTTTAGCAAAAAATACTGATTTAATCTTGTAAAGAAAAGAAGTAAAGGCGTTGTGAGTGTAGAGAGCAGCATGCACAGTAATGGCTGGAAGGTGAAGGCTGTGTGTTGTGTACAGATCAGTTTTCAGTCAGGGTGGAGGGATGTTTGCTGTGTCTGCTATGAATGACAATAGTAAAACAGCCTGAACACACTCCCAGGGGCGGTTGGCCTCCAGGTTGCTAAGCGACAAGCACGCTGATGTTACTGCTCTGCACTTCCTGCATCACTGCATGGACTGGGGATATTTCCTGTACATTCTACTGGACCCCACAGGATCCCAGGGGCCCCTATTCCTGAAAGCGTCAGGTGAGTCCTAGAAGTGTTCAATGAAAATACTGCAGAAGCCTGTATGACATGACACAGAACAGAGGTCTTTGGGGAGACCATGGCCTCTTATTTTCATTACCTTTTATCAGATTTAATAAGACGCCACGTGATTGCACCATAAAGCCGGGTACGCACAATGAGAGCCGGTTCACACTACTCCGACTTGTCAGGCGACTTGGTAGCCTGACAAGTAGCGATCCATGCTGTGCAATGGAACCGTTCTAATCAGAGCGACTCAAGTCGCTCCGACTTAGAAAAAGGTTCCTGCACTATTTTTGGAGCGACTTGCATTGACTTCTATTATGAGAAGTTGTTTGCAAGCCGCGATGAAGTCGTGCTGCACGGGCGACTTTAAAGTCGCCCAAAGTCGGGGCGACTTTGAGTCGGAGTAGTGTGAACCGCCTCTGAGATTATCAAACAAATCATCTTTTTACATGCTAGTCTCCATATCGAAAACGAGGAGATTACTAAAGTACAAACATTTTCATACGACAGAATAAAAATGTGGAAGTGATGTAATATATTTGTATTGCATTTTTGGGTGAAAACTGTACTGATTGAAGGCCAGTTCACACAACGCGCAGTCCATGCTTTTTTTTCTGCATCAAAAAACGCATGGAAAGTAGGGTATATGGTTTCGGATAGCATAGTTCACACCAGTGCGATCAGTTTGGGGGCTTTACAGTTCCAGAAAAAAAAGTAGAACATGCTGTGTTTTTCTTGCACTAGACGGTGCCGGAATGCAGTAAAACACACAAAAAAAAAAACCCACAGCGGAATGCACTGAAATGCATCAAAAACGCACTGGATCCCAGTACAGTGGGCAAAAAAAAAAACAAGAAAAAGGAAGAAAAAAAGCATATGAAATGCATCCGAAAACGCATGAAAATCGCACTGGAAGGCACCAAAAACATGTTAAAAACTTTTTAAAATCTGCATCCGAAATGGATCTGGAGTGCGTTTTTGTGCTGTGAACCAGCCTTAAATGAAAATCATACTATCTGTTAGGCTAAGTTCACATGTAGGCGTTTTGGGGCGTTTTTGGGGAGTTTTTCTGCTCTAGGATCAGCTCAAAAAACGCCCAACAATACAAATCCTATTCATTTCAATGGCCCCTGTTCACATCTGAGCGTTTTGACGTTTTAAGCAAAACGCCCAACGCTCAAAAAAGTACATGGGCTTCTTTTTGGGCAGATTACAGGCGTTTTTATTTTTTTCCATTGGTTACTAGTCAACCTAAAAATGTCTGCACAAAAACACCTGTAAAAACGCATGTAAAAACGACTGTTAAACGCCTGAAAAAAAGCCCATAAAAAACACCAGGAAAAAAATGCCTAAAAAACGCCTGTAAATAGCAACACCAAGATGTGAACATAGCCTTATCGTACAAGAAAAATGTTTGTGTTTGTCCCTTCAGAAAATATCAAACCAAAGCTGTGTACTAACATTTAGATTATCGTACAATCGCTTCGAAAGCCTGGTTTCACACTAGCGTAGAGTGTGAACACGCACAGAATTACACGACTACACGAAATGTGTGAAAAAAGCGTTTGCGATGCCATTGGTTGTCATTCACACAGGGGCATAGGCCTTTTACAGTGTGAATGAGCTATTTTTTTATGTGCGTGCAGGCGGCAGTGAATGGAGTCGCAGAGCCTGTACAGAATCACATGCACATCTAAGTTTACAGGCGTGCAGAGGTGTGTGTGCCGCACTGAGCGCAGACACTAACTGCATACTCTTCCCTGCACACAAGTGAAACCGGAAGTGTGAGCGAGTCTGTGAGCTTCCTTGTCCCATGTAAGGCAGTCATAGAGCCGGTGTTCTATCAGATTTCCCTACCCTGTCAGATTTCCCTACCTACGTCATTTCCGGTTGAGATCAGCTGTGGATTCGTCATGCAGCAGCTTGTAGCCACGTCACACGTCCTATTGGGCATGCGCAGAATAGGTAGGGAATTTTGATAACATCGTAAGGGGTCAGGCAAAAGTCCTACTGCGCATGCGCACCAACGGGTCGGGCAGCGGGATCTCTTATAACAAACATCCATCCGATCTCCATGGCCCACACTGCGCCGAACCGGCGCTGCACCGACCCGACAAAATCCGATCTCCATCCCCCACACTGCGCCGACCCGACAATGAGACAGTGGGCCTGCGCGTGTGGGTATGCGCAGTAGGACGTGTGACGCGGCTACAGCTGGTGCATGACGAACCCGCACCGGAAATTACGTGGGTAGGGAAATCTGATGGGGTATGGTTTCCTGACAGAACACCGGCATTCACACTCTTGTAGCTCATGAAACAAAATGTGCAAAAAAGCGTGTCAAACTTAGGCCCCTTTCACACGGGGCAGGCTCCATTCCAATAAGCAGGGGATAAGTGAGCTGATCCCCGCTGATCGGAGCAGAGCGGGATGGATGACCCCACTCTGCTTTATGGGCTCCGTAAATGTGTGTTTACACCCGGCTACCTCCAATCCAGTCCACCAAAACGGATTAGGACGCAGTTCTCGTCCTTTTTTTAGCGGACCAAATTGGACCAAGAGGTAGGGACAAGTCCATTTACACCCACCTGTCCAACAGAGATGGATGGACCTTCTGTTCCAGTCTGCAAGAAGAAATGACGGGCAGATTTGATCAGAACTACCATGTGAAGGGGGCCTTAAACTAGCCATATTTTTTTTTAAATCTGACATTTTTTATTGAAAAATACGTTTTTGCAAACAACACAGCAAAAAAGAGAAAAAAGGAAAAACACCAAAGATGAGGAACTATTTCTCCCACTGACACCAAAGATGAGGAACTATTTCTCCCACTGACACCAAAGATGAGGAGCTATTCCTCCCACTGACACCAAAGATGAGGAACTATTTCTCCCACTGACACCAAAGATGAGGAACTATTCCTCCCACTGACACCAAAGATGAGGAACTATTCCTCCCACTGACACCAATGATGAGGAACTATTTCTCCCACTGACACCAAAGATGAGGAACTATTCCTCCCACTGACGCCAAAGATGAGGAGCTATTCCTCCCACTGACACCAATGATGAGGAGCTATTCCTCCCACTGACACCAAAGATGAGGAGCTATTCCTCCCACTGACACCAAAGATGAGGAACTATTTCTCCCACTGACACCAATGATGAGGAACTATTTCTCCCACTGACACCAAAGATGAGGAACTATTCCTCCCACTGACACCAAAGATGAGGAACTATTCCTCCCACTGACACCAAAGATGAGAGACTATTCCTCCCACTGACACCAAAGATGAGGAACTATTCCTCCCACTGACACCAAAGATGAGAGACTATTCCTCCCACTGACACCAAAGATGAGAGACTATTCCTCCCACTGACACCAAAGATGAGGAACTATTCCTTCCACTGACACCAAAGATGAGGAATTATTCCTCCCACTGACACCAAAGATGAGATAATATTCTTCTCACTGACACCATGTATGGGATACTATTCTTTTCACTGATACCATTTTCTACTCCCATGGGCCACAGCCCAGCCCCCCTAAGGTCTAAAGCAGGGATCCTCAAACTACAGCCCTCCAGCTGTTGCAGAACTACACATCCCATGAGTCATTGCAAAACTAACATTTGCAGACATGACGAGGCATGATGGGAATTGTAGTTCCTGAACAACTGGAGGGCCATAGTTTGAAGACCCCCTGGTCTAAAAGGTAGTAAACTGCCCTTTTGTTTAGAAAGTTTGGAGACCCTTGTATTAGAGGAGCCATGGAAGTACATCAGACATAGGAGTAGTGGAAGTACCTCATAAAAGAAAAAAAAAAAACAACAAACAATAAACATACATTGGGGGAAAACTTGTGAATATAGCAAACAAGTAAATCTAAGTGCCGGTTCACACTACGTCGCTCCGACTTCGGGGGCGACCTGTTAAGTCGCGTGCAGCGCGACTTCGGCGCGACTTGCACGGACTTCATAAAATGAATGTCAATGCAAGTCTCCTCCAGGTCGCCCCAAAGTAGTACAGGACCCTTTTTCTAAGTCGGAGCGACTTGTGTCGCTCCTATTAGAACCGGTCCTGTACCGCACAATGGAAGCGTGACGGACCGCGACTTGTCAGGCTGACAAGTCGCGGTCCAAGTCGGACTAGTGTGAATACAGTCTAAATCACCATGCTGGGGTGCGTAAGGCCCAAATCCAACCTATAGGCACTACAGAGCGGTGACTGCATGTTTGAATCAGTAGGGGGAAAGCATTGATGGGCACAATGGGAGCTGGGCTGATGCGTCAGGGCAATGGTCTGTCATATGGAGAGGTTGCAGATCCTATATAAGTGTTTCCTGTCCAAGCCCGGGATTCTACCAGAATACCGCTACCTGACCCAGATTCAACCCAGGCCTGGTTCTCAGCCAAGCTAATTTACCTACTCTAACAACTAACCTATTTACACCTAGCACATAGCTAGAGGGTGGTACACAATATTTAAATGTACTTTACCCAAAAGGGGAAGTTCTGTTTTAAGTCCTCCCCCCCTCCTCTGGCTCATTTTTTTTTTTTTGGGGGGGGGGGCGAGCAGACACCTAGTTTTGACAGGTACTCTCCCACTTCTTCTCGAATCGCTGAGGCGCTCCGAGCAGAAGTTTTCCTCTCTCCTTCCCTCCTTGCAGTCTTCTGGGACACGTCACAAGTCCCGGAAGACTACAGGACCACAAAGCACAGTGTGGCTCGCACATGTGCAGTGAGCACCTGGCTATGAAGCCGCAAGCATCATGGCCAGCTGCCCATAGTTAAGATGCTGCCACTGGGAACCTGAAGGCTAGTGAAGAACCAGCCCGGGTAAAAATGGCGCTGGATTCCTGGACAGGTAAATATCCTTTTAGTAAAAGTCAGCAACTACAGGATTAAAAAAAAAGAAAAAATGATGTATTATATTTATAAAGAACTGCTTTAGGTAGAGAAAATTCTTGTGCCATACTGGTATTTAGTACTAAACCTATCAGGGGCCGAGATGTATCCCGGGGAACTATAGGCCGGTCAGCCTAACATCAGTAGTCTGCAAGATTTTGGAGGGGATGTTAAGGGACCAAATACAAGACTTTAGTAATGAAAACTGTATTATTAGTAGCAATCAGCATGGATTTATGAAAAATCGTTCGTGCCAAACCAATCTATTAACCTTCTATGATGAAGTGAGCTGCCACCTAGATAAAGGTAAGCCTGTGGATGTGGTGTATCTGGACTTTGCAAAGGCCTTTGACACCGTTCCCCACAAACGCTTACTGTACAAACTAAGGAAGGTAGGTATGGACCATAAGGTGAGTACCTGGATAGAGAACTTGCTCCAGGGGAGAGTACAGAGGGTGGTGATTAATGGGGAGTACTTGGATTGGGCGGGTGTGGAAAGTGGGGTCCCCCAGGGTTCTGTCCTGGGACCAATCCTGTTTAATTTATTCATAAATGATTTAGAGGAGGGGATATCTAGTACAATCTCAGTATTTGCAGATGATACTAAACTAAGCATGCCAATATCTTCTATGCAGGATGTGGAAACCTTGCAAGCGGACCTGAACAAAATAACGGGGTGGGCAACTACATGGCAGATGAGGTTTAATGTTGAAAAATGTAAAGTAATGCACTTTGGGGCCAGAAACCAGAAAGCAAGCTACTCACTAGGGGGGGGAGCCTCTGGGTGAGTCTAGGATGGAAAAAGACTTGGGGGTACTGGTAGACAACAAGCTTGGCAGTGGCATGCAATGCCAAGCCGCTGCAAGTAAAGCCAACAGAATACTGGGATGTATAAAAAAGGGGATTCACTCCAGAAATAAAGAGATTATTCTCCCACTCTACAAGACTCTGGTCCGGCCACATCTGGAGTATGCTGTCCAGTTCTGGGCACCGGTCTTCAGGAAGGATGTGCTGGAACTGGAGAGAGTCCAGAGAAGGGCAACAAAAATAATTAGGGGAATGGAGGACATCAGCTATGAGGAAAGACTACAAGCACTGAACCTATTCTCTCTGGAGAAGAGACGACTGAGGGGGGATATGATATCAATGTACAAATACTGTACTGGCGACCCTAGCATAAGGAACAAACTATTCAGAGAAAGGAGATAAAATAAGACACGTGGCCACTCACTAAAACTAGAGGAAAGGCGGTTTAACCTTAAAATGCGTAAGGGGTTCTTCACTGTAAGAGCGGTAAGGATGTGGAATTCTCTTCCACAAGCAGTTGTATCAGCAGGGAGCATTGATAGTTTCAAAAAACTGTTAGATGGGCACCTTAGAGACCACAACATACAGGGTTATACAATGTACGGTTAACAGCAAACACACACACACATCATAGGTTGAACTGGATGGACTGATGTCTTTTTTCAACCTCACCAACTATGTAACTATGTAACTATGCAATTTAGCCTTTAAGTCACATCTTTGTATTTTATATTGGAAAGTCAGGGTAAACAAACAGTAGTGGTAAAAGGCATTTGTGGGTTCAACTGATCACATTTGATGTATTAATTCCTCATGGTCTGTGTACTTGGGGGCATGGTAGGCACAAGTCCCTTGCCTACCCCTTTTGTTAGAAGATGTCCCTCAGTCTCATCTTTGAAAGATGGAGGTGTGGGTGACCAGGACAAGAAATGAGAAGGTATGGGTGTTACCAGGACAGGTAGAGGTAGTTCATCATTCCTGCTTAGGTTGGGAATTGCCACTTCGACAGGAAGCAGAAGCGTATATACAGGGGTCGCCATTGCGACCCGGCCCCATGCTCCCGGTGGCCCGTGCAGCCCTCCTGTACAGCTGGATAGGAGGATGGCAGGGGCAGAGTCATGTAGAAGAACTCATGTAGAAGAACTGATCCCTCCATGTAGCCGCTGAATGCCCGCGTCTCCTCCTCTCACAGACTTGAAAATGGAGAACATCGGTTCCTCTACATCAGTGGTTCTCAACTCGGGACCCACTAACAGGCAAGATTTTAAGTATTACCTTGGGGAGTTGCAGACTATAATACTGCAATCACTGAGCAGCAAATGAGATCACCTGTGATGTAATTTAGTTATCTTGCAAACCTGGCCTGTTATTGCGCTTTTCCACTGCATGGAACCGAACGGTTCGGCTCGCTTTTGTGCTTTTCCACTGCTGGTACTGCATGGTATGGTGTAGGAACGGTACGGTACGGTACGGCGGTGCTTTTCCACTGCATGGAACCGAACGGTACGGCTCTCAAAAACAGTACCTACTCGATTGTGGTTCCAACAGGTACCATACCCGGTACCATATCCCACAATCCTTTGTATGCAGTCACTACTAGCCACTGATTGGTCAGAGAATCCCACCCACCCTGTTGTTATCCCACCCACTTAACTTTAGTACTACTTTAGTGGAAAAGCAAACCGTACCGTACCGTACCGAACCGTTCCAACACCGTACCATGCGGTACCAGCAGTGGAAAAGCAAACCGGGCCAAGCAGGGCCGAGTAGAGCCGAGCCGGTACTTGCAGTGGAAAAGTGCCATTAATGGGTCTTGAGGACCGGAGTTGAGAACCAATGCTCTATATGCTGCTCTTGCCACCTCTCTATCGCTGTCCTGCTGCCCCTGCCCCTGTGTGCTTCCCTGGCTCCCGCTGGCTGCTGTGGGGATCTGTCAGGATGGAGAGTGGGGAAGAGCCCCTTCCTTGTCTTGTTCCTTGTACTGAATCACTGACTGTTTTTTCATTCATTCATAGCTGAGGCATAGTAGACTGTACACAGCTATTCCCGTGCATTCATTCTGTGCAGCTGAGGCTGCAGAGAAAGGGACTAGAGAACTAGAGAACTAGAGGACAAGAGAAAGGGGCCTGTTTAGACTTCTGACATTTCACCAAGGCCCCCCAACAGGGGTCCTAAAAAAAAATATGTAAATAATTATAGAAAATAAAATTGTAAAAATAAATAAATAAATAATACAATGAAATGGTAAAAATACATAAATAAATAAATAAAACAAAAAAAAAATAAAATAAAAAAAACGACTGACACCAGTGGTGGAACTACCAGGCTCGCAAAGGTTGCACTTGCGACTGGGCTCTGGCGTTCCACCACCGTGGGGGGACTCCAAGATGGCAGGCAGTTGACCAGCTGTGGAACCATAATAAAGGCTCCCACGATGGGAGTAAAGGACCCCAGGATCAGTGGGAAGGGCCCCGGTCAGGGACCAGGGGGGCCTTAATGGTTTCTTGTATTGGGACCCTGAAGGTTCTAGTTACATCTCTACAGGAATTGAGAGTAAAATCTCCTCAAAGAAGACACATAGAGCAATGAAAAAAGAGCAAATATTTTCATTCTTTGGCCTTGTCCACATGGGGTGTGTGCATCCGTGGCCCATGTGAGGGCTGTGATTACCCTGCACAGGGATGCACAAGTGTTCTGTACAACCCCGTGTGGACAGTTCTATTGTTGTCAATTGGGACACAGTGGAAGGGATTTACGAAAAACTGGAGCACTAAAAGTAGTGCAACTGTGCATGGTAGCCAATCAGCAAGCCACTTGTTGGGGGGGTACTTGTGCGGGCTCGATCCCGAGCCGCACTGTGTGGCTATTGCCGCACAGTGTGGCTTGGCCCCACCTATCGCTCTTTCATCACTGGAGTTGGTTGGCTCCTGCTACTCTCACCCAGTTCAGTGAGGAGGGAGAGAGAGAGCAGATGGCACATCGCTAGGACGAGATCAGCCACCGGTAAGTATTAAAGGAGGGTTAGAGAGCAGCCGCACCTCAAAGGACTTTATGTTAATGCAGAGAATGCATTAAGGTATATAAAAAAAAAACTTTAGCCTTTAGAACAACTTTATTGTTTCTGTAGCACTGCCCCCTAGGGAGCTGCTGAGTGTGGATTCCCCTGGGTTACCCATAGCAACAGTCTATAAAACTTATCACTTGAATACTTGGCTCAGACAATGAACAGTCCGGGGGATTTGGTTTTTGTGTTTTATTTTCGAACTTGGATGGGAGAAGTGATGAGTGAGATACTCCAACTTGAACTATGCACAATCTCTGAGGACAACTGACTGTAGCGTGTGCCGCAAGGCCGCTGCTTCACCTTGTCACTGAAGTGAAGTAGAAGATACAGTATGTTCCTGAATTATAAGATATGTTCCTGAATGAATTTCTCTTCAGGGTCCTAACCTGGCACCCCCTTTCTCACTTCCCGTGCATGCTAGCCTTTGTCTACTGACTCTCCACTGGAGTGGTCCCCTTCCTGGGCAGACCCCTGGCAAGCTTCCCAGTACTCACGGACACTGTTTTTCCCTGGGTTGCTCTGCCTTTAGCTCCACTCGTCAGTATCCTGGACCTCCTGGCTCAGCATCACACACTCTGTCCACTAGGCCGACTGCCTGTGACCACCTTCCTTGCTGACAGGAGGAGAGACAGACGTCACCCTCCTCCTGGGACCTGGCTTCCCGCCCAAAGACGCTCTGTCACATGTGCCCTTGGCTTTTATAGTCCATCCCAGGATGCACCACTCTCTGTGCCAACCCACTGGGACAGCTACTAAAGCCTGTGTGTCACTGGCTGGGTTTCCTCCACTGTCCAACAGGCTCATCTATTGGATACAGCGGGGACACTCCCTCAGACCAGATAAATCACACATGGACACATGCAACAGGCAAAACTAACAATCAGGCTCCCCTGATAAGCAGGCAGAGCAAACAATGCTTTTACCTAGCACCTACCTAGGAGGGTGCTACATTTCCATATGTAGCTTTTTGCTGGGTGAAAATTGCTCCCTCCATTTCCTGTCTTGCTATCCCACTGGGTCAGGAAGTGAGGTGAATTCTCCCCAATGGGGTCACAGACAAAAAAAAGTTTGGTCTGGAATCCGGATTTAGTGTACCTTTATTCAGGAGCTTGCATTCTACAAGTATGGTTTCAGTCTTGGCTGTCACCTACACAGCAGAGTAGGTGTAGAATGCTGCCGTGCTCTCCGGAATAAAAATGATACTGTCAGCCCTTAGCGGTGTTGCTGCTATGGAGATAATCCAGCCTCTAGGCTCTGACAGGCAAAATGAGATCTGAAGATTTAAGCCCTCAGTGAATAAAGGCAAAATGCAACTATAAAGTGCGTGTCTTCCAACTTCCAGAGGGCAATTTATACCCAGCCTGCCCTTTTACAGGTATTTAATAACAAGGTGTCTGTGGTGGGCCGATGCAATAAACCACAAGCGCTACACCAATAAATAAAGAGTAACCGTAGATCAGTATATTGTTACTGTGATGTATTGAGCCTCACATTACGAGATGTTACATCAAACACAAATTTTGCTTTGCTCCAGGGACTAAAACTTTCACCCAGCCAGTTCACTGCGATTTAGGGCCCATTCACACCAGCTCTGTATAATGCATGCCTGCTGATTTGCGTTGACTTGCCGACCGCCGCAAGTACATACACTGCGGCGGTCACCCCCTCGCAGGCAAAGTGACGTAGGGGTATGTCACTAGCCTGTGAGGCTCTGGGGAGCGAGCACGCGCCGCCAGATGCGCGCTCCCGCTCGGTTACGGACCCCCCCCGCGCGTGTGCCCGGCGGACCCGATGTCCACCGGGCACTCGCGATCGTCCGTTACACCGGGAGAAAGGCAGGCGGCTAATGTAAACAAGCCACCTGTCATTCTCCCCTATGTAAGAATAGTGATCATACGGTTCTACTATGTAGGACCGCTGATCACTGTTCATACACCTCAAGCCACAGCCAATCACAGTTAGAAGCATGCCCCTAGGGACACACTTAACCCCTCCCTCTCAAAAAAGTTAACCCCTTCACTGCCAGTGTCATTTTACAGTAACAGTGCATATGTATAGCACTGATTACTGTAGTAATGTCACTGGTAACCCCAAAAGTGTCAAAAATGTCAGTCAAGGGTCCGATCTGTCCGCCGCAATGTCGCAGTCCCGAAAAAAAAAAAATCGCAGATCGCCGCCATTACTCGTTAAAAAAAAAAACACCAAAAATGACAAAAATCTTTCCCTTAGTTAGTAAACGCAATAACTTTTGCGCAAACCAATCAAAATACGCTTTTTGCGATTTTTTTTCTACCAAACATATGTAGCAGAAAACAAATTGGCCTAAAATGTTAAAAAAATTTGATTTTTACATTTTTTTTTTGGGGAATTTCATATAAAAAAATTGAAAAATATTGTTATTTTTGAAAAATTGACGCTCTTTTTTTGTTTATAGCGCATGATCAAAAAATCGCACAGGTGATCAAATACCACCAAAAGAAAGCTCTGTTTGTGGGAAAAAAAGGACGTCAAATTCGTTTGGGTACAGCGTCGCACGACCGCGCAATTGTCCATTAAAGTCACGCAGTGCCGAATCGCAAAATAGGCCCTGGTCAGGAAGGGGGTAAAATCTTCCGGGGCTTAAGTGGTTAATGCTTTAATAAATTGCATTGCACTGTTTACTGTTTGTTTTTCTTTTTAACTTTATTAATACGTCTCAAAATGACAGTTCGTTTAACTCTATGTACCACAGCATGTTTTGAAGTGTTGTAGTACATTTCAGTGTACAAATGTTAGGGTCCTTTCACACGAGCAGTGCGCTCGGCGGACTCCGTTTTTCTCAGCGGGGATCGATCTGCCGGTCCTTGCTGAGCAGGTGGATGACGATCCGTCTCCGCTTACTTTGACCATCAGAGCCCCGCTCTCCTCTATGGGAGGACCGCCTGTCCATTTTCATCCGATCCTATCCAATCTGATCTTCCAGATGGATGGAAAATAGGGTTTCCATCCATCCGGATTCCGCGGACAGTATCGGATCGGATAGAAGCAGATGTCAGCGGACATATCACTGCTGACATCCGCTGCTCCACAGAGGTACATGGAGCATCTGATCAGGTCCGCCTGAAAAAACTGACAAAAGGTGTGAAAGGGGCCTTACCTGTCCAACCTTTTTCATCGCTGCTTTGGTGTGAACTAGAGATAAGCTCAGGCATATTCAGATCCTAGTTGATAAACCACATGCCCCTCTAAGTTCTATAATTTTAAGTTAATAAGAAACATGAAAACAGAAGAAAATATATATAAAAAAAAAAGTATTTTTAAAAACAATGTGATCAGTCCACAACCATATGCTGAATCCAGGTGACTTGGAACAGAGTACCTGTGTGTCCCAGTTCCACCAAAACACCACATGTTCATAAACCAGTAAACTACCATAGGATATGCGACTCTCTGTGGAGAGAAATCTGAACACACTTGTGTGGAAAAGACCCTCCACTGTGTATCAAATTTCCCCACACTGACTTGGGGCTCCTGATGACGTCAGTTCTGACGAAATGTACATAGCACAGTAATCAGAGGTTGTAACATCAACACGTTGTACATTCTGTCTCACGGTTTCCATTTCATATGTAGTGCATTTTTTATAATAATGAAAAATGTTAATGCAACCTTCAATTCAGATCATTCATTATGTCGTTATTTCGGATCCGAATAAAACATATGAGTTTTATTGTTTTGTTATGATTTATTTTAAATTTAGAGAGAGGCCGGCTCAGACTCTTAGCAGCTCGCTGAGAGGCTGAGATGGGTGCCAGTCCAGGCATATGGGCAGATCCCGACTCCATGGTTGTGATGACGCCCGAGCCAGATGGACCAACTCTGTGACATCAGCAGGGTCACAGGGGTGCAAAACGAACTGCACTCTAGTGATCCCACAGGAGAAGTACAGCCAAACAAGCTTTTGCTGTACTTCTCCTTTAACCCCCAAGTGTATTACTTTACATGTCCCTACATTAAACCTCATTTGCCATGTGTTTGCACACCCCCCCTCCCCCCCCCCCCCAATTTATTAAGATCTTCCTGTAAATGTTCTGTAATATCCTGTTGAGAATCTATTACCCTGCTTAGCTTGTATCCATGTAGCTATGTGTGGTCATCACCCCCACTCAAATGTACAGCTTTTTTTAAGAATATGATACAGTTGTTGCATATTGTGACATGTCAACAATCTATTCATGCAGCATTTTCAACGTTAATATAAGGTGCTTTATGCCTAAGCACTTAAAGTGGTTGTAAAGTCAGAAGGTGTTTTTATCTTAATGCATTCTATGATAAAAAAGCCTTCTGTGTGCAGCAGTCCCCCCTTCAGCCCCCCTAATACTTACCTGAGCCCCATCTCTATCCAGCGATGTCCATGAGTGCCTCAGCCGTCCGGGACTCTCTCTCTCCTGATTGGCTTAGACACAGCAGCAGGTCATTGGCTCCCCCTGCTGTCAATTAAACTCAATTAGCCAATCAGGAGAGAGAGGGGGTGTGGCCGAATGGCAGCTCCATGTCTGAATGAACACAGGGAGCTGCAGCTCGGCTCGGGTGCCCCCATTGCAAGCTGCTTGCTGTGAGGGCACTCAACAGGAGGGAGGAGCCAGGAGCATCAGCCAGGGACCCGAGAAGAGGAGTCGGGCTTCCCTGTGTAAAAACACTGCACAGAGCAGGTAAGTATAATATGTTTGTTATTTTAATTGATAATGAAAAAAAAAAATTAGACATTACAATGACTAAAACAGGTTTTTTTTTTATTTTCTTTTTTTGTGTGTTAAGTTTAGGAGTGATAAACAAATGTTTTCTTTTTAGTGAGCTGAATATGAAATACTGAATATAAAAATGTTAAATTGACCCTTGCTGCAGTCAGCAGGTGGACAGTGCGAAGTCTGGAGGGTCTCAGATAGCTGGTCTACTCCTGTACCTGAATTGTAGATTCTCAGCTTTCAAACACTCATACAGCTGCATGAATATACTTAGTATGTGTTTGGTTTTATTTTATAAAAATAAAATGTATTGTGTTTATTTACAGGTTCTTATATAGCGCCGGCAATATAAGTAGTACATTTTTTGACAATTTTAGACAGACAATTTTTTTTTTCTTTTTCATTTTGGATAGAGCAAGGGAGGGTTTTATCGTGGTCTAGTGATGTCATGCTTGGCTTTTTATGATTAAAGCATTTACACTTCTGAAGATTAGAGTATGGTCCCCTCTTTTGCATATACTCTTTCAGTTCACAGACTGGACCAGCACCAGATGCTATGGTTTCACATGGTCCTGGAGCGTTGTTGCAGCCTCTCTTTGTCTTAAGGGAGGGTTATAACCCCTGTCAGATTTTTTTTCACCATCAGCGTCCCATTGCGGAGATTTTTCTTCACTTCCTGTCCCATAGGCAAACAGGAAGTGAGAGGAAATCCCTGCAAATTAAAAGAATTCCTTGGGGACCTCCAGGTCACCAGAACTAGTGTCCATATTGGAAGATTTCCCCTCTATTACTTTTTTGGGGACAATCCAAAATTTGGGATTTTCTTTTACTTTCACTTTTCAGGGCCATCTTACCGAATGGGCAGTTGCCCGGGGGCCCCACCTGCTCAGCTACCCAGCCCCAGCCAAGTTCTGATTCCCATGTGCATCCCGCCCCTAAATTTAGCAGGTGACAAGCGCCTGTTGCCCCTGTGCTGCTGTCAGGCCACTTGGGCCATGGAGGCAGTGCCATCTTAAGAGAATTATAGGCCCCCGGGCAATGCAGTGTACTGGGGCCCTGCCTACACAATCGCCCACGAGAATAAAAATGCTACTTATCGATAAGGCGATATTTATTGGTACAGCAGTGCCAGGCTAATGACAGATTCCAAGTTCGGTGGCTGGGTCCGGTGAACACACACAGGGACGGAAGTCAGACTCGACTGTCCTGTGTGCGTTTGTTCCCATGGAGGTAGACAGGCATTCCTGCAGTTGTTGGCTCCCCCTCCATGGCCCAAGTGGCTGACAGCAGTGCAGGGCCAAAAGGTGCTTGCCACCTGCTAAGTTCGGCGGCGGGATGCACGCGGGAATCTGGACTAATGCCTGGCTGGGGCTGGATCGCTGGGCAGATGGGGCCCCCCAGACAAGTGGGGCCCCCAGGCAACTGCCCATTCGGTAAGATAGCCCTGCATGGAGGGGGAGCACACAACTGCAGGAATGCCTGTCTGCCTCCATGGGAACAGGCACACACAGGACAGTCGAGTCTGACTCCTGTCCGTGTGTGTGTTCACTGGACCCAGCCGCCCAACTTGGAAGCTGTCATTAGCCTGGCCCAGCCATCAATGACCGATATCGATATTGTGAACGAAAAATACCGTTTGAAAAAACTGAAAAATTCTGTCGTCTCGTTTGCGAATGAACGATTTTCTATACGTTGGTGCAGGGCTCGACAATCCCCGGGCGCCAGGTCGCATTTGGGACTAGAAATAGCGACCTGGCGCCTGGGGGTGCCCTGCAGAAGGTGTCCTGTCATTTTTGCCCGGACTTCCGCGCACAGAGTGCACGGACTTCCGGGCCGTCCGAAAATTGAGGCCCCGGCTTTTCAGCCTACTTGAGATGACAGGCTTCCAATGGGGAACTGGCGCCCTCTTGTGGAGGCCGGGAGTAATGACTGTTGTAATGACTGTTTCCACTGCCTTTTTGTTCTCAATTCATTCATTACCATCTCCCTGTCCAGTTAGTTACCTTTGACAGGGAGTGTGGTTATTATTATTTAATTTATTTTTTAAATGTAAAAAAAAAAAAATAATAATATTTTTTTCTTTTTTTTTAATTATTAAAAAAATAAAAAAAAATTCTTTTTTTCCAATTATTAAAAAAAAAATATATATAAATATATATATATATATATATATATATATATATATATATAAATATAAATATATATCTATATATATATATCTATATATATATATATATATAAATATATATCTATATCTATCTATCTATCTATCTATCTATCTATCTATCTATCTATCTATCTATCTATCTATCTATCTATCTATCTATCTATCTATATATATATATATATATATATATATACATATATATATATCTATATCCTTTTTTTTTTTTTCCTCATCGCCATGCCACAGCCGAAGGCCCCTTTCACACAGGCTGTCTGATCAGGTCCGCCTGTCAGTTTTTCAGGCAGACCTGATCGGACCCTTGATTCTCCTCTATGGAGCAGTAATCTGCCGCCATCTGATCCTGTCCACCTAAAGCAGACGGATGGTGGTTCTATTTTCTATCCATCCCGTGGATCGGATCAGATGGCATCGGATGGAAAGAGACAGACAGTCTGTTTTCATCCAATTGTGCTATAGAGGAGAGTGGGGTTCTAGTCATATTTATGTGTAAATTTAGTATCCGTTTTATTAAATAAAGCTTGGTTGTTAGTTTAAAAAAAAAAAAACTGGCTCCTAACTTTTTTAGCTGGCTCCTAGATTTCAGGAAAATTTGTCAAGCCCTGCGTTGGTGTTAAGGTCGTTTATTTGAAATCTGTAGAACATCATCACGCTGAACACTGTTTCGATGGTCGGCAGTCAACGGTCGGGCGATATTCAGCCCGTGTATGTTGGCAATGTTTTTGACCAACGAACACTTTTTCATAAGTCGCTAGTCGAATGATCCGGCGATATTCTAATCGTGTATTCCGGCCATTAGCGATCACTGCACTCAACATATATTATTATACACTGAACAAACCCATTGGTACACAATTCATCCCAGTTCTTGCATGGCCAGCATACTCACTGGACATGTCACCCATTGAGCATGTTTGGGATGCTCTGGATCGGCGTATACGACAGAGTGTTCCAGGTCCTGGCAATATCCAGCAACTTCGCACAGCCATTGAAGAGAAGTGGACCAACATTCCACAGGATACAATCAACAACCTGATCAACTCTATGCAAAGGAGATGTGTTGCGCTGCATGAGGCAAATTATGGTCACACCTGATACTGACTGGTTTCCTGAACCCCCCAATACAGTAAAACTGCACATTTTAGAGTGGCCTTTATTGTGGCCAGTGCACACCTGTGCAAAAATCATGCTGTCTAATTAGCATCTTGATATGCCACACCTGTGAGGTGAATGGATTATCTCAGGAGAGAAGTGCTCACTACTAACACAGATTTAGACAGATTTGTGAACAATATTTGAGAGAAATAGGCCTTTTGTGTACATAGAAAAAGTCTTAGATCTTTTAGTACAGCTCATGAAAAATGAGGGCAAAAACAAAAGTGTTGCGTTTATAATTTTGTTCAGTGTATAAACCTACCTTTACACTAAAGATTTGTCCTCAGGTATTAGAAAAATGTAGACATAGCAATTGAAATGTCTTTCTGTTAAAGTTGAACTTTACCTATAACATACTCCTGTCATGACTCCTGTACAAGATCAGGGCAGAAAAAATTCCGGTCATTCTAGTGGCTCCAGACTGGCCTCGCTGTTTGCCGATGCTCCTTGGGGACTTCTTCTCAGGGAGGATCTGCTGTCCCAAGGACCAATCTTCCATCCTGCTTTACAGTCACTTGCTTTGATGGCTTGGCTGTTGAACGCCAGGTGCTGAAGGATAGAGCTTTGTCTGAGTCAGTGATTCCTGTTGAAAGCTTGGAAATCTACTTCTAGGAAGAACTACCATTGTACGTGGAAGAGATACATTGCGGGGTGTGGGTCTCTTAGTGTTCATCCTCGCTCCTTCTTTGTGGATCGGATCTTAACCTTCCTTCAACAGGGGGTTGAACAGCAATTGGCCTTGAGTACCATCAAGGGCCAGGTATCAGTTTTGGTGGCTTTTTTCCAATGACCTTTGGCCGAACACTCCCTGGTGCGTACCTTTCTTCAGGGTGTCTGAGATTTGGTTCCTTCAGTGCGAGCTCCGTTACCGCCCTGGGATCTTAATTTGGTGCTTTCAGCTCTGCAGAAGCCTTCCTGCTTTTGCTGACCCAGAAGGTGGCCTTTTTTAGTGGCTTTCACCTCTGCGCGCAGGGTGTCAGAACTGGCGGCGTTATCCTGTCGTTCACCTTATGGTGATTCCCAAGGATAAGGTGGTGCTTCGCCCCTGTCCGTCATTCCTTCCTAGACTGATCTCTGACTTTCATTTCACTGAAGACATTGTGTTGCCTTCCCCCGTGTCCCAGGGCTATACATCCAAAGGAAATTGCCTTGCATGCCTTGGATGTGGTCTGGGCAATTAGGGTGTACCTGGCAGCCATGGAGTCTTTTAGGAAATCAGACTCTATTGTGCTCACGGACGGACCTCACAAAGGATTGTCCGCTTCCTCTGCAACCATTTCCAAATGGATCAGACTGGTTCAGGCCTATACCATCAAGGGTCAGGTTCCACCTTTCCCTGTCAATGTGCACTCTATTAGGTAACCTAGTGCCTCCTGGACTTCCGTCATCATACGTCAGTGACGCAAGTTTGCAAGGCGGCCACCTGGTTGTCGGTGCACACTTTTTCAAAGTTTTTATAAAGTGAATGTTGGTATCTGGGCATCTGTGCATGCTTCTTTTGGCCTCAAGGTTTTGCAGGCTGCTGTTTAGAGGACCTGGTCCTCTTTGAGGGTGTATTGTTTTTCAGGTGAGCTCCAGTTGTTTATGGTAGAGCTTTATGTTACCTAATTGGCTATGGTTAGCATTGGTAATTTTTTATGATGTTTTTCCCACTCCTTATGTTTAACACTGCTTTGGGACGTCTCAATGGTTAGGAAGAATCAGGAGCTGTGTCCGTCAATGAACGAGAGAGAAAATGATTTATGATGATTTATGGTAAGTCAAATGATTTTTGACTTACCATAAAAAGCCATTTCTCTGATGTTCATTGACAGACACAGCACCCACCCCTCTGTGGAGTTGGCTTTCTTCTGACACTGCTTGTAACAAAACTGAGTGCCTTTAGCTTAGAGTGGGTGTATACCCCCTGGGACTGCCCATAGGCGTAGTCAAGCATTTTCCTGCCTAGTGTCCTACTCCTGTAGGGGGCAGTATAACCAATAGTTATGAAGAATTGTGGGCTGTGTCCGTCAATGAACATCAGGGAAATAGATTTTGCGGTAAGTCAAAAATCACATTTTCTTATTTTGTATAAAGTAAGGGAGGGTTATAACCCCTGTCAGTTTTCTGTGCCCCATTGCAAGATTTCCCTTCACTTCCTGTCCCAAAGCCAAAACAGGAAGAGACAGGAAATCCCTGCAAATTAGGGGAATCCCTTGGGGCCCCCCAGTTCATCAGAACTAGTGTCCACATTGGAAGATTTCCCGTCTTTTTCTTTTCTGGGGACAACCCAAAATGTAGGATTTTCTCTTACTTTCACTTTCAAAGATAATGGTAAACAGGACAAATAGAATGGATGAATCTCCTTAATGGGGGCACAGACAGCAATAAAAACCTGACGGTTGCTCTAACCCATGGGTGCTCAACCTGTGGCCCACCAGCTGTTGCAGAACTACAAGTCCCATGAGGCACTCCAAGCTGCTGACAGTTACAAGCTTGTTTCCCAAAGTCAGAGGCATGATGGGACTTGTGGTTACGCAACAGAGGAGGGCCCCAGGGGAGCACCCATGAGTCTAATACATCTCCTTCCTGTTCAAAACTAAAAAAAGTTTTGCTTTTAGTTGTACTTTAAGACCCGGTTCACACTAGCGTGACTTGTCAGGCGACTTGGTCATCTGACAAGTCGCGGTGGGTCGCCTGCCATAGATTAGCACAGGACCCGTTCTAATAGGAGCGACACAAGTCGCTCCGACTTAGAAAAAGGGTCCTGTACTACTTTGGGGCGACCTGGAGGCGACCTGCATAGACTTCAATGATATGAAGTCCATGCATGTCGCGCCGAAGTCGCGGTTCACAGGTCGCCCCAGCAAGTAGCGTCTCCCCTATGTGAACGGGGTCTTACTCACTCAGAACATTTGTTAGACATTTGATACATCTTAGCAAAACTGGATTTCCACATTATTCATCAATATATTGCCTGCAGAATCTGAGATGATTTCTGCTGTCTACATATTAAAAATATCTTTATTAGGATCATCTTTCTTTTTAATTTTATTTTCATGGAAGATCTGCAAAGTCTTGCATGAACTAGAAAATGTGAATAGATAATCAAAGTATTCCAAATGCATTTAGAAAGACAGATGAATCAGCTGTAATTAATAGACAGATGACAAGTAAAAAAGACGAATGGCTAAGGCATAGCTAATAGATTCACAAGCCTCAGAGTAGGCGGACCAGGCATGACTAACAGATGCAACCATCCAGATGAGTCGATGGCCAATAATTGACTTATGTATCTAGCTAGGATAGTGCACAGGCAAGATAAGACCCTCCTAGGTATCTACTAAATGAATCAATGCAAAACAGGGCTAATAAATTCCAGCCGTTTCAGCATTGTATCCATTTTACCTTGAAGTGCAAGAGTATTAAAAACTTCAGGCAAACTTCACACGAAAAGAGCTCAGTACAGATCATTATGTAATTGATCTCGCACATTACATGAAAACGGTTATTAGAATATAAATCATTCTTGTGGTTATGACAGACAGTCACGCAGTTATGCTTTCTAATTACAGACACCCAATAATAATTTCATCCATCATTTGCCATGCAGTGAACTATTTAAGTACCTTGATCATTTCTGAAAATTGCTTAGTTCATAAAACGAATAATTTAAGAAAAAAAAAGAAGAAATTCTGTTAACATTACACAATTCCTGTGCGTGGAAATGTTAGGTTAGATGTTCTCGGTTTCCAAAGAATGGGTGACTGAGGAATAAATGAAGCCACTTTTGTTTTCAATAAATTTTTATGTGTCTGGGAGAAATACATTCAAGTCCCTTGACAGATCACCACCCTCATTGTCCATTAGAAAGTGTTTGGAAATAATGAATGGGTAGCAGATTGGGGTTATTGGAATCCTAGAGCAGAAGTAAAGTTTTTTTTTTTGTTTTCTTTTTGCAAACACTCTGAAATTGCAAGTTAGGCCCGGTTCACGCTTGTGCGACATGGGATCCAACTTGTGAGAGCACAAGTTGGATGACATGCAAAATTCAATGTTTCCCTATGAGAGCTACATACATATTCGCCAACATACCATGGATCTTGCACAGCAGTCCGAAGAAAATTTTTATTGCAAAAGGATCACATCAGGATAGGTGCAACGTTTCGGAGTCATGCAGGACCCCTTCGTCAGGCATGTGACGAAGGGGTCCTGCGTGACTCCGAAACGTTGCACCTATCCTGATGTGATCCTTTTGCAATAAAAAGTTCCTTCAGACTTCTGTGCAAGATCCATGGTGGGCTGATGAATATGTATGTATCTGTGATAGATCCAGTGTCCAGTTGGTGAGCGCTGCGGCACACACAACAGATGCACCTAGGAAGGTGTGCGATGGGAATATAAACTATTCCCTATGAGAGCTGTCTTAACTGATATTACACAAGTCTGTCCAACTTTAGGGCGATTCACACTGGTCGAACATGTGCTCCGACTTCGAAAAACACAGGTCGCATGACATTGCAAAATCAATGGTTCCCTATGAAAGCTGTTTTAACTGGTCCGACTTGTGTTGGTCCAACTTTGAAAATACTTCCTGCACTACTTTGGTCCAAGTTGGGCACAATTTCAACCCATTGATTTGAATAGAAGTTGGGAATATCATAAAAGGTTCCTACTTTGGTCCGACTTTGATACAACTTTAATGCCATAGAGTGTAAAAAGTCATATTAAGTCAGATCAAAGTCGGACTGAATTTGCAAGACAAAGTTGGATGGGAAGTCGCGCGACTTTCATGTCGAAGCAGTGTAAACCTGGGCTAAAATTGGTTCTAAAGACTCAAGGTTTTTTACCCCAATGCAGTCTATGCATTAGGGTAAAAAAAACCTTCTGTGTCACAGACTCCCTCCTCACCCCCCTTTTTCTTACCTGAACCCCATTGTGATCCAGCGCTATGCATTAAGGCATCGGCTCTCCTGGCTTTGTCCCTCCTCCCTGGACAGATCAATAGCAGCTGTAGCTATTGGCTCCAGTGATGAGAGAGTGGGGGGCTGGGCCGAATACCGCTGTCTGTGTCAATGTTGGACGCAGCAGTGGGTCTCAGGAACAAGCCCGCCCGAGTGCCCCCATGGGAATCAGTTTCCTAGTGGGGGCACCAGCAAGAGAGTAGGGGCCTTTTGTGGGGTCTATTTATAAAATGTTTGGTGTGAAAAAACCCCAGCATTCGCACAGCCATCGTGAATATTACTCGCTCTGTGTCTAATATGTGTATTTCCTATGATCAGCAGCTCTAACCATTGGCCAAAGTGTGGTATTTTCTTGAATGTGATATTTAACCACTTAAGGGACCAGGCCTATTTCTGACACTTGTTGTTTACCAGTTAAAATCAGTATTTCTTGCTAGAAAATTACTTAGAACTCCCAAACATTATATTTTTTTTTAGCAGAGACCCTAGAGAACAAAATGGAGATCGTTGCAATACTTTATGTCACACCGTATTTGGGCAGGAGTATTACAAATGCAATTTTTTTGGAAAAAAAACACTTTTTTTGAGTTAAAAAATAAGAAAACAGTAAAGTTAGCCCAGTTTTTTTCTAAAATGTAATGCTTTAAAATGTCGCACGCTCATGAAATGGCGACAAACACTGGTACCTAAAAATCTCCATAGACGACATTTTCAAAATGTCTACAGGTTACCAGTTTAGGGTTACAGAGGAGTTCTAGAGCTATAATTATTGCTCTCGCTCTAACGATCGCGGCGATACCTCACATGTGTGGTTTGAACACCGTTTACATATGTGGGCATGACTTGCCTATGAGTTCGCTTCTGGGCGCGAGCATGGAGGGACAGGGGGCTTTACATTTTTTTTTTCCTATTTTATCTTTTATTTTTTATTTTTACACTGTTCCTTTAAAAAAGAAAAAAAAATTTGGTCACTTTTATTCCTATTATAAGGAATGTAAATATCCCTTGTAATAGAAATAAGCAAGTCCTCTTTAATGTGAGATGTGGGGTCGAAAATACCTTAGATCTCACATCTACACTTAAAAGCAAAAAAAAAAAAAAAAAAAAAATGGGCCCTTTAAGGCTGTTGGGTGGAAGGGACGTATGACGTTGCACCGGTCCTTCAAGGCATAGAGTTGAGTCTCACTCGACTTCCTTCTCAGGGCTGCAACAGTCCCGATCGTTTTTCTTGCTACCAATGGCTCCGGTAAGTAGGAAAAACGTCCAGGAAGCGGCGGGAGGGGGGTGGCCACCTCTCCCATAAAAGTGATCCCGCGGCCCATCTGATGGTGGGACCACTTTTATGTGAAAGAGGACTGCAGTCCGCGTAGAGTAATACCGGGATTATGGCAGCTACCGGTATTTAATGCCAAAGTACCAACGTAAATACGCGGCGGGCAGTCCAGAAGTGGTTAAAGGGGGAACTAAACCCTATGATTTAAAAAAGAAAAACAGTTACATTCCTGGCACGTGCTGGGAATGTAACTAACACCTTTGTTGTGCTCTCAACCAAACTGTCAAACCAACAAATAGCTGGTGTCATAACTAATCACATGTGCAATTGAAGATAAAACAGAGGCCAAGATGGCAGCTTCCTTGGCCGAAAACAAAAGGAGAGTTTAGTTCTGTTTTAAGGAAAATATTGCATTATTGTCACTATAGAATTCTGACGATCATAGAAACTACTATATATATATAGTATATTGGACACATGGTGGAGATTTTGCGAGGGTTGTGTGAATGCTGAATTATTCACACAGATATGTTTAATAAATAAAACCTGTTGGGGTTGATTTATAAAAACCAGAGAGTGCAAAATCTGGAGCAGCTGTTCATGGTAGCCAATCAGCTTCTAACTTCAGCTTGTTCAATTAAGCTTTGACAAAAAAACAAAAGGAAGCTGATTGGTTTTTATGCACAGCTGCACCAGATTTTGCACTCTCCATATTTAGTAAATCAACCCAGAGGCGTAACTAGAACCTTCAGGGCCCCGGTGCAAGAAACCATGATGGGCCCCCTGGACCCCTGGCCAGGGCCCTTCCCTTCAAGCCTGTGGCTCTTCCCACTGATCCCGATGCCCTTTACTCTCATTGCGTGGCCCTTTATTATGGTCCTGCAGCGGGACCCTTTCACAAGTTCTGCAGTGGGGCCCCTTCCTGCCATCTTGGGGCCTCCTCACGGTGGTGAAATGCCAGGGCCCGGTGTGGTCCTGGAAGTTCAACCACTGGTGTCAGTCGTTTTTATTTTTTGGCATTTTAATTGTATTATTTGTTATCATTTTATTTTATTTTTTTGCAATGTCACTGACTATGACTCTGTCCAATCAGAAAAGGAAGGAGCTGGTAAATTACATATTTACCGACCCCTTCCTGGTTCTCTATTGTGACACATCCCCTGCAGCAGCTGGCAGGAGAGGGGAGGGAGCACAGTAGAGGGGGACCAGGGGAGCACAAGTGAACTGGATGAGAGGAGTGTCGGGGGCAGCATACAGAGGAACCAATCTCCTCTATTTTTCTCCTGCAGCTACAGGAGGAAAAAGGAGGACAGTGATTTCTCTACATGCTGCCCCCCTCCTATCCAGGTGTACAGGGGAGCCGCACAGGCCCCCTGGAGCCTGGGGCCCGGTTGCAATTGCAACCCCTGCAACCCCTGTAGTTACGCCCCTGAATCAACCTCTGGGTGGCTTTCTCCCAGCTGCTCTGCAGGACCTGGGATTCTCTATGACCTATTTGCTTTAGCTTTACAAGTTTCTCAACCCTGAGGTCATAGCCTTTCACACTTCCCTCTTTCCATAAGTAGCAGAGACCCTCACTGCAAAGGGCAATGTGGTTCATCCCAGTCCTTCCCTGTCTTATTTTTTCTCTTTTGCTGACATTTTTAGACTTCATTAATAGGCCTGATTAGCCCTTTGGTGCAGCAAGTATCATTATAAATCTGCGTCAGGGATCATAGTTTGGTGCCATCAGCCATGTCCAGGAAGCCTGTACAGATCAGTGACAGTGGGTTTGCCACCTCAACCCTTTAAACCAGGACACACATTAATTACACAGGTTCTGTGGCTGATTAAGGTGGTAATTAAACTCACTTAGTGCCTTATGTGCATTATATTAGCCTTTAGAACCTGTGTAATTAATATATGTCCTGGATTAACCTCCCTGGCAATATGTATGATTCTTTCGGATTTTAGGTGCTGAAAGCGGTACCATTATTTTGCATGTAATTCTTAAGAATGAGCAGCCCAAACCAACTATTTATATATGATTTTTTTTTTTACTGTGCGTTCTTCTTTATAACATCTCGGGTATGATAAAGTTTGAAACACAAAATCATAAATTATAATGGGATAAAAATCTATAAATAAGTTAAAGTATGTATGTATATATATATATATATATATATATATATATATATATACTGTGTATATACATATATACTGTATATGTATACATATATATATATATATATATATATATATATATATATATATATATATAAATACATAAAAAGTACAGTAAAACTGCAGGAAAGGGCACTGGGGGGCAAACTAATGTGAATTTATTTTATTTTGCATTGTATCAGTGTGTTCGGTGTGTTTTACATTTGAATTTCCTGCCGGTTCCACCCCCCTGCGAGCATCACGTCGCAGGAGACGGAATCCGGGGCACACAGAGGATCGGGAGGAAGATCCGCCGCCACACACTGCCGGGATACATTGCTGAATCCCTGTGACAAGGTAAGTAACCCCTCTACCAGGATCCAGCGATCTTCCTAGCGGTACCCCGAGTGTGGCTCTGGGTTACCGCTTTTGGCACTGAAATTAAACCCCGAGCCACACTCGGGAATACCGCTAGGAAGGTTAAAGGGATGAGGTGGCAACCCTAAGGCCCCTTTCACACGGGCTTTCTGATCAGGTCCACCTGTCAGTTTTTCAGACGGACCTGATCGGATGCTCCATGCCGCCCTACGGAGCAGCAGATGTCAGCGGAGACATCTCCACTGACACCTCACCCGCTGCTATCCGATCCAATTCTGTCCGTGAAATTCAGACGGATGGAAAACCCTATTTTCCATCCGTCTGGAGGATCAGATGAAAACAGACAGGCGGTCCATTTTCATCCGATCTCCCATAGAGGAGAGCGGGGCTCTGACAGCTCTGTCTCTGCAAAGAAAACGCAGACGGGTCTGTGATCCATCAGCAGGGATCGGCGGATCGATTCCCGCTGAGCAAAACAGAGTCCGCCAGGCGCACCGCCCGTGTGAAACGACCCTAAGTGACAGGCACTGTGGCTGTTCGTATGCAGACACACATCAAGTTGTTACATGTGGTTAGTGACAGATGAGTGCCCCTAGACTCAAACAGTCTGCATCCCGGGCCCCTCATCTTCCCTCATCAGGCCCCTTCACATCATTGGCACTCATTGGGGTTGATTTACTAAAGACAAATAGACTGTGCACTTTGCAAAGTGCAGTTGCATTCTGCAAGAGCAGTTGCTCCAGAGCTTAGCAAATGAGCAAAAGCTTTGCTGACTTTCATCATTCAGTCATGTGCAATCAAAAATGCAGTTTTTTTTTTCTTTGCCTTGATTGGGTACATTTTGCAAAGTGAAGCTTTACCTCACTTACTAAGTTCTGGAGCACCTGCATTTGCAGAGTGCAACTGCACTTTACAAAGTGCACAGTCTATTTGCCTTTAGTAAATCAACCCCATTGTGCTCTGTATAACATGCACCCACTGGTGTGCATTATGTAGGGGCAGTGGGATCCGTTGTCACAACACATTGTTTACCTTTTTTTTTTCTTGTTTACGTCCCGGTTCACACTTGTGCGATGCGGGAAGGCTGCAAATTCGCAGCCTGTTCCCGCATCGCAAACGCACATCTGGCAGTTCACACTGCCATATGCGATACGCAGGGGGTGTCAATTAAATGTTAACGACACCCCCAGTTTGATCGCATATCGCAGTGCGATCTGACAGTTCGCACAGGATCGGATCGCAGTGTGATCCACTGTGCGATCCGATCCTGATGCGGCTGAAAAAAGGGTCCTGTGCGTCTTTTGTGCGGGTGCAGTGCGAATTTCAGCCATACAAAGTGTATGGCTGAATTTGCATCCGCACATCCGATCGCATGTAATGAAGGAGCAGTGCGCTCCGAATTACATGCGATCGCCGCACTCGCAAGAGTGTGAACCGGCCCTAAAACGTTATTGAAATGGCACAAAAAAAGACATTTTATTCAGCTCTATGCACTACAATACATTGCAATGACAACATGTTTTGCTGCATAAAAATGCAACCTTACCTATTTTCAGCACACCCTAGCACAGCACATTTGTTTACTGAAACAAGGGGACATGACTTGTTTTCTTGTGGGGGGGAAATGTTGCTTTTTTGTGGTAGCACAGCTCATTATCAGTGGATCTCATTATAACTAAAATGTATTTTTACACATAGCACAATTCAGTTATAGCTGAAGAAATATATGGCTTAGGTATTCTTTTTTTAATAATCATTATTTTCATATTTTCAAAAAGACAGAATATATAGTAGTGCAATACAGAATAGAAATGGCCAGTATAAGTGGCGGTTCACATTAGTGCGATCACAGAGATCGCATGTAATTCGGAGCGCACTGCTCCTAAATTACATGCGATCTCTGTGCGGTGCAAATTTCAGCCATACAGTTTGTATGGCTGAATTCGCACCGCAATCGCACTAAACACGCACATGCCCCTTTTTTTATCCGCAGCAGAATCAGATCGCATGGTGGTTCACACTAGTGCGATCCGATTCTGTACGAACTTGCAGATCGCACTGCGATATGTGATCTCAACTGGGGGTGTTGTTAACTTTTAATTGACACCCCCTGTATATCGCATATGGCAGTGTGAACTGCCAGGGGTGCGGATGCGAGGCGGGAACACGCTGCGTTTCCGCATCGCAAAAGTGTGAACCGGGACTAACATTGAAAAATAGTGGCATGCCATACAATAACCAGAGATCACGTACACAAAAGACAGGTTTCTCGTCATGAAGAGTGTGCCTATCGGCCAAACGGAGGAGAACCTCATGCAACACCTGTCCAACTGTCTGGGCCCAGCCCCCGGGGAGGAACCCCTGGGGCGGTTCGGCAGCTCCGTGACATCTAACAAAAGGAATTCCAGTTTAGTTCTGCCACATCCTGAACATGCAAATGAGTAAAACAATAAAAACAGAACAAAGACTCAAGAGGAGAGAAAAGTTCGCTCCCGATGGAGCGGTAAGAAAGCAGACACAGAGAAAGAAAGTAAAGGAAAAGAGGTCAGCCTGGAAGAGACACGGTCATGAAAGAGACAATACACCGGGGGGAAGATACGGGGCCCGAAAGAATACCAGACATACCCCAGAAACCCAGCCCAATCACTTTAGTTATCCGGAAGCTCTTCCAAATAAAACATCCAACCTATCCAAGTGTCCATGAACCAGGACTGTTGGCCCCTGAGGGTCAACACCCTATTTTGCCTCCATAACCCAATTCACCTCTCGTTTCCATTCAGCCAGGGTGGGACAAATAGTCCGTTTCCAGTGCCTCGGAATCAGGCACTTGGCAGCGTTTGGCTTACGTATTCTTATAAGTATCATATATGATGTTGCACTAACATAATAAATAATCTTGAATTCAATTTTTTTTTTCAGATATAATCATATCTGGACGTAAAAACCGCAGATATTTGCTGGTGGAAGCATCGTCATGTTCAAAAATGAATATCAGGTATGAGAAACCTTACAGTAAGAGAGAGCGTTTTTTTGGAGAAAGATGAAGAAAGGCAGCTTTTACATCCCTCTCCTTCCAGATTTCCTTCAATTGTAACACATTAAAAAGAATGAAATGGGTGCGGGTGGCACAATGTCAGTGGCTTTTTACAGTGCAGGCATCATTGGCACAGGGGAGGGAAAATAAATGGTACAGTGTGTGGGGTGCAAAACTATTTTGTGGGCCTGTTAAAGGGTAACTCCACTTTCGTGGGAAAAAAATAGCAAATATGGAAAAAACAATATAGCATATACAATTGCGACACAAATCATATTGTAATTGAATGTTATTAAAAATTACCTTTCCAAAATAAAAATAAAAATATATCCTTTCCTTTTTAGGTCTGATTTCGGGTCCGAATTTGTGGCTGAATTTGGACCTGAAATGGACCAGAAGACACAAAGGACATCTGTGCAATTCGCTCAGCAGCTGTCCTGAAGCTGTATGAACCGGCTCCATTGAGAAACGGTCACAGGCTCCTGACATGCGAATTGGATTCAGGGAAATCCGCATCCAATTCTCATAAGTGTGAACCCAGCCTAAAGGGTAACTCCACTTTCGTGGAAAAAAAATAGCAAATAAAAGAAAAAAAAAATAGTATAGCATATACAATTTCTACACAAGTCATATTGTAATTGAATGTTATTAAAAATGACCTTTCCTTTTTAATCTGCAGCTGTTGTAATTTTCTGAAAATGCAATGCAATATGGCTACCTGGAGCTTTTCTGTACACAGAATGTATACTGGCCACACCCCAGAAACATAATTTCCTGCTTGTGTGATTGGCTCACCAATTTTCCCAGAAGTCTGCCTAAGATACAAGTCAGATTTCTGGCATCCCCTGCAACAAAAATGTCATTTTTGGTGAGATACTCTCAATAGGAACACGTCTAAAGGGTTACAGGCCCAGCAGCTTTTCTCAATAGAGCCCTGCAGCTGCCACAGCTGACAGATAATTATGAAACCACTCCCATTAAACTCACTCAGCACGAAGAAAAAAGCAGGGACTTCTTCAGAATAACAAAAGGTAGGAACCTGCAACAAAGTTTGTTAAAATCCCTGCAATGTACAGAGATCACCCAGAGGGGAATGTTCTTTTTTCAACCAAAGTGGAGTTGCGCTTTAAGCCTAGTACACACTGTGAAGTTTTTTTTTTTAATGCGACTCAGCAAGCTGAAGAATAAAAACTGAACTTGTGAGCTGCTGTACTACCAATCCGATGTTAGTACAACGATCTCTCCGCTGAGCTTTTGTGTTCTGACAGGGGATCCCCCCCCCCCCCCGCAAGAACACACTGGTCAGCACTCTCAGCCATTGGCTGAGAGCACTGATAGGATGCCGGTCAGCAGACCTTTTTCGGTCATGTCCCATCAACAGAAGTCGGCCAACTTCTGTTGGACAGGCTGATGCCGCCCAACATTCAGGCCATGTGTACTAGGCTTTAGTGGCAGTAGGGAGCCATCAGCGGGGGTCAGTGCCACTGTGTGGGGCTGTTAGTGGCACTGTTCTATAGCCTGATATAAAAATAGCTGCGCTATGCACCACAAATAAATCTTTTTAAATAATTGCAAAAGCAGCTACACAAACCAATTCTGAAACAATCTAAATAAATGTATATTAAGGGATGTAGCGCTAATCAGCGTTTCGTCCCATGTATTGACGTCCTCAGGGATGCCCCTGAGGACGTCAATACGTGGGACGAAACGTATTGGGTGGGCCCCTATTGGTGGATGTTCGGACGCATGTGCAGTTGAAGAAGGCGGCGGCCATTTTCTTGGTTAGAAACTGAACCACGCTAGTGACTTACCACACATACACGCTGCTGCCACTCTGCTGTAATGTGAGTCTCTCTCTTTTATTCTAATAAATTAATGTTTGATATACCACACCATGAGAGGCATTTCTTGCTTTGTCTTTCTGCGAGATCACTAAAGCAGTCCAGTGGCTTGGGATGGAAGGCAGGATGTGAAAAATATGGTGCTTTGGATCAATGCTTCACAGATTTATATCATCTGCTGTGTATGGCCTTTTTCATCCGTTGATCTGGTAAGGGTATTTTGGAGACCTTCTTTTGGTGGCGGATCTATTGCACCTCTAGCATTTCCAGGACTGTCAGTGTGGTTTTACATTGTCACGTGGATACATATCATCTTATATGGACTTTATCTGTCTATTTTTCATGATTAGCGCTACATCCCTTAATATACACTGTTCTATAGCCGCCAGCAGTTATCGCATCCAAAAATCCAACAGGCTGGTTGAACTTAAGTTGATCAATGGATAAATTCTGCATAACCAATCTACCCATAGATGGATCAGAACTTAGCCAGTCATTGCTGAACCGGCAAAAATTCTATCCATCTATGGCTGGTTTAAAACAGCTCCAAAGCACAATATATACATTTAGGCAGGCCGTGCAAATTTCTTTCCTGCAACCACAAGTTCCAGGAAAGAAATCTGTACAATTCCCCTATCGACACAGATAGTCCTGACAGAGAAATCCCTCATGCTGAGGAATTGTCTGCTCCCAGGCGAGGGGGGGGGGGGGGTAGTGTTTCGGAACGGGAAGCCATCCTCGCTAGGAGAAGACAGTGATTATTGCTAGTGGCTATAGCAGCCACTAGCAATAATCGCAAGTGCATCCAGGAGGCTGGTTGTACCCAAGTTGATCGATCAATCAACTTGGTACATTCAGCCTGCCCACACACGGTTCGAATCTCAGCCAGGTTCAAACTGTGTGTGGCCGTCCTTATTTCTTATTTATTTTTGGGATACCTCCAATGATATTTCTCTAATATATTAGCAGATAAGAATGGAGGGGAGTCACAAAACTCTCGGCTGCTCAGGTAACTGTAGAGCAGGGGTGTCAAACTTAATTTCAATCCGGGCCGCATCAGCATTATGGTTGCCCTCAAAGGGCCGGTTATATCTGTAAGATTAGATGTCCAGAGCACCGCACGCCCCCTTACACCCTTACATGAGATGTTGAGAGCCCCCCCACCATCAGAAGTCAAGAGTCTTCCACCCTTCCTTACATCACAATGCACCCCCTTACCTTGTGCTGCTGCCAGGAAAAAGATGCGGGTGCATCTGGAAAGAATCGCAGGGTCTGTAGGAGAACCAGAGAAGGGCTGGAGTCAGCTTCCAGAGTCTACTGAATTCTAAGAGCAGGGGAGGCAGAGGCAAGGTGGTGTTGTGGCTGCACAAAGAGGTGCAGGATCTGTAGGAGGAGTTCTGCCCTCCTCTCTGATGCGGACTGCTTAGAAGGTGGGGTGGGAGGGTGAGCAAAGACAAGCTTTTATGCAGCTTCACAGAGGACTGCAGGATCTGGCAAAGGAGTTCTGTCCTCTCTGCTGCTGACTGCAGAGACAAGGTGGGGGCAGAGACAAGGGGGGTGCCGCAGCTGCAGGAGAGATGCGTGGGCCACGTGAACGGCATTCGGCCCGCGGGCCTTGTGTTTGACACCTGTGCTGTAGAGCATCTTCCTTTCCTTATCTGCAGATCATACATGATAAATTGTACAACACAATGGCAACTCCGTACAAAAGGTTTTATTATTTATATGTTCCTATGACAGCACTATCTCTGTTGGGAGAAGTGGGATCTTTGCAAGTTAAACTAGTTCTTATCATTCAACAACCCTGCAATGTTATTATGGGCAACTTTAGACAGAACAAATGCCAAAGGAATTTGAGTAAACAAATAGCTATAAATGAGCATTTTGCAAAACACAAAAAAGCATCCTACATTTCGGTGATTATTTTAATATACAACTTTGAAGCAGAAAATGATAATGATAGATGCAATCCAGAGGTGCCTGTGACTCAGAGTGAAGCAAATATTCTTAAAATCGCTGGACCACTACAGAAAATTGCTTTGAGCGATTTTACAAACAGAAAAATACCTATTTTGCTTTTAAAGTTTATAATAACAGTACAGCCATCAGACGCAGGCGAAATAACCGAGCAGGAAGACATAAGCCGCAGTGTCGTTTGTTATGCCTTTGCCCAATAACAGTTTGCTGCCTTTGGCGCAGAAGGATATTAATTCGACTAAAAAATGATCTGAATCTGTGAACAAGAGTTGCTTTTGGTGAATATTTAATTTTTGTTTTCATACCGAATATGTCAGAGCGGTAAGACTCATGCTTGTGTCGTTAGAGGGGTAAACACATTGTGTTTGTTTAATCTTTTGTGTACTTATTTTCGGGTTGCAGATAATAAGAAATATTTGAGGTGGAACTGTTTGGGCTATTTACATTCACTTTTAAAAGGATTATGATGCTTTAGAGGCTAAAACTAGTCCAACACATTCCACTATTTCTTTGCTGATGTTAGTAGCAGTGTTTGCTATTTTAGATCTTTTATCCTTTTATCCTTTACTGATGTTCTACTTCTCCGTCAACTACATTTCTACTTCCTTTACACTTTAAAAGGGTGTGTAATGTTCTATAAATTTTACTTACTTATTCATTTATTATTTTTTTAAATACCTTTTTTATTTTTGTTTTATTTAACTAAATATGAAACTATTTTTATACATTTTTTTATGTGTACCACTTGTAACCAGCGTGCAAAACCATTAACACACAGTATTTCCCCTTTATTAGCTAGATTTATTTTCCCTTTATTATCTATAATTCAGCAATAGACTTATTTCCCCTTTATCTGATGTAAATTGGCTGTGCTGTGAAGAAACTCTAAAAGCAGGAGCTCAACGATATAAAGAGCTAAATACCTGGTTGAATCCAACATTCCCTGGAAAGAATTAAAAGAGAGGTACATTCACTCACATACTCACCTAGATGGTATGCTGCATCTTTCCTCCACCACCTCTAAGATCGAGAATTAAGCAAACAAAGACCGCTGATCATTCAGTTCTTGGTCTTCACTGAGCAGAGAGCCGGCGACTGTCAGTCACAGTCTCTCTGCTCTGCCCCTCCAGCGGTCACTGGAGCACTGGGCTGTAGAGGGGGCAGGAGCAGCTGTTTTAGTCTCCCAGCGGCTTGCTGAGAGGCTGAGCCAGCTGCCCGTCCAGGCATCTAGGTGGATCCTGACAATAAAGTAGGGATAGATCCAGTGGCTGGACTGAGTGACATCAGCCGACTTTAGCCCGCTTTAGCCCGCTGTCAGCTGAAAATGAGTCATAGGAGTGCAGAATGAAGTGCATTCTTGTAACCTACAGGAGAAGTAGGGCCAAAGGAGCGTTGCCTAACTTATTCTTTAAAGGGTGTGTAGCACCCTACAGGTAGGTGCTAGGTAAATGTATACTGGGCCTTGTCTGCCTAAGAGCAGGGCTGTGATTTATTTAGTTAGGGTGTCAGGGCTTCTAGATGTGCCTGCTGAGGGTAGAAGTATCCCCACTGGCTCCGGTCAGAGGCTTCTCATAGGGCAGTGTGAGAAGCCCAATCAGGGGACACATCCAAACTTGTAACTACACCAGAAGGCAGATTATGCTGCAAAGGATTCTGGGAGTGGGTATAAGTTTGGGGGAAGTGCGTGACAGGGTGTCTTTGGCAGGAGCAGAGTCCCAGGAGGGAGAGTGCGGCTGTCTCTCCTCCTGTCTGAGAAGGTGGATGTCTTGGGGTGTCGCCTGAGAATCCAGAGAGTGTTGAGCTGAGCTGAGGGGATCCGGTGTGCCAAGAGCCTGCAGAGCGTGAGAGGGGTCCAGTCCCAGGAAAGCCTACACAGGTCGTGAGTACTGCGGATTAACCCTGGGGGTCTGCTAGAGTCAGAGGGGACCACTCCGGAAGAGGTTCTGGAATCCAGTGCCAGTTATCTGAAAGGGGGTACCTAGGTTGAGGACCCTGAAGTTACAGAGGGGGGTACATAGTCAGTGAACCCCGAAGAGTTCAAGGTTAAAGGGGGCACCTGCATATGGGCCCTGAATTGGACAGAATGTGACAGTTGAGAGTTGCAGCTTTACAGAAATCTACAGTGTACTACCTCAAGCCAGTGCAAGGCGGGAGGGGAGTATTCAGTGACTTTGCAGTACAGCAGTGTCAGTAATTCTACAATTCACAGTCTTGGGTCTTCTGGACTTATTGTCAAGGATCCAGCACTTCTATCGAGCTACAGTGTGTTCTCAGTATTAAGGAGCATTGGCTGGCGTCGGCTGGCGTCAAGGAAGCGCCAACGGGTATTTTTCTAGGATTAAGTCCCAAGTGTAATTAGTTAAGCCTAAAGGAGTATCCCACTCATACCCTTCTCCCATCCCCTTTTCTACAATAAAGACCACAAAACCAAGATGCCTGTCGCAGCTCACATGGGCTGGAGAGGTAACCGGTAACAATGGCAGACCCACATCAGGCCACAGGCCTGGAAAACCTGCTACAGGTGTAACAGGAAAAGAAGTAGCACAGGTGTCTGCTGTGGATCCAGACATAGCCCTTGGTCAGAAGACAGTCTGGGGTCTGCTATGATTCTGAAGCAGCTCAGACCTGATAAAGTGCAGAAAGCTGGAATGCAGGTCAGGCACTAAAACCCACAGATGCAAGAAGTAGAGGCGTAGCCAGGACAGGCAGACATCAACAACAACCATGCAGCAGAGGTACCAATTCAGCAAGCAGTAGTGAAGTCAAAATCCAATCCAAGGTCAATACTAGGGGAGCAACAAAGGTATAAAAACAGCAGGCAGAAGGCAAAATCAGGACACAAGCCTAGGTCAGTAGCAGGAAATCAGGTTGTTGCAAAGTCTGGAGGCACCCTGGGTCAAACAGAGAATGTCAGAACGCAGGTCAGGTCATGGGTTGCAGGAGCTTATGATGACTCAGCAACTTCTGCTCAGTATGCAGTGCTTTAAGTGCCTGTGCATGTTTATTCATACACACAAGTGCAAATAGCCATAACAGCCATAACAGAGATGTGTATGTGTCCCCTAGCATCAAACTACCACCATTTGTGGCAAAATACCACACAGACATTTATAAAAAAATAAAAACACCCTGAAACAAAAAAGCAAAGAACAAAATAAGAGGTGGGTTGATGCCATCTCAGTGTGTGGTGAGGGATGACTGAGAGAATCATGAAATATCTAAGAACACAAAGTGAACACCACACCAATTTAGATAGTATGCAGAGATAAAAGTTTACTAGTCCTTAATTGAGTTGATGCAAGATATACTCTCCAATGCATTTTAGGGGTTGCAGACATCCTCTCATCAAGACTTTAGAAGCTTTTGTGGCACTGAGTGGCAGGGGTCTCTAGGAATTGTGAGATATCAGAGGGTAAATGGCTTTTTGCATCTGCAAGTGTTTCAATTGATGATCAATTGGTGGATTTGATGAGAATGAGATGGCGAAAGTTACCTCTAAAAGAGACATTGCTTTTTTCCATACCCTCCAATCCACTAATCTGATTGGTCCTGCCCAATCCCCTTTCATCGTGTTGTAGAGTCTCTCTTCCAAAGAGAACACCCTTAATCATAATGTCCAGCATGAAAGGTGTAGAAAGCTCTTACATAACGTATCTAGAAAACCTCATGTGCAAAAAAAAAAAAATATTAAATAATCCTGCCATGAAAGAAATATGGAGGTGGTCATTGGTGACCTCTTTCTGGAAATGCTAGCTGTTTGTCTGCCATGGTGACCCTCTGCCTTAAATATTCTGGCCTGTAGATCAGAAAAATCCAAATTGAAGTACATGTACACCTCTAAAGCAAAAATCACAGAGCTTCCTACCCCCTCTACAGGTCCATACCTATTTCTTCTGACGCCTGCAGCTTTCCATGATATTAAAAGCCAGCAAAAACTTAGTGGAGGGCCTCTCACACCTGCAAACTAATGTCCAGTAGGCTTAGATTTGACATTTCTCCTGCTCACTGCCCAGGAGATCACTAATCACTTAAAAAAATGAGATAGACACAATACACGTTAGGAGGGGAACCCTTGGGGGAATCATGAGAAGGATCTGGGAGTCTTGGTTGATGATAGATTAGGCAACAGCATGCAATGTCAAGCGGCAGCTGTCAAAGCCAGCAGAATATTAGCATGCATAAAGAAAGGGATGTATTCCAGAGATAAGACTATAATCCTTCCACTTTATAAAACTCTGGTCCGACCGCATCTGGAGTATTCTGTCCAGTTCTGGTCGCCAGTCCTCAGGAGGGATGTATTGGAGCTGGAGAGAGTCCAGAGAAGGGCAACTAAACTGATTAGGGGATTGGAGGACCTTAACTATGAAGAGCGGCTGCAAACGCTCGATTTATTCTCCCTGGAGAAGAGACGCCTGAGGCAACATGATAGCAATTTATAAATATCTCAATGGGGATCTCAGCTTAGAAATAAAGCTGTTCATTCGAAGGGATTGCATGAGGACTCGAGGGCATACAATGCGATTAGAGGAGAAGCGTTTTAACCTCGGGCAACGTGGGGGGTTCTTTACTGTTAGGGCTACAAGATTGTGGAATTCTCTACCACAAGAGGTGGTTTCTGCGGGTAGTATGGTGGCTTTCAAAAGACTCTTAGACTTACATCTCAAGGATGTAACTATGATACAATTCATGACAAGTTCTCCACTGTACAGATATCTCTTTCACCATACACTTCTTTTCCACCTGCACAATCAAAACTTCCTTCATTTAACCCAGCTACGATAGAGGAAGTCACTTTTTTCTACGCCCACCTAACCACCTGCCCCCAGGACCCTGTTCCCTCGCAAATACTATGGTCACCCGTAGTGGCTCTATCCTACACTCTTTAACCACTTAAGCCCCGGAGGATTTGGCTGCTAAAGGACCAGGGGTTTTTTTGCGATTTTTTACTGCGTGACTTTAACGGACAATTGCGCGGTCGTGCGACGCTGTACCTAAACGAATTTGACGTCCTTTTTTTCCCACAAACAGAGCTTTCTTTTGGTGGTATTTGATCACCTGTGCGATTTTTTGATCACGCGCTATAAACAAAAAAAGAGCGTAAATTTTGCAAAAATAACAATATTTTTCACATTTTTTTATATGAAATTCCCCAAAAAAAAAAGTAAAAATCAAAATTTTTTAACATTTTTCGGCCAATTTGTTTTATGCTACCTATGTTTGGTAAAAAAAATCACAAAAAGCGTATTTTGATTGGTTTGCGCAAAAGTTATCGCGTTTACTAACAAAGAGAAAGATTTTTGTCATTTTTGGTGTTTTTTTTTTTAACGCGTAATGGCGGCGATCTGCGATTTTTTTTTCGGTACTGCGACATTGCAGCGGACAGATCGGACCCTTGACTGACATTTTTGACACTTTTGGGGTTACCAGTGACATTACTGCAGTAATCAGTGCTATACATATGCACTGTTACTGCAAAAATGACACTGGCAGGGAAGGGGTTAACTTTATTGGACAGGGAGGGGTTAAGTGTGTCCTAGGGGCGTGATTCTAACTGTGTAGGGACATTCCTATTGGTGTAAAAGCAAAGATCAACCGTTCTACATAGTAGAACGGTCAGATCTTTACTTTTACACAGGGAGAACTGACAGGCAGCTTGTTTACACAAGCTGCTCTGTCTTTCTCCCTTCACAGGAGCGATCGCAGTGTGACTGGCGGACATCGAGTCCGCCGGTCACACGCACTGACTTGCCTGTGAACGAGCCGCGGCGGGCGCGCGCCTCGGCGGGCGCGCGCCCGCCCGCGATAGGCTCGCAAGTCAGTGACAGGCGAGTGACGTACCGATACGTCACTCTGCCTGGCCGGGGCTGACCGCCGCAGTATATAGTCGTGCGGCGGTCGGCAACCGGTTAACTCATATCTTCAATCTCTCCCTTTCTACTGGCATCTCCCCCAACCCTCTAAAACCTGCATTTGTCAACCCCATACTTAAAAAGGCCTCACTCGACCCCACCAATCTCAGCAACCTAATACCCATTTCCTTACCCCATTATGATCGGCTGAGCTGCCAGCTCTAGGTCCCTTGTCATCTCCTCCCATGCTCGCCCCCAATCTGTCAGACTATCTCATAATCTATCCATCTTTAGACAATTCCTGAAAAACCTTCTGTTTAAAGAAGCCTATCCTGCTTCTAACTCATACACTGTGTTTTTAGTTTCTCCATCAGCTCATCCCCCACAGTTATAACCTCTTGTATTACTTGACCCTCCCTCTTAGATTGTAAGCTCTAATGAGCAGGGCCCTCTGATTCTTCTTGTACCAAAATGTAGTGTTGCTGTAACGTCTGCCTTCATTTTGTAAAGCACTAAGCAAACTGTTGGCACTATATAAATCCTGTATACTAATAATAAAAATATATGGTTAGCATTTGAATTTGATGGAATGTTAGTGTACAAAAGCAGGCATATCCACAGTAGATATTTTCCAGCTAGGCTGCAAAATTCACAGAAGGTTGCAGCCATTAGAAGAGAAAAGTAAAGACCTGCAAACGGAAGGATCAGCTGTTAGGCCCCATGCACACAGGGCGTTTTTGCAGCTACTGTTAAGAGCGTCAGATGTTTTTTTTGCAGCTTAAAAATGCCCCTTCCATGTTATTCTATGGCCTCATGCACACACAGGCCTTTTAGGAGCTCCAAGTGGCATAGGCGTTTTTGAGCTGCAAAAAACCCCAGGACCAGTGCGTTCTGGAGCTGTAGCTTCAAGCTGTAAAAACGTCTGACGCTGCTTATGGCTGATTAACATTGCTTAATGTTGCTTATACAGCGTTAAGCCACGTTATACGTTTTTTTGAAAATCAATGGTTCCCTATGGGAGCCTATTGATTTGAATGGAAGGCGCATCGTAAGTCGGATCAGGATGATCCGAATTGCGGTGCGACTTGCGCTCTGAGAATCTTGAGGGGGAACTCCATGCCAAAATGGGGAAAAAACGGCGTGGGGGTCCCCCCCCCAGGTTCCAAAACAGGCACCTCGGGTTCCCCCTCAAGATTATTATTCTGATCCAACTTGCAATGCGCCTTCCATTCAAATCAATAGGCTCCCATAGGGAACCATTGATTTTGAATGGAGACAGAAAAAACAGTGCTAAATGCAACGTGGCCAAACGTGCAATAACGCCAATGGATAAAGCTACTAAAAGCACGTTTTTACAGCTGCTTTTTCCTGGCGTTAGAAGTGGCTCTGCAGCTCGTTTTTTCTGACACCCTGTGTGCATGGGGCCTTATATTGTAAGAAGGGCTGGGTAAATGTTTTGCAAGACAAGCAAAATTTTTTGATACATTTTGACTTGATAAACCAGCAATGTTTTGATATATGAGTAGCCTCACGTCACAACTAAAAGAAAAGAGAGGTGCCTCTAAGTGTAGCAATATGATTACTTTTAATTAAGGTATAACATTTAGCAACTTACATGGTTGATGATTAAAACAGGCACAACTAAGTATGCAGGCATCTGGGGTAAAGCTGTCCACATAGACCAGAGGTGTCCAAACTATGGCCCTCCAGCTGTTCAGGAACTACAATTCCCATGAGGCATTGTAATTCTCTGACATTCACAGACATAACTAGGCATGATGGGAATTGCAGTTCCTGAACAGCTGGAGGGCCATAGTTTGGAGACCCCTGACATAGACCATCCTCCGCACCGCCACCACCATCTACGTCTTCCCTTCTTCGCTGCGCTCCACAAGGGCTTCAAGCCTCGCTTTCAGTTTTCTCTACTATAGGGTAGTCTTCCCGGTCCCTATTGCAGACTTACAGCCGTGAGAGCCGGCGGTGCGGAGGATGGTCTATGTGGACAGCTTTAGCACCGATGTCTGCATGCTTAGATGTGCCTGTTATAATCCTCAACCATTTGAGTTGCTAAATGTTGTACCTTCAATAAATGTAACCATATTGCTACACTTAGAGGTGGCTCTCTTCTCTTTTATACGCTGTAGCTCCTGCTGGATTTTGCTTCTAATCCCCTTGTGGAGGCGCCATTTGTAGATGGACATTTTATGATTACACAACCTATCACATTGCTATAATCTTTTTATATGGACTATAAACTGAAGGATTTATAAATAAATGGTTGTAAAACGAACCATCTGAATTTCCATTATTTCTTTTGGGGGAATTTGCTTTGATATACGATTGCTTTGGATTACAAGCATGTTTCCAGAACGAATTATGCCCGCAATCCAAGGTTTTACTGTATTGTACTTTTAGGGCTTCTAGGATTGGAAACTCCATCCCCTTGCTCTTTGCACATTTTTTCCATTTCCTCCCCCTACTTACCTGACCTCTGAGTTTCATGCAATCTTACAATAATCACTAACCTTTGGGGGGGGGGGGGTGAATGGCACACAGATGTCACACCACTGTGATGTTCCTGCCATTAGAAGACTTTAAATCCCTGCATGCATTTCTGATTTCTAGGTGCTAGGAACACAGTGATATAGTGTGTGTGGGCATGGTGATGGCATCTCCTACATGGGGTGTGTTCATGACTGTCTGGGTAAATAGGAAAGAGTTGGGTGGTGCTAGGTGTCATTTAATCTGGACATGGAGTGGCACCAATTTATTACAACAGACTATCTGTGGAACAAAGTAGGGAGGAGATGGTGAGTTTTGCTATGGAAACTGGTACGCTATTATCAAGGATTAAGGGAATAAACCCGCGAGACAAGGCTAAAGCTTGGGCTTCTGGGTGAGTGACTCAAAATATTGAAGCCAGTGACAGTCAGGCAACTAGAGTTTGCAGAAGTGCTCATCAATGTTAGCTAGCACAATTCTCTGATGACAGGGTCCCTTTAAAATACATTAGATCTCACGGCCAAACTTTATGTGGCCATTTCTGAATGTCTCTTTTGGTCCTTTAAGGCTGTAAGAAAAATATTTCAAGGTACTTGGGGATAAGATTTTTTGCTACACAGAGTTGGCTGCTTGCGAAGTTCTACACCTGAATTCCTCCACAGCCAACAAAGTAGCTGCAAGCCAGCATTCCCAGATGTTATAGGCGCCAGGAGGTTCCTGTGTAATATCCCCAATTTCCTTTTTATAGCAGCTGTTACTGTGAAAATCTTACCCCTTCACAGTATAAATTGCAGCAAGCCGTGTGATCTTCTGGAAGAGCTTGTCCTACGGATTAGTAGCCCCTGCTGTGATAATGTGCCTCATTTTTTCCTAACAGATATTTTTATTTGCCATCACATACAATTATGTTGTTGCCTTCATTGAAGCTGCAGTGTAAAATGTAAGCATGATAAAGACTGACTGGTCGAAAAAAAGAAAAAATGTCCGAGCTACATAATTTTGACAGAATTTAAAGAGGCACTGCTAGGGCTCTTGTATATGCACAACGTATCACCCCAGTGCTACATATAGCCTCCTGTTGGCAGAAAAGGCTGTGCTTGGCTGTATTCCAATATAGGCTTGTGTTATCGTAAACCCAAATATAGCATATGAACTGTATGATAGGAGATTTCTTACATATACCAGTATGCTCTACTAGAGAATTATGATGTCACTGACCAAATATGGCTATGTCTATGTTTGCTGAATAACATCACCTAGGAGACCCACCCCTTGGTTTACTTTTAGCAGCGGAGTGCCAGAGCTTTCATTCACACTGAGATGTGCCCTGAGTGAAAGGTTTTTTTCTTTCGGCGGGTTGGCAATGTCGTCATTTATCGTGATTGAAGTGGATCTGCATCTCTGGACGATGTGATTGACAATTAATTTACATCATGGGCCATTTCTTTTTTTTTTATATATAGGACTTAAAAACTCTGACTCTGTTTATTTTTCCACTGTTTCGCAAAGAGTAAGGGTACCCCTTAGTCATTCACAAAGGGAGGCAGGTATCTGGGGTCCCTCTCAGGGCTACTGTTAGAAATCGCTGGGCCCCATACAGACTACCTGGCAGGGCCCCCCCAAGAAAATATTAAAGTTATATTTAGCTAAAATTACAACAAAATCACTATTATCAGACACAAATATAACATAACTCGCATAATTCCTGCTAAATCTAAAAAAAAAACTATGTTAAATAAAAAAGAAGAAGATGAGAAAAATATACAGGCTGGGCAGTTGGAGCTCAGTGATCAGAGAGACAGAGAGAGAGAAACAAAGTTACAAATAAACTCCTGAGCAGAGATAAGTGCTGGGAGGGGGGCCCACACAAGGGAGGGGGATTAGTGAGGGACAACTGTCTCTTTCTCAACAGATAAAAGCTGATAGCAGGGAGAGGGACAGATCAGATTCAGGTGCTGGAGGAAGATTTCTGTATTTGTTGTCCATCACTAATCCCCCCTCTCTGTGTGGGCCCCCCTGTGTGCTCGGGCCCCCTACAAGAGGGCTGGTGGTCCCCCCCTATCAGCGGCCCTGGTCCCTCTTGTTAAAGGGGATTTTCAGATTCCACCCATAGAGTGCCATAAACACCAGGTCAGGGTTGTGCGAAATAGGCCCTTGTCCTAATTAGCATGGGGACAAGGTTCTTTGCCTGGGGGACCCTGCAGGCAAGGTACCTCCACATGTTGAGGGTATTTGGCCTAGTATGGTTCAGGATAAGAGGGGCACATGGCATGCATACCCCACTTTTGTGGCCAACCTAGCTGCATGATCAGATCAAGGACTGGTGTAGATTGTGGGGGAAATGTGGAGGCATATGTTTTTTTGTTTTTTGCATGTGGCTCCTCCCCCATATTCATACCAAACCCAACAGCAGTTTTCTTTTTGCACTGGGGTCCCCCATAAAATTCTTACTAGTTCTGAGGGGTCTGGTATTAATATTGGAGAGGATCCCACACTATTTTTCCTTTTTTATACAATCCCTGCCCCTTTGTTGACATTCGTCTGTTAGCCAGCATTCCCAGACTGACAGCTGAATGGGCCAGGTGGTGATGTCATGGCTTGCTGGCTTTCTGACAAACCAGCCAGTGGGGAAGTTGTCATATTTAGCAATTTTAGTAATATAATATAAATGTGTAACTTCTTCCTGCCCCCTGAGGCCAAACGCCAATTTAGTTCAGCCGGTTTCAACCTCTGAACAATCACAATTTGGTCCAAACCTGGGTTCAGATTGAACCAGCAGCTCGTCCCTATTCTTAAAGCCCTGCCAGGCAGCTGAGCAAGATTAGTGACCTGAATGTTCTCTACTTGCTTTCAAGTGAAGGTCCCTTCCCAACCTCCAGTCTTTGATTGGACAACAAAGAAGCAGCACACTGAGGAGTTCATTCCTTTGCTACTTTTAGCCCAGGTTCACACTACTCCAACATGGGGGACTTCCGATCAGACTTTGCCTTGCAACTTCTGTCTGACTTTGATCCGACTTAATGTGACTTTGTACACTCTATGGCATTGAAGATGTATCAAAGTCAGACCAAAATAGTACAGGAACCTTCTCTAAAGTCGGAGCAACTTGTGTGGAATCATTTAAGACAGCTCTCATTGGGAAACAGTGAATTTGACATGACACAAATCAGATTCCATGTCGCACCAGTGTGAACTGGGCCTAAATTAATACAAAACTGTATTAATTGGTGTTTTGCTTATATCTGTATCTGCCTAGAGAATAGTTTTAGAAACAATTCTAGGCAAGAAGTAAATGCAGCCACTGAATTACTATTATTGATGTGCAGCAGGCAAGTACAACTACTCAATTGTATGTAACCTATTGTACTTAACGCATATGTGCAGCGGCAAAGAGGGTGGGCTTTAATGCCAACTCATGGCATGTTTGTATTCATGGATGACCATTTAATGTTATTGCCTTTCCATTTCAGGCTCAAACTACTGTAATTTTCCAAAACTGATAAAAAAAAACTAAATTAAATATGGCAACTTGGAGCTGTACCAATACTAGTGAGCTATCTTCTTCTATTATCTTTTAGGGAGGAGCATCTGTTGAAATCTTCAGTGCCCAAGGTAAAGATCCAGTGGCAAAATGGAAACTCTCTGGAAGTCAGTTAGCTATCTGGAAAGTAAGTAAATTCTTTGTAAATCAGTCAGTCGGTGTAATATCAGTGAGCAACATTACTGAGTGTGCATACTGTACGGTTATTTCTCATATTTCCACTGTGAGCCTACAGAGAAAGATAAGCCCATGTGCAAAAGAGAGAGACTTTTGTTTCCTGTTTTATGCAGGGATGGCTTTCCTGTGTCCACAGGCCTGAAGTCTGAAATGTCCTGGCATTTGTCAAATTTATTTTTACCAGGGTGTGCCCAAAAACATTTGAGGGTTTGTTATGAACTCTATTTGACTGCTCAGAAACAATTGGCTCCATTTGAACTAAAGTGTGATCTTTCTCTTCCTGTCTGACAGAATGGCGGACTGCCTTGTTTACCTAGGCAAACTGCCATTCTGTCATTTTCCTAAATGATCATGGGTGGCCGGCTGCCATCGCGGCCGCTGGACCTGCTGATTGGCTCCCACTGTGTCCAATCAAAGCCACCCTGCTACAGTAAATGTATGTGGGACGGTCCTTAAGTGGTTAAACCCCCCAACATTGGTGGTCAGTGGCAGTGTTACTTAACAACCCCCTTTGGTGGTCAAGGGATGTTTTTTTTTAACTCCCTTTGGTGGTCAGTGTAGTGGAAGTGAAAAAAACCCACCCAGCACTGGTGATCAGTAGTTACTTACTTGATCACATGCTACCATAATGCTTTCTCTCTCCCCAGTGAGGCCAGGGTTTCCTTCACGACTAAGCCCATTTGAGAGAAACCTATAGGATAGGAAGAATATAGGATTTGGCAAAGAGTAAAGAGCAAATACTCTGGGTTTGTAAATTTGCTGGATGAGCAATAAAGTTTAACACAAATAAATACACAATTGTGGAAGTGTGGCTCTTTTGCTTGACCTAGCAGGCTGGAACTACACTTGTCTCGCATTGTCAGGTGGAGACAATTCTGCCTGACTGTACGATCTTTATTTCCATACTGGATACGGAAAGGCGCAGAGCATTTTATCACCTGGAATGCTGTTGATGCTTGACGGGTCCCACAGGATGCCCAGAAGATGGCGGACCCAGGGCATGGTGGGCTGCTGTACACAGAGAGCCAGCAGGTTGTGTGTTAGTCACCATTGCTCCAAATATTACCCTCTCTATGTAAAATTATACACTTTGACCACTTGACCTCCGGAAGATTTACCTCCTTCATGACTAGGCCATTTTTTGCGATACGGCACTGCATTATCTTAACTGGCAATTTAGCGGTCACTGTATTAAAGGTACTGGCTGGTAAGGGGTTAACATCAGGGGCAATCAAAGGGTTAACTGTGTGCCTAGCCAGTGTTTTTCTATACTGTGTGAGGTGCTTTTACAAGGGGAAGAGATGAAATGTATTCCCTGCTTTGCAGAGACACAGCTCCATCCCTTCCCTCCTGTCAAAACGGCCATCTGCCTTATTTACATAGGCAGATCGCAGTTCTGTCTTGCTGCCCAACAATTGGCAGGTGCCGGAGGACATCAGATACTGTGCACCTGCCCATTGGCTTCCGCTGTATGTAATTACAGTGGAAGCAAGCGGCCGGCGGCACACATGCACGCCCTCTACCTGGAAGAGTCAGATCATGTATATATACATAATCCAGCGCACAGGTGCTGTCCTGTAGCAAAAAAACTGCTATAGGGTGGACCTTGAGTGGTTGAGGATGTATCTGTGCTATAGGCCAGTAAACATGGATGCATGCTTGATTACCAGGTCATACCTTGCATTGCTGCTCCAACTAGTCAAAAATAACAAAAAAATAACCTTGATGTTTGGATTTTTGATGGAAGCAATGACATGCCATTACCTTCTGTTTTTTTTAAGACCAAGACTGTACTTCATCATTTGTTACAGGACCACTGTGGGATTAATGTCTAGTATTCTAAGAAGAGGAAAAAAAGAGAGTCTTCTTTGATCTGTTCTGCTCTGTATTTTTTCTAATAGCATTTGATGGCTAATTTATTATAAATTTTTATTAATTTGTTTCAAGGACTTTGATAAGGAAGTGAAGAGTTTTGTCTTTATCCTTGAAGGAAGCAGCCAGACTGTCAAGATGCAGCTGCCAAAGGAGAGCAAGCAAATGCGTAAGTGTCCTTTATTTACCGTAAGTTTATGGCTCTACTTGTCTCTTCTGATTCTCCTTACAGTGCTTGTTAAAACGGCGATTTTGGCTCTTAATAGTCAAATCATGATTAATAAGCAACTGTAGTTTAACCTTTGCAGTGCTTGTACGTTGTATAAAAATAGTTTTAAAGGGCAGCACCATCTTCCCTAAATTATGTAGACCACTAAAATGTTTCCATCATGTGCCAATTATTACTTAAAGCTGAACTCCACAGAGAACAAAAGTTATCTCTTGCAAGGGTTCCTGCAAGGGTTAAATGCTCATGTTCAGGACTGGTTCCTTGAAGCTCAGTCACGTGGGTGAAACGCGTTGATGTAAGCAGCGTCAAGTAGCCACTACCGGCTCTATTTTGGCTGCCTCTGCTGGAATGAAAGAACAAAGGGACTAAGACAGAGGGCTTTTGATGACATCATGGAGAGCAGCAGGCTATGAAGCAGACGGGCACAGGAAAATAAACAAGGAAGGCAGGACACACAAATGTCAGAGTGGTGAGAGCCTCCGAGCAGCGTTACAGTGAAAGTCTGAATGGTTGTAAGGAGTTTCCTCTGTTGTCCTTGTGAGCGGGACTATCCCAGGGATCCTCAAACTACGGCCCTCCAGCTGTTGCGGAACTACACTTCCCATGAGGCATTGTAAAACTCTGACATTCACAGACATGACTAGGCATGATGGGAATTGTAGTTCCTGAACAGCTGGAGGGCCATAGTTTGAAGACCCTTGATCTAGACTGATACTTTCGCTGAGCTGCATACCTGTCTCCCACCCCTAACCTATTTGCTTAAGCCACTGATCAGTATGGACTAATTGACCGAGGCTCTGGTTACAGTGGAAAGTTCTATTCAGAACCTATAGTTACCAGACCTGCTTGTCTGCTGTACCCCTTGGAGCCGCTGATCAGTATGGACTAATTAACCGAGGCTCAGGTTACAGTGGAAAGCTCTATTCCGAACCTATAGTTACCAGACCTGCTTGTCTGCTGTACCCCTTGGAGAACCTGTTAAAACTCCACCACCCAAGCTACCCTATACTGGATGTGCCAATTAGGGCAAGAGGACACTAAAGCTACTATTATTGCCAGCTTTACTGCTCCTTTGAGGCACCCAGTATGCGTAGTGGCCAATGCATGATTACTGGACTCTAGTCTTGGTTCATTATGCAATAGGGAGATGCTCATGAACCTATACTGGCCTCTATACTAAAGGGCCTACAGTATGTAATCATGATAAACATAACTGTAGGCAATTACTCTCTGTAACTAGGCTGCTACTGCTTACTTCATACTGCTGCTCAAATGTATGGTATTCTTGGTGAACTGAGACAGTGCTACATTTAAATTTGCTGGTTAGTGCATGAGTGTTAGCTTGGTTGAGTGTGATGCTAGCTCTGCCTCTGCAGGAGGCATTTCCCCCATCAACCCACTCAGTGTTGTTGGGGGAATCAAGCAATTTTCTTTCCTGTAACCAGTTGTTGCAGGGGAAAAAAAATTGCACCGTCAATGATTGACTAAAGTCTGAAGTTAAAGGCCCGTACACACGTACCGATTGTCGGCCGTAAAGATTCGGCCGGCGACCGATCGGCCGATTGTAGTCTTGTTAGTATGATGCTTCCGACAGCGCATTTTTACAGAATATGTCGTGCAGGCATTAAAATTTTTGTTGGCCAACACCAGAATGGCCGATTGTTCGCCAGTCAGTACAGAATTCGGCCGACAGACAGCAGATTTGCAAGACTGGGCATGCTCAGAAAAGAAAAAAGACAAGGAAAGGTAACCATCACATGACATCACTTCTGCAGTCGGCTGTTGTTGGCCGACAAAATTCGTGTGCAGTCTTTTGCACTTTTCAACAGACAAGACAGCCCTCGGACAAAAGACGGCCGATCGTTCGGCCGACGATCGGTACGTGTGTACGGGGCTTAAGTTTAGAGCACTAGACTCCAATACAACCCAGTCCAGCCTGCTGTAGAAAATTTTCTGATTGCATCTTACCTGATCCACCTAATCCAAGACTTGTTACTGGGTATGCCATGGGTACCATATCCCTCCCACCATTAGGATTCTGTGCACATCCTAGATGCAGTCTAAAATGCACACCTTTTATCCTTTAGTACTAAATTATTTCCACCCTTGATCCATCTAGGCTGCAATTGCCTAGATTCACACAAAAAATATCTAACCTTACCTACTTTATCAGGTCTGCCATACTTAACTGAGACAGTTAGGGGATATACGTTATTAAAACCAAGAATATGTAAAAAATTTGGAACATCAAACATAGATGTTTTTTCTTAATAGAAAAATTCCAAAGTTCTTCCGCCTAAGCACAACGCAAGAGATGGATTAAAAATATGATCTTGTGCTAATGGCTTGGAGATTAATTATTCTGAAGTTACTAGCATATTTTCAATTATTTCTATCAGCAGAATTTTGTATAGTAAATTAATATATCCCTACAATAAATGAGCCTTTAATTTGTTTATTGCGAGCATTAATATAAAGTGTTCCCGCTCCAAATTCTCTCATTGTCATCAATCATACAATATTACAACTAAAAACTGGAACGCAGATCTTGAATTCTAATGCTTAATGGTGAAAATGCCATTATAAAATGGTAATTGCAAACACTCAGCAACCTTCTGTGCCCCTTAATACATCGGTCACTACATAATTTTTATTTTAACCACTTTACCACCGGAGGATTTTGCTGTCTTACGTCCAGGCCACTTTTTGCGATTCGGCACTGTGCAAATTTAACTGACAATTGTGCGGTCATGCAACGCCTTACCCAAACGAAATTTACGTACTTTTTTTTCCCACAAACCTAGCTTTCTTTTGGTGGTATTTGATCACCTGTGCGATTTTCATTTTTTGCGATATTAATTAAAAAAAGTGACAATTTTGAAAAAAATAACAATATTTTTCTACTTTGAAAGTTAAAAAATATCCAATATATAACATTTTTGTCATATATTTAGGCCAAAATGTTTTTAGCTACATGTCTTTGACAAAAAAATTCTCAATGAGCGTATTTTTAACCGCTTTATGACCGGAAGGTTTTATCCCATTCCTGACCAGGCCATATTTTGCGATTCGGCTCTGCGTTAATTTAACGGACAATTGCGCGGTCGTGCAACGCTGTACCCAAATTAAATTTATGTCCTTTTTTTCCCCACAAATAGAGCTTTCTTTTGGTGGTATTTGATCACCTGTGCGATTTTTACTTTTTGCGCTATAAACAAAAAAAGAGCGACAATTTTGAAAAAATAATATTTTTCACATTTTTTTTATATGAAATTCCCCCCCAAAAAATGTAAAAATCAAATTTTCTTTATCATTTTAGGCCAATTTGTTTTCTGCTACCTATTTTTGGTAAAAAAAATCACAATAAGCGTATTTTGATTGGTTTGCGCAAAAGTTATTGCGTTTACTAACTAAGGGAAAGATTTCTGTCATTTTTGGTGTTTTTTTTTTTAACGAGTAATGGCGGCGATCTGCGATTATTTTTGCGGGACTGCGACATTGCGGCGGACAGATCGGACCCTCTACTGACATTTTTTACACTTTTGGGGGTACCAGTGACATTACTACAGTAATCAGTGCTATATATATGCACTGTTACTGTAAAAATGACACTGGCAGGGAAGGGGTTAATTTTTATTGGAGAGGGAGGGGTTAATATATGCCTGGTGCTTACTGACGTGTGTGGGGGAGGTGACTGAGTGACACAGGAACAGATCGCAGGTTCAGCTATGCTGAACCCTGCAATCTGACCCTGCCTGTCACTTAGGAGATCCGCCCGCTTTGTTTACACAAGTGGGCGGATTTCCACACTAGATCCCAGACGATCGGGGAAGAGCGTCGGTGATCACCGCCGCTCCTCCCCTTGCCCGACTCCCGCTGTAACTGAATACAGCGGGAGCGAGCCTCCGGTGGCGCCGCCGAGAGAGGGGAATGTCTGGTGACGTAGGTCTATGTCGCCAGACGATAATAACCAATTTGCCGCAGTACAATCAACGTGACTGGTCGGCAAGTGGTTAAGTATTTATTTTCTGAATTTACATATTAGGGCTTGTTCACATCATTTGCATTGAGCTGCATTCATCTGCACAGATTAACACAGACTCAACAAGAAAAAATATAAACAATTGAATTCTTTGTGATAATTAGAATTATTATTATTATTATTATACAGGATTTATATAGCATCAACAGTTTTCAATAATGCCTTGTACCACATCTACACAATGGATACCATATTGTAGAATTTTAGTATGTGGACTGCTGTGAACGACCAGCTACCGATTTTCCCAGTGCTTTTCTCTATACACAGAACCTTTGACATTAGTCCATCCCCCAGGTGCAGTTTGTAATCTAATGTTTCCATCAAAGTCCTATCAGCAGTCATACACTCAGGAGGACCAATTTAGGTAGAATCCTTTTATTCTTATAGGTTTGGAATGTGAGAGTAAAGCCTAGTACACACTATCAGGTTTTGTATTGTTCAACCCAGTGGGCTAAATGTAAAAAACTGAAGAGCTGGAGAGGAGATCATGTACTAACAAATCGATGTTAGTACAGTGATCTCCCCCGCTAAGCTGTTGTGTTCTGACGGGAACGCCGCTCACCCCCCACCAGAACACGCCGTTTAGCGCTCTTAGCCATTGTCTGAGGGCGCTTATTGGATGCCGATGATTGGCAGACCTTTTTTGGTCATGCCCCACGACAGAAGCCAGGTATTTGGCCAGCTGCCGTACACACGGGCCAAATGTGTGTACAGCCCTTAAGCCAGAATACCTAGGGCCCCCGGTGTTCAACCTGTGGCTCTTTGGTACCTACTGTATTGTATGACCCTCAGGGCCCCTGCAGACAATAGTATATGTTTTCCTTACCTAAATTCTTGCTCAGAACAATAAATGAAAATATTATTTAGACTATTTACAGTTAAATGACTTGGTTTAATTCTTTTAAACTATCTTACTTTTTCCTGTGTTGTCTCTTTTTATGTTTTTTTTCCTCTGACTTTTCAAAGTGGATCTTTCCAAGAGAAGTATCAAATATGGCACAAATAATTTTAGAGAGGGCTGCAGGAAGCCTATATGTTAAAGAACTGATTTGTAAAAGGGGCCGTATTAGTGATCTTTAGCAGCCTCATGTCCTGTAATGTGTCTCCAGTCTATGACTGTCTGCTTAACCACTAAAGCCCCGGAGGATTTGGCTGCTAAAAGACCAGGGGGTATTTTGCGATTCGGCACTGCGTGACTTTAATGGACCATTGCGCGGTCGTGCGTTGCTGTACCTAAACGAATTTGACGTCCTTTTTTTCCCACAAACAGAGCTTTCTTTTGGTGGTATTTGATCACCTGTGCGATTTTTTGATCATGCGCTATAAACAAAAAAAGAGCGTCAATTTTGCAAAAATAACAATATTTTTCAAATTTTTTTATATGAAAATCCCCTAAAAAAATGTAAAAATCAACATTTTTTAACATTTTCGGCCAATTTGTTTTATGCTACATATGTTTGGTAAAAAAAAAATCACAAAAAGCGTATTTTGATTGGTTTGCGCAAAAGTTATCGCGTTTACTAACAAAGGGAAAGATTTTTGTCATTTTTGGTGTTTTTTTTTAAACGCGTAATGGCGGCGATCTGCGATTTTTTTTGCGGTACTGCGACATTGCGGCGGACAGATCGGACCCTTGACTGACATTTTTGACACTTTGGGGTTACCAGTGACATTACTGCAGTAATCAGTGCTATACATATGCACTGTTACTGCAAAAATGACACTGGCAGGGAAGGGGTTAACTGTATTGGAGAGGGAGGGGTTAAGTGTGTCCTAGGGGCGTGATTCTAACTGTAAAGGGACATGGCTATTGGTGTAAAAACAGAGATCAACGGTCCTTCATAGTAGAACCGTCTGATCTTAATTTTTACACCAGGGAGAATGACGGGTGGCTTGTTTACATAAGCCGCCTGACTTTCTCCCTTCACCGGAGCGATTGTGAGTGACCGGCGGACGATCGGGTCTGCCGGTCACACGCACTGACTTGTCAGTGAATGAGCCAGGGCGGGCGCGCGCCCCCGCCCGCAATTGGCTCACAAGTCAGTGACAGGCGAGTGACGTACCCCTACGTCACTCTGCCTGGCTGGGGCTGACCGCCACAGTATATAGTCGTGCGGTGGTCGGCAACTGGTTAAGCATGTTCCCATTTGCCAACGGACCCTTTAGCATGTCCACAGTCTTTCACCATCTCCTATGGCATGTATACAGTCTTAGACTATCTCTTGTAACATGTCTGTCTCCTGTTGCATATCTGCAGTTTCGCCAGCTTTCTGTAGCATTACAGTCTATAAATATTGTGCACAATCCTTTGTTGATGTCAGGGGCCATACTTGAGGCCCCCTATATCAAAAAAGTTGACCACCACTGACCTAGAGGATTCCCATAAAATGTTGGTTAGAACATGCAAATTCTATGCAGATTTGGCAATGAAGGTTCCCGTGTATTCAAGTAATTTTTTTATTTATTTTTTTATTTTAAAGTTCGTGGTGTGTGAAACACACTCAAAAGCTACACTCTGTGTTTTTTTTTTCAAGGTCTCTTTTGAGGTCAGTTCTCCTTTTAGCATCAAACGGTCAAGTCTTGGGTTTGCATTTTCTGGGCCAGACAAACCTGGACAAATTAGCAGTCATTTTAAATCCATGCCACTTGTAGATTATTTTCTTACAGTGGAATGATTGATTTAAAATCATTTGGCAATCTTTTTTAAATGCCTTGACACACTCTTAGGCATCCACAACTTTCCTTATGAGAGGTTTAGAGAGCTCTATCGATCTTGGCATGATGACACCACACACATCAATAGCAAAAAGAGCAGCAAACCGTAGATGTCTGAAGTTACAATATAACAGGTTCCACCTGCACATTCCCTAAGAAGGTTCTAATCTTTGGCACCTAATCTGGAACACCAAATTATAATTTCATGTAAAGTGGTGATACCCGTAGAATGTAGGGGTGTACTTACTTTTTCTTTAAGGCAAATCTGCATTTTCATTACCTTAGTTAAAAAAATGAATAAACCATGTCAATTTTAACAATTTTATTGTCATTTGTTCAGGTATATCTCCTTTATATGCAGGGAATCAGGGGCGTAACTACAGGGGTTGCAGGGGTTGCAATTGCAACCGGGCCCCATGCTCCAGGGGGCCTGTGCAGCTCCCCTGAACACCTGGATAGGAGGGGCGGCAGGGGCAGCATGTAGATAAATCACTGTCCTCCTTTTTCCTCCTGTAGCTGCAGGAGGAAAATGGAGGAGATTGGTTCCTCTGTATGCTGCCCCCGCCACTCCTCCTATCCAGATCACTTGTGTTCTGCTGTCTCTGGACCCCTGTGTGCTCCCCTGGTCCCCCCCCCCCCCACTGTGCTCCCTCCCCTTTTCTGCCGGCTGCTGCAGGGGATGTGTCACAATAGAGAACCAGGAAGGGGTCAGTAAATATGTAATTTACCAGCTCCTTCCTTTTCTGAATGGACAGAGTCCTAGTCAGTGACATTGTAAAAAAATAAAATAAAATGATAAAAAATAATACAATTAAAATACCAAAAATTAAAAACTACTGACACCAGTGGGTGAACTTCCAGGATTGCAAAGGTCACAATTGCAACCGGGCCCTGGCATACCACCACCGTGGGGAGGCTCCAAGATGGCAGGAAGGAGGCCCACGGCAGAATTTGTGAAAGGGTCCCGCTGCGAGACTGTAATAAAGGGCACCGCAACAAGAGTAAAGGGCCCCAGGATCAGTGGGAAGAGCCCCAGGCTTGAAGGGAAGGGCCCTGAAGGTTCTAGTTACGCCTCTGCAGGGAATCGTTGACTGTTCTAATATGTATTTATATACTGTTTTTAAAGAGGAACTCCAGGCTCCCCCCAAAAAAAAAAAATTAGCAGCTACTCTTGCTGCTGACTTTTACTACAATGGCACTTACCTCTCCAGGGATCCAGTGATGTCCTCCTCGAACCAACTTTTTTTTTTTTTTACTTTCAATCGTTTTTATTATTTTTCAAAAAGAAAGCAACACAAATAATAGTGAACCGACTTTTTAATTGGCTTCAGGGTGCAGGCACTGGCATCTTAAGTAAGGGAAACAGGCAATTAAGCCTTAAGGCTTCACAGCCAGTTTCTTACTGCACATGCATGAGCCACGGTGTGCCTTGGGAATGGTCTTGCAGTCTTCTGGGACCATTTGATGTGTCCCAAAAGACTGCAGGGGAAGGAGGGGGAGCCCAACTTCCATCTCAGATCTCTTTGGTAATCCGACCGGAAGTGGGAGTGGGTACCTGTCAAAACCATGTACCCGCTCCCCAAAAAAGTTCCAAATGTGGCAGTGGAGGGGGGGGGGGAGGATGCAAACAAGCAGGATTTCTTCTTTTGGGTGAAGTTCCCCATTAATAATTTCTCGTTGGGATTATTAAAGTATTCTGAATCTGAGGTATCAACTGAAATGTTTTTATTGACTCACAAAGTACAGTACTAGCACTATTAGCGCTGGATCTACCTAATTGTACATAAATAGTTTTGGTCTCCACAGCAGCCTTTACTGCTGTCAGAAGTCCCCACAATATGTTTCCATTGTACGTCTATAGATTTCTAAGGGCTAGAATAATCTCAAATGGCTCTTGATACATCATGTAAACCTGCGATGTATCAAGGTGTGTGTGCACCGCAGATGAAGCACAAATTATCATTAGAGGGACACAGATTCTCAGCCTATTCTCAACTCCTCTCTTGTTCTTCTCCAAATAAAGTTTAACCAAATAAAGTCTAAATAAAGTTTAACCCTTTTCTGTTGTGCAGAGCAAACCACCATAATAAACAAAGTAGCATTTTGTGTTTTTGGTTGCTTCTATCAGTAGAAGAATGAATCCATCACAAAATGTTGAACCTGTATCAGGAAGTGAAGTCTAAAAGTGAATATACATAATAAATCACAATGTCTTGATATGAGCAAGGTTCATTTAACCGAAGAGGTAATGCAGAAGGGGAAGGAAGTTGTGAAGAACTTGGTTTCCTGTGGTCACAAGGAGTCAGCTGTCCGATTGGACGCTGAAGCCCCATGGGGCTCCAAAAGCCATCTTAGGTCAGTCAGAGTCTATTTAAGACCGGCTCCTGGGTTTGGCGCACTTTATGCGAGTGGGGACAGGTTCACTGTCTGGCAGGGACAGTACTTAGAGGTAGGGAAAGGTTCCAGAGGAGTAGGGACAGTGCAAGGACTATGTCTACCTCACTTTACCTTTTGGGTGTGTACCAGCCAGTCTGCATTCTGCTTCTCGTTGCAGATGCTGTCGGCATCTGCAAGTCTTTATACCATTGTCACAGTTCGTAAGTGCCAACAGACATGGGTGCTTAACTGCTGGGCCTGATTGAGTTGTCTTGAACCTCTCTACAATATAATACTATTGACTAATATGGACTGTGTGTTCATTGCCTGCCACACCATGCTGTACTTTCCTCACAGGCTTACTTTGGAGTAGTGAAGCCAGAACCAGAATGATGGACCTATGTCTTTAAGTAAACCGTGGTAGTTCTCATGTTTCTATCATCACTACTTCCCTAAGGTCTGGAGGAGGCATGTGTGCCATGGGCCTTTGCCATGGTGCCATTGGTCTTTGCCACTCTCACAGAGCCCCTCTAAGCTGATTTTTCTTTTTTTTAATATCCTTTTTTTATAATTTTTATTGGGTTTTAAACATAACAAAGAAGAAAAGTACATATTACTGTAATCAATCAAAAACAAAGAAGAATATGCAATACAAAAAGAAAGAAAAGCAGTAAGCTCCATAATGGAGATAAAGACCAAAAGGGTACAGTGTATTGTAACTGCAAAGAGTACATGCCATAGTTTACTTTAATGTGCAAAACAAAACCTTTAAAACACAGATATGTCAGAACCGATATTTGTTGAAAATACAATTACTTCACGTTATCATTCAAGGGTGATCCAATCTACCCTACGGCACCCCATCGGGAACTAACTGCGCCACAGGGGAAGATGGGCCACCACAAACAAAGAGGGAGTAACACTAGCACTAAGAGCCTAAGAGCCCAGTCGGCTTTGCACATAAGTGTTCAAAACTGACCATCTAGCATGAAATTATTGCATACGGTTTTCAGGGTATGCTATTATTTTTTCATATTCATATGATTCCTTCACCACTTGTAGAACTTCTCCTATGGAGGGGATTTCGCTGCCCTTCCATTTCCTGGCAATAGCTAGGATGTTTTTAATATACTCTCTTTTAAAAAAATATGCTTTTTTTAGATGTATTCAGGTTGGTCACGTCACAGAGAGCCTCCGCTCCCTTTTTGAATCTTTTCCAGTGGTGGAAGTTCTTCAATGAGAACTTTCTGCATTGTTGTTGCATGTGAGTGCAGGGTGCCATAGTAAATCCTCCTCAAGAGCGGGTCCACCATAACGTCCTCCACTCTTATTAAATATAAATAGCAGCTCAAAGTGCCATATCCTTTCCATCTGCATAAACATAAACCTAAAACCCTAAGGCATTAATATAATGGACTTTACTGGCACACAGCTTGGGGTGCTCATGTAGTTAAAACTTTAACAACATTGTATTACAACATATTACATTAAAATACATGCAGACCTATTATAGGTCATAAAACACTCCAACAGTGCATCCTAGATCACAGAGAGGGGCATGTCTCACCAAGTCTCTAAGAATCCCAAGTGCAGTAGGTCAAACTTTGTAATCTCCTGCTGTAACAGGTATATAGAGGTAGGCTTAAAAATATCTTATATTAAGTTTTTTTCTTTAATAAGATGTTTGCAGTGAACACAGCTGCACTTTAAAACATTCCTGTGGATTTGCATAGACATCTGTTGCTTATAAATGTGCTTCTGAACATACAGTACATTATTGCATTTTCCGGTTGATCACATTGACACTGAATTCCCCTTTTTTTTTGTTGTTTATCATCCTCAGTTGGACTGATCCAGAGGTTTCTGATCCTGCAGCTGTACATCCCGCTAGGACAAGACTTTTCTGCCGAACTACTGTAAGTCACTGAAATAACTTCATTCTTCCCACAAAGGAGGCACTTCATCAATTGAATTAGTACCACTAGCCATTAATTGCAACTGGCAGGTTTTGCATTGGAAACAGTGACTTATCAAGTCGACATGAAGTAATTAAGCTAATTTAATTGTTATTTCCAAGGCATCAGTATATTCTGAGATTTCCCAGGGGATACCATGTACATGCCATCTGTTTAGAGAAACACAAAAGCCTATACAGCAAAAGTACAGAGTTCTTTCTCAGACTGACTAAAAGCCACGTCTTAGTGATACAGGATATAGAAAATCTGCATATTTTGCTTTTTTTAAACATTTATTTTTATTTGGAGTAAGAAAGCACACAGCTAAAGAAATACTACAGTCTCCTTTTTTTTGTCTTTAAAAATAACAAACATGTTATACTTACCTGCTCTGTGCAGTTGGTTTTGCACAAAGCAGCCTGGATTCTCCTCTTCTCGGATCGCCTGGCCCCTCCCTCCCTCCGCCCCCACAGTAAGTAGTTTGCTATGGGGGCACCAAAGCTGAGCCGCAGCTCCGTGTGTCCATTTAGACACAGAGCCGCAATTCTGTTCCGCCCCCTCTCTCTCCTCATTGGTAACTGACTTTGATTGACAGCAGCAGGAGCAAATGGCACCACTGCTGTGTCTCAGCCAGTCAGGAGGGAGATTCCCGGATGGCCGAGGCACTTGTGGACATCGCTGGACAGAGATGGGTCTCAGGTAAGCATTAGGGGGGCCACGGGGGCTGCTGCACACAGAAACCTTCTGCCTTTACAACCACTTTAAGGATTTTCCCATAACAATTGCCTACATACCAACCATCAGTTTTCTTAAACAGGTTTTAAAATAAGATATATATGCTGTTAACAAAAACGGTCTCCTTCCCTGCTTCTACTATTATATAATTCAAGGAAGAACTTTAAAGTGTGAATCTGGGCAGAATAAAAAATATATGAGGGGGTCTTAAAACATTTCTGCACTTTTATATTTTCATTGAAAACAGTGAGGGCGGGAGGAGTAGTAATTGGTTGTGTCTGAGAGTACCATGTGACTAGTCTGGCAAGCCGGCTGACCTTGCAGTTTATTATAAGAGTTGTCATGCTGTGGTAAGATGGCTGTGAAACATTTAAAAAAAAGTGCGGTTTTTGAAGAACCCTTGTATATACTGTACAGTGTATCTCTGCATTACATTCCCCCATGTTTATTTCCATAAAAGCGCTGCCAGTACAGAAAGATATATGTTGATCTGCTAGAAATCCAGTGAAATCCCAACTTCTTGCAAGTATTTTTATTTATTTGCAGTATTTTGGAAGAGATAAAAAAAGAGGGAATGTAAATGTATTGCAGAGATGTATCAGATATGTTTTTTTCCTAAATGTACACTGCAGCTAATCTGCATTAATCCCACCCCCAATCCAAACTGCTTAAATTTCTTTTTTTCACAGCAGCAGCATGGACATCCTTGGTACATAGCCCTGAATAAATCGGTTGTCCAGTTTGGGCAAAAAAAAAAATGACCACTTCTAATGTAAGGACCCTTACCTGTCCATGGATCCAGCGTTTTACAGTTCTTCACTAGCCTTTGGGTTCTCAGTGCTGGAATCCTAACTTTGGGCAGTTGGCTATGCAGTTTTCAGGTTCACAGCTGGCTTCCTACTACACATGTGCAACCTGCGCTGGGCTTTGTGAATGATCCCGCAGTCTTCTGGGACCTGTGATATGTCCCAGAAGACTTTGGGGAGGGAGTGGGGAAGGAGAACTTCCGCTCGGATCGCCAAGGTGATGCAAGCGGACATGGGAGCGGGTACCTGTCAAAACTAGGTACCTGCTCCCACCCCAAAAAAATTACATGCCAAATATGGGGGCGGAGGGGGGGAGGGTGCCTTAAAACAGAACTTTCCCTTTTGGGTGGAGTTCTGCTTTAATCCCATAAGGACCTAGACCTCTTTCACACTGGTAGTTTAGAGTTGTAGATGCATTTTTAGTGAGACGTGTCAGCCCGAACTTCAGTTTAAGGGCATGGCAGCCCACATTTATTAGGCAAAAGCAAAGTTTCAAAAAGATTTCCATGAAGAGGATATTTCAGCTTCAGCAAAACACAATCACTGAATCTACTGAGCTACCTGACTTGTCAGGTCTTGTCAGCAGAACTGCTGCTTTTAATACTGGTGCTTCAGACCACAGGTTCTTCAGGCTCACTCAGCCTTGGCTGCAGCACCTCACTGCACAGGCCCACTTCTGGCCTCTAATTAGGGTTCTTCAGCCCCTCAGAGCTTTCTTACTCCTCCAGAGACTTCCAAATTCCCTCCAGTCCCCTGGACCAGCTAGCCACCGCAGCTTTCTCAGCCACACAGACACTCTTTTGGTCTCCCAGACACGTGTATCTGTCCCGACTTTTACTGTCCTTGGGCAGGGGATCTTCCCCACAAGAGATGCAGTCTCCAGCAGCTCTCTTGACAGGGCTCAGTCTGAAAATGGCAGCAATCTCCCTGAGCTATTCTCAGATTTGGTTTATCATAACCCTGCACATCACCGACCGACCCTATACTCCCACAGGCTGTAGATGTCCAAGAAATCCTAGACATAGGATTGAAAGTTGCATCCTGCCTAAGACACTTTGGAACCTTCAAGCTCTAGGCCCTGATCCGGAACTACAAAACCCAGAGAAAACTTACAACATTGTTTTCTCCACTCACAATGAACACACCAGAGCTTCTCAAACTGCAACTTTGAGAATCCTGTGTTATTTCCACCTTTATTTCCTAAACTCACATAGTGGCAAGGCCTCGCACTGCCGCAATACATAATAAAATATAAATGAAGTAGTCAGTTCACATGCTGTGGCATGGCCTCTGCAAATTTTACCTGGCATGCCGAGTTGACAGGCGGCAATGAGGCCTTTTGTCAATGAGGCCTTTTAAGTCAATGGGGCTGCATTAGCCCCATTATAAATGATAAAATATAAAAAAAACAGGCATTGAGGAGGTGGCAGGATCACCTCCTGAACGTCTGACAGTGGCTGCTTAGTTGAACTCCACCAAAGATCGCTTTCTAAAATATTGGCTAGTGTAAACCTAGCCTTATTACATAGCCACAGCCAGCTCTGAAGACATTTTTGCAGAAAGAATGCAAGCCATGGAGCAGTTTGTCACTGGCATGGGTTTATAGTGGGGTAGTGGGTAGGTAGTGAGGATTAGGGGAATGTCACTTGAGTGACAGTTGTGAGTCCTCTGGAGCTGGTAAGATCACATCCAGGATGGCGGTGCTCAAGAGCAAACTAAAGGGAGGCTTTTACACGGAAATAATATAAAATATGTAAGAAGGAAAACATTGTATGACCTTATGGGAAGTTTGTTGTTGAAATGTACAGTCCGGCAACAGGATCACTTTAAGGAAAAATGTTTGACTGGAGTTGGGCTTTAAAAGTTTCATACATTTGATAGTAGCATGATTGAAAGGACATTATAAGAGTTCCCATGGGTTGCTGCGTCCAAACCAATAAAAGTGTTTGCTTGTATCTTAACATAACACTTTCATTATTTAGAAACCATTAAGAAATCAAAAGGAATAATTTTCGCTCTTGGGTGAGAGAAAAACTGTTAGACACAATAAATACATTAACGTTGCTCTTTTTAGAAAATACAGAAAGCAAATTTGTCCTGAAATATAATTGAGCACACAGTGTATACAAAGGCAGTTTTTGAAGGGCATAAAAAAGGCACTGGAGGTGAAGTTTTTCTGATTTCCATTTTAACATTTTATTTTTATTCATTTGTGTTTTTTCTTATGGCTAAACTCCAGGCAAACAGCTAAATACACAAATGTACTGTATGCATGGCAGCTGTTTTACCCGCTAATACATTTGTATTTCTGTCTACCCAGTCTTGAGATGCACAAAGCCCTGCAGGCTGGTAACCTGACATTTCTCTGCTGAAATGTACCAGTTGTCAACAGCTGTACGCGTAATTGTGGCAACATGATGGTGGTCCTTCACATTGTGCTGCCACATATATGCAAACAGCCAACTGGGAGCACACTAACTCAGCACCCCCGCATTTTGACCACTGCCACCCACAGCTCCTTGTCACTGTTTACTTTTTTTTTTTCAATTATATATTTTTATTAAGTTTTTCAAGTGATAACATACATCCAAGAAAACAAACAACATTTGTTATAATCAAATCTTATTCTTAATTAACTTTCTTCATATTCTCATAAATTCAGCTCACCTTAATTTCTCTATCTCTATAAACAAAATCAACCCCTAAAAAAAAAAAAAAAAAAAAAAAACTATAAAAAGTTATCTCCTCCTTTTCCTGCCGAGTTAAACAATTTATTGCTTAGGGGTCTATCAAATCCTCTTCTACAAAGGTTCTTCCCTGATTCATTGATAAAAAACTATTCCATGCACTCCATGTTTCTATATATTTTCCTCTTTTATGTTGAGCTCTCAGGACTAAAGCCCCGTACACACGCACCAATTGTTGGCAGTAAATATTCGGCCGACGACCAATCGGCCGATTGTAGGCTTGTTAGCATGATGCTTCCGACAGCCGACAGCGCATTTTCGGCCGAACAGAATCTGTCGTGCAGGCATTAAAATTTTTGTTGGCCAACACCAGAACGGCCGATTGTTCGCCAGTCAGTACAGAATTCGGCCGACAATCAGCAGATTTGCAAGACTGGGCATGCTCAGAAAAGAAAAAAGACAAGGAAAGTTAACCATCACATGACATCACTTCTGCAGTCGGCTGTTGTTGGCCAACAAAATTCGTGTGCAGTCTTTTGCAGTTTTCAACAGACACGACAGCCCTGGACAAAAGATGGCCAATCGTTCGGCCGACGATCGGTACGTGTGTACGGGGCTTAAGTCTTCCATTTTGTTTATTTCTTCTACTTTACGTATCCAACATTCTATTGTTGGAGGTATTTGTTTTTTTCCAGTTAGTAGGTATACAAGATGTAGCTGTGTTTGCTAGGTGACATAATATGGATCTCCTATATCTTTCCACTGGTGTTTTACTTAAAGAGAAAGAGTAAGAGTGTCTCCTCTGACACTTTTACCTATAGGTAAGCCTATATTAAGGCTTACCTATAGGTACTGTAAATATCTCCTAAACATGTACCGTTTAGGAGATATTTACCTTACATGCAGCCAGTGACATCACTGGCACATGCGCTCTGAAGGAACGGCCGCTGGTGCAGTTTCTTCAGAGCCCCGTGCCGTGATCGTCGGCTCCCGCACGCGTGCACGGGAGTGACGTCACCACGGCTCTGGCCAATCAGATGGCCGGATGCCGCGATCCGGTAAGACGGGCGACTGGACATGTCGCCCGTCATACAGGTGAGCGGGCGGCACAGCGGGGGTTCGTTCTTAGGTAAGTATTTCATAATGAGCTAGTATGCGATGCATACTAGCTCATTATGGGTTTCTCTTTCAGGTTGCAGAAAAAAAAAAAAAAAAACTTTCGAGGGTTTACAACCTCTTTAATTGTAAGAGGAAAAAAGCCGGATCTCTGGTATCTTTGTTTCTGAGAATTTTTGCATAATTTCTTTAACTTTTTTCCAGAAGTTTGATAATTTAGGGCAAGACCAGAAAATATGTATTAGTGTACCTTCTTCCACCAGGCATCGCCAACATCTGTCTGTATTGTTTATTGTCATTTTATGTAATTTGTATGGGGTGTAATACCACCTTGTCAAAATTTTGAAATTTAGTTCTTGATACCTAGTGCACATAGATGATTTGAAAACCAGGTTAATTATATGTTGTCGTTGCTCTATGGTGAAGGTACAAGATAACTCCCTCTCCCATTTGTCAATTTCCTAATATGGGATATAGTGGTGAGTCATAAGAAGAGACAGAGTTCTGGAAACAAATTTGTGCACATAATCGTAAAGTTGTACCAATCAGTTGGTGTGATTTTAATTCCCCTGGTAAATTTTTGTAACACCATAATGCCCTTTTTAAGGGGACCGGTGTATTTGTCTGTTCTATTTGCCCCCATAACTTTGACTCTCCATGACGACACCAGTCAATTTGCCTTCGTAAATGTGTAGCATAATAGTATTTACGAATATCTGGTATTGCCGCACCTCCATATTTTTTCGGTAAAGTTAATAACTCTCGCGATATCCGAGGTTTCTTATGTGCCCAGACAAATTTCATAAATATTGAGTTTACCTGTTTAAAATAATAAGTAGGGATCTCAATAGGCAATGTTTGTCACTGTTTACATTCAAGAGCTAGTGGGACAGGCTCTTAGTCATGTGATCACTAACACAGCCAATCACAGTAATCACATGATCAGGTGCTTGCCTACACGTCCTCCAGCATTATTACCCCCTAAAGGGCCACCTGGAGCAGGCGGTAAGGGGTTAACCAACACGACTCATCTCTTTCCCACAGCCTGTGATTGGAAAGTGAAGGAGAAGCAAGAGACAAATTAGCTTTTTTTTTTTTTTTTTTTGAAAAATAGTTTTATTGGGTTTAAAACACAGTACAATCAACATCAACAGTTGAGTAGAAAAGCATGTTTCAGATGTACAGAGCATTACAGAGAACAACAAACATACCAAAAAGAAAAAAAAAAAAAAAAAACAAGAAACAACAATATGCAACATGTCATTAAATGAGGGGAAAAGTAGCAAGACCGATTAACAACGTTTTAGAACGCCATGGCGAAATAAGAGTAGTAACGTCATGACCTACCTTTTATGGTGGATTTGGGACAAATATTCATGGGAGGGAGAACCCTGACACCCTGGCACCCCAGTGGGAACATAATGTGCCCAGGGCAGGAGGGTCCCCCCGAAGGAGGGCGGTCAATCTGCCACAAAGGTGAAAACATAATGGGGAAACTTTTTAGTCTAGGTATGGCCAGTAATGATTGGGTTTTAGTATTACATTTTATCATTTTTTAATCATCTAATCGAGTTTACAATTTTCTCAAAAATCATTAAATGCATTCTACATTTCTAAAATGTTATGCTAGATTTCTGCTTCAACAACATACGCTGCTGCTTAGAGCTGCAGGGCTGCCAGGAACAGCACACAGTCTGGTTGGGTTGTCATCATACCTGTAAACTTTTCAAAATGCAAGTTCTTGAGATAGGGGGCAGAGTAGGGAGTGGAGTAGGAGTCAGATCTAATAACATCAAATCCACAGACCATTGCAGTGAAACTGACAGTGCATCTGACTCCCACCTATCCACTGTTCCAGTAATACTAACAGTGTTATCTGTGAGTGGCAGTCCGGGGGAATGTCAGTGTCACTGGAATAGTTGATAGGTTGGAGCCAGGTGCACTATGTAAACCATTCCAGTGACACTGACAGTGCTTATTGGTTGAAATCTACCTACCCCCACTATGTTGGTGAAACATCTAGTGTATCTGGCTGCCACCAGGTAAGTGACCTATTTCCAGACATGGGAGTAAGTCACACATGTGCAAGTCACACGCAAGTCTCAAGTCTTAACCTTCAAGTCTCAAGCAAGTCCCAAGTTACTGTGGCGAAAAGCAAGCAAGTCAAGTCTAGTCCCTGCTAGAAGTCAAGCAAGTCAAGTCATTTATTTTGGTCAAGTCACAAATCAAGTCAAAATACTGATCTACCCCAATTTTCACCTTTAAATTAGTTAAAAGTCAGTGGTCAGGAAAGGTTTTGTTTTATTTTCAACATTAACGAAACGGCTTAGTGCTTTTTTCTTGGCATATTAAAGAAACACTTTGAATGCCCAAACAGCTTAAAATCCTTCAACACCACAGTCACTAAAAACATGTTAAGTATTTCCATTGTTAAACAGCCAGTGTCCTAAAAATCAGAACACACTGAGGTGTTTTAACTGACTGTGGTGTCAGAAACATAACAGGCACAATAATTTTGCTTTAACACATCTTGAGAAAATGCAAATATTTAATAACTTAAAAAAGTAAAGTCATTTCGAGTCATATGTCTCAAGTCAAAGTCAAGTCTCAAGTCATGAATACCAAGTCAAAGTCAAGTCGAGTCTTTTATTAATTTTAGTCAAGCAAGTCTCAAGTCCTCAAACTGGTGACTTAAGTCTGACTTAAGTCAAGTCATGTGACTCAAGTCCCCCACCTCTGCCTATTTCCCTCGGTCCCTTGCTGACCAGCCCAGACCCTTCACTTGCCCACTACAACCAGCCACTGGGCTATAGTGGGCCTCCCTTGCCTGCTGAGCTGTTATTTTAGCTAGCGGTGCTCCAACTCAACCTGATTAGGAAGGGCTGCTGATGAGTGCTCTCCCAGAGACCTCTATCTGCTTCCATCACTTCCCCGACCTCAGGCCACTCTCCCTCCTCATCTTCAGGCTGCAGCCCATTGCAGAGCGCAGCTTGCGGGACTCACAAGAATAACATCAAGCACACTGCCTGTATGTTTGTAACTGTTGCAGGTCGTTACCTGAACATAATGGTGGATTCTTCCCCCTCTTTTTTCTGTGGCAAATCCAACTCACAGTACAGTGTGTGCTATTCTAAAAAATTACATCACACGCGCTACATTATGTTTACAGTTAACATGTTTTATATTAGGAATTCCAGAGATTTAATGATTCTAGTAATGACTTGGCAACCTGATTGCAATTCTAGCATCACTTTCAGAAAGTTGCCATCTATGGGTGTCATTGTTTCTGTCCCTGCACAGTTTGTGCATTTTAGCTGGTGGAATTGTTTGCTGGATTTCTAGGCCTCTTTCACACAGGACGAACTCCGATTAGATCAGCAGGGGATCTGTCAGCTAATCCCCTACTGATCAGAGCAGAGCAGGCGGATGACAGGTCTGTGTCTGCTCAGTTCGTGCAGAACAGACATGGACCATATCTGCTCTATGGACCGACAGGTGTAAGCAAACTTGTTGTCCATTTACACCCAACTGTCATCCGATCTGCCTAGACAGAGGGGGATCGAATTGGAGGTAGGCGGGTGTAAACGGACATCGATAGAGGTGAATGAAGGGTCTGATTAGGTCTGCCTAAAAAATTGACAGGATGACCTGATTAGACCCTTCTTGTGAAAGAGACCTTACAGTTCTACTGCTCTGGGTTCATACACCTAGAACCAGGGTGCTAGCAGCATGTTATTTAAATCTTCCTGGAGTCTAGCTTTAAAGTGGTAGTAAAACGCCAGAAACATTTTGCCCCCCAGCAGGTTTAAGTCATAATGTACTAATATGCTCCGCATACTAGCACATTATAGAATAACGGGGAATCAAGCTGCGCTAACTGGAATGAATGATGAGCCGCTAGCACAACAAACGACATAAGTTTAATATATCAAAACATAAAATAAAGTGCAGCACATTATGACAGACTTACGTGGACATGGAGCCCTCCAGCGTAGCGATGTCATGGCTCTGCAGCACTTCCACCTTCACCCAGTGTCCCTTCTGGGTTCACAGACTCCATCTATATGAATGGCCAAGGCTGTGATGACGTCATGTCCACATGTGCGTACGGGAGCCCTGGCTCCGGCACAGAGCTCTGCTGTCCCTTCATAGTGTGTTCCTTCACAGCGTGTTCCTTCAGAGCATGTTCCTTCAGAGCGTGCTCCTTCAGAGCGTGTTCCTTCAGAGTGTGTTCCTTCAGAGCATGTTCCTTCAGAGTGTGTTCCTTCAGAGCATGTTCCTTCAGAGCATGTTCCTTCAGAGCATGTTCCTTCAGAGCGTGTTCCTTCAGAGCGTGTTCCTTCAGAGCGTGTTCCTTCAGAGTGTGTTCCATCAGTGCGTGTTCCTTCAGAGCGTGTTCCTTCAGAGCGTGTTCCTTCAGAGCGTGTTCCTTCAGAGTGTGTTCCTTCAGAGCGTGTTCCTTCAGAGCGTGTTCTCTCAGAGTGTGTTCCTTCAGAGGGTGTTCCTTCAGAGTGTGTTCCTTCAGAGTGTGTTCCTTCAGAGCATGTTCCTTCAGAGTGTGTTCCTTCAGAGCATGTTCCTTCAGAGCGTGTTCCTTCAGAGTGAGTTCCTTCAGAGCGTGTTCCTTCAGTGTGTGTTCCTTCAGAGTGTGTTCCTTCAGAGTGTGTTCCTTCAGAGCGTGTTCCTTCAGAGCATGTTCCTTCAGAGCATGTTCCTTCAGAGTGTGTTCCTTCAGAGTGTGTTCCTTCAGAGTGTGTTCCTTCAGAGCATGTTCCTTCAGAGCATGTTCCTTCAGAGCGTGTTCCTTCAGAGCGTGTTCCTTCAGAGCGTGTTCCTTCAGAGTGTGTTCCTTCAGAGCATGTTCCTTCAGAGTGTGTTCCTTTAGAGTGTGTTCCTTCAGAGCGTGTTCCTTCAAAGCATGTGCCTTCAGAGCGTGTTCCTTCAGAGCATGTTCCTTCAGAGCGTGTTCCTTCAGAGCGTGTTCCTTCTGAGTGTGTTCCTTCAGAGCGTGTTCCTTCAGAGCGTGTTCCTTCAGAGTGTGTTCCTTCAGAGCGTGTTCCTTCAGAGCGTGTTCCTTCAGAGCATGTTCCTTCAGAGCGTGTTCCTTCAGAGTGTGTTCCTTCAGAGCATGTTCCTTCAGAGTGTGTTCCTTCAGAGCATGTTCCTTCAGAGTGTGTTCCTTCAGAGCGTGTTCCTTCAGAGCGTGTTCCTTCAGAGCATGTTCCTTCAGATTGTGTTCCTTCAGAGCATGTTCCTTCAGAGCATGTTCCTTCAGAGCGCGTTCCTTCAGAGCATGTTCCTTCAGAGCGGGTTCCTTCAGAGCATGTTCCTTCAGAGCGTGTTCCTTCAGAGCATGTTCCTTCAGAGCATGTTCCTTCAGAGCGCGTTCCTTCAGAGCGTGTTCCTTCAGAGCATGTTCCTTCAGATTGTGTTCCTTCAGAGCGTGTTCCTTCAGAGCGTGTTCCTTCAGAGCATGTTCCTTCAGAGCGTGTTCCTTCAGAGCGTGTTCCTTCAGAGCACATACTCCAGTGACATCACCAGCTTTATGCTGTGTGAATATCTCCTAAAAAGTGCAAGTTTAAGAGATATTCAAAGTACTTACAGGTAAACCAGATTATAGGCTTACCTGTAGATACAAGTTAAAAAGTGGACTTAACTTCCACTTTAAATTTATAAAAAAGAGGGATTATAATTTGGCTTTAAACATAGCTACTTCCCTCTTAGATGGTTAGCAGATCATTAGCTTTATTCTCATCTGAAATTACAACAGTTTCTCAAAAGAGAACCAGCATAGCTTGATGCAACCTCATCATCATCTCAAAAGCAACTGAAGTAATAGTAAAGGCCACAGACAAGGAAACGATTTCTATGTTGTAGAGCTCAGTGTGGAGTGAGTACTTGTGGGAGTCTGCATGTAACAACTTTGCATAGCGATGAAAATGCCTGCTTCAAGGCTGCTTGTCTCCTTAGCATTTTGCTGCATAAACAGACAGGATTGTACACAAGGTCGACAGGCATTTAAGGATTAAGACAGTATGAGTCTGTCCTTCATTTCCAGTTAGTTATGCGAGTAGAAAAAAACATTGTCTAAGCAAATGATAAATGCTTTTTGTTGTGGTTTGCATTTGCCATCGTGTTCTCTAATAGGATGAAAGTTTGAAAATGAGAATAATTGTCCATTTGTGCCTGCGTATTTTATAATTGACATGTCTGAGAAACCCTTAGAGCTGCAATCAGATTTATATGATAGAGTGTATATGATAGAGTGACTCATCCTTGGGTGCTAAGTGCATTGGGAATGTATTTTCATATATACTGAGGTATACAGGGCTGATTTATATGGGAATGTATTTTTATATATACTGAGGTATACAGGGCTGATTTACATGAGAATAGAGAGTGAAAATCAAAATATAATATTGAGCCTTGAGAACAGGGTCAGATACTGTATCTGCATTGCCAACATAGAAGGGCCTAGGGCAGTAGCAGAAAAACTTTTAGAAATCGTATTCCAGAGCTTTAGTAACGCATCTCCGTGTTTAATGGAAGGATATCTAAATCCAAGAACAAAAATGTAATATATAGCAGCCTATCAGTCCCTAGATGTGATGGCCACTTTAGAATACATGTGATGATGTGGTTTAATGTCCTTGTTAAATACTGTGTACTGCACTGAAGGCAGAAAAAAAGTTTATCTACCTTCTGTAACCCGCAAATCCCCCCAACGCCGTTGTAAGAGAGATGAAAAGAGGAAGACATGTTTGAAATCCAGTCTAGGGTGACAACCACGGCTGCCCCCCATAGTTACGGTGGAGTGAGTGCGCATAGCCACACTAGGACAAGACGTGTTTTATTATCAGGTGAAAATAAAGGAAATAAAAGCCTGAAAAAAATAATGCAGCTATCTCATCTGAGCACTGGTATCTTGCAATTTATTACATTTTTGTTTAGATACTCTTGAAAGGTTTTTACTCTCACTTATACTCTAGTCCAGCTAGATCTCCATTGTCACTGCCCCTGCAAAGGCTGTACGTTTTGTACTATATACTTAAAGTCTGCCCACTCTGGATCTGCACACCTACAACTGAATCAGGAAAAGCAGTTTTTTTGCTGTTGATATATTTAAAGAATTTCTTCAGTGTTCCCAGGGTTTGGTCCCAGTTTACCCTTTCCATCATGGAGCACAATTTGGGAAAGTTTGCCCTTCTGAAGTTTAGGGTTCTAATGTTCCCCTCTTGCCTTGTTATATTGTTATTTACGCTAAAAGCGATCATCCTGTGATCGCTAGAGCCCAGGTTGTCCCTGACTCCTACCTCCGAGATTAGGTCTGGGTCATTAGTGATCAATAGATCCAGGACTGCATTTTCTCTAGTAGGAGAATCCACCAACTGTGACATGTAGTTGTCCTGTAAGGTTTCCATGAATAGACGGGCCTTCTGTGAGTGTGTAGTCCTCTCTTCCCAGTCAATGTCGGGAAAATTGAAGTCCGCTAATATGATGACTGATCCCAGTTTTGCCACTTTACCCAAAAGTGATATAAATTCCAGCTCTACCTCCTCCCTTTGGTTGGGTGGCCTATAGCAAACCCCCACAATTACTTTTCCCTTTTCTTCTTCCCTATGGAGTTCTACCCACACGGATTCTAACTCCATACTCATCCCTTCCGTAATATCACTCCTCTCTATCACCCTTACATTATTCTTGACATAGAGAAATACCCCTCCCCCTCTTTTTCCTGCCCTGTCCTTCCGGTACACCGAATACCCTTGGATATTGGCCAGCCAGTCATGTGAGGGGTCGAACCAAGTTTCTGTTATTCCCACAAGGTCTATGTCCTCCTCATGTACTAACATTTCCAACTCATCCATTTTATTAGCTGGGCTCCTGGCATTTGCATATACCCCTCTCAGTTTTGTGTAAGTTGATAGTGAATGGTGATTATTTTTATTCCTGTTTGGTCTGAGGTTTTCCCGCACAGACCCCCCAATTGATGTTATGGAACTACATTCGTTGCTGACTCTACTACTACCTTCTGTCCTTTGCTCCCTCCCTCCTGACTCTACTTCTGAGCCCCCCCCCCCCCATCTCCTAGTTTAAAAGCCCCTCCAACTTGGTGGCCATCTTACTCCCCAAGAGAGCTGTACCATCCCCATTAAGGTGCAGCCCATCCTTACTAAAGAGCCAGTAGCCGATTGAGAAGTCAGCCCAGTTCTCCAGGAACCCAAACCCCTCCTTCCTACACCAATTCCTCAGCCACTTGTTAAGTTCTAAAATTAAAAAAAAAAAAAAGATACATGCTGAGTCTTTCTTTTCTGTGCTTTCCATAATGTTTTTTTTTTTTCTGGAGCAATTATGGAACCAAATTTCTGGGCATTCCAATTCAGCGGTGTTTGACGGTGTTCAAGGTCACAAAGTTTGATGAGTCAGTTTGCCGCTGGGGGTGCATCTTTGATGATGTGGAGCAATCAACACTGAGCCCCGGTTCACACTACTGCGTGTGCGGGGTTCGCATGTCATGTCGGAGCGCACTGCTCCGACATGACATGCGATCAGCTGTGCGGTGCGAGTTTAGCCATACAGTTTGTATGGCTAAATTCGCATCGCACCCGCAGCAAACACGCACAGGAGGCATTTTTGCTGCCGCATCAGGATCGGATCGCACAGCGGTTCACACTTGTGCGATCCGATCCTGTGCGAACTGCACGATCGCACTGCGATATGCGATCAAACTGGGGGTGTCGTTAAGATTACATTGACACCCCCAGCGGATCGCATATGGCAGTGTGAACTGCCGGGGGTGCGTGTGCGATGCGGGAACAGGCTGCGAATTCGCAGCCTTCCCGCATCGCATCAGTGTGAACCGAGCCTTAATGATGACGAAAGTGGAGTTTTGTTTACCTTCAGCACATGTGGGTTATTTTAATATGGTGGATGGACTTACAATCATTTTGGCTCAGTGATTTGTATTTTACGAATATTTTATTTTTTTTTTAATCACCTTTTTATGCTTATACGGTATATTGTATGCTAATTGAAGTACTACTATTGATATATGTTTAGTGCAGTATTCTTTTAAAGGATGCATTATTTTGTTTTTGGGGTTTGTTTGTAAGGTGAAAGTCACTTTCAAGGATCAGTCCACACAAGACTGTCCACACAGATCTCCCTGCTGCAGTTCCTGAACCATTTCCTGCAAAGTGGTTCTAAAGGTAAAATGTTTTGTACCCTACTGCATCCCCTGCATTAAGGTAAAAATAGTTTCCCATCTGCTAGCCCCCCCCCCTCCAAATACTTACCTGAGTCCTGTATTGATCCAGCGCTGCACCTTTTTGCCAGTCTACTCTCTTCTTACTCTGCTCTCAAAAGCCTGACGGAGAGCAGCGGCATCTATTGGCTCCTGCTGCTGTCAATCAAATCCTGTAAGCAGAGAGGAGGAGTCAACAGACGCACACAGCCCAGTTTGGGATAATGCCCATTGCCCACATATCTGCACTCATAGCAAGCACTTTATGGGGGCAAACACAGAACAGGAGGAGCCAAGATGAGCAGAGAGGGGCCCTAGAAGAGGATGTCTGTGGCTCTGTGGTAAACCATTGTAAGTATAGCAGGTTTATTATTTTAAATTAAAGAAATCTGCTTTTACAAATGCTTCCTTGGAATTCCTGAGTTCCTTAATGTGGTATTAAACCCAAAACCAAAAATGTCATATATTGCAGCTTACCAATTAATAGATGTGTTGGCTGCATTCGTTTTCTTTTCTTTGGCTTTTTTTGGCTTTGTTTTTACCCAGTGATCTGGCCAAGAACACACCTCCTGTATTAGTGAGACACAACTCTGGATGACGGAGAAAAGGAGGCACAGCAGACAGCAGCTTTGTCAGTCTGGGGGGTGGGGGGGGGGGGGAGGGGGAGGGTAATGATAAATGTACTAGCAGATTTAGAACCACTAACAAATCAAAGTCAAAATCCAGCTCACAATTTATAATCAGCTACAGTAAACCATGTGTTTTCCTTTTTGGATAAAGGTTTTACATACAATAAATAAAAGCTGATCATTTTGATCACCCTACCAGAATGAAGTGGTTTGTCTCATCCATGTAAACTGAAAATTTTTGCTGGATAATGTGTGCTTTTGAAAAACAACAGACTTACTTGCTGGATCACCAGATGTAAATAGAAGAAAGAAAGCCTTAAAAAAAGGAAACTAATACAGACATCACATCTAAGAATTAGTAAGCTGCAGTATAATAAATGTTTGCTTTTGGGTTTATTACTGCTTTAACCGACATATACAATACCCAAGGATGCTGAAGATTTTTGGTCTTTCTCCCAAAATATTGTAAGGGACAACACTTTCCCTGAGTGTATGTAGTTTTTTTTTTTTTTTTTTTTTTGTATCTAGTATATTTTCTTTATTTTGTAATAAACTAAAAAGACAATGTTTTTATTTATTTTTTTATTTTAGATAAATATTGAATTTACATATTTACTTTTTTGTTGTTTCCAGCTAGCAGATGGAGCTTTTTTAACATGTTACTAGGCTAATCTTAACTGCTTTACTGAAAAAAATCCTGTTTTTTACTACAGTGTAAAGTAGTGACTGTACAGCTTGTTTAATAACAGTGTAAATTTGCTGTCCCCTCAAAATAACTCACACAGCCATTCATTTCTAAACCACTGGCAACAAAAGTGAGTACACCCCTATGTAAAAATGTCCATATTGGGTCCAATTAGCCATTTTCCCTCCCTGATGTCATGAGATTTGTTAGTGTTACAAGGTCTCAGGTGTGAACGGGGAGCAGGTGTGTTAAATTTGGTGTTATCGCTCTCACTCTCTCATACTGGTCACTAGAAGTTCAACATGGCACCTCATGGCAAAGAACTCTCTGAGGATCTGAAAAAAAGAATTGTTGCTCTACATAAAGATGGCCTAGGCTATAAGAAGATTGCCAAGACCCTGAAACTGAGCTGAAGCACGGTGGCCAAGACCATACAGCAGTTTAACAGTACAGGTTCCACTCAGAACAGGCCTCACCATGGTCAACCAAAGAAGTTGAGTGCACATGCTCAGCGTCATATCCAGAGGTTGTCTTTGGGAAATAGACATACTGTATGAGTGCTGCCAGCATTGCTGCAGAGGTTGAAGGGGTGGGGGGTCAGCCTGTCAGTGCTCAGACCATACGCCGCACACTGCATCATTGGTCTACATGGCTGTCCTCCCAAAAAGGAAGTCTCTTCTAAAGATGATGCACAAGAAAGCCTGCAAACAGTTTGCTGAAGACAAGCAGACTAAGGACATGGATTACTGGAACCATGTCCTGTAATCTGATGAGACCAAGATAAACTTAATGGTTCAGATGGTGTCAAGCATGTGTGGCGGCAACCAGATAAGAAGTACAAAGACAAGTGTGTCTTGCCTACAGTCAAGCATGCTGGTGGGAGTTTCATGGTCTGAGGCTGCATGAGTGCTGCCGAGCTACAGTTCATTGAGGGAACCATGAATGCCAACATGTACTGTGACATATTGAAGCAGAGCATGATCCCCTCCCTTTGGAGACTGGGCCACAGGGCAGTATTCCAACATGACTGTTTATGGAACTCAGTAGCTTCAGCGCATTATACACAATTAAATAAAACAGTGGAATGACAAAGGAAAGCACAGTAGACAAGTAACTTACAAAACAGGTGAAAATTATCAGTTCTTTATCTACCTGTCACATGACCTGTCCTTGCAGTTCTGCACTTGAAATAACTAGTGGAAGGGTATTACATTCAGCTGGATTTGTTCTGTAAGGTTGAAAATGTTTTATCATGCACCCAAATGGTTTCTTCAGTTTAAATGAGTGTCAGGAACAGGCAGTGTTGGGGTAGTTACTCAAAAAATGTAATTAGTTACTAGTTACTTCTGTAAATTGTAACGAGATTACTTTACTAGTTACTGCATTTGAAAAGTAACTTCACTACTTATTACTTTACTTTCCTCTTTCTTAATTGGCCATGTAGAAGAAGATGCATGACACTCTTTCTGCATAGAGTTTATTGTATAAACACAGGCTTTGGGAAACATGAGAACAAAACCTGAAAAAACAGAATAAAACATAAAGTGCAACAAAAAGTCACAAACTTCATCCCTCTCTATTCTTCGAAATAACGATTATATCGCACGGCTTGGGTAACGCAGGAAAGCGCGTTCCTATAGCCTAGTAAAGTAGTGTAGTTACTTCCTATAGCCTAGTAAAGTAGTGTAGTTACCAATATTAGTATTGTAACTAGTTACATTACTTAGTTACCAAAAAAAGTAATGTAGTTACTGTAATCAGTTACTTTGTAACTAGTTACCCCCAACACTGGGAACATGCTAAAGTAATTCATTTACCTGGCTCATATGAACTTCTAGGACTTGTAGTTCCTCTAACTTCTCCCCTTGTGTATCTTACCATCATTTTGCTGTGTGCTATAGAGAAAGTAGCAATTAAAGAAATAAGAGTTCCTGCAGATGCACCAGTGGGTGTAAGTCAAGAAGACAACCCCAAGAATCTGACAGTGAAGGTGAATATAAGGAGCCATGCAGAGATGTATCTCATTAACCTGTTGAATTAGCAATAGTTACTACTGTGCTGGAGAAGACAGGCACAGTATTTGCTTTCATGTCCAACCTGTAGAAATAGATATTTCCAGCAGCTTTGTCTCATTTACAGAAGATATTATTACACCAAAGAGTTTTTACATGGTGCTCCAGAATGGCACAAACAACAGGAATAATCTAATTGGTTTCTCAAATTAAAAATTAGCTGTAACAAAATGGTTCTCAGAAATAAGTGTCTATATGCTGTCTTAGTTGGACACACCAAAATGTCACATTGAGTCTCGTCTTATATATGTAATTTCTTTTGGAAGTTTCTCATTTATTTTAATTTTAGGGGTCAAAATGTGCTATTTCATTAAGCCTCGTACACACGCGTCGAATATCAGCAGGAAATTTTTGTCCGGCGACCGATCCGCCGATTTTCGGCTTGTTAGTATGATGTTTCCCACAACCGACTCCGACTTTTCAGCCGAAAAAAATCTGGTGTGCAGGCTATAAAATATTTGCCCGCCATCAAATCACGGCCGATTTTCGTGCAGTCAGTACAGATTTCGACAGGGAAAAATCTTATGAGCAAGTCTGGGCATGCTCAGAGAAGAAAGAACACAAAGAAAGCAAACCAACACATGACATCACTTCTGAAGTAGAATTTTGTCGGGCGAGAAAATTTGTGTGCAGTCTAGGCACATTCCAACCAACAAAACACCACTCTGGACAAAAGGCGGACGACCGGTCGGCCGATAATCGTTGCGTGTGTACTAGGCTTAAGGCTGGGCTCACACAGGATATGTATGCATTATTTGCATTCTGTATTACTGCATATCTAGTAGCAGTTAGTCACATTCTACTGGATGTACTCACTCAATAATGTTTACAACATTTCAGAGCTTTCCCAAGGCACCTCTATAGTTCCAGTGAGTGCCAGGAAGATAACTCAGCCTTTAAGGCCACACAGGTAGCACCGACACCTTAATTCAATAACCATGGAATGTGAAGATGTTGAGTTTTCAAGAATAGGATGGGAGCTGGGAATGTTGTAGAGCCACCCTGTTCTGGCTACATAATGCCTTCTGTGATGAAAAGAAGTCTGCATAGGTCTTATTCTCCAATGCTACATGTGTGGAATGTTGTTAAATCCCTGGGGGTAGAGTTATTAAAAGGCATTATATGTTGAAGAAAGATGATGTCAAGGGCCCTGTCCCTATTTTATAATGTTTGTTTCAGTTTGACATACAGTATCTCACAAAAGTGAGTACACCCCTTACATTTTTGTAAATATTTTATTATATCTTTTCATGTGACAACACTGAAGAAATGACACTTTGCTACAATGTAAAGTAGTGAGTGTACAGCTTCTATAAGAGCCGGTCCACACTAGCACGACTTGTCAGGCGACTTGTCAGCCTGACAAGTCGTGCTCCCTCGCGGCCCATTGACCGCTACAGGACCCGTTCTAATAGGAGCGACACAAGTCGCTCCGACTTAGAAAAAGGGTCCTGTACTAGTTTGGGTGACCTTGGAGCGACTTGCATAGACTTCCATTATGTGAAGTCCCTGCAAGTCGCTCCGAAGTCGTGGTGCATGGTAATGCACAAGTCGCCCCCGAAGTAGTAAGGAGTCATGTCGCCTTAGTTTGAACCGACTGTAACAGTGTAAATTTGCTGTCCTCTCAAAATAACTCACACAGCCATTAACGTCTAAACCACTGGCAACAAAAGTGAGTACACCCCTAATTTAAAAAGTCCATATTGAGCCCAATTAGCCATTTTCCCTCTCCAATGTTATGAGATTTGTTAGTGTTACAAGGCCGCAGGTGTGAACGGTGAGCAGGTGTGTTAAATTTGGTGTTATCCCTCTCACTCTCTCATACTGGTCACTGGAAGTTCAACATGGCACCTCATGGCAAAGAACTCTCTGAGGATCTGAAAAAAAAGAATTGTTGCTCTACATAAAGATGGCCTAGGCTATAAGAAGATTGCCAAGACCCTGAAACTGAGCTGAAGCACGGTGGCCAAGACCATACGGTGGTTTAACAGGACAAGTTCCACTTAGAACAGGCCTCGCCATGGTCAACCAAAGAAGTTGAGTGCATGTGTTCAGCGTCATATCCAGAGGTTGTCTTTGGGAAATAGACGTATGAGTGCTGCCAGCATTGCTGCAGAGGTTAAAGGGGTAGGTGGTCAGCCTATCAGTGCTCAGACCATACGCCGCACACATCAAATTGGTTTGCATGGCTGTCGTCCCAGAAGGAAGCCTCTTCTAAAGATGATGCACAAGAAAGCCCACAAAAAGATAAACATAATGGTTCAGATGGAGTCAAGCATGTGTGGCGGCAACCAGGTGAGGACTGAGGAGTACAAAGACAAGTGCGTCTTTCCTACAGTCAAGCATGGTGGTGGGAATGTCATGGTCTGGGGCTGCATGAGTGCTGCCGGCACTGGGGAGCTACAGTTTATTGAGGGAACCATGAATGCCAACATGTACTGTGACATACTGAAGCAGAGCATGATCCCCTCCCTTCGGAGACTGGGCCGCAGGTCAATATTCCAACATGATTACGACCCCAAACACACCTCCAAGAAAACCACTACCTTGCTAAAGAAGCTGAGGGTAAAGGTGATGGACTGGCCAAGCATGTCTACAGACCTAAACCCTATTGAGCATCTGGGGAGCATCCTCAAAGGGAAGGTGGAGGAGCGCAAGGTCTCTAACATCCACCAGCTACATGATGTCGTCATGGAGGAGTGGAAGAAGACTCCAGTGGCAACCTCTGTGAAGCTCTGGTGAACTCCATGTCCAAGAGGGTTAAGGCAGTGCTGGAAAATAATGGTGGCCACACAAAATATGGACACTTTGGGCCTAATTTGGAAATTTTAACTTAGGGGTGTACTCACTTTTGTTGCCAGTGGTTTAGACGTTAATGGCTGTGTGTTGATTTTCTTTGAGGGGACAGCAATTTTACACTGTTATATAAGCTGTGCACTCACTGCTTTTACATTGTAGCAAAGTGTAATTTCTTCAGTGTTGTCACATGAAAAGATATAATAAAATATTTACAAAAATGTGAGGGGTGTACTCACTTTTGTGAGATACTGTATGTATATATATATATATATATATATATATATTAACCACTTGCCGACCGCCGCAAGTACATATACTGCGGCGGTCACTAGCCTGTCACTGGCTTGTGAGCCAATAGTGGGCGAGTGCGCGCCCGCTGAGGTGCGCGCCCGCTGAGGCTCGATCCCTAACAAGTCAGTGCGTGTGACCGGCGGACCCGATGTCCGCAGGTCACTCGCGATCATTCGCCGGGAAGGGAGAACGGCAGGCGGCTAATGTAAACAAGCCGCCTGTCATTCTCCCCTGTGTAAAAATGGAGATCAGATGGTTCTACTATGTATATGTTTTTACAGTAGTAGCCATGTCCATTCACAGTTAGAAACACGCCCCTAGGACACACTTAACCCCTCCCTCTCCAATACAGTTAACCCCTTCCCTGCCAGTGTCATTTTTGCAGTAACAGTGCATATGTATAGCACTGATTACTGCAGTAATGTCACTGGTAACCCCAAAAATGTCAGTCTGTCTGATCTGTCCGCTGCAATGTCGCAGTCCCGCAAAAAAAAATCGCAGATTGCCGCCATTAAAAACACCAAAAATGACAAAAATCTTTCCCTTTGTTAGTAAACGCGATAACTTTTGCGCAAACCAATCAAAATACGCTTTTTGCGATTTTTTTTACCAAACATATGTAGCATAAAACAAATTGGATGACAATGTTAAAAAATTTAGATTTTTACATTTTTTTGGGGGGAATTTCATATAAAAACCTGTGAAAAATTTTGTTATTTTTGCAAAATTTACGCTCTTTTTTTGTTTATAGCACATGATCAAAAAATCGCACAGGTGATCAAATACCACCAAAAGAAAGCTCTGTTTGTGGGGAAACAGGACGTCAAATTAGTTTAAGTACAGCGTCGCACGACCGCGCAATTGTCCGTTAAATTCAAGCAGTAAAAAATGGCAAAAAAACCCCTGGTCAGGAAGGGGGTAAAATCTTCCGGGGCTTAAGTGGTTAAACTGTAATTTTCGTGAAACTTGAGGCAAAATATAAAATGTTAATTTGGGGGGTGTTTGAACTGTCCTGGCATTTTATGCCCAATATTAGAAGCTCTTGCCACACATCACCCACTCTTCTAACCACTTGAATACCAAGCCTTTTCTCACACTTTTTGTTTACATGAAAAGTATATATATTTTTTTACCGGAAAATTACTTTGAACCCCCAAACATTATATATATTTTTAAAGCAGAGGCTCTACAGTACAAAATGGTGGGTGTTGCAATATTTTTTTGTCACACAGTATTTGCGCAGAGATTTTCCAAACACAATTTGTTGCAAAAAAACCCCACTTTTTTTAAATGTAATGCACAAATACACTATATATTGCCCAATTGTTTGGTAAAATATATATTTCATATATATATATATATATATATATATATATAAAATATATAAAATATAAAAGATGATCTTATGCCGAGTACATAGCTACCAAACATGACATCAATAGCAAATTATAGGAAGGCGCCTGGCTCTTTTTAAAGATATATCTGAACCTGCTGCCCTTTTAATTGTGAAAACAATATAAAATATGGGACGTAGATGAAAAAGGCGCTGGTGATCTTTTATATTTACTGGAATAAAACTTGTTCAGGGTAGCACGTGTATTAAATATGTATTAAAAGTGCTTATTAGTGAATAAATTATTATAATTAAAGGTAATAGATATATTTTAAAGTGCACAACTCAAAATTAAAAAATATTTCTGTTGCTTATTGGTAAATAAATATATAAATAGTTATATATAAATAAATAGATAAATAAATATATTGTACATGCAACAAGCAAATCAATTATATAAATATATAATATTCCGTGCAGCAAGCAAATAAGAGTGCTTAATAGTGCGTGCATAAAAAACTCATCAAATATAAACAGATATATTCGTGCTCTCCAGTGAAAAATAATTATATAGCAAGTGTCTCTGCAATTCGTGCAAAAAATATGCTCCTTAAAGTGCTTCAGGTGGTGGGGTGTGACACACGTGGCCTCTTACCAGACACAGCACAGTGAGAGGAAAACTAAGAGGAAGCTGCAGATCCTCGGATACGATTCCCCACTACTGAAAGATTTTGTGTACTGCCGAATTGCCCAGTGCCAGGAGGGCACAACTAATAGTAAGGGACCAACTGTATACCTTTTTATTAATTTTCAAATAAAGCATACAATATTTCACTATTGGAGGCTTTTTTTGTTTATCTTTATGCGGACTATATGGTCCATACATGCCTAATGTAGGAGCAGATATCCATCCCAAAAGATATCGAGGAGAGGTCTGATCCACCCAATTAAAGGGATCACAGGCGTTGGGAGTCATTGTGACTCATTGGAAGCTGGTAAGAGGCCACGTGTGTCACACCCCACCACCTGAAGCACTTTAAGGAGCATATTTTTTGCACGAATTGCAGAGACACTTGCTATATAATTATTTTTCACTGGAGAGCACGAATATATCTGTTTATATTTGATGAGTTTTTTATGCACGCACTATTAAGCACTCTTATTTGCTTGCTGCACGGAATATTATATATTTATATAATTGATTTGCTTGTTGCATGTACAATATATTTATTTATCTATTTATTTATATATAACTATTTATATATTTATTTACCAATAAGCAACAGAAATATTTTTTAATTTTGAGTTGTGCACTTTAAAATATATCTATTACCTTTAATTATAATAATTTATTCACTAATAAGCACTTTTAATACATATTTAATACACGTGCTACCCTGAACAAGTTTTATTCCAGTAAATATAAAAGATCACCAGCGCCTTTTTCATCTACGTCCCATACCAAACATGACATGCTTTAAAATTGCGCACGCCCCGAACTTCGCACATTTTAAAAAGCCTTTACAGGTTACGACTTTATATTTACAGAGAAGGTTTACTTATAGAATTACTGCCCTCGATCTGACGTTTGCGGCGATACCTCACATGCATGGTGCAATTGCTGTTTACATATGACACCAGGCCGATGCTTGTGTTCACCTTTGCGCACAAACACAAGGGGACAGGGGTGCTTGAATTATTTTTTTTTTTTTATTATTATTTATTTTGCCTTCCCTTTCATTTTTTTTAACCATGTTTATTGTTATCACAGTGAATTTAAATATCCCCTATGATAGCAATAAGTATTGACAAGTACTCTTTTTTGAAACTGAAGTCATGAAATGTTCGTAGCTTCCGGTATCTTAGGCCATAGAGATGATTGGAGCCATTCTGGTCTCCAATCAGTTCTATGGTCAGCTGACAGAACCACCAGCTGCAGTCTTGGGTCACCCGGTGGGACAGGAGAGCCCGAGAAAACCGTGGAAGGTGGTGGGGGGGCAGTTCCCCCCACTGCTTGTAAAAGCAGTGTAGCAGGCTAATTAGCCGCTAGGATTGCTTTTACATGAAAGCCATCCGCTGGCTGTAAAAAACTATATCAAGATGATGCCTAAATCTGCAGGCATCATCCTTGTATGACCACTTGAAGTCCAGCGACGTACCAGTATGTTGCTGGTCCTTGTTGGGCATATATTGTAAGGTTTTTCTTTTTCATGCAACCTATGGAAACAGATTCCTCCATTCACATTGATCGATGTGGATGAAGAAATCTCTGCCAGAAAGTGTGTGGTATGCCCACTATTAGACCTCACAGCATCCACCCACTTCTAATGATGGGAATACATGCAATGTTCCTTTTTTTTGTTCAGCTCAGGGGAATAAATCTTTATTGGGGACGTAAGGCAGGTACGCTAAACCTATCTGGGACTGCCGCTAAACTACCACTAACTTCCTCTCACACTAACTTGCTTCACAAGTGACACTAATATAGTGATCAGTAAATTATCTGTATACAGTATATAGTGACACTGTGACAGGGAAAGGGTTAACTGGAGTGACAAATGTGTGCCTATGTACTGGTGTCAGTGTAGTGCTTGTGTACTCATTGTCTGATGCTTTCTTCTCTCACGGTGGAACCAAAAAGGGCTCCAGGACAGGAGATTGCATCATTTCTTGTCCCTGTGTTTACATTACACAGGCACAGGACATTCTGAAATTGGTCAGAACCAATCACTAGGTCCGGGCCAAAAATCATTGGTCTGGAATTGATGACTGATCGGTTCTGAACCAAGTCAGCACATTGCGGGGATGGCGGGTGGGTGCGCCCCCTACCCTTGTGCGTGACTAACATACAGTTACGTCAGTTTGCACTGCCGAGCCACCTTGTCGCAGTGATACTGCAGTGGATGGCCAGCAACTGGTTGAAGTAGTATTAAATCCAAAAGAAAACATTTATTATATTGCAGCTTATCAATTCTTAGATGTGATGACTGCATTGGTTTTCTTTTTTAGACTTTCTTTCCTATATTTTCATTTCATTTACCATTGACAGGGTTGCTTATAGTGATCAGCTTATATTTTTTTTATATGAAACCTTTATCTCAGAAGGAACAAAACTGATGTTGTAACTGCTTAAAAAGTATTAGCTGGAGTTTGGCTTCAGTTTATTTAGCGTATCTAAATATGCTAGTACATCTAACACTCCCCTTCCCCCAGACTGACAATGTTGCTGTCCAAATATGCCTCTGTGCTCCTTCATCCAGGGTGGGGGCACTCTAATTCAGGTGGTGTTCTACTGGCCAGATCACCAGGTGAAAACAGAGGGAAAAGAAAAAAGAAATATAACTGTTCACAAAAAGTGATTTGAAATCGCAGGCAGAATCGCTGCATAAACATAGTTACAAGCCAATCGCATCCAGTGTTGTCCTCTTTTCCTGCACATCTCTTCTCCTACGGGTCAGGTCCTGTATTGCCATCTTCATCTTGTACATCATCAGGGGGCAAGCTGTCTCTTCCAGATTCATGCAGCCAACCCCCTGATGACATGCCCTGTACTTCTGTTCTAGATTGCTCCAAAGCCTGCTGGGATGCATGACATGGCTTTCCCAGGAGGCTGCTGCCAGCTGGGCTATGCTATTCTTGCCTAGGCAAAAAAGACAGAAGCAACGGCTTTTTCATTAAAGCGGAGTTCCACCCTGGAATTTTTTTTTTTTTTTTTAAATACCCCCGGGACAGTCAGGGCTAGTGCATTCCACAATGGCTAGCCTCTGATTTGTCCCGGGTTGCACTTACCTGTTAGGACAAATACTTACCTTGAAAACGTCTTGTCCAGCGCTGCCATCTCAGATGTGGGCAGCTTGAAGCCAGCGAGATCCTCTTCGGCGTCCTCTTCCGCCTTCTTCGGTCCCACGATGCCCTGCGCCGGCCCCGCCGTCACTTCCGGTTCGCGCGCGTCATCCCTTCACAGCTTCTGGGCATGCCCAGAAGCTGTTTAGAAGGGGATGACGCGCGCACCCCGGAACTGACGTCGGGGCCGGTGCAGGCGCAATGATTCCTGGGAGCGATGACGTTCAGCTCCCAGGAATCATTGCAGAGCCAGGAAGTGACGACGGGCCGCAGGCCAAGGAAGGAGGAAGAAGGATGTAAGGTAAGTATATTTTCTTCGCTACGAGGTAAGTAAAAAAAAAAAAAATGTGATTATCCATTTCTTTTTCAGGTGACCCGGAGCGAGAAGATGGAGGTAAGTATAAAATTAGGGTGGAACTCCACTTTAAATAAAAAAAGTATTAAAAAATATTTTCAATTATGTGAAAGGAGAGGGGAGGGAGCAAAATTTAGGCAGAAAAAGTGAATGAAGATCAGCTTTAGGTAGAATGCATCTGTAGATTCAGCAAGGAGCTGTCCAGGTTCTGAAACTGAGCAATGTAACACATACAGAAGATGATAAAGAGTACTTGTGTTGTAGATCAGAGTAATATTGGAAAGTCATTCATGGAAGCTAAATGTTACACCTCCACTCTTCTATTTTCTGAAACTCAATAAGGGTCGAGGTCAGGGTTTCTCATCCAGGGTTCTGTGGAACTCTAGGGTTCCTCCTGAGGTTGCTAGGGGTTCCTTGAGCAATGGGCAATTTCTGACTCTCAGATAAGTTTCCAATGACACCATTGTTCCTTTTAGCTCTCTGTAAGGAGGTAATTCTTCTCAATGATGAGAAGAGTAAGGAGCATTCTTCCCACTGGCTGTCACACTAATGTATCATGAGTTGTAGATTTTTCATTTTTAGCAGTCCTCCGAGACCAGAAATTTATTTCAAGGGTTCCTCTGTGTTGAAAAGGTTGAGAAAGGCTTGTCTAGATTTTCATCTTACCAATTATAGTGACTAGTTCTTCCCGGATGATAGAGGCATTTGTTGGAGTGGCAGCATCTTTGCTTTTTTCTTTATGAAAATCATTTCCAAAATGGGGTGATATGATCTTAGGATTGGTGAATCTTTACTGATTATTCTTTCCAGATACCAGGTTCTTAAAGTGATTGTATAATCAAAACTTTTTTTTTGTTTTGGATTGAGTAAGAAAGGTTTAAAACTACAGTAAAGCCCCCATAGACAGAGCGAAATTTCTTTTGATCGATCAACTTGGGTACATTCAGCCTACCCATACGTGATTTAAACTGTCTGTGGCCAGCCTAAGTGCATTTTGCTTTCTTTTCCTATTTGGGTAGTTTTTATTTTAAGCCATATTATACCCAAAACCAAAAAGGTAATATACTGTATTGCAGCTTACCAATCCTTAGATGTGGTGGCGGCATTAGTTTTCTTTTGTAGGTTTTTTCCCTCTGTTTTCACCTGGTAAATGGCCAGTAGAATACCTCCTATATTAAAGTGCCCCCATTCTGGAAGAAGGAGCACAGGTGCACATTTGGACAGCATTGTCAGTCTGGGAGATGGGGATATTAGATGGGCTATCTGATTTAGATACACTCTACACATTGAAGCCAAACTCCAGCTCCCACTGCAGTTACACAAAAAGCTATAGCAACAGTTTTTTCTTTTTTTTTTCTTGTAAGATAAAGAATAAATAACAGCTGACCACTGTAGGTACCCCTATCAGTGGTAAATGGTTTGCCTCAACACTCTTCACTGATTTGTAAGAGAGCCTGTTCTGTTAGTCGCGTGCCGACCGTATACTGTAAATATATGGTAGCAAGGTGGCTCTCCTTCACAGGATCACATACCTACTATGTGATCCTGCACTTCTGGGTCTGGTGACCCCCCTCCTGCTGTGATTGGACACAAAGGGAGCCAATCAGCAGGTCTGGCAGACTCGTACCTGCCGATCGTTCGGGGCACAAGCAGAACGGCGGTCTGCCTATATAAACAAGGCAGACGGCCGTTCTGTCAGTAGGGAAGGTATTGATCCTGTGTTTCTGCAAAGCAGGGAAGGGATCTCCACCTTCCCACAGTGCAAGCAACTCCCACACAGTAACCAAGCACATTTTGTGACAGTGCATATTTTTAGCACTGATTACTGTATTGATGTCACTGGTTCCCAAAAAAAGTGTCACTTACCATGTCGCAATGCCGCAGTCCCACTATAAGGCACTGATTGCCGCAATTACAAATAAAATAAATAAATAAAAATTCCATAAATTTATCCTACAATTTGTAGACGCTACAACGTTTGCGCAAACCAATCAATAAACGCTTATTGGGATTTTTTACCAAAAGTAGAATACATATTGGCCTAAATTGATGAAGAAATTTGGTTTGTTACATTTTTTATTGGATGAGTTTTATAGCAGAAAGTAAAAAATATATATTTTTTCAAAATTGGCAATCTTTTTTTTTTTTTGTTTAAAGCGCTAAAAATAAAAACCACAGAGGGGATCAAATACCACCAAAAGAAAGCTCTATTTGTGGGAAAAAAGGACATAGACTTTTTTGGGTACAGCGTCGCACGACCGCGCAAGTGTCAGTTAAAGTAACCCAAGTAAACCCAGGTAACCCAGGTAGGTGTCAGGTAAAGTAAAGTATACAGCTGCATCGCAAAAATGGCCTGGTCAAGAAGGGGAATAAACCTTCCAGAGCTAAAGTGGTTAAAAAAAAAAAGATTTACTGGCCAAATCACCAAATGAAAATAAAGAAACCAAAGCCTAAAAAAGACAACTAAAGCAGCAATCACATCTATAAATTGATAAGCTGCACTATAATAAATGTTTGTTTTAGAGTTTAATACAGCTTTCACTTCCCATCCAACAGATACTATAGAAAATGAAGGGAATTCATCACATAGACAGTCATAACCAAAACAAGTGTCCTCATTGGAAGTATTACCCCACCTTCAATTCTGGTGAAAACTCCAAAATATTGGATCTTCTATCACTTTCTGTTTTGGTTACATTAATTAAAGTGGTTGTAATCTCTTACATATTCCCAGTGAAGTAACTGGTATCAGGTGATACACAAAGATGAAACAAATCCTCCTGCATACGTTGTACCTTTTTATCTGCGGTCTTCTCTTCTCTACATCCATTCAAAGTCAGAATATATAAAGCTTGTCTGAGCTTTCAGAAACAAGGGGGCAGAGAGATGAAATTACACACTACAGAGCTCAGTGAGGAGAACTCTGAGAGCTGATTGAAGGGAAGGAACACCCTCCCCCCCCCCACTTCACACAGGAACAGAGCTGAGGCTGTCAATCAGCTGGAGCGCCCTCCCCGGTCACCTTTTTTCTCTTGGTGTCAGGAAAACTTGTCAGAAGTGATTCTTGCTGATATCAGAGGAACAAAGATGTAGAGAGAAATGACACCTAGTGCTCTTAATTGGGACAAGTGCACACTATAGTGGGATAGGCTTTGTTCATATCTCATGTCTGAGGTTTACAACCACTTTAAAGTGAATGTAAAGTTTCATTTTTTTTTTATTTTTTATTTTTTTAATAACAGAAAAAACCAAACCTGTTAGGCCCCTTTCACAGAGGAGAGTACGTCGGCATACTCTGTTTTTCTCAGCGGGGGATCGATCCGCCGATCCCCCGCTGAGCAGGCGGATGGCAGCTCTGTCTCCGCGCTGTGTGCGGAGACAGAGCTGTCAGATCCCCGCTGTTCTCTATAGGGGAATCGGATGGGAACGGACCATCTGTCCGTTCTCATCCGATCCCATCTGATCCGATCCACTGGACAGATGGAAAATAGGGTTTCCATCCGTCCGGATTTGATGGATCGGATGTCAGTGGACATGTCTCCGCTGACATCCGATGCCCCATAGAGGTGCATGGGGCATCCGTTCAGATCCGCCTGAAAAATGGACAGGTGGATCTGAACGGTCCGCCTGTGTGAAAGGGGCCTTATACTTGCCTGCTCTGTGCAGTTGGTTTTGCACAGAGCAGCCCCGATCCTCCTCTTTCTAGGCCCCTCTTCACTTTCCTGTCCCCTCCCTCCTGTTGAATGCCCCCACAACTTGCTTTGGGGGCACCTGAGCTGAGCCAAAGCTCCCTGTGTCCATTCAGACCCGGAGCTGCGACTCGACCCGCACGCTCTCGCTCCTCATTGGCTCACTGAATTTGATTGACAGCAGCGGGAGCCAATGGCGCTGCACTGCCGTCTCAGCCAATTAGGAGGGAGAGTCTCGAAAAGCCGAGACACTCCTGCAGCATCGCTGGATCAAGATGGGCTCAGGTAAGTATGGGGGGGTGGGGTGCATTAAGATAAAAAACCTTCTGACTTAACAATCAGTTTAAAGAGGTTGTAAACTCAAATTTTTTGTTTTTTTTTCTTTTTCACCCTGAAAGAGAAAAGCATAATGGGCTAGTATGCATCGCATACTAGCTCATTATGCAGTACTTACCTTAGAACGAGCCCCCGCCGTGCCGACCGCTCACCTCTGTGACGGGCGACATGTTCAGTCGCCCGTCTTCCGGGATCGCGGCATCCGGCCATCTGATTGGCCAGAGCCGCGGTGACGTCACTCCCGCGCACGCGCGCGGGAGCCGACGGTCACGGCACGGGACTCTGAAGGAACGGCACCAGAGGCCGTTCCTTCAGAGTGCATGCGCCAGTGACGTCACTGGCTGCATGTAAGGTAAATATCTCCTAAACGGTACATGTTTAGGAGATATTTACAGTACTTATAGGTAAGCCTTACCATAGGCTTACTTATAGGTAAAAGTGTCAGAGGAGGGTTTACTTCCTCTTTAGGGCAACTAAGGAAAATCAGTCTTTGCAATGAGGAAACAGACAGCAATAAAAACCTCATAGGGGTTTATACCTTTCTCGCTCTACTCAAATCTAAAAGTGTATTTTTTTTTTTAAAACACTGATATAGATTTTTCCTTGCAGAAATATTCAGTGTATTCATAGGTCCATAGCTTCAAAAACACTTGTTATCATTTTTCTACTGAGAAAAAAGCAGATTGGAGGTTTTCCAGGAACTGGCACAGGGAAGGTAGATTTTGTTGATTTCAGTTTTGCAGGATTGTTTTTTTTTTTTTTGCCTATCGCTGACAAGATAAGTGCCAGCTGAAGTGTGATTTCTAATGATAGAAGATCCTTTTCTAATAAAGGCAATAATAGGCATCCTGTGCTGCCCACTTTCATTAGAGGCAAGTACGTTTTAAAAGTTTCAAATGAGAGACAGGCTCACATTGAAATACATGTAAAGGCCCCTTTATGACATTCTAAACAGCCAACAAATCCATTTACTATGTGATTCACAAGTCTCATAAAGTAAATGAAATACTTTCTTTACCTTCACTGACTGAGGCAGATCCTCCTTCATTTGTGTCTCACATGCCCCCCTTCCAGACATTGCAGGGCATAGAGGGAGGGTTTGAGTAAATGAGGCAATGCTGCCAATTCACAAAGCAGTGGGCAGGACTAGGTGCTGATTGACAAGCTAAAGGCTTGTGAATAAACAGCGACAATGCTGATAGCCACACCCCCCTGCAACGTTTTTTTCATCCAACTGTAGTGCAAGCAAGCACAGCCTACATGAGAATGGCAACTCTGCTCTGAATTCAGGAGCAGTGCAGCATTGTTGCCACCCTATCAAAGTAAACTGCTGTAGGTGGACTACAATGGCAGGATCAACTTGTATTTGTGAGGCTTTGCAGGAGGACTGGGAAAAAAAATAGATGCAGATGCATCTTAAAGCTGCAGTTCATATTTTTTTACAGGGAGTCTACTTTAACCCCTTGGTGCCAGCCTCTTAAGGCATTCCGGGAGGCAGGGCGGGGCTTGTGACCATGTGACCGCTGTGTTTGTCTGTCACAGGATGGTAAAACTCCTGATCGTAAGAAGCGATCAGGAGCTTTTTGTGAGCCGCTGGTCACTGTGCATGAGCGCGCAGGGTACACGTTCTTGGCACAGTTCTATCAGCGCTAATGCATGAAAAAATGCGGCCCCTTGACACCAAGGCCCGGCCGCCGAGAGGTTGCATATTTGCATGTGGTCGGCGCCTAGGTGTTAAAGCTGAACTCCAGCTTTCCATACAATTTACATAGTTTGTTTGGGCCAAACTGGCCCAAATGGACTATGTCCCTCACTAACATGTGAGGCCACTGGATGTGTTTTATAAAGTGCATGTACCTGAGGCTACAAACAGCATACTGCACTGTGTTCTGGGGTCCAGCTGAGGCTTCCTGTCTCATACCTGGAACATATTAGTGTCTATCTGATCGGCACTCAGCCATTCATAGAAAGCAATGTATTCTAGCAATGAATACAAAGCTTCCTCTGATTGGCTGAGTCAGAAAGAAGTGCTGATGATGTCACAAATACAAAGCTTCCTCTGATTGGCTGAGTCAGAAAGAAGTGCTGACGATGTCACAAATACAAAGCTTCCTCTGATTGGCTGAGTCAGAGGTCATAACATCATCAGCCCTTCTTTCTGACTCAGCCAATCAGAGGAAGCTTTGTATTCATTGCTAAAATACATCACTTTCTCTGAATGCCTGAGCTCAGGTAGACTCTGTTGTGTTCTGGGTATGCTGTTTGCAGTTTATACAGCACATCCAGTGGCCTCACATGTCAGTGAGGGATAGTTTGTTTTGGCCAGCTTGGTCCAAAATAACTATGTAATGTATATCAATAGCTGGAGTTCAGCTTTAGGTTTCTATATCTGCACTCCTATCAGTGTAACTGTTGGATGAACTGTATCTGCAAGATTGGGAAAAACCTTTCTATGCCTTTAGTGATACACCAAGCTGTGTGGGATCAGAACCTCATTGCAGAAAGATTTTACTGCTGGAGTCCCCAAGAGATATCAGAAGCCAGCAGTTGACTCAACCCTGCAGACACATTAGATTTAAAGATCATTTTAGGAGTTGGTTTAACCACTTAAGCCCCGGAAGATTTTACCCCCTTCCTGACCAGGGCCTATTTTGCGATTCGGCACTGCGTGAATTTAACGGACAATTGCGCGGTCGTGCGATGCTGTACCCAAACGAATTTGACCTCTTTTTTCCCCCCACAAACAGAGCTTTCTTTTGGTGGTATTTGATCACCTGTGCGATTTTTTGATCATGCGCTATAAACAAAAAAAGAGCGTCAATTTTGCAAAAATAACAATATTTTTCACATTTTTTTATATGAAATTCCCCCCCCAAAAAAGTAAAAATCTAAATTTTTAACATTTTCGGCCAATTTGTTTGATGCTACATATGTTTGGTAAAGAAAAAATTGCAAAAAGTGTATTTTGATTGGTTTGCGCAAAAGTTATCGCGTTTACTAACAAAGGGAAAGATTTTTGTTGGTTTTTTTTTAACGCGTAATGGCGGCGATCTGCGATTTTTTTTGCGGTACTGCGACATTGCGGCGGACAGATCGGACCCTTGACTGACATTTTTGACACTTTTGGGGTTACCAGTGACATTTCTACAGTAATCAGTGCTATACATATGCACTGTTACTGTAAAATTACACTGGCAGTGAAGGGGTTAACTTTTTTTTTGAGAGGGATGGGTTATGTGTGTCCCTAGGGGCGTGATTCTAACTGTGATTGGCTGTGGCTTGAGTTGTATGAACAGTGATCAACGGTCCTACATAGTAGAACCGTATGATCACTATTCATACACAGGGGAGAATGACAGGCGGCTTGTTTAAACAAGCCGCCTGCCTTTCTCCTGCTCTAACGTACGATCGCGAGTGACCGGCGGACATCGGGTTCGCCGGGCACACGCGCGGGGGGTCCGTGACCGCGCGGGAGCGCACCTCCGGCGGCGCACGCTCGCTCCCTAGACCCTCACAGGCTAGTGACGTAGCCCTACATCGCTTTGCCTGTGAGGGGCTGACTGCCGACGTAAATCGTCGTGCGGCGGTCGGCAAGCGGTTAAGGGTAGCTCCAGCCAAAAAAAAAATGTTTTACGTTTTTTGGATAGCATAGGGAAGGGTTAGCATCCCTGTAACATTTTTTTTGCTGTCTGTACCCCTGTTTAGAAGATTTTACCTCACTTTCTGTCCCTATGACAATTGGATTTTGAGAATTTTGGCTTGTTCTGGGAACAAAGATTGGTGATAAAACTTCACTGGGGACACCTTTTTCCCATGATAACTCTTACAGGAGTGAATTTCCCTTCCTAGGGGTAGATTTCCCATCACTTCCTGTTGTTTCCCTCCACTTGTAAGTAGGAGTCGTTTGTAAGTCAGATGTTTGTAACCCGGGGACCGCCTGTATTCTGTATTAGGATTACGTTCTGGAAGGCAAAGTACATCTGGATATGTTTGTCTTTGACTGTGTGCACAGATTCTTGGAATACTATGTGTTTAGCGCTAATGTGAGAGTGCCTTATGTGCTCTCTACCATCTGGATTGCTGCACTCATTATTATCAGACATGCATATTGTCTGTATCCTCTCCTGAATAATTAACAGGACCAGACAAGATGGGCTTGCAAACAAGGCCTTTAAATCTGACTTCATCCTAATTAGGAAAGAAAAAATGTGCCGACACGCCTTTGTGTTTCAATGCACATTTTATCTTCAGCTCCCGTTACTAAATATGCATGAATACACAAGGTGTGATAAACACGAGCATGTATTTGCAAACAGTTTTGTTTTTTTTGCATAGATGGGTCTATATCAGGCTCTGAAATGTTTGTTCTCAATAAGTGTGTCACATCTGGAAATGTAGATAGCAGTTACTTTGTTTTATATGGAAAAATCGGGGTTGGAGGAAGTTCAGCCAGCTTTTTCTTATTGATTTATTGAACTATTTAGACACATTAAAATGAAATATTATAAATTTTGTGATTTAAAGTGGACGCATTATTAAAATTACTATTTCACATGGCTTGGTGAGCAATATTTCAACGTGTCCAAATCACATTGTTTTGCGTAAATAGTATACATTTCTTGCCATGAACTGAAAAAAAAACACTTCTTGGCTCCCTCTTGTTACCTAAAACATAGGCTAAGGTCACATGGTGTCAAAGAACTCTAGCACCCTCCTAGATAGGTGCTAGGTAGTGTAAATAGTTTGCTCTGTCTGCTTATCAGGGGAGCAGCAGGCAAAGCATAGTCTGCTCCATCTGCTTATCAGGGGAGCCTGATCAGTAATTATGCCTGTTGCATGTGTCCATGTGTGATTCCTCTGGTCTGAGGGAGTGTCCCCACTGTATCCAATAGAGGAGCATGTAGGACAGTGGAGCAAACCCAGCCAGTGACACACAGGCTTTTATGTTTATCCCAGTGGGTTGGCACAACAGTGGTGCATCCTGGGATATGTTATAAAAGCCAAGGGCACATGTGACAGGGGGTCTTTTTGCGGGAATCCAGGTCCCAGGAGGAGGGTGATGGCTGTCTCTCCTCCTGTCTGTATGGAAGGTGGTCACAGGCCATTGGCCTAGTGAGCCAGAAGTGTGGTGCTGAGCCAGGAGGTCCAGTGGATACTGACGAGTGGGGAAGGCAGAGCAACCTTGGGAAAAACAGTGTCCGTGAGTACCGGGAAGCTTGTCAGGGGTCTGCCCAGGAAGGGGACCACTCCAGTGGACAGTCAGTGGACAGGGGCTAGCACGCACAGAAAGTGAGAAAGGGGGTGCCAAGTTAGGACCCTGAAGAGGATCTAATTCAGGATCATATTCATTATCTTCACTTCAGTGGCAAGGTGAAGCAGCGGCCTTGCCACACACACTACAGTCAGTTGTCCTCAAGATTTGTGCGTGGTTCATGGTTGGAGTGTCCCACTCGTCCCTTCTCCCATCCCGGTTCTAAAATAAAACACAAAAGCCAAATCCCCTGGACTGTTCATTGCCTGAGCCAAGTGTCTAAAGTGATAAGTTTCTACAGACTGTTGCTATGGGTAACCCAGGGGAATCCAGAAATTGCAATTCTCAGAAGCCCTCTAGGGGGCAATGCTACAGAACATTGCAGGTGTTTTAAGTTGTGAGAGGCTGCCAAGTGTCTACTGTTTCCAATGAGTCCCTGTCTAGTAGATGTGGAGTGAGATGAGCTGATAAAGCACAAGTGCACTTGTAACACAACTAAGCAGTCTTAGGCAGCACATACATTCATTTTTTTCAACCAGTGGGATGAAAAAAAAACCCAAATGACCCGATTCCCTCATCTACACATTCAAGGCGGGTGGGAGAATCACTTCCAAAAAGCTATTGTGTTCTGATGGTGGGGAGACTTCCAATCCAATCTCAGAATACAATGCTCAGAGCTGCTAGCTACAACCGGCAGCACTGATCGTGCTGAAATTGTCCAGCAAGCTGGTTTTACATCGGTAGATCGACTTCTGTACAACCAGCCTGCCCATACATGTATCAAAATTTGTCCAATCATTGCTGAACCAGCTGAATGTCGATTGCTGTATGGCCAGCTTTAGCCATATATTGTAAGAAGCAAAAATGGCTGCACCCATGTACATGTATAGTTGCAAATTATACATAGATATATGATTTCTAAAATATTAGCATACACTGATAATATTCTATACATTTGAAAATGGTATGGTTTCTGCGCTAGGATTTGTAGTAAGGCTGCAGCCTACCTCTTATATCCCAAAGGGATATGAAATAAATTAAATTTAAACAGAAAAATAGGTGGCGCTGCCTAGAAGTGTGAGAAATGCTGGAATTGGTATGAAAAAAGTTGTGTGCACGGTGCTCAATGTGCTGTGGGAACACAAAATAAACACAAAGATAAACCAAAACCTCCTATAAACATACAAATTGTGTATATAATCCTATGATCCAAACACCAGATATCATTGCACTATAATCATATAAAGTGCTCAAGGTCCAAAAAAAAAAAAAAAAGACACAAAATGAATATATTGACTAAAAATATGTGACAAGATAAATATTATTTAAAGTGCTTTAAGTGCAAAAACAATAATACATCAACTAACAATTCTAGAAGTTCAAAAAAGTTCATGAATCCATATAAAGTGACAGGTGCAAAAATAAGTGCAAATAAACGCAATCTCTTGGTGTTAATCCATGCAAGTGAATCCAGTTGTGTTCTCCCCTTTTAGGCCCACACTTACCAGCAAATGGAGCCCCTACGGGGTCACAGGTAACCACCAAACAGTGGGATATCTCCCTCACCACCTTTATGCACCGGGTCACATGAATAAGAAATGAGATCACCAGCCAGACTACGATATATATCTCTTTTTCCACTTCAGTTCATTAAATTACTGGGGACACCCATCTTAGGTTTTTGGAAAGAAAGGCATCTCATAGTGTGATTCCATATAAACCAGTTTTATTAGTATAAAAAATATATATTGCACTTACAAACTAGCAAAGTATGCAGGCCTTCAATGCAGATCAAACACTCGGCAAGCGGTATCCGGAAAGCAATGCGCTCCACGGACCGGGAGTTTGAGGCCGGAAATGACGCGATGGCGCTCTACGTGTTTCGTCAGAATGACTTCATCAGGAGAGGCAAAATTTGCGTTGATCTTATCCTATTTATACCCTGTGGTTGCCCAGCAACAAAGACAGCAACTAGTGTGTAATAGCAGCTGTAACCAGAAGGTAAAGAATCCAAGGGTCAACCCAATCCGGTGTACTAATACACTTGATATTTAAATTGAGATTAAAACGAACAACTACTAGGCATTTCCACATTGTGTAAATATCATACGATTTAATTAGTCTTATGGAGTCTTCATGCTAATATATAAACCAAACATAAAACATAAAAGACAAAAACTAAGAACAGCTAGTCCTGCAAGGAGTACGGTACCTTGATGGTCTTAACATGTTTCATTCCCATGACTAACCTCCGAGGGGGATGAAACATGTTGGGGGTGTGGCCTGGCTGGAGCCCAGTCTGAGGTTGCCACTTAAACACTCATTTCAGCATCGATGTGCATCCACAGAGGGTGATACACCATTATTTTGATTTTCAACACATAGGAAGATCCGTTTGGATTTTGGGACTTATTATTGTTACAGATGTTATGTATATATGATATGGGACTTTATGGTGGGCATTATTTAAATGTAGTATCACAGCGCTGTCTCATATTCTAATTTTAGGTGTGATGAATATGGTGATTGAAATTGGTATATGGCTATGCATAGTTACATTGGTCCAGGTTGGATGAACACAACTATGTATAAAATTCCATACCTGGAATTTTTCTTTAGGCATCAATGTCAAGTATCGGAGGTATAACAGAGGTATAGCCCGCAACCCTGTGGAATGTCATGGCTGATTACACAATAACCATTCTGTACTAAAGCACACATAGTTCACTCAACAAATTCTGTAAATTCCCAATACATTCCTATTAATGTGGGAGCCTCAGTTTATAGAGCTTGCCTCCATGAAGTTCAAATTTATTGCCATTGATAAAATCTTTGCTTACCTTTGATAAAACCAAAGGAGGAACACAAAACATTTTACAAAAATAGACCTTTTGGGTTCATTTTGTAAACATGACTTTAAAAATAGAGGAATTTAAAGCCCCGTACATACGTACCGAGTGTCGGCCGAACGATCGGCCGTCTTTTGTTCGGTGCTGTCCTGTCGGCTGAAAACTGCAAAAGACTGCACATGAATTTTGTCAGCCAACAACAGCCGACTGCAGAAGTGATGTCATGTGATGGTTAACTTTCCGTGTTTTTTCTTCTCTGAGCATGCCCAGTCTTGCTAATCGGTTGTTTGTCGGCCGAATTCTGTACTGACTGGCGAACAATCGGCCGTTCTGGTGTTGGCCAACAAAAATTTTAATGCCTGCACACCCGATTCTGTTCGGCCAAAAATGCGCTGTCGGCTGTCGGAAGCATCATACTAACAAGCCTACAATCGGCCGATCGGTCGTCGGCCGAATATTTACGGCCGACAATCGCTACGTGTGTACGGGGCTAAACTTTCAATTTTCTTTAACTACAAGTTAAACTTTAGGCCCTTTAAGCAGAAAAAAACGATGAAGTCCACTCCTATATTCATTAAAAAAGTTAATATATTGTTAAATAAAAGTAGTAAAAATTACTAAATATGTATTTATATAGGTTTTCTGTAATTCCTTGCACAGAAACACTCAGACTGGCCAAGGCAGGGTTGACTTTCGAAGGCATTAGGGCTGTACTATGTTTCAAAATACTGTCAACTTTTTTAGAGGTGGAGAGGACAATAGGATGCCCTTTATGCAAAAACTGGCCATGCGGGAGATCCGAACAGAGAGAAAGAGACTGACTGGAGTAGCGGAGTGTACCGGGCTGGAGGAGGGGGGAGCGCCGTCCGGGTGTACGAGCACACAGCCCGACCCTGCACGGGGGAATTTTACATGCAAAGGAATCTGAACATTGGATGATCTGACTTCTGTAAATGTTGAATCCAAGCATTAAAGAAATATCTCAGGCATAGCTTTTTTGGCTCCATTGGATGAGCATTTGTTTAGCAAGTCCACTATTCCTTGGCTAAGAGGACATTCCTGCATATTAAAGGGGTTTTTCCAGTTCCTGATGGGATTGTAAACAAGGTCCATGTTCTCAGGATATTTGGTGAGCACATACAGCAAATTAAATCCCAAAGGGATTTGGAAAGCGGGGAGAGGGATGTTGCGATACCAAGAAAGAGTATAAGGACAGGTGTAAATACAAAAGATATATAAAAAGTCTAATCTTTATTAATGAACCCCAATTAGCAAAACTGACATTACATGGCATCAGATACAAAAGTACAACAATCGTTAAAAATACATACATTACAAAAGATTTAATCACATAAGATATCTATATGGCAACACTCAAGTATATGGACTCCAAATCCCTACGCGTTTCAACTGAGAGTCTTCTTCTGGGGGTACATTTGTCCAGAATTTCTGGCCATATATCAAAGTGGAATATAAGACAAAAATTCTTGTTTGATAAAAGATATCTATGGAGCAATGACTGCAAACGAGTGGTATGCAGGGGGACACCCAGGCACTGGGACCCAAACCAGAAACCACAAGGGACTGAGGCACAGATGGATGAAGAGGATCCTTAGTAGGGATCAAATGCTGTATATCAGCTGGCTCACTATTGTACAGAGTAAGGGAAACCTAATTTGAAGGATCCCAAAAACATCCCAATATGGGGGGCAGAGCAGAAACTGGTCTGATCCTATAATCTGGTCCAAAGGGAAAACCAGCTGTGTTTTACCCGCACAGCATGCACTCCCTCCCTAAGCAAAAGGGGAAGCACATACATATCTTGGTGGAGGAGCACTGTCACTGATTGCAACAGTCACTGGAGGTGGATTCACCATTTTTTCCTGAGCTTTTTTCTGAACTCTTTGTTTACATTGTAATTTGGTGTGCGTTATGACACCTACATATTACAGTTTATTTATAGGCGTTTTTCAGGCGTTTTTTGCAGGTGTTTGGAGGAAGGCATTGACATCTAACAAAAACGCCTGTAATCTACCCAAAAAGAAGCTCATGTACTTTTTGCTCAAGGCGTCGGAACGCTCAGATGTGAACAGGGGTCATTGAAATGAACAGGATTTGTCTTGTTGGACGTTTTTTGAGCTTATCCTTATGTCTCGTACACACGCAACGATTATCGGCCGACCGATCGTCCGACTTTTGTCCAGAGTGGTGTCTTGTTGGTTGGAATGTGCCTAGACTGCACCCGAATTTTCTCCGCCAACAAAAATCTACTTCAGAAGTGATGTCATATGCTGGTTTACTTTCCGTGTGTTTTTTCTTCTCTGAGCATGCCCAGTCTTGCTCATCAGATTTTTGTCTGCCGAAATCTGCACTGACTGACGGAAAATCGGCCGTTGTGTTGATGGCCAACAAATATTTTATAGCCTGCACACCAGATTTTTTTCGGCCGAAAAGTCGGAGTCGTGTGTCGAAAGCATTATACTAACAAGCCGAAAATCTGCCGATCGGACGTTGGCCGAAAATTCCCGGCCAATAATCGATGCGTGTGTACGAGGCATTAGAGCTGAATAACGCCCAAAAAAGGCCAAAATGCCTACATGTGAACGTATCCTTACTGTTGATTACGGACTATCATAGAGGATTGGATATTCATTTTTTAGTTTGTTTTTGTGTTATGGTCACACTCATTTATTCATTATTATAATTTTGTTACTTATCATATGTCATTTATTTACTAGCGCTGCACTTGTTTTTTGTGTCAATAGGATGCCCCTATCACATTCTTTTGTGGCTACATTGTCCAAATAGCATTCTAGGGGCAGGTCACTGTATAAGTAGTTTTTGTTATTCAGGTCACTGAATAAGTAGTTTTATTTAGCTACAGTGGAGATAAGTTTGGTCACTGCAGAGGCGTAACTAGAACCTTCAGGGCCCCGATGCAAGAAACCATGAAAGGCCCCCTGGAACCCTGGCCGGGGCCCTTCCCTTCAAGCCTGGGGCTCTTCCCACTGATCCTGGGGCCCTTTATTCTCTCATTATTGGGCCCTTTATTACAGTCCTGCAGCGGGAACCTTTCACAAGTTCTGCAGTGGGCCCCCTTCCTGCCATCTTGGCACCTCCACACAGTGGTGGAATGCCAGGGCCCGGTCGCAAGTGTGACCTTTGCGATCCTGGAAGTTCACCCAGTGGTGTCAGCAGTTTTTATTTTTTGATATTTAAGTTGTATTATTTTTTATCATTTTATATTATTTTGTTTACAATGCAACTGACTATGACTCTGTCCATTCAGAAAAGGAAGGAGCTGGTAAATTACATATTTACCGACCCCTTCCTGGGTCTCTATTGTAACACATCCCCTGCAGCAGCCGGCAGGAGAGGGGAGGGCGGAAGGCAGCAGCACAGTGGGGGGGGGGGGGGGCAGGGGAGCACACAGGGGCCCAGAGACAGCAGAACACAAGTGAACTGGATAGGAGAAGTGGCGGGGGCAGCATACAGAGGAACCAATCTCATCTATTTCCCTCCTGCAACTACAGGAGGAAAAAGGAGGACAGTGATTTCTCTACATGCTGCCCCCGCCGCCCCTCCTATCCAGGTGTACAGTGGAGCCGCACAGGCCCCCTGGAGCATGGGGCCCGGTTGCAATTGCAACCCCTGTAGTTACGCCCCTGGGTCACTGACCTGGCTATTCTGACGGCAGGGGGGTTTGGATCACAAGAAAGTACAGAATTGCAAATTCTTTTGTAGGTAAACAATTCCCAAATTGAATGAATGTGACTGTAAATATCCGATCATCCAGGTTAAAGTTTGTTTTTTGGTAAACTTCTTACAATTTATTCTATGATCTACAGAAAATAGTTGTACAGAGATTTTACTTTTTTTTTTCCGAAATGAAAGAAAAGGGTCCATATGTTTCACCATTCCCTCCTTCTCCTGCATCCCAGCAGCAATGACCCACAGCATGGTTTCATGTGCAGTTTGAATCCCATTTTGATTAATTGCATCGGTGAGATCATTGTAGCGTCTTCAACTAGGCTGAAAATAGCGTTGTGCTTGAGTTGCTCTTCCAATCTAGCAAGACTAATAGAAAAATAAATATGTTTAGGAGAATGTTTTAAAGGTTGCTGTGTGTGCAGGGAGGCGTGGGCCAAGTACAAACTTATGTTTAGGGAAATTGCGGCCAAGGCTTTGTTCCTGTCTTTTCTATCGGCTAATACACATTCTACTTGGTTATGGTTTTATGCGTTTTATTTTATTTTTAAGAGGCTATGAAACATTTTAGAATGTGTTACTAAGGAAAAATTCTGCAAAGCACTACTTCCACCTAAAGTGGCTATAAAACATAGGCCCTGTGCAGTTTGAAAAACAACAACTTATAGAAAAGTCTTGTAAACCTATATTAGCGTAATAGGCTAATGTAATTTTAAACATTGCTTTTAATTTTTTTCAGCTGCAGCTTTCAGTAACATAATGCCTGGTGATCCTGCCATGGAGGTCCTTATTTAGTCATTTTTCACTTCTAGGGTGACAACACTCTTTTCCAGTTGTCAGGTAGGGACAACTTGCCCATGTTTTGCACTGTTACTGATAGGCATGCAGCGCCCCCTCATGGCTGGAGGCCAAACTACTTCACCGGGGCTCCACATTTGGAAGCATAGCTATCTTTCCCATGCCAGTGACACCTGTCCTGGCACTGACTACAGAATATTTTTGTGGCTGGCACTCAGTGGAGCCAGTTCACACAGGTCCAGGGCGGTCGAGGTCTGCATTCTAAAAGGGTCCTGTGGGTGTTTGGGTCCAGATCAAGTGCAGAAATTGGGACCCGATTCGCACCTGAACCGGTGAACAGAAACGCACCAGACCCCATGCTGGAAACCATGGTCGCACAGATGTGAACCCGGCCTCAGATTATACTGTGTCTGCATTAGGGATCGACCGATTATCGGCAAAGCCGATATATATATCGAGGGCCGATCTGCACTTTCCCTGATATATTGGAATCAGCCCTGGAGGTTACCGATATTGGCGATACTTCGGGAAAGTGCTGTACCGGAGTGATGCATGCAGCTAGAGGCATCATCACGGTACTGGCGTCCATAGCCGATGGTCGGCTGTCTTGTAATGAGTCTGACAACCGATGTCGCTGAGAAGCTGCTCGGCTGTCATTATAAGGAGTGGGAGGGGACATCCCCCCCCCCTCCCGTCGCCTTCTGTGGCTCGCCTGGGTCTCCTGTCCCACCAGGATACCCGGGCAAACAGTCTGCATGGCCACGAAGACCAGGTCAAAGCCGCATTTGGCTCTGGTGGGGTCTCCATGCAAAAACCCGGAAGTGATGTCATGACATCACTTCCAGGTACTGGCGCCAGAATAAAAAAATGCTTTTAAGTGCAGAGGAGGGGTTTGGGGTCTTTTAGACCTCCAGATCCCTCCACAAGAGTACCTGTCAAAGAAAAAAAAGAAAAAAAATTTAAATGTACGAAAATATCGGCCAATATCGGCCGATACTGATATGCATTGACCAAAATATCCGTATCGGCAATGAAAAAACAATATTGGTCGTTCACTAGTCTGGATATTACATCACCCTTATTTTCGCTATTGAGCTTGCGCAGGAACTCAAAAAAATGATTAACCTGAGGTGATCACAGTCATAATTGGGCGGTTCCTACATAATTAGGGTTGGGATAACCCCAAAAATAGGTGTGATCTGGGTCGAGCAACTGGAAAAGTAGACATAATCTGGGCAGAACTGCCCGGAAAATGGGTCTGTGGCCATAGGCAGGGGTGACAGGTTCCCGGTGAAAAGGATGAGTATGTTGACAAGTACAGTATATCCTTTCTCACTGTTATAAACAATGCAGGTTTCATTACCGACCTCTTTGTGAAAATACTAATTGCCTGGCTGAAAATTCTAAATTTTTAATTGTCAGGGATAGAGAGGAAATCTTTTGATCTAACACTTGTTTCTTTGACAAGATTTTCACCTGCTTCCTGTGTCTTCACAACAGAAAGTGAAGAAAACTTTCCCCAATGAGACACAGATAATGGGACATGGAGGTGCTGTTCAGTGCAGTGATACTCTAGAGTCCAGAATGAGTGATTAAACTGCCCCAGGGGCATCTGGGCTCAGAAGAAGTGGGTGAATGAAGAAATTGAAGTCATTTAACCTGGAAGAATAAAGATACCTTGTGGCAGAAAAGAAATACTGCAGTGGACAGATTTGGATTTAAAATAAGTATTTCAGCAAACGCTATTTTCTTACTGGGCTCTCAAATTATATTTCAACTTTTTAACTGGAGTTCAGCTTTAAAGCGTAACTCCACTTTTGTTGAGAAAAAAAAAATTCCACTCTGGGTGATCTCTGTACATTGCAAGGATTATAGCAAACTTTGTTGTAGATTCCTACTTTTTTTTTAAAGAAATCCCTGTGTGCTCTACTGATCCTCTGTGCTGAGTGAGTCTAATGGGAGTGGTTTTATAATTATCTATCAGCTGTGGCAGCTGCAGGACACTAATGAGGAAATCTGCTGGGCCTGCATCCCTTTAGACGTGTTCCTATTGGGAGTGTCTCTCCAAAAATGACATTTTTGTTGCAGGGGATGCCAGAAATCTGACCTGTATCTTAGTGCAGACTTCTTGAAAAATTGGTGAGCCAATCACACAAGCAGGAAATTATATTTCTGGGGTGTGGTCAGTACACATTCTGTGTACAGAACAGCTCCAGGCGGCCATATTGCATTGCATTTTCAGAAAATTATAGTGGCTGCAAATTGAAAAGTAAAGGTAATTTATAATAACATTCAATTACAATATGATTTGTGTCGCAATTGTATACGCTATATTGTTTTTTCTTTGCTATTTTTTTCCCCACAAAAGTGGAGTTACCCTTTAACCACTTGCCGATGGCTTTTTACTACGGCAGGGTGGCTCGGCTGCGTCCAGTCACGTAGTACTATGTGACTGGAGTTCATGTGGTTTAGACACAGCGGGAGGCGGGCCGCGAGCCGTGGGCTGCAGGGGAGGAGAGGCGGCAATTGCCGCCTTCCTCCCGCCATCCTCCGGAAAAAGGAGAGAAGACCTGCCTGCTTATGGCAACAAAGCAGGCGGATCTTCTCTCAGACAGGCAGAGACAGCTCAGCAGTTGCAGCTAAGCTGAAACTGCGATGTGTCTGTGCCTTTCACAGAACCCCCCCCCTCCTACACAGTCAGTAAGCACATAGGCATACATTAACCCCTTTGATCACCCCCAGTATTAAACCCTTCCCTGCCAGTGTAATTTATACAGTAACAGTGCATATTATTTAGCACTGATTACTGTATTAGTGTCACTGGTCCCCAAAAAGTGTTAAAAATGTCAGTTAGGGGTCCGATCTGTCCGCCGTGATGTCGCAGTCCCACTAAAAATCGCAGATCGCCGCAATTACTAATAAAATAAATAAATAAAAAGTCCAAAAATCTATCCCGTAGTTTGTAAACGCTATAACTTTTGCGCAAACCAATTAATATAAGCTTTTTGGGATTTTTTTAACCAAAAATATGTAGCAGAATACAAATTGGCCTAAACTGATAAAAAAATTACATTTTTAAAAAACTTTTATTGGGAATGTTTTATAGCAGAAAGTAAAAAATATGGCGTTTTTTTTTTTTTTTTTTTCAAAATTTTAGCTTTTTTTTGTCTATAGCGCAAAATCTAAAAACCGCAGAGGTGATCAAATACCACCATAAGAAAGCTCTATTTGTGGGACAAAAAGGACATCAATTGTATTTAGGTACAGCGTCGCGCGGCTACGCAATTTTCCGTTAAGGTAACGCAGTGCCGAATCGCAATAAATGGCCTGGTCATTAAGGGGGCAAATCCTTCCGGGGCTGAAGTGGTTAAAGTAAGACATGAAATATTCAGTACAGCGAGTTGAATATGATCTACACCCTACATTCACCTTCCCCCGCTCCACTAATCGCACTTTTCTAATACAACAAGGAGTTGTCCTTTAACAAACAAAGTCAGTGAACTCAGCATCACATTACAGAACACCAACCATAATGTGTTATTTCACCGTGCCATCCCTCCTAAACAGGCGTGGATTTACGAGCAATTCTTCCCCATCACTTACAGTTTTCTGTAATGTTGTTAAGTAAATGAAAATGGAAATTGTTCTAGTCTGGCAATTCATCTAATAGGCTCGAACCAGTTCTCTGAAAGAAAGACATTAACGCACCTTACTTTTCCACGTATATTTCCTCTCTGCTTCGTAAGAGGAACGTTAATTCACCCACAAACAAATTAGAAACATCTGGAAGTTAATCACTGCTATATTTTATCTCCAAGATTTTTCTCTGTTGTAAAGAACATTAGTCAGGCGTGCTCGCAGTAATCACCTCTGTCTTTGAATTCTGCAAGTGAAGATTACATTGACACCTAGAGGCAAATAACATATTCTTTCCTTCAAACTGAAAATGATTTTTCTTTATTCATTTATAGGTACAATTTTTTTTTTCATTATAGTTATTATTTTTTTTGCTTTTTTTGCTTTTCAGAAACTCATTACTTCCATCTTGTAACATGTCTATAGTCTGTAAAGTCTTAAGCCCCGTACACACGCGTCGAAAATCGGCAGGGAATTTTCGTCCGACGACCGATCTGCCGATTTTCGGCTTGTTAGTATGTTGCTTCCGACAACCGACTCCGACTTTTCGGCCGAAAAAAATCTGGTGTGCAGGCTATATAATTTTTGTCCGCCGTCAAAACATGGCTGATCTTCGTGCAGTCGGTACAGATTTCGACAGGGAAAAATCTAATGAGCAAGACTGGGCATGCTCAGAGAAGAAAAAACACAAAGAAAGCAAACCAACACATGACATCACTTCTGAAGTAGAATTATGTTGGGTGAGAAAATTCGTGTGCAGTCTAGGCACATTCCAACCAACAAAACACCACTCTGGACAAAAGACGGACGATCGGTCGGCCGATAATCGTTGCGTGTGTACTAGGCTTAAGGCCCCTGTCACACATGGAGTGCGTTCTGATAGGCCTGTCAGTTTTTTTGACGGATCTGAACGGACGTTCATGCATCCCTACGGGGCATCGGATGTCAGCGGAGACATGTCCGCTTACATCTGATCTGATCTGTCAAAACCGGACGGATGGAAACCCTATTTTCCATCTGTCTGGCGGATCGGATCAGACGAGAACGGACAGACGGTCCGTTCTCATCCGATTCCCCCATAGAGATGCATGGGGATCTGACAGCTGTGTCTCCGCACAAAGCACGGAGACACAGCTAACATCCGCCTGCTCAGCGGGGGATCAGCGGAGAAAAACAGAGTCCGCCTGATGGACTCTGTGTGTGAAAGGGGCCTTACACACCTTTCAGTCTGACTGTACAATGCTCCTTAACCAGTTCTGGACCAGAAGGATTTACCCTCTTAACCACTTAAGGACTGCCAGCCGCAGTTATACTGCGGCAGACTGACCCTCCTGCACAAACCGCCGTAGGTATACTTCAGTCGCGTGCCTGATGCAGCAGGAACTCCGATGCACGGGGAAAGGCGGCTCCGATTGTCGCCTGACACCCGCGATCGTTCCCCGCTGAGAGGGGACGGTCAGCTGTTGTGAAAACAGCTGACCGTTCTTCTCTCTGGTATGATCACAGAGCCCATATGATCCTTCTATATAGGATCACAGGTCTCTGTGTCATGCGCTGTAGATTGCGATCGGCAATCAGAGTAGCGGCCGGCCATTCCCATTGCATCCTGGCATTGATGACTCACATCTCTCAGGACGCAATGCAAAACCGTAAGTGATGTCCGGGGCCGCGGCTGCAGAAGGAGGACGTTGGACAGAGATGCCCCTAAAATAAGGTAAGTGACCCTCACAGGAATCTGGAAAGAAGAAAAAGAGGGTGGAACTCCGCTTTAAAGGCACAATGGTCCTTTAAAATTTCCCCCAACCTACCAAAATGCCTACCTTTTAAATGTTCTCCTGAGTTCTTCACTGTGTGGCCCTGCCCAACGCCACACAGCCTTTGCAGACTGATGTCCCAGTGGCATCTGGCTCCTACAGCACATGCTTGTCATTCAGTCCATTCATTCCTATGGCTTGTCTAATCACATGATGGTCTTCGCATACAAAACAGACAAAACAAAAACAGCAGAAAGAGGGCGCCTGGGTCAGTGTGAGAGTAAAAACAAGTAACACTTTATTCAGATACATTTACATAAAAGTATCTTGCAAGCTGCACACAGGATGGATGCGGATCACCAATCAAGCAGCCAGCCGTCATGAGGGAGGAGAAGAAAGCTGTGGGGATAAGTAGGAGTCGACGACTTAGAAACGCGTCGCAGCCCGTCCGTGATTTGATCTCTTGCTAGCTCTGTGAGAGCAGATGTGAGAGCTGGAGATGCCACCAGTTATACACTTCTATTTGGCGGGTCTGAGCTTATCCCCACAGCGGTCTTCTCACGTGTCTGAATAAAGTGTTACTTGTTTTTACTATCACACTGACCCAGGCGCCCTCTTTATGCTGTTTTGTTTGTGTCTGAGGGAATTTCCATTTCCTGCTAAGGAGCTGCTGGTGACTGTGTGTGCAATCCCCATTCACCTGTGGATCCATCCATCCTGCGGACTTCTCCTTGATATTCCTTACCACTTATGGACTGTATGGACTAATTCTTACCTAATTTGTATTGAGTATATCTCTATATCTTTTTGTTTTTTGTTTTTTTTATCCACTGGCTTAATCGATTAGGTGTTTTGCTCATTTATCAAGGAATTCTTGTAAGTTCAATACCTACTTCAATAAATGTGTTTTTAAACGGTATACACTTAAGGCCCGTACACACGAGTAGAAATTCGGCCGGGAATTTTCGTCCGACGACCGATCTGCCGATTTTCGGCTTGTTAGTATGATGCTTCCGACAACTGACTCCGACTTTTCGGCTGAAAAAATCCTGGTGTGCAGGCTATAAAATTTTTGTCGACCATCAAAACACGTCCGATTTTCGTCTCATTAGTACAGATTTCGATGGGGAAAAATCTTATGAGCAAGACTAGGCATGCTCAGAGATGAAAGAACACATACAAAGCAATCCAACACATGACATCACTTCTGAAGTAGAATTCTGTCGTGCAGGAAAATTCATGTGCAGTCTAGAGCACATTCCAACCAACAGACACCACTCTGGACAAAAGACAGACGACCGGTCGGCGGAAATTCGTTGCGTGTGTACGAGGCTTTAGATTGTTCTTTCTAGACTTTATATGGATTTGCCTGATTATATGGTAATTCTACCTGGGGCACAGAGGCTGCACACCTGATTCATTAGATGCTATTCCACTACTGGTGGTTCCAAGAGGATTACTTAGGAGACATACCATGCTTCCCTTTGTTTGTTCCTTGGATACCGTTAAAGCCTGTTTGACCCACTGGTAACTCAGGGGTCTCTGGACGAGGTGAGCGTATAGGAGTGTCTTTTGGTGAAGGGAATGTCACTCTTATTAGATTGCTTCCGGCACCCTATGGATATCAGCTATTACTGACATACCTCTTATGAGTAGTTTTTTTTTAAAAGTTGATGGCTGCGCTGGACTGACCGGCTCGATAGAGGGTCTGTGAGTGGGAGGTAGGTGAGAGAGGGCCGCTTGGGGAGATTAACTCCCAATCAATCTAGTCCGACTGGATGAAAAAAGGCAGTGGACCCTTGTTGAGGGGTCTGAGCTGCTACCTTAAGATACAGCCTAGTGGTCTTTTCCAAAGTTTCCAGTGGTAGTCGCTTAAAGGAGCGCCCAAAATCAGCAATAAGAATCCCACTTGGATCAAAAGAACGTCGTTTTATTAATAGCAGAACATGTTAAAGCCATGTTCTGCTACCAATAAAACGACAATCTTTTGATCCAAGTGGGATTCCTATTGCTGATTTCGGGCGCTCCTTTAACCGACTACCACTAGATACCTCTTATGAGGGATTTCTGGTCCTTTTTCAAGAACTTTTGAAGAATATCACTTTATATCTTTTTTCACTTGTGCTGCACTATTTTTGTCATATATATGCAGCCTCTTTTTATATTTTTCAAAAAATTGGATAATAATATGTGTTTGCACTAAAATTAGCTTTAGTGTATTTTGGATGTAAAACAAAAATGACAGCTACCACCATTTTATTCTTCATGGCCCCTGCCTTCTGAAACTATAAAATTTTTGGCAGTTTTAACTAACCTTCAAGTCTAAAATGTGCATTTTAATATTTGTTCAAAATAAGTGGTCCTGGCAGTCAAAGGGTTATTAACACTTTAAATGTGTATTTTTTCATACTATACTGTAACATTTGATATGTTAAAGTGAAACTATAGGCAAATGTTTTTCCATTTTGGATAGAGCAAGGGAGGGTTATAGCCCCGTCTAATTTTTTTCGCCATCTGTGTCCCATTTTGGAGATTTCCCTTAATTTCCTATCCCATAGCCAAACAGGAAGTGAGAGTAAATTCCAGCAAGATAAGGGAATCCCTTGAGGACCTCTAGGTCACCAGAACTAGTGTCCCTATTGGAAGATTTCCCCTCTATTACTTTTCTAGGGCCAACCCAAAGTTTCTTTAATTTCACTTTCAATGATAATGGCAAAGAGGACAAATAGAGAGGGTGAATCTTCTAAAGAGGGGCGGGGGGGGGGGGGGTGTTCTATCAGATCTCCCTACCCCATCATAAATCCATACCCTCGTCATTTCCGGTTCAGATCAGCTGTGGTTTCGTCATGCATCAGCTGTATGCATCAGCTGTAGCCACGTCACACATCCCAGTGCGCATGCGCGCAATAGGTAGGGAAATTTGATAATATCGCAACAGTCGGCACACGTCCTAGTGCGCATGCGCGGCAATGGGTCTGGCAGCAAGATCTCTTATAACAAATATCCATCCGATCTCCATGCCCCACACTGCACCGACTCGACAATGGGACATAGCCATCAAATGGACAGTGGGCATATTGTCCCATTGTCGGGTCGGTGCAGTGTGGGGCATGGAGATCGGATTGTCCCATTGTCGGGTCGGTGCAGATCGGATGGATATTTGTTATAAGAGATCTCCCTGCCCGCTGCCCCCGACCCGCATGCGCACTAGGATGTGTGACGTGGCTACAGCTGATGCATATAGCTGATGCATGACGAATCCACAGCTGATCTAAACCGGAAATAACGAGTATGGATTTCTGATGGGGTAGGGAGATCTGATAGAACAGGGGCAAAGACCGCAATAAAAACTGATAGAGGTTCTTATCCCTATCCTATCCTAAACTAAAAAAAACAACTTTTGCCTTTAGTTATACTTTAATGTCTATATGATGCCATTGCTATCTTTCTATGGAGTTGTCTCCCTATTGATTGTCAAAAAGTAGATCTAAACCCAGCAAACAGGATTATGGGAGTGGATTAAGCAAACTACTAGTAGTTGGAAACCAATTGACGTAAATGTGAAAATATGTGAAATATGCTAAAGAACTGACTTCTATGCTTCAAGTAAGATGATAATATTAAAAAATGGATACTTTTATAGTAAAGATGAATTCCAATTCGGAAGTAATGTCTTTTTTGAAATAAGATGTACATTTGTGGGTGTATTTTTTTTGTGTAGCTACAGATATTTTGTACATTTTGAAAGCACTTAAACATGTCAAATGGAACAATTTTGCAAAAGGTTACTCATGTCAGCAGACTCTTGTTTACAAGGTAAATGCACTTAGCTAATGTCATAGTACATTTGATGTTATGTGTTTATAACAATGTTTGAAGGTTCCCATTGTCTGCATTTTTATAAACAGTCTAGACACAATACAATGCGTGATGCCTGGAAACCAAATTCCCACACTTAATAGACAAAGGAATAAAGTCCAAATCTATTAATTCTGCAACTTTGTTTGTTGGATGATTGCTTTAACGTTGGCACAAGAGCTGTGTTACTAAGCTGTGCATTTAGTTTGGAAGTGTTTTACAATTACTACTTTTTTGAGCAGGTTTGTAATTTACAGTATTTCAGCATCCATTTACTAGCCTTTTTTTTACCAGTTGATATCATTTGGGAGTGCATTAGCTCCACTGTTATAGCAATACTAGACCAGCATGTGCGTAGAATGTAGCTAATGATGCAAATGAAATAGGGGGCCTTGGGGAAAGGACGACTTTCTATTAGCGTTTCTCTGTGTTATGACTAATATGCAGTAGTATCACATAGTGTTTGCAGTTAAAGTGGCTCTTCACTGCACCTGAGCACCACAAACCAAAGACACTATTTCATTCATTTTTAATATTCAAAGCAAACTCCCCCATCCATCCATGTCTCCGTGCTTTATTTTGGTGAGAAATCACTTTGAAAAACACCCCCTAGCATTTCCGGTCCTGGCCATCCTGAGTTAGGGCAAATGATTCATGTAGTATTTACTTCCTGCTCTCTAGCTCAAGTATACATGCAGGAGATTGTGCTTAGCTGAGAAAACCCCTCCTCCTCTCCTCCCCTCCTGATGACTCATGGGATGTATGACAACATTTTACTAGGCAGGAAACCAGGTTGTTAGCTTGCCATTCAATTTCTTGGTCCTTTCATTTTCTTGTCGTAGCAGCAGGCAGGGGGTCCATTGGGTCTTTGAAGGCCGTGCTGGTTAAATAATTGTGGAAAATTGTGGGTTGGACCCATCTGAGGTATGGATGTCCCTTCCTGACAAAACAGGGGTAACATCACGGTATTAATTAGGTTGTATCTGGTAGCACATACGTAGTTAATTGTCCCTGAGCTGGTGTAGTTGCTGCTGGGGGCCTTTTATTTTCTTCTCACAACAGCAGGCAGGGGGTCTTTTGGGTCTTTGAAGGCGATTCACAGGGGAGGAAAGCGGCTCAGGTGTGCAGAGTCTAGTGGTCAGCGGTCGGGTGCACGTCAGATCTGCAGCTCCAGCAACCATGTAGACATAGACGATGAAGGACCGCACTCCAACTTGAAACAATGAACGATTTATTGATCAAATGGTGGACAAAAATTTTTTTGAGACAGGAGACAAGGTTAACGCATTTCACTGAATGGGATCCGCTTAGTCATAACCACATGTGGTTATGACTAAGCGGATCCCATTCTGTGAAACGCGTTAACCTCGTCACCTGTCTCTGAATTTATTTGTCCACCATTTGATCAATAAATCATTCATTGTTTCAAGTTGGAGTGCGGTCCTTTATCGTCTATGTCTACATCTTTGAAGGCGGTACTGGTTAAATAATTGTGAAGAATTGTGGGTTAGGCCCATCTGAGGTATGGGTATCCCTTCCTAACAATACGGTGGTAACATCAAGTTAATAATTAGGTTGTATCTAGTTAATTGTCCCTGATCCAGCGTAGTTGCAGCTGGGGGCCTTTGATTGGGTGGCAGATCCAACCGGTTAATCGTGAGTATATAGGCCTTCAAAGACCTTAGACCGGGCATACGCTGAGGTTGGTTTATTTGGTATGCATTGACTGTATTATATGCATTAAACTTGTTTTCTTGTGAATGTTGTATTTAATGGTTTCTAATGAAAAAGCTGCTATGGCGATTCGACTCCAAATAAAATGTGTCGTTTGGTTATTTTGGAAGAGGGGATGGGTCAAGTGTTTAATGTTTTATAGAGAACTGGAGCCTCGGCATTCTGCAGGTCCCTCAGTCATGTGTTGGTACAGACAGATCCTTATCTCCACTGCAGCAGCACAACACAGCATTGTCACAAACACACCTCCAGCCTTCTAATTGGACAATGTAGCAACATCAGCGCATCATTCTACTCACTCTGTCATGTCCTTCATTCAGTGTTTCAGTACTTTTTCCTGTTGCTTTTCTATATGGTACATAGACATCACATCTCAATGGAGCGGTCTTTATCTCCACTGCAGCAGCACAACACAGCATTGTCACAAACACCTCCAGCCTTCTAGTTGGACAATGTAGAAGGGTCAACGCATCATTTTACTCACTCTGTCATGTCCTTCATTCAGTGTTTCAGTGCTTTTTGCTGTTGCTTTTCTATATGGTACAAAGACATCAGATCTAAATGGAGTGGTCCTCATCTCCACTGCAGCAGCACTACACAGCATTGTCACTAACACCTCCAGCCTTCTAGTTGGACAATGTAGAAGCGTCAGCGCATCATTTTACTCACTCTGTCATGTCCTTCATTCAGTGTTTTAGTCCTTTTTGCTGTTGCTTTTCTATATGGTACAAAGACATCACATCTAAATGGAGCGGTCCTCATCTCCACTGCAGCAGCACAACACAGCATTGTCACAAACACACCTCCAGCCTTCTAGTTGGACAATGTAGCAGCATCAGTGCATCATTCTACTCACTCTGTCATGTCCTTCATTCAGTGTTTCAGTGCTTTTTGCTGTTGCTTTTCTATATGGTACATAGACATCACATCTAAATGGAGCGGTCCTCATCTCCACTGCAGCAGCACAACACAGCATTGTCACAAACACACCTCCAGCCTTCTAATTTGGCAATGTAGCAGCGTCAGCGCATCATTCTACTCACTCTGCTGTTGCTTTTCTATATGGTACATAGACATCACATCAAAATGGAGCGGTCCTTTAAAAGTGCTCTGTTTTTTTTTTCCCTACAGAAAGGTTCGAATATTCTAAAAATGTGATATTTAGACAAAAGCAATGTTTAGCAAAATTTCTTATTAGCATAAATATCGAGTGCAAGTAAGGAAGGAAATCCAAGTACTGGTTTCCCGCAGATAACAGAATTTAAATAAAAGATCAGAGCAATGAACTGGCGCTGCCATTCCACGCTCACAACCTTTTTCCAAATGTAGATGTTACGTGCGGAATGATTGCGGCTAATGACCACGGCTAGTGCCGTTACTCACCTCCTGATCACTGGAATATTATTATAAATGAGGTTGATTTTCCTTTTGACTACCTCATTTTTTTCTCTACATGGTCCTATTACTTTCCTATCACATTGCTGACCCTTAGATATGAATGCTTCAGTGGAGACATAATAAAAATATATTAACTGTTCTCCGGCTTCTCCGACGTAACTTCAGGAAGAAGGGAGGAAAAAAAATAATGAAATGAAACGTAGCACTCAGGTCTTGTGGCAGACGATCGCTGGTAACAACTGCAATAAATATATTCCTGGGATCTACTTCTGGAGAATGACAATGATTCCCCTGTCACCTTAGAATTTCTACTGGAATTTGTACAGCGTAATGAGATTTTTATAGCTTGTAGCCAGATACAATATTGCATATTTTCTTTCCCTTAATTTTATTTAGAGCCCAGATCTAATTAAAAAAAAAGTAGGACAATGTTTTAGATTAAGGAGCTGTTATTGCTTCTATTATAATCATAAGCAATTCGAATATAGCATAGGGTGAAAAATGCACAAACTGGTTATCTTCAGTGAAAACTGCATATAGGCAGCTGAAGTCATATTCACATCCCAACTTTTCCTGTTAAGAAGTTAAGCTTAACCCCAAACTTTGTCTGCCTCATAATTTTCTTAAAGTGGTTCTAAAGCCCAAACCATTTCTTTTTACCTTAAAGAGGAGCTCCAGTCTGTAAAAAAAAAAAAATATTAAAAGTGAGCAGCTACAAATACGGTAGCAGCTGACTTTTAATATAAGGACCCTTACCTGTCCAGGGATCCCGTGATGTCGGCACCCCGAGGCGATTCATCAATCAGCTTCGGGAGCAAGCACCGGCATTGTAAGTAGGGGAAACCAGCAGTGAAGCCTTTAGGCATCACCCCTGGTTTCCTATTGCGCATGCTCGAGCCGCTCTGCACTTTCTGAATAATTATGCCATCTTCTGGGACCTGTATGTCTCCCAGAAAGCAGAGGGGGGAAGGAGGAGGAGCTAGAAATGTTGTAGATCTTACCCGGAAGTGGAAGCGGGTACCTTTCAAAACAGGTACACACTCCCCCCACAAAAAAAGTGCCAAATGAGGCAGGGGAGTGTGCGAACAAACAGGGCTTCCCCCTTTTTGGTGGAGCTCCGCTTTAATGCATTCCTTTCATTAGGGTAAAAAATGTTTGATCATCAGTATCCTCCCTCAACCCCCCTGTTACCTACCTGGGCCCTTATTCGAGCCAGCTATACGCACGCCTGCAGCTCTCCCCTCACTTTCGGGTCTCACTGGCTATGCAGGGGCACCAGGAGCCATTGGCTCCCACTGCTGTCAATTAAAGCCAGCGACGAGCAAGCGTGGGACAGGGCCGAGTTCCGCTATCTGTGCCAATGGATGCAGCAGCAGGGCTTGGGAGCGAGCACGCACAAGTGTCCCCATGGAAAGTGGCTTCCTGTGGTAGCACTGGACATAGAGGAGGAGCCAGGAGCACTGGCGGGGGACCGAGAAAAAGAGGTTCAGGGCCACTTTATTTTAAAAAAAAAACCTTTACAACCACTCTAACTTAAAATGACACTAACTTATATCCCTTTTCTTCAAAATGAATCCATACAAATACACTACTTAATGGCCCTGTAATCTATTTGTCATTACAGTGGTCCTTCACCCTCCCGCGGCACTCTCCTCCTCTCCATCCTGCTCCCCTTCCGCAGTGCTGCTTTCAGGGTTTTTTTTTTTTGTTTGATTACTTCGGGGGGGGGGGGGGGGTTATCAAAGGCTTGGCCTGCTCCCCAGCTTTCGGAATTCGCCTAGGCGAATGACACGGCGCCCCGGTGCCTTCTGGGATGCATGATATGCAAAGATGTGGGGGGCAGTCCTGGCGGCGCCTGCACCTGCAAAAGCCGGCAGCTGTCACAGACAACATGTCTGTGCCGGACCCGTGCAGTGGCTGCAGAGAGGAGGATCCCAGCAGCTCAACGCTGGACCTGCTGGCTAAGTGAGTATGTTTACTGTGCAAAGGACAGTAAAAGGTAAGCAGGGGAAAAATGGGGGGGGGGGGAGGCTGCAGTTCCTCCTTAAACTGTCTCTTACTGAGTTTTTCTGCCACCTTGTAATGTTCATTATGAGCTCCCGAACCGGTCATTTTCCCACTGTGATATAGACGTGCTTAGCTCAATGGTAGATGCGCTTGTACAGTGAATACACGGCAGCCGGCACTTTGGTATAAGGGTGTGGCAGCCTGTTTTTATTAAAAGGAGACAGAAAGAACGTTCTTACAACAGCAGGTTTCCTCTACGGGGGAACTTCTTCAGCAAACACAATTAAAAATACTGAGCTACCTGGCTCTTAGGCTTACTCAGCCTTAGTTGGAGTACCTTGCGGTGAAGGCCCATTCTTGGCCTCCAAATTTGGTGTACCAGTCACCCCCCTCGCTAGCCGCCTCAGATTTCCCAGCCTCTCAAACCCTCTCTTGGCCTCCCAGGGATTTGTAGTTGTCCCACCTTCCCAGTCTTTCGGGCAAGAAGTCCCCCTCACCAGGGATGCAACCTCTGACAGAAACAACCAGGTCATCTGACAGGGGTCTGTCTCCAAATGACAGCAATTACCCTGAGCTATGTTTAGATCTGGCTTATAACAATCCTGACCACCTGTGCGTTCACGCAGGCTGTAGGCAACGCGCAAAGCCTGGGTACAGGACTGCAGGCTCCATCTCACCCAGTGCTGTTCTGAACCTTCATGGTTCCAGCCTTGATCCGGTGTTCAAAATTGAACATGAATGGCCAGCCTAACCCTGACACTAATCTAGGTTCAAGCCCTGATTCAACTGATCTCTGTATTTTTCCATTATTTTTTTGTATTTATTTATTTATTGATACTTTATTGACTTATTAGTTTTTTTATTACTTTATTTACTTTGTTTCCACCATCCTTCACAAAGATGCAATGTATCTCTTTCTCCTCACAGACATTCTGAAAACATGGGTGATCTGATCAGGTCCGCCCGTCAGTTTTGTAGGTGGACCTGAGAAGAAGGTCCATGCATTCCTATAGACTGGCAGGTGTAAATGGACTTGTGTCCATTTATACCTGCCTACCTCTGAGTCCCATCAGGCTCGCTAAAAAAATGCATCCTCTTCCATTGGGAAAGATTGGATCAGAGGTACTTGGGTGTAAGGACAGCAGAGTACCAGCTCTGCAGTAACTGAGTGGACACAGACCTGTTATTCCCCCCAGTCTGCTCTGATCAGCAGAGTATCAACAGACAGATCCCCTACTAATTGGAAAGGAAGTAAAATAGGGGGGGGGGGGGGGGTTGGGACTTTATATGAGGCTCACAAAGACATGTGCCTCCATCCCTGTCATAATATCAAAATAATAGCCAAAAAGTTTGGGACTTTGCATGAGGTGTGTGGCCCTATGTAACTAATGAGATGGACACATCAAAAAATAATAAAACAGGTCAGATAAAGTATGGATCACATTTTAATGGGCTCATAAAATGATGATAAAAAATGGTAGCAATATACATGGAGAATAAAAATAAACGGAATGGATTATACATGGAGACTCTAGTAAAAACATCAACATAGATGAATGAATAATTCGTCATGTGCACGCATGTTGGATAGCAACACGGATATACACAATACATAATGATGATAGTAACAATACATAGGTGTACATGGTAAACCGAAGGTGGTACAGTAGAATTGCTTCCTAAAAATCTTGACGCGTTTCGTGAGTAATCACTTCATCAGGAGCGGGTGCAATTCATGTATCTGGAAAAAATATAGTATGTACACATGTGTGTGTAAAGAAGTCTTATATGTAACTAGTAAACAACTCTGTATATCCAATCCTTGTAAATGTCAAACTTACAGTGTAGTTTCCAATCATAGTCACAGGATGTATAGAATGGCGCACCATCCGAGGGTGGGTCTGGCACGGGAGCTGAGGGAGCACAGCCTGCACACATAGGAAAATGGGGTGATGAATAGGTGGGTGATGTGAATCCTCATGTGGGGAAAACAGATAGCTCAACCACTTGTCCAATTAGATTTCTGGAAAAATAATGACGTAATAATGAGGTAGTAGAGTAGAAGATTGAATGCCATATATAGCTATGATTTAAAGTGGTGGTGAGATATACTGGAGAACCCCATGCCCGAGATATGCACACCTAAGGAGATTGTCCGTGAAGTAAGTATGAGGGTGCAAGTTAATAATAATGGCGTGCTGAGGAAGTACCAACACCACAGGGAAAAGGATAAAAGAGTATGAAAGTGACAGGAATAGGAAGGTGCTTGTGTGAAAGGGCCCTTAGTGATATAGGGGAGGCTCCCTGAACAAATGATCACTGTCAATGGTTATCACAGTGATCCCCTCCTACCGACTCCTGGTTATTACTCTAAAAAAACCAGGGTGGCTCATTTATAGTGCTTGGGGTGCACAGTCACGCATTCACCTATTACAAACTTAGGTTTGCATACTGTGTATACATGTGACCGTATGGAGTAGGGCCCACTGCAGGGGCAGACTGGCAAATTTCAGCCCAGGGGGCAAGTACGAACCAGAGGCCCATGATGCAGTGACTCTGCCCCCTCCCACTTTCCCTCTTCCCATCTTCCTCCTGACCCCATTCCAGGCTGAAGCCCTGCTCCAGGTACTCTTTACTCACCGGCTGAAACCGGGTTTCCAACCTGACCAGCAGGTGGGCGGTTGGGGGGGAACTGGGACAGCTTGGATGGGGCTGGCCACCGGAAGAGAGTCTCAAGTGGGGCATGGAACCGGCCTCTACTCAGACACAGTTTATACCATCCATGTTGGGGAGGGGGAACTGCGCTCTGTCTATGTCTTCATCCTGCACTCAGTAGGTCAGTGGCAGAGACTTTTTACTTCTCTTCACCAGGAATTCTTTATGCATGTCTGTGGCAGAAGTAGTGCAGCCTTTTTACAGGACATCAGAGCGGCCCAGGGGGCAATTGCCCCCCTGCCCCTTGACCCGGTCCTCCCCTGGCCCACTCCATAATGCCATATGTATGCATACAGACAGCATTAAGGGGTTTTAAATCCAAACTCCAAGTAAATTTGTGTTTAAAGACAAAACTGTCCCCACAGTATCTTAATCCAACCTCAAGATGCCTTATTGGTTATATGATGCTTGGTGTCTGGAAGACTAAAGTGATACTGTGAGCACAGGGTGTCGCTGACTTGCCCCCTGAGTAGGTGTCACAAGGGCGCACTACACTTAAAGTGTAACAATGCAGAGGACATCACAGAACACCCAGAGGCAGCACGGAGGCCCTGTATATCAAGTTTCCTAATCAATAACACATTCCTGTGTATAAAGAAGGGTTCCAATCTTCCAGCCTTGCCAGTGTATACTGGCTAGTTACCAATGTTCTCATCTCTGCACAGTTTCTTCATGTTTATTGGTGGAATATAGTACTCTGCACATCTCCAACCTAATTACAGAGTTGGACAGAGTTTGCCCCACTTTTCTAATAGTCAGTTCTTGGTGTACAGGCACAAAATAGTCAGTCTTTTTCTTTCAGTTTTACCACACCCAGCCTCTGTGTGTGGCTATGGTTATAGAACTGTGATAAAGCCTAGTACACACGGGCTGAATGTCAGGTGGCATTGGCCAGTTCAATGGAAACCAACTGACATTCGGCCCATGTGTACGGCAGCCGGTCAGACAGAAGCCGGCCATTCGCCGGCTTCTGTCTAGGGTCATGACCAAAAAAGGTCTGCCGACCGACTCCTGATCAGTGTTCTCAGCCAGTAGCCGTTTCCCTGTCAGATCACAATAGCACAGCAGGAGAGATCGCTGTACTGTACTAACATCGGATTGTTAGTACAGAGGCTTCAACCTGAACTGTCAGTTTTTTTTCTAAAAAAAACTAGTAGTGTATTAGGGATCAACCGATTATCGGCAAGGCCAATATATTGAGGGCCAATATTGATTTTTGCCGATATATCTGTATCTGCCCCGAAACTGCCCGATATTGCCGATATTCCAAATATTGCTCATGTAAGGGCACCCACCCGATACCGATCTGTCTCTCACCCACTTGCCGTAAGTGACACCCGGGTGATACCTCTCCGTCTGCATGTGACCTCCGAGACCTTATGCCGGACGAAGCGATATGACCCGGGTGTCACTTACGGCAAGTGGGTGAGAGACGGATCAGTATCGGGTGGGGGGGAGATGGAGTGGGCGAGAGACAGAGCAGTATTGAGTGGATGCCGAACGGAGCGGTATCACCCGGGTATCACTTACGGCATGTGGGTGAGAGATACCGATCTGCCAGAAGATCTGCTAATGTGGAATTGCTTCTATCTTTAATTTATACATATGTGAGTGGCATATTCAATAACATTTGTAAACGGAATTATGCTATGTGACATCATTTTACCCTTACATGAGCATCACCACCTAATGGTCGGAGGACGAGAAGACTAGTCTCGGATCCTGACATAGGGTGTACAAAATATTGGCCCATATCGGCCTATACCGATATGCGATGGCCAAAATATTGGTATTGGTAAAATGAAAAACCGATATCATTCGATCTCTATGTGTATGAGGCTAAAGGGGTCAATTAAAAAAAAAAAAGAAATTGCTGGACAAATGTCACAAGCATTCATCTAGCTGTCATGAATACTTACAGTAATTTTCCTATTACATTTTTTCCAATGACCAACAGCATCTAGTGGCCATGATATTTTCCAAAAAATATCATGGCCTCAATAAATACTGTATACCTCAATCAGGAAACTACTGCGTAATGGCCACTGTATGGAGCTGATGATAACAAGGAAAAACCTATTAGGAAAATTATGCTATAGGAGTATATGAATTGGTAAATGAATGCTTGTGAGATTCATCCAGCAATTTATTTTATAATTAAACCCCTAAGACTAAACATCTATAGGAAGGGGGTATGGAGTGCACAAAATAGTTGCCTACTGGAGCAGCAAGTTGACAATGATTGTGATCCTCATCAGTTACTACTTGGATGAGACATGGGATGCTGGGACACTTACTTCTCCACATGCATCAAAGTATATTAATTTACCTTTGCTCTTTTATTTTCTTCTGAAGAAATTACATTCTTAAATGATCATTTGTGATGCTGCTCAAGGAGATTGGTACATCAGCTCTTTATGCAAATAGCCTATGTGGATGTAGCTTTGTGAATTACACTCATCCCAATCAGTTTGTGCAGAAAATGAATGTTCCTCTAAAAATGAAAGAAAATGAAAATGAGCGTTGGAGTAAATAGAGATTTTTGAATCAAGGCTTTTCAAATTGCACATGGGAAGGAGAGCTTTCAAGTCTTATGGATCAATTTGGCAACTATATGGGCAAGGCACTGTAAAAAGTTGATGGATTGTAGCTGCCAAAAAAAATCAAAATACATTTTTGGGTTCTTTAAAATTGTTATGTGTTTTAGGAGATAAGTTGGTTTGAAGTAATGAAACATTGGTGGAGCCTGTTTTTAGGTTTTCTTTTGTGGATATTTCAATTTAAAATCAGTAGGGTACCTCTAAACGGCTTAGTTTTTTTCCTTAGAGTTAACCAAATATGAATGAATTCATGGGAGAAGACTGCTAGGATCCTCCCATCTCACATATCACAGTTTAAGTAAACCTTAACCACTTAACCCCCGGAAGATTTTACCCCCTTCCTGACCAAGGCCTATTTTGCGATTCGGCACTGCATGACTTTAACGGACAATTGCGCGGCCGTGCAACGCTGTACCCAAATGAAATTGACATCCCTTTTTTTCCCCCCACAAACAGAGCTTTCTTTTGGTGGTATTTGATCACCTGTGCGATTTTTTGATCATGCGCTATAAACAAAAAAAGAGCGACAATTTTGCAAAAATAATATTTTTCACATTTTTTTATATGAAATTTCCCCAAAAAAATGTTAAAATCAAATTTTTTAACATTTTAGGCCAATTTGTTTTGTGCTACATATGTTTGGTAAAAAAAAATCGCAAAAAGCGTATTTTGATTGGTTTGTGCAAAAGTTATTGCGTTTACTAACTAAGGGAAAGATTTTTGTCATTTTAATTTTTTATTTTTTTTAACGAGTAACGGTGGCGATCTGCAATTTTTTTTGCGGGACTGCGACATTGCGGCGGACAGATCGGACCCTTGACTGACATTTTTGACACTTTTGGGGGTACCAGTGACATTACTACAGTAATCAGTGCTATACATATGCACTGTTACTGTAAAAATGACACTGGCAGGGAAGGGGTTAACTGTGTCCCTAGGGGCGTGCTTCTAACTGTGATTGGATGTGGCTTTTCATGTAACAGCAGAGATCAACGGTCCTACATAGCAGGACCGTATGATCTCTGCTGTTACACAAGGGAGAATGACAGGCGGCTTTGTTTACATTAGCCGCCTGCCTTTCTCCCGGTGTAATCGACGATCGCGGGTGACCGGCGGACATCGGGTCCGCCAATCACTCGTGCGGGGGGGGTCCGTGAGCCTCACAGGCTAGTGACATAGTACTACGTCACTTTGCCTGTGAGGGGCTGATTGCCGACGTAAATCGTCGTTAGGCAGTCGGCAAGTGGTTAACTATGAACTTCTCTTAGTTGCTTCTTTTGGTCTACTAAATGTAGCACATACCCCAGACCAGGCTGGCAGTTTTGTCCCAGGTTCCATTCACTTTGAGGTAAATGACAGCCAGGAACACAGTAGCTCCACAGTTTAACAACTTATGAAACAGGCAGCCCATGTCTTTTTGTAGTTTAATGCTGGTTAAATTTGTTTGGGGTGTAGGGTGAGCCTTGAGATACTCACTGGCTATAACTGAACTCTTCAGGGTAAACCCCACCATTGTGACTAGTGGTAGATGAACATACAACACAGGAAGCTCCAATGCATAAACAAACTTGAGCCAGCAACCCTTGAAGTCTCTCCAAGGGTCGATAAGGAACTAGGATCTCTGGCCTTTACTCTCTGTGCCCTGTGTACTTGAGTGCCTTTTTCCAGCACCAGCCAGATTCTGTACAGTGGGTCTCCAGGGCAGATCCTCAGTGGACTTCCTCCAACTGCTCCCAACAACTTTAAAAATGGGTCCCTCAGCTCTCCCTAAGCTGGGACCCTGATAACCTCCTGCAAATTTCAGCTAAATGGCACAGAGGGCCACAGTTCTCCAGGCTGGGTCTTCTCCACTAGGACTAGGGCCCTGCTGTTCCAGGCTCCAGCCTGTTTATACACACATCAGCCCCCTACTGGTCATTCTTCCTCCCAGGGATTGGCTGAGGCTATATGTATATGCAAATCCAGGGTCTGCCTCTTCTAACGGACTAAATTCTAGAACTCACTAGAAACCAGGGGGAAGCAGCTGACTCTGCAACCAGTAAAACAGCCAAAACCAATCAAACTTTGCAATCGCAGCCTGTCTCCCAGTACAGGGGTTTCCTTTAAATTGATTATAAAGGCTAAACATTTTTCTACCTTTAACATTCTCTGCATTAACCACTTACCGACCGCCGCAAGTACATATACTGCGGCGGTCAGCCCCTCACAGGCAAAGTGACGTATGGGTACGTCACTAGCCTGTGAGGCTCTGGGGAGCAAGCGCGTGCCGCCGGAGGCGATCGTCCGTTAGAGTGGGAGAAAGGCAGGTGGCTGATGTAAACAAGCCGCCTGTCATTCTCCCCTGTGTAAGAATAGTGATCATACGGTTCTACTATGTAGGACCGTTGATCACTGTTCCTACACCTCAAGCCACAGCCAATCACAGTTAGAAGCACGCCCCTAGGGACACACACAACCCCTCCCTCTCAAAAAAAGTTAACCCCTTCACTGCCAGTGTCATTTTACAGTAACAGTGCATATGTATAGCACTGATTACTGTAGTAATGTCACTGGTAACCCCAAAAGTGTCAAAAATGTCAGTCAAGGGTCGGATCTGTCCGCCGCAATGTCGCAGTCCCGCAAAAAAAATCGCAGATCGCCGCCATTACACGTTAAAAAAAAAACAACAAAAATTACAAAAATCTTTCCCTTAGTTAGTAAACGCAATAACTTTTGCGCAAACCAATCAAAATATGCTTTTTGCGGTTTTTTTTTTACCAAAAATATGTAGCATAAAACAAATTGGCCTAAAATGTTAAAAAATTTAGATTTTTACTTTTTTTTTTTTTGGAATTTCATATAAAAAAATGTGAAAAATATTGTTATTTTTTCAAAATTGACGCTCTTTTTTTGTTTATAGCGCATGATCAAAAATCGCACAGGTGATCAAATACCACCAAAAGAAAGCTCTGTTTGTGGGAAAAAAAGGACTTCAAATTCGTTTAGGTACAGCGTCGCACAACCGCGCAATTGTCCGCTAAAGTCACGCAGTGCCACACGTCTGAGCACCCGATCTGGGTGGACCTGGAGAGAGATATCGCACCCATCTCGGACCTTAAGGTCCTACTCCTAAGCGACAAGTGGAAGGCTTGGGATCTCCAAGCATTACCTCCTACCATGCAAGCCTCCCTAAGGGTGTGGCGTCGCTCTCCGGCTCCACTTAATGAAAGGGATGTTCTACCCAAAATCCAGTTACCGATCTCTATCCTTCAATCACACATACCTGACCTTCCCATACACTTATTAAATCGCTGGGTTCTTGTGTCCATTGATTCCTTCTACCATGCCGGTTCGTTGGTCCCGGTCTCCGACCTGATTCACAAATATGCTTTCCCGCACAATTCCTTTTATCACATTCTTCGAGTAACACATTTTCTCTTGTCTAACCCTCTGTGCAAAATAATAGTTGACGGGAAAATCTGGGATGTATTCACGAAGACCTCACAAAAGCCCCCTAAGCTGTCAGATTACTACAACATATTATTAGACAATGTGACATTCCACAAGACTAGACACATGATCAAATGGGACAAAGATCTAGCTACGGCCTTCTCCGTTACTAAGTGGAAGACAGCACTTAGTGCGATTCATAAATACTCCCACTGTGCCACTCACTGGGAAATGGCCCTCAAAATAACGAATCGGTGGTACTATACCCCCTTTCGCTTGGCGGGCTTCTCCCCAAGATATTCCCAATTGTGCTGGAGAGATTGCTCCCAAGTGGGCACTCTGCTCCACACATTATGGTCATGCCCTTCACTACGAAGCTTTTGGAATCAGGTATTCTCTTACATGTTCTCACATACGGGGTGTTTGATGACGCCATCTCCAGCTTTGGCATTGCTAAATCTGGGTATAGATGAAATCCCTGTCATGTTCAGACCATGGGTCACGCACGTCCTGCTTGCAGCTAGAACAGTTGTTCTACGTAGGTGAAAATTGAAAATACAATCTTTCAATTCCCAATGGAACTTCTGGGCTACTATATAACCAAGATCTAATGTTGTATTGTATATTATTGATATTGATATCTGTACCACATCCTTACCTTACCCTACCTTACCCTATCCCTACCCTTGCCTCTTCCCGATCCCCCCTGATTCAGGCCGTGCACGGCTTCAACCTTTGTATTCTCATTAAGCCTGTACCATGTTAATGTATTACCGTATTCGTACATTTGTTCACTTACATTGTATGCATTTAATTTCAATAAAAAATATTTACAAAAAAAAAAAAAGTCACGCAGTGCCGAATCGCAAAATAGGCCCTGGTCAGGAAGGGGGTAAAATCTTCCGGGGGTTAAGTGGTTAAGGTAAAAAAAAAAAAACCCTTTCAAAAGTTGCTACCCCCAGCCCGCCCCTAAACACTTACCTGGACCTGATCTCAATCCAGCATTGTGTCCGTCTGCAGCAGCTTTTCTGCCCTCTCTCTCTCTCTCTTCTCACAGGAGACTCAATAGCAGTGGGAGCCATTCGCATCTCTAAGAGCCAATCGGATGTGCTGCAAGGAACATGCTAACAGATGCAGGTCACTAAGCTCAGAACTTTAACCACTTAGTGCCCGCCCGGGGCGGACAAGCGGCTTCTGTAGGCAAAGCAACATACCTATACGTCGCTGCCTACTTCTGGGTTTAAAGTGCATGTGCATGACCCCCTCCCCACAGTTAATAAAAGCAGCACACTGTATGCACATTACAATAATTAGCCACAGATTTAACCCCTTGATCGCCCTAGATGTTAATCCCTTCCCAGCCAGTGTCATTAATACAGTGACAGTGTATATCCACTTACCAACCGCTCTATAGCAGTTTTACTGCTACAGGATCACATATATATATATATATGCACATGATCCTGCACTTCTGGGGATTGGGCACGAGTGAGCGCTGCCGGTGGCTCACTCCCACTATCAATCTCTACAGCAGGAGCTGATCACCGGGTCCCCCGGACTCGATGTTCGTCGGCAACCGCTGATCGTTCGGTACACAGTCAGAAAAGCGATCTGCCTATGTAAACAAGGCAGATTGCCATTCTGTCAGTATAGAAGGCATAGATCCTGTGTTCCTGCAATGCAGGGACACAAATCTATGCCTTCCCCTAGTAAAAGCATCTTCCACACAACAGTAAAACACCACCAAGGCACACAGTTAACCCTTTGATTGCCCATGATGTTAACCCCTTCCCAGCCAGTGTCATTAGTACAGTGACATTGCATATTTTTAGCACTGATCACTGTATAAGTATCACTGGTCCCAAAAAAAGTGTCAAAAGTGTCAGTTATTGTCCAATATTACAGTCCCACTTAGGCGCCAATCACTGCCATTACTGGTACAAACAATAAATAAATAAATAATTTAAAACTCCACAAATATATATCCCATAGTTTGTAGACACTATAACTTTGGCGCAAACCGATCAATATACGCTTATTGGGAATTTTATATTACCAAAAATTTGTAGCTGAATACATTTTGGCCTTATTTGATAAAAAAATGTAAAAAATCTAATTTCTTTATTAAATATGTTTTACTGTGTAGCAGGAAGTAAAGAATATTGTTTTTTTTTTTTTCAAAATCATCGGTTGCTTTCTGTTTATAAAGCAAAAAAAAAATGCAGAGGTGATCAAATACCCCCGAAAGAAAGCCCTTTTTGTGTGGGGGGGGGGAGGCAAAAATTGTATTTAATTACAGTGTTGCGCAATTGTCTGTTACAGTAATGCAGTGCTGCATAGCATAAAAATGGCCTGGTCAGGAAGGGGGGTAATTCTTCCGGAGCTGAAGTGGATATTATTAGCACTGATCACTGTATTAATGTCACTGGTGATGTCAGTGGCAGTCAGTCAGTTCCCACCAGCGTCAGTTATAGCACTTTTCCACTGCAAGTACCGGCTCGGCTCCACTGGGCAATGCTTGGCCCAGCTCGGCTCGGTTTGCTTTTCCACTGCGTGGTACGAGTCGGCACCTTTCAGCACTGTATAGGCTCTACTAGGCTTGGTTTGCTTTTTCCACTAAAGTAGTAAGTGGGTGGGATTACAGCGATTCTCTGACCAATCAGTGGCTAGTAGTGACAAACAATCAAGGCTGCATGCGAAGGATTGTGGGATATGGTATAGGTACGGAACGCTTGGAACCACAATCGAGGTGGTACTGTTTAGGCGAGCCGTGCCGAGCCGTACCATGTCGTGGAAAAGCGCTGCCGTACCAAACCATACCGAACCGTTCTAACACATACCATGCGGTACCATGCAGTGGAAAAGCGCCAAAGTGAGCCGAACCGATCCGTTCCATGCAGTGGAAAAGTGCCATTAGTGTCAGATCGTCCGCCGCACTGCTGCAGTCCCATTATGAAGTTGTTGATCGCTGCCATTAATAGTATAAAAAAATTCCAATATATATACACTATAGTTCGTAGGCGCTATAAATTTTCACACAAACAAATCAATATACAGTTATTGGGGTTTTTATAACATGTAGCGGAATCAATTTTGGACAAAATTTATGAAGAAATGTAAATCTTTTTTTTATTGGGTATGTTTTACAGCAGAAAGTAAAAAATATATATATATTTTTTTTCAAAATGTTTAGTCTTTTTTTTGTTTATATTGTAAGAAATAATAACACCAACGGTGATCAAATACCACCAAAATAAATCTCTATTTGTGTGAAAAAATTATATAAATTTCATTTGGGTACAGGGTTGCATGACCGTGCAATTACTAGTTAAAGTAGCGCAGTAACGAATAGCAAAATATGGCCTGGTCCTGAAGGGGGTAAATCTTCCGGAGCTGAAGTGGATATTATTAGCACTGCTCACTGTATTAATGTCACTGGTGATGTCAGTGGCAGTCAGTCAGATCCCACCAGCATCAGTTAGTGTCAGATCGCCCCCTGCACTGCTGCAGTCCCATTATAAAGTCGTTGATTGTCGCCATTAGTAGTATAAAAATATTCCAATATATATACACTATAGTTTGTAGGCGCTATAAACTTTCACACAAACCAATCAATATACAGTTATTGGGGTTTTTTTTTAATCCATAACATGTAGCGGAATCAATTTTGGCAGAAAATAAAAAAATATATATCTTTTTTTCAAAATGTTTAGTCTTTTTTTTGTTTATATTGTAAGAAATAAAAACACCAGCGGTGATGAAATACCACCAAAATAAATCTTTATTTGTGTAAAAAAAATGATATAAATTTCATTTGGGTACAGGGTTGCATGACCGTGCAATTACTAGTTAAAGTAGCGCAGTACCGAATAGCAAAATATGGCCTGGTCCTGAAGGGGGTAAAATCTTCCAGGGCTGAAGTGGTTAACAGAGAAAAGTCAGGTCACTGTCATGCCTCTGCTGTCTGGATAGAGGATCAGAAAAAGGAAAAACTAAAACTACTCCCATATATGCAGTTTAACTATAAATCTTAATTTTGCCTAGAGTCATTTGTTATACAGTATTATAAGCTATGGCAGAGAAATACTGACTCATAAAGCTAATCTCCAGGCAAACAGTTAAATACACGGATTAAATACATAGTGAGAATTGTTTTACCCGCTAATGGATTTTTTTTCTGTCCACTAAGTGCTGAGATTTACACGACTCTGCTGCACAGCACAGCCTCGTCTGGCAGGACAGAAGACCTGATTTTTCCTGCTGCATTTAAGCTATCCTTACAGCAACCCCAGTCTGCGACTGGACAGTGAAAGGAGAAGCAGCACACTGATAAGTTTATCTCTCTGCTCTCTCATCCTATCAGCATGCTCCTTACAATTAATTGGCTCCCTGTGCTGCTTTTTTATTCCCCAGTCTGTGCTCTGGACGAAAAGGGAACGAATAAGAGAAGTTCATTGTTAGGGTTTACATACTTTTTAAGCTTAAAAAAAAAAAAAACAATCTGGACATTTTCCCTTTTTAATAATTGCAAATAGTCCCCGCGGTAATAAAAGATGAAGGACCGGCGCATCCATGATTATTAAAGGCCGGCGCTTCCTCACTTCATACAAATTGAATTCTTTCACAGACTGAAGGACTTTTAAAATACAGTAGAATGTGCAGAAATAAATTAGCATGTAAAGTGATCTGTGATATCAGGCTTTGTTTCACCTAAGTTTGAATTTAGGAGAGAGAGGAAAAAAAAATCTCATTACTTATCTTATAAAATGTCATCTTTAAAATGCCCAGCTTTTCCACCTGACACTGAATTTTATATGAAATGCACACTTTTACACGATGTTATCGAAATGCAATTTATTATGTCTGCTATAATCTGCGTAATATTTTTTTTTTTTCCACCTAGAATAACCGATTTGGCAAATATTAAAAGAAGATTATATTTATCCACTGTCCATAAGGAAATATCTGCAACGCCTTTACATGCGAAAATCCCTCTGTCCATTATCAAACGGAAAGTGGTAAGCATCGAAAATGCATATATTAAAACACACTTTTCAATGAAATGAAAATGTAAAATTAATAGCAACTCAAGCATGGTTGTCAGGGTTTTTGTTTTTTTTTTTTGGGGGGGGGGGGTAATTTTAGGCTCTACCTTTTTATGCTTATAATTTTAATTTTCTGTATATTACAATAAGTATGTTTAAATGGCAGTAATATAAACTGTAATGATGTTTGCCATGTCCAAGTAAAATCTATGCTCTATGTAAAAAATAAAAAAAATAAAAATGATATATATACACACACATATGTATATATACATATACACACACACACACACACACACAAACCCACACACACACACACATATATATATATATACACACACACACACACACACACACAAACCCACACACACACACACATATATATATACAGGGCTTTTTTTCAGGGGGAACGCCTCCAACACTGACTGTATTTAATGGCAAGGGGTTCAAGGTCTATTTATGCTAGCTGCTGGGGGGATCTATTGTTGCTGGAGGAGATCTACTTTTGCAGGATGGGGAAGGGTGACTACTGTTGCTCAGGAGGTCTATTGTTGTTGTTGGTGGGGGGGGGGGAACTACTGTTGCTGGGGGTGGGTCCTATGTTGCTGGGGGTCAGTTGTTGCTAGGGGAGGGGGTATTTTGTTGCGAGTGATACATTGTTACTGGGGGAGGGTTTATTTTTGGTAGCTGCTGTAGAGTCTATTTGTGCTGGCTGCAGGTAGATCTGTTATTGCTGCAGGGGATCTTTTGTTGCTGGGGGGGGGGGGTATTTAGTTCTGAGTGGTTCATTGTTGCTGAGGGGGTCTATTGTTGCTGGCTAGTTCTGTGATCTAGTTTACTGTTTTTCTTGTCATTATTAACAAACTTCATACATATTACTTAGTACCACAATGTTACATAGTTCTGTGTTCTCTAAAAGGAGCAGTACTTGGGAGGTGGGTAGGGGGTGGAACCAAGGAATGGTGCAGGAGGTGGGTAGGGGGCGGAGACAAGGGGTGACTCAGAAAGGGGAGTTCCTGCACGTCTGAGAAAAAAAGCGCTGTATATATATATATATATATATATATATATACGCACGCACGCTAATTAGCCATAACATTATGATGGCCAATCTAATTTTAAGTAGGTCCTCTGGCTGACCCATCGCAGCATGTACGCTAGACCCCTCAAGGTATGCTGGGGTATCTGTCATCAAGCCATGAGCAGCAGATCCTTTAGGTCCTGTAAGTTGCAAGACCTGTGGGCCTCCTTGGATCAGACTTCTTTTTCCAGCTCATCCCACAGATGCTCTATCGATTGAGATCTGGAAAATTTGGAAGCCAAGTCAACACCTCAAACCATTCTTAAACCATTTTTTGCAGTGCAACAGGGTGCATTATCCTGCTGAACTACACTCAGGGAATATGGTTTCCATGAAGGGGTGTACTTGTTCAGCAAAAATATTAAGGAAGGTGGTACGTATCAAAGTAACATCCATATGAATGACAGGACCAAGGCTTCCCATCAGAAAATTGCCCAAAGCATTAAAGGGTCTCCACCAACTTGCCTTCTTCCCGTACTGCATTCTGGTGCCATATTTTCCCCAGGTAAGTGACACACACTAATAAACAAGCAAAAAATTGGGGAAGCAAACCCTGAACATGTATATCTAAAGCTGGTGCAGCTATGGACCAAGCGACATGCATATTAAAAAAGAATAGCGCAACCAAGCAAAAGAAATGACATCAAATATGGAGACAATCCATAAATAAAAATGGGGGTTTAGTCCCACCATATGGCCATATCGTGCTCAAGCCCACCACTACGTCAAAGTACCCCATTATCAGTGGGTCCTACACTATCCATAAAAAAGAGATGAATCCAGCCTCTCTTACCCTTGAAGATAACACTCCTTGCTGGGAGAGATGTGCTAATGCACTACAAGGGACTTCTCCTATATCTACTTGATAGTGGACACTGATAGAGTACAGGTGTGTGTGGGGGGTGGGGTTCTCAACCCCAGAAGTCTGGTCAGACCGAATACATAATAAAGTGACACACACACATCCGGCCATCCAATCCATGTAGAGAAAAATGTGATTCACCAGACCGGCCTACCTGAGTATTGTTGCTGACCATGTCCATCCCTATATATCTTCTCATGGCTCCTTTCAGCAGGATAATGCACCATGTCACAAAGCACAAATCATCTCACCACTGATTTCCTGTACATGACAATGATTTTACTGTACTCCAATGACCTCCACAGTCACTAGATCTCAATCCAAAAGAGCACCTTTGGGATGGGGTGGAATGGGAGATTTGCATCATGGATGTTGATCCAGCTGCCATTTTGAGTACCTATGGTATATGCTTCCCATGTGATCCCAAAGATGGTTACCCTGCTAAAACCAAGAGAAAGCCAGTAACTAATCAGGACATGTATACCTTTGGCATCCTCTCACAAAGTTGGCTGCCATGCTGTCTTCTGAGAGAGTCAGCGTTCAATCAGAACATTGCTCTGTCCGAATTGGCAACTGGATCCACTAATGCAAACTCTTTTAGTTTATGGTTAAGCTTCCAGTGTCTGCTAAACTTATGAAAGCTGACATACTGTACATTTGCTTGACAAGGATGAGCATACTGTTTTCTACCACAGTGACAGCTGCTTAGCACCACATGGGGCATTTACTATATACAGCTCACACATTTGGCTTTTTCCTATTTTATTTAAAAAGAGAGTATATTCGGCACACTGGTTTGCTTTAGGCTCCTTAATACAATAGTCACGGATAAAGGCATCAGTCATTAGTCTAATAGGTAGTGAACCAGTGCCTTGTTAGTTCTATTTGCCATATCTGTGCATGCACGGTTGCATTGCATTGTATTATTTGAACTGGTCATAATTATGTATGAATTCATCTTTTCTCATCTCTAATTCTGGGAAATTTATATCAGTATAGCTACATACCTTGTCACCTTGTATATATGCAAATAGTATTAGCTTCATCACTACATAATCATGTTAATGCCCAAACCTGACACTAATATTCACCTCCTCTGTGGCACTTTCCCTTGCAGTAATAACTTTCTGCCACTAGATGTCTTTGATCTTTTGGGTTGAATGATGCCTAGGCTCATTCAACACAGAGAACTGAGGACACCAATGGGAGCCAGGCTCCCTGAGACACCACAACGCCCAGCATTCATATAAATGATGTAGAGGGTATGCTGTTGTTATCATGTCCTTTACTTTATGGAACTGAAGACTTATGAAAATTTAAGTAAAACCTTGGTTTGAGAGCGCTTTGCAAGACAAGCTAATTTTTAAAATAAATTTTGACTTGATATACAAGCGATGTTTTGATATACAAGTAGCGTCATGTATAAAAAAGAAGAGAGGAGCCTCTAAAGTGTAGCAATATGGTTACATTTAATGAAGGTTCAACATTTAGCAACTCACATGGTTGATGAATAAAACAGGCACATCTAAGTATGCAGGCATCCGGGGTAAAGCTGTCCACATAGACTGTCCACTGTACAGCCATCTTCATCATCCCTTCCCCACTGCACTCCACGAGTGATTCAAAGCCTCACTTTCAGATCACTCTACTGCAGGCTATTCTTCCAGGTCATGATTGCAGACTGACAGTGGTGAAAGCCGGTGGTTCAGAAGATGGTCTATGTGGACAGCTTTACCCCGGATGCCTGCATACTTAGGTGTGCCTATTTTAATCATCAACCATGTGAGTTGCTAAATGTTGAACCTTCATTAAATGTAACCATATTGCTACACTTAGAGGCGCCTCTCATCTCTCTTATATTCTGTAGCTCTGCTAGATTTTGCTTCTAATCCCCTTGGGAAGGCTGCATATTGTGGATGGACATTTTATGGTTACACAACCTATCACATTGCCATAATCTTTGTATATAGACTGTAAACTGAAGGACTTGTGGAACGAATCATCTGAGTTTCCATTTTTTCTTATGGGGAAATTCGCTTTGATATAAGAGTGCTTTGGATTACAAGCATGTTTCCAGAACGAATTATGCTCGCAATCCAAGGTTTTACTGTATATTAAAAAAAAAAAAAAACACACATGGAAGCTACTAGGATAGAGAAACTGAAAGCTGAGAAGGATTAGCCTAGAATTAGACTTTAAAGAACACGTAAACTTTGCACATCTAAAGTAAAGGGAAAGGTTTGCTTAAGTTATTTTTCTTACCAAAGCCTGGTGTTAGCTTCATGTTGGCCAAGTTAGTGCTTACATAGGGTTATAGACCTTTCTGTTACTTCTACGTGTAAGCATACTTTCTATGCTCCAAGGGGGCAGCTATTAAACTGGTTCTAAAGACATAAGGCTTTTTATCCTAATGCTCCAGCATTGTTACTCTCTCTCCTCACAGGTACAGAGGCAGCAGCAGAAGCCATTGGCTCCAGCTGCTGTCAATCAGATCCTGTGAGGAGGGAGTAGAGGTGGGGACCATGCAGTATTGTGTGAGTCTATGGACACTCATAGCCCAGATTGGGAGCTAGCCCACACATCTGCCCACATAGCACAGAAGAGGAAGAGCAGAGAGCGTCGGTGGGGGACCCCAGAAGAGGGGGTAAGGAGCCGCTCTGTGCAATACTATTTCACAGAGCAGGTAGGTATATTATGTTTGTTAAAACAAAACTGTGCCTTTATAATGACTTTGAGTGTACCTGTTAGTTAGCAAAAGAAAAACAATAAACTGACAGAAGTCAGACAGACACACTGGTTCACTGTCTATATTCGAGGACATGCACCAACATAGCTGTCAAATCAGGAGCAGTGTCTGTGTCTGTGCAGCTGCTGCATCCTAGTTGACATCAAGGGGACTGCCTGCGCAGATGTTTCGGTGCATCCTAGTGCAGGTAACCCAGGCCTGCAATAAATGACCTAACTGTCACAGTTGCTTGTGCTCTCAACCGAACTGTCATGACTTTAAATGGCTGGTGTTATTGTTGATCACATGTGCAACACCATGGCAACTGTAGTTTAACCACTTGCCGTCTGCTCACGTTGAGCCTACTGCAGCAAAGTGGCTCGTTATCGTCTGGCGACGTAGACCTACGTCGCCGGACACTCCCCTTTCTCGGCGGCGCGCTGCCGCCGCCGGAGGCTCGCTCCCGCTGTATTCAGTCACAGCGGGAGTCGAGCCAGGGGAGGAGCAGCGGCGATCGCCGCTTCTCTTCCCCGATCGTCGGGGAATCGAGTGTGGAGATCCGCCCGCCTGTGTAAACAAAGCAGGCGGATCTCTGAAGTGACAGGCAGGGTCAGATTGCAGGGTTCAGCATAGTTGAACCCTCGATCTGTCCTTGTGTCACAGTCACCCCCCCCCCCCCCACACGTTAGTAAGCACCAGGCATACATTAACCCCTCCCTCTCCAATAAAAGTAACCCCTTCCCTGCCAGTGTCATTTTTGAAGTAACAGTGCATATATATAGCACTGATTACTGCAGTAATGTCACTGGTACCCCCAAAAGTGTCAAAAATGTTAGTCAAGGGTCCGATCTGTCCGCTGCAATGTCGCAGTCCCGCAAAAAAAATCGCAGATCGCCGCCATTACGCGTTAAAAAAAATAAACACCAAAAATGACAGAAATCTTTCCCTTTGTTAGTAAACGCAATAACTTTTGCGCAAACCAATCAAAATACGCTTATTGTGATTTTTTTTTACCAAACATATGTAGCATAAAACAAATTGGCCAAAAATTAAAAAAAAATTTGATTTTTACATTTTTTTGGGGGGGAATTTCATATAAAAAAATGTGAAAAATATTGTTATTTTTTCAAAATAAACGCTCTTTTTTTGTTTATAGCGCAAAAAGTAAAAATCGCACAGGTGATCAAATACCACCAAAAGAAAGCTCTGTTTGTGGGAAAAAAAAGACGTAAATTTTGTTTGGGTACGGCGTCGCACGACCGCACAATTGTCGGTTAAATTTGCACAGTGCCGAATCGCAAAAAGTGGCCCAGACGTAAGACAGTGAAATCCTCTAGTGGTAAAGTGGTTAAGCAGAGACTAAGATGGCAGCTTCCTTTGCTGTAAAGCAGGGCTTGACAAATTTACTTGGAATCTATGAGCCAGCTAAAACATTTAGGAGACGGTATTTTTTTCCGCTCACGCCGAATTGCCAGCTTCTGTCTGACAGGCTGCCATACTCACAGGCCCAATGGCGGCCAGTTTTTAGTGAACCGGCTGATGTTGCCCGGCATTCGGCCTGTGTGTACTTGGCTTGATGGTGTGATGAGCAGTGGCTCACTAGGGAAGGACAGTGCAGCTAGGTGGAGGTGATAGGAGATTCAGTGATCCAGTAACTGATGCCACCTTAGGCCCCTTTTACACAGGCACCTCCGCTAAGCTAAGCGGAAGCCACTTGCTCAGCGGAGATTTCTCTGCTAATCCCCACTGAGAAGGCGGATGATAGGTCTTGTCAGCTCCACTATGCAGAGCGAACATGGACACAGTCCTGCTCTCCTCCATGGGGCAGTCGGACGGATAGAAAGTAGGAGCACCATCCGTCTGTTTTTGGCGGACAGGATCGGATGGTGGCGGTTTTCAGCAGACATCCAACGCTCCATGGAGGAGACTGGAGGGTCCGATCTGGTCCACCTTAAAAACTGACAGGAGGACCTGATCAAACAGCCCATGTGAAAGGGGCCTTTGGCTTGACAGGGAGAGGATGAAAAATAATTTAAAAAAAATGTAATGGAAAAAAAACCTGTTTCCTTTTTTGTGGGGTTGTAAATTAAACTGAGGCCATTCTGACCAGCTGCCCCACACTACCTGTCCACTCACCGGTAAGGACAGGGGACCAAGTTAAGCCCTCAACATCTTCAACCTCTTCTCTTGGGAAAGAAATGGGCGGGTAGTGAGAACAGGCAAGGGAAACCCCCAGCGCCGCCAGTGACTGCTTGTTGCAGCCACCACAAGAGGGCGCCAGTTCCCCGCTGTAAGGGTCTCTCTCCAGCAGGCCGCAAAGCCGTGGCCTCAATTACCAACTGGTGCGGCATCTTAGTCTGCGAACCCAGGGGCGGGTTTGCATGGGGACAAGACACCTGCCGCAGTGCAGCCTAGGCACCAGGCCATTAATTCTAGTCGGCAACGCGACCTGGTGCCTTGGGTTTGTCAAGCCCTGCTATAAAGGATAGGAGGGTTTAGTTGTTCTTTAATAATTCTCTCATTGCTAACACCATGGCAATGTCTAAAGTCTAAAAAAAAACAAAAACGTGCCAGATCTCTAAGGCTGCATTCACATCTGCGCATTCCACATCTTTTCACAAGTTTTTGCACGTTAATTTGAATTGGCTGCCCCACGCACAACAAATGCGCCAAGGAACGTCTTAGAGGGCTGGCCTAAGGAATGAAAACTGAGAAAAAGAATCCGGCTACTGAATACATATTTTTTTAAATGGCGACGTGGGATTTGGAGGGGGGGGGGGGTAGATAGAGCAGGTAGAATGAATGAAAACAAGTCTAATTAGGTGTATAAAGGTAAGTGTTTTTATATGCATATTTAGTTGTTGTTGGTGGTTTGTTGAGGAAAGTGGGAACTTAAGTCAGACATAATGAGTAAAATAGAAAGCTTACTGTAGCAAAAGGGTTAAAGACCATTGCATTTCTTTGAAAATCCGTAGAAAACAAAGCATTTTCATAAACAGGGAATATTGTCTATTTACAAGATGGGCAATTTTTCCAGACCAGCAAATTAAGCAAAATGCTTTCAAAACAATTCCATTTTCAGTGAATTTGCAGCACTTATGTGCAAGACATTTGTCTTCTAAATAACTTTAGAAACTCCAAGTTTTATGCTTATACGCAGTCTGGGCAGCCTGTTTTTTTTTTTTTTTTTGCCAGCGTACAAGGGAAAAATATGCTGATAAAATTATTATTCATAAAGCCGTACCGCTGAGGTAGTTATTAATTTGAAATAAAAAAAGAATAAATCTATTTCGCTTGGATGTAATTTAAATTAGTTGGGTCTGGTGTCATACAGTACCAGTGTTTAAAAAAACAAAAGTACACTTTAATGAACAATAAATTAAATTGTATCTGAATGTGTAGTTCAATTACACGGTTTCCATCAGAGAATAAATAAATCATTCATGCAAAATGTGAATAAAAAAATCCTGATCAATTGCTCGGGAAGGAAAGTGATTAATTGGTCTAAACCCTCATTAGTCTCCACATCTCTGCCTTTTAAGAGAACAGTGATTGTTGGTGTTTGTCAGTGAGAACCCTGCAAGAAGTTAGATGCAAAAATCTAATTAGGCAATGAAAAGGAATGGAGATTTTTTTTGCAAATATATAACTTTGGGATGTTAAAGCTAAACTCCAGGCAAACAGCTACAGACACAGATAAAATACATATATTGGAGTTGTTTTACCTACCAAAGGAACTGTGTTTTCGGCTATCCAGTTCTGAGGCCTCAGTGGCAGACCTGATTGTTCTTTGCTGCAGTTATGTAACATTTATAGGTCTTTGACCTTCCCCAGCCTGTGACTAGGGATGATCGAACTTTTGAAAAGTTCGGTTCGACCAGAACACCCGAACTTCACGAAAGTTCGGTTCGGATTTCAGAACCCCATTGAAATCAATGGGACCCGAACTTCTGTAATCAAAAAACACAATTTTTAAGCCCTAAAACCCAATAAATGCCCCTAAAAAGTGCCTAGGGTTCTGGGTCATGCCCCAGGGACTATTAATCACACAAAAAAAAGTTCTTAAAAATTGTCATTTTTGATAAAAAAGCCAATTATTGAAAAATTAAAAAAAAAAAAAAAAGAGATTTTTTTGATTTTTACTTTGGATTTAGTATCTGGGGGGTCTAAAAGGTGTGCATGTGAAGTTTCAGCTCTGTAGCATGTCCAGAACCATGAAAAAAAAAAAGATAATTTTTCAGTAGAACAGGGATGTGGTTCGGGAGCCTCCTTTAACTTTAACACCTATATGATCTTTTTTTCTGGTTCTGGACATGCTACAGAGCTGAAACTTCACAGGTACACCTTTTAGACCCCCCAGACACAAAATCACACAAAAAAAGTTCTTAAAAATTGTCATTTTTGATAAAAAAGCCAATTATTGAAAAATTAAAAAAAAAAAAAAAAAGAGATTTTTTGATTTTTACTTTGGATTTAGTATCTGGGGGGTCTAAAAGGTGTGCATGTGAAGTTTCAGGTCTGTAGCATGTCCAGAACCCCCCAAAAATTAGCATTTTCTTATAATTTTTATTAGAACAGGAATACGGCTTCTCTACGGCGCTTTTTCTTGCATTTATCGGGCATTTTTGGAGGCAGGCATGACTTTTTTTGGATTTAGTGTCTAGGGGGTCTAAAAAGTGTACCTGTGAAGTTTCAGCTCTGTAGCATGTCCAGAACCAGAAAAAAAGATAATTTTTCAGTAGAGCAGGGATGGTGGGACCCCTCTTTTACACTTATATGATCTTTTTTTGGGGTTCTGGACATGCTACAGAGCTGAAACTTCACAGGTACACCTTTTAGACCCCCCAGACACAAAATCACACAAAAAAAGTTCTTAAAAATTGTCATTTTTGATAAAAAAGCCAATTATTGAAAAATTAAAAAAAAAAAAAAAAGAGATTTTTTGATTTTTACTTTGGATTTAGTATCTGGGGGGTCTAAAAGGTGTGCATGTGAAGTTTCAGGTCTGTAGCATGTCCAGAACCAGAAAAAAAAAGATCGTTTGTATTAGAAAACTTTAAGCACAGGAATATGGCTTCTCTGCTGTAACACCTTGCCGGTTTAATAGCAGGCATTTTTTTGGGTTCTTTGCAGTCAGGAAAAACATCTGAACTTGTGTATAGTAGTACTGTGCACAAGTTCTGATGTTTTGCCTGCCTCCAAAATTCCCCAAAAAATGCCAGCAAAAACACACCTGGGCATTTTTTTTTTTGACGCTAGCGTTTTTTTTTGGCATTTTTTGGGGTTCTTTTGAGGCAGGCAAAACATCTGAACATGTGTATAGGGGGGATATATAGACATATATGTCTGAATATATACCCCTAGACATATATAGGTGTGATAGTAGCAGAAATAAATGCTTGCGCTAATGAAATCATTTACAGTAATATATTTCTGCTACTATCACACCTATATATGTCTCGGGGTATATATTCAGACATATATGCCTATATATACACCCTATACACATGTTCAGATGTTTTGCCTGCCTCAAAAGAACCCCAAAAAATGCCAAAAAAAACGCTAGCGTCAAAAAAAAAATGCCCAGGTGTGTTTTTGCTGGCATTTTTTGGGGATTTTGGAGGCAGGCAAAACATCAGAACTTGTGCACAGTACCACTATACACAAGTTCAGATGTTTTTCCTGACTGCAAAGAACCCAAAAAAATGCCTGCTATTAAACCGGCAAGGTGTTACAGCAGAGAAGCCATATTCCTGTGCTTAAAGTTTTCTAATACAAACGATCTTTTTTTTTCTGGTTCTGGACATGCTACAGACCTGAAACTTCACATGCACACCTTTTAGACCCCCCAGATACTAAATCCAAAGTAAAAATCAAAAAATCTCTTTTTTTTTTTTTTTTTTTTAATTTTTCAATAATTGGCTTTTTTATCAAAAATGACAATTTTTAAGAACTTTTTTTGTGTGATTTTGTGTCTGGGGGGTCTAAAAGGTGTACCTGTGAAGTTTCAGCTCTGTAGCATGTCCAGAACCCCAAAAAAAGATCATATAAGTGTAAAAGAGGGGTCCCACCATCCCTGCTCTACTGAAAAATTATCTTTTTTTCTGGTTCTGGACATGCTACAGAGCTGAAACTTCACAGGTACACTTTTTAGACCCCCCAGACACTAAATCCAAAAAAAGTCATGCCTGCCTCCAAAAATGCCCGATAAATGCAAGAAAAAGCGCCGTAGAGAAGCCGTATTCCTGTTCTAATAAAAATTATAAGAAAATGCTAATTTTTGGGGGGTTCTGGACATGCTACAGAGCTGAAACTTCACATGTACACTTTTTAGACCCCCCAGATACTAAATCCAAAGTAAAAATCAAAAAATCTCTTTTTTTTTTTTTTTTTTTTTTTTTAATTTTTCAATAATTGGCTTTTTTATCAAAAATGACAATTTTTAAGAACTTTTTTTTGTGTGATTTTGTGTCTGGGGGGTCTAAAAGGTGTACCTGTGAAGTTTCAGCTCTGTAGTATGTCCAGAACCATAAAAAAAAAGATCGTTTGTATTAGAAAACTTTAAGCACAGGAATATGGCTTCTCTGCTGTAACACCTTGCCGGTTTAATAGCAGGCATTTTTTTGGGTTCTTTGCAGTCAGGAAAAACATCTGAACTTGTGTATAGTGGTACTGTGCACAAGTTCTGATGTTTTGCCTGCCTCCAAAACCCCCCAAAAAATGCCAGCAAAAACACACCTGGGCATTTTTTTTTTTGACACTAGCGTTTTTTTGGCATTTTTTGGGGTTCTTTTGAGGCAGGCAAAACATCTGGACATGTGTATAGGGGGTATATATAGGCATATATGTCTGAATATATACCCCTAGACATATATAGGTGTGATAGTAGCAGAAATATATTACTGTAAATGATTTCATTAGCGCAAGCATTTATTTCTGCTACTATCACACCTATATATGTCTAGGGGTATATATTCAGACATATATGTCTATATATACCCCCTATACACATATTCAGATGTCATGTCTGACATCAAACATGTCCTCAAAAAAGCACTGGCAGTGGCAGCCCCTGCAGCATTAAAAAATGCTTGCTGGTGAGAAGCCACATTCCTGTCCCGAAGCAGAGAAATGATCATTTCTCTATAGCGGTCACCCTGCTATGGAAGGGTTTTGTCACCCTGCCATAGCAGTCACTGTCAGTTAACCCTACACTACACTACGGTCCCCTGACACTTAACACTTTCCCTACAGAAACTAAATTTTTGAAGCTAACTTAAGTGTAAAGGAGCACTCTAACTACACTAGATATCCCTTTCCTCACACTAAAAATAGCTAAATGACACTTTTAAAGTAAAATTAACAGAACTGCTTCCACTCTCTTCCATGTCCAGTATAACAATGCTGGGAATATGGCGGGGGCGATCTTATATACTGGGGGGCGTATTCACTAATGATTGGTCTAGGGACCCCCTAGTCACTCCAATCACATTCCTAGCATTCTTCTGCCCCCTCAATTGGCTTTTGCTAATGGTTCTGGTCCAATCACGGGCTTTTAAAGCCCATTTCCTGAAGCATTGCATTTTGGGCGGTTCTGGTTGCCGAATTCCGAACTTTTTGGGCAAAAAGTTCTAAATTCGGCCGAACCTCGAACACCCAATGTTCGGGCCGAACCGATGGTGGACCCGAACCGTTCGATCATCCCTACCTGTGACTGGACAGTAGGAGAAGAAACAGCAGAGCTCCTTAACCTCCCTGGCAGTCTGATTATGTCAGGATTTCTGTGCTAAAAGCGGTACATTCTTTTGCATGGAAATCTGTTGTTTTACATTTTAAAACTCAGCTTCCCCTGCGATCCCCCGCCGTCCTTCCGCTGTCCTCCCCCACCGTCCTCCCGCTGTCCTCCCCTGCCGTCCTCCAGCCCTCCTCCCGCTGTCCTCCTGCTGTCCTCCCCTGCCGTCCTTCCGCCCTCCTCCCGCTGTCCTCCCCTGCCATCCTCCCGCTGTCCTCAAGCTGTGTGCTCGGCCGGTGCCGGGACCTGTCTTCCGGTTCCATACCCTGTGAGCATTGCGATGCAGGGGGGTTGAACTGGCGGCAATTTAAAAAGTGTAAATACACTAAATGACATGATACAAAGTTGTGATCCTAACGGATTACACTGTATCATGCCATTTCACTACAGGATTCCACCTGGTGACTTTTCCAGTGCCCTGTCTGTGCTTTTCCAGTTCTTTGTGCCTGGAAAATTGAGAACGACCTTGGCGTCCAAAAAGCATTCTTTTTGCACAAAAGCGTTTTTAGACGAACTGAAAAACAGCGACAGCAAAACGGAGATACTTGAAGAACTGAGCCATAGCGATTCGTGGGAAAATTCGTCATCAGGTACGGAAAGTGAAGACAGCGACGATTCTGATGTCTCTTTCTGGCACATTGCTCCGTTGGAAACTCTGAAGAATCATTTGATATACTTCCCAAATTCCACAAGCTATGTGCCAGAAAGAGACATCAGAATCATCGCTGTCATCACTTTCCGTACTTGATGACCAATTTTCCCACTAATCGCTATCGCTCAGTTCTTCAAGTAACTCCATTTCGCTGTCGCTGTTTTGTAGTTCGTCTAAAAGCACTTTTGCGCAAAAAGAACGCTTTTTGGACACCATGGTCGTTCAAAATTTTCCAGACACAAAGCACTGGAAAAGCACAGGCAGGGCACTGGAAAAGTCACCAGGTGAAATCCTGTGGTGAAATGGCATGATACAGTGTAATCCATTAGGATCACAGCTTTGTATCATGTCATTTAGTGTATTTACACTTTTGAATTTGCCGCCGGTTCCACCCCCTGCGTCGCAACGCTTGCAGGGAGGGAACCGGAAGGCAAGTGCCGGCAATCGGCCGTGCATAGAGTGGGGAAAGACTGTAAGGACGACCGGGGAGGACAGCGGGGATCGCAGGGAAGGTGAGTAGCATTGCGGGGTAATCCTGAGTGTGGCTCGGTGTTAGCGCTTTTGGTACTGAAAGTTAACCCCAAGCCACACTCAGGAATACTGCTAAGGAGGTTAAAGCGGAGTTCCGGCCTATTTTGCAACTTTAGATCAGCAATTGGGCATTTTCAATTTTTTTCGGGGGTCCCTTACCTTATTTTCAGGGCATTTTTGATTGTACTTCCTTCCCCCTCTGTGGCCATGGCCACCGACATCACTTCCCGCCTTTGCATTGCATACTGGGAGCTGTTTGTCATCACTCCCAGGAGCCTGGAATCAGGAAGAACTCCCAGAACACTCCCTGGAATCAGGAAGAAGGACACAGCAGATTACACTGTGGCTTCAGATGCCCACATCCAAGATGGCCGCCCAGACAGCGTTTTAAAAGTAAGATTTTGACTAAAATCCAATACTATGCACCTTGTAAGTATGAGAATAGCGGTTTTGTAAAGGGTGATGGATTAATATTATAGGGGTATTTTTAGTTAAAAAAGGTATTTGAGACCGGAACTCCGCTTTAAGGTGTCACTAAACCCACATCTTAAAAAAAAAAATCAATAAATGATGTATTACATGCTGTTCATACTCACTCAACCACTATAAGGCATCAGTAGGCAGGTCTTCACTAAGGGGTTGATTACCTGCCTACTGAGGTAATCCGCCTGCCAGTTTTCCACGCCGGGAATGTGTACGGCGGAGAGGGCTGGCAACACACCCCCTCCTGCCCTGTCCTCCAATGGGACACGTTTTTATCGCTGATTTCACTGCCTGTAACACCACTTGTGAATGGGGGAGAGTCTGTTCAGTCACCGGATGCTCTTTCCCGTTCACAGATTGTGCTACAGTCAGTGTAATCATCTAAAGAACATTTCTCATTGGAGGAGAGATCAGGAGGGGGCGTGTCCTCATCGGATCATATTTAGTGCCAATTAACCCAGAGATCTGAAGCAGTTAACCTACACAGTGCTAGATGTTCAGCAGCAGAAAGAGGACAGGACAACCCTGCAGTGAGGGTTTCTACAGAATCTATAAGTCAGTGCATTGTGGGAGGTACTCTATTACAGGTAAGCAATGTAACTAAAGCTGTAGAGACATATGTATTTATTCATTTTTTTAGCTAAACTTCAGCTTTAGAGCCTGATTCTAGTTTGGGAAAAAGAAAGCAAAATGGATCCATCAGCAGCGATTTAAAATTAAAAAGTAGCTGCAGGTGCTATACTCAACTCCCCTTCGGGGCTATTGCCCACAGAGGTTTCCCTTCCAGGCTCTACTATGCCCACCACAATTTAACCAATGTCCTGTAAAGCTATGGCATCATGTTTCTGGACTTGCAGTTAAATACTGCAAAGATGTTCACAACATTATTATGCCCACCACCAGGAAGTGGAGAGTGAAGAAGATCAGGGACTCTGTGACAACACTGGGTAAAACCAAAGACACCTGGAAAAATATAAGGGAAATTAATGTACGGGAGTTCTCCAAGGGGGGTGGGAGGGGATTGCGTGCCTGAAGTTGGGCTTTATCTTATAACTAAGTTAAAGAATATCTCAAGGCAAAACTTTTTTTCTAGTTTTGGATGGAGAGGGATTGGAACACCTGTCAGTTTTTATTGCTGTCTGTGCCGCCGTGAAATTCATCCTCTCTATTCTTCATGTTTAACATTATCATTGAAAGTAAAATTAAAAGAATATCTAAAATTTTGGGTTGTCCCCAGAAAAGTAATAGAGGGGAATCTTCTAATGGGGGCACTTGTTCTGGTGACCTGGGGGCCCTGAAGAAATTCCCTTAATTTACAGGGATTTCCACTAGTTTCCTATTTTGGCTATGGGACAGGAAGTGAAAGAAAATCTCCCTAATGGGACACAGATGGCGAAAAAAAAAAAAATCTGATAAGGGTTATAACCTTCCCTTACTCTATCCAAAATGAAAAAAAAAAAAAGTTTTGCATTTAGTTCTATTTTAAAGCGGAGTTCCGGCCACAAAATCGACATAGTCCATTTTGGGCCATCCGCTTGCTTCTAGTCACCTGAAAAAGAAATGGATAATTACGATTTTTTTTTTTACTTACCTTGTTATTGCAGAAAAATATACTCACCTTTCTTCCACTTCCTCCCTCTGCGGCCGCGGCCCGCGTCGTCACTTCCTCTTTGCATTGATTCCTGGGAGCTGAACGTCATCGCTCCCAGGAATCAATGCGCCTGCACCGGTCCAGCTCGTCACTTCCGGTGCGGCGCCTCATTCCCTGCTAAACAGCTTCTGGGCATGCCCAGAAGCTGTGGGGGATGACGCGCGCGCACCGGAAGTGACGAGCGGGGCCGGTGCAGGCGCATTCTGGGAGAAGAGGACAAGGAAGAGGAGGCAGAAGAGGACGCTCTGGCTTCAACTGCCCACATCCGAAATGGCAGTGCTGGAGAAGAAATTTTCAAGGTAAATATTTCTTCTAAAAGGTAAGTGCGAACCAGGACAGATCAGAGGCTATCCATTGTGGAATGTACTAGCCCTGACTGTCCCGGGGGTATTTTCATTGAAAATTTTTTTTTGTGGCCGGAACTCCGCTTTAATCTTTTAAAACCAACTCTGAAACCTAATACTGGTATACAATGGGCTGTAGTTTTTTTTAGTCCTTTAGTAAAGTAGCCATACTGATTGATGCCCATGCTTTGCTATATACTGTATGTAACCAGAATGTTTACTCTTTCCAGTGGTGTAATCTGTGCATTGACCTTGTTGACTTCACAAGTGGGATATTTAAAGGGGCCGTATTTCAGTCATTGGATGGAATCATTGTTTCAGCAAACTGCAAGCTGAGGAAAATATATACAATGAAGTTAAAACCTCAGGAGACAGAGCAAGGTTTGTAAATTACATTTTGTTTGAGCAAACTTTTGTCTGATTTGTAAACAGAAATATTGGAAACAGAGAGCTATTAAAATAGACACACGCACATATATATATATATATATATATATATATAATGTAAAATTCCATTTCTCGTTCATTCATTGACAGACACAGCTCCAGAATCTTCTTGACTATTGGGTTATGCTTCCCCCTACAGGAGTACCATATCTATGGGGCAGTCCCAGGGAATATTTTCCTTCCCTGGTGTCATGTGACTCTTTAGTATTACAAGGTCTCAGGTGTGAATGGGGAGCAGGTGTTTTATATTTGGTGTTATTGCTCTCTCTCTCTCATACTGGTCACTGGAAGTTCATAATGGCACCTCATGGCAAAAAACTCTCTGAGGATTTAAAAAAAAAAAATTAAAATTGTTGCTCTATATAAAGATAGCCTAGGCTATAAGAAGATTGCCAAGACCCTGAAACTGAGCTGCAACACGGTGGCCAAGACCATACAGCAGTTTAATAGGACATGTTCCACTCAGAACAGGCCTCGCCATGGTTGACCAAAGATGTTGAGTGCACGTGCTCAGCGTCATATCCAGAAGTTGTCTTTGGGAAATAGTCATATGAGTGCTGCCATCATTGCTGCAGAGGTTGAAGGGGTGGGGGTCAGCCTGTCAGTGCTCAGACCATATGCCGCACACTGCATCAAATTGGTCTGCATGGCTGTTGTCCCAGAAGGAAGCCTATTCTAAAGATGATGCACAAGAAAGCCCACAAACAGTTTTCTGAAGACAAGCAGACTAAGGACATGGATTACTGGAACCATGTCCTGTGGTCTGATGAGACGAATATAAACATATTTGGTTAAGATGGTGTCAAGCATGGTGGTGGGAGTGTCATGGTCTGGGGCTGCATGAGTGCTGCCGGCACTGGGAAGCTACAGTTCATTGAGGGAACCATGAATGCCAACCTGTACTGTGACATACTAAAGCAGATCATGATCCCCTCCCTTTGGAGACTGGGCCGCAGGGCAGTATTCCAACATGATTACAACCATAATAATAACCCCAAGCACACCTCCAAGACGACCACTGCCTTGCTAAAGAAGCTGAGGGTAAAGATGATGGACTGGCCAAGCATGTCTCCACACCTAAACCCTATTGAGCATCTGTGGGGCATCCTCAAACGGAAGGTGGAGGAGCGCAAGATCTCTAACATCCACCAGCTCTGTGATGTCGTCATGGAGAAGTGGAAGAGGACTCCAGTGGCAACTTGTGAAGCTCTGGTGAGCTCCATGCCCAAGATGGTTAAGGCAGTGTTGAAAAATAATGGTGGCCACACAAAATATTGACACTTTGGGCCCAATTTGGACATTTTAACTTAGGGGTGTATTTACTTTTTTTGCAAGACCTTAATGGCTGTGTGTTGAGTTATTTTTAGGGGACAGCAAATTTACACTGTTATACAAGCTGTACACTTACTTTACTTTGTAGCAAATTGTAATTTCTTCAGTGTTGTCACATTTATAATAAAATATTTACAAAAATCTGAGGAGTGTACTCACCTTTGTGAGATACTATATATATATATATATATATATATATATATATATATATTGTGACAGGAAGTCAGGTAAATCTGTGGATGTAGTCACAGACAGGAGATACATTTCCACCTGGTTTAGAAAATTCACCAATTACTATAGGGTGTCGGCTGCAAAGGTAGGCAGAACTGTCTAAGGACAGTGAACAGACTTCAGCTGTTCAGAATGAGGAAATTAAGGCCTCTATAATTTGTCCAGAGGAAGTCTAAGGATTGCTGCCTCCTGACGCTGTGTGAAGCTGGGGAGAGGAGGACAGTCAGATGTGTGCCTCCCGACGCTGTGTGAGCATGGGAGAAGACCTCCTGGAGCGATGTGCGCTGAGGAGGGTAAAAAGTATGAAGACTACTCAAGGTGAGGTCGGGACTATTTCTATGTGAAAAGAAACAAAGGAATGTGTTCTATGTGAAGAGTAAAGGGACATGTTCAATGGACATTTGTTGTGTGAAGAAAAACATGGACTATTGAGTGTCTGCTGTAGGATCAGCAAAGTTTGCCCAACAGTAGATTGGAGACAAACTCCGTGGGTAGGTTCCTGTATGTGAGAAGGTAGGCGCCCACAGTGGCAAGGATTTATTTTGTGTTTTATTTTTATTTTGATGTTTTTGAGGCTTGCACTTGTGTGAAGTAAATTGCAAGAATAAACCAAACTGTTGTTTGCAACGACTTCTCGGCTATCTCCCTGTGTAAACGCACCCCTCCAAGGGGTCATCCATACCCGCCACCGAGCTAATCTCCCACAATATATATATATATATATATATATATATATATATATTGTTCATATGGTGCTGATAACTTTTAATTACTTGTCTTCAGGTACACCTAGCTACTACTAAAATAGACCTCTGTTATTTTATACAGGAGTGACAAATGAATGTCAGTGAGTTCACACTGCCTCTGTGATATGTTTATAATGATGCAAGAAGTGTTCTTTTGAATTAAACTAGGGTCATTTATGATATATGTAATAACAATGTACAGCTAGTCATCTCATTATTCCATGTTTATGCATGGATTATGAAGTGTGATGAAGGATTCATTGTTTGCAGCTGTCACTGTGTGAGCAACACAACATACTCAGCAACAACAGCACATATTTCTGATGATACTTAGAAAAACACTGACCAAATTAGATATTTTATAATTGTAGACAGAAATGCAAAAGAGAAGATCCTATTAACATCTCTGAGTGTGTTTAATAGCTCTTAGCAGATGTCTTTTTTTCTTCATGCACAAAGAAAATGATGAGAGGGCAGCTCTTAGGATGAAGGAAAGAGAGTTCCAGCTGTGGTCAGTCATAAAAACATCTTCACAAATAATCACAGAATGGCAGGGATCAGGAAAGAGCGGAGAAGTCCAGCTAAATTAAAGCTGAACTCCAGGAAAACAGCTAAATAAACAGATGAAATACATTGAAGTTGGTTTATCTGCCAAAGGATTTGTATTTCTGTCCATCTGGACCTAAGATTTATATGCCCTTTGGGGATGACATCACATTTTCTGTTACAATTGGATTTCTTTGTTGACACTACCCTTCCCTTGGCCTTCTGGTTGAACAGTGAAGGAGAAGCAGTACCCAGATCTGAACCTGCAACCTCTGCTGGGATGCTGGACAGCTCTGTGGACGATTCCTTGAATTATCCTGACTTGAACCTTGTTTCTCTTGAACCTTGAACCCTTTACTTCCTATTTTAGCCATGTCTTTGCACTTCTGCTTGCCAGATTATTGTGCTCCCTCCAGCCAATATCTCACTCTTGGCACTACTGCTGCCATCTGTATCTTTGCTACTGCTCGTAACCGACCTTTGGCTGTTTCTTCGACTACGCTTCTGCTTAATCCAAGCCTGCAACCACTTGTTACTGACCTTTGGCTTGTTTACTGACTACACTTCTGCTTGATGCCTATCTGCTATATTTGCTACTGGACCCCAGCTTGCTCACTTCCTGGTGGGGATCCTGAGGACCGCAGCCTGATACTAACACATAGCAAAACCCATCTCCACCATCAAGAGCTCTGGTAAATAGAGGTTAGTACCAAGACCCTGCGCCTCAGGTGAGCCCACGTCATCCGCCAGGGCGACCTGCATGTATACTTAGCCTGCCGGTCAGTAAGTACCTCTCTAAATAGCTATAGCTACTGGTCCCTGAGCCTAACTATACCCCTAACTATGACACCATGGGTCAATTAGGTCATCTTTCTTTTCACTCTGCCTATCGGCATGTTCCTTGTGAGCATACTTGCATGTACCACACAAGATTGGCATCCTCTTCCAGTCTGAGCTCTGCTGTATAGATTATTGCAAAATGCCTATACCAAGTCAAATGTAGGTACTTTCTCTGGTTTCAGTAAAAATAAATGTATTATATTTAATAATAATACATTTAACTATTTATTAGTAGATATAGAACTGCATTCATTGGTATGTTTTATATTTGCTTGGAGTTTAGTTTTTATAAGAGATGTAAAGGACATCTGTTATGAGTAAAGACTCTAATTAGGTTGGATTTGTTCATACTTGTCTAAGGAGTATATGAGCATTTTAAATAAATATCATATATTTACTGTATATTAAATGACCCAAAACGAGAGCAACTCTTTTGGTTGAAAGACAAGAGGTTTAAAGTGGACTAATACTCAAATGTTCACATAATTCCACTTTGACCATTCTGCTGGGACCGTACTTGGAGAAAATACTAATCCAGTCTTCCTCTAGTTCTCCCCACAAATCTAAAATCATAAAAAATTGTTTGGTCATGTGATTTCTGCTGAAAAGGGAATCAGAATTCAGATCAGCTGATCTTCCCGTTTAGAAAAGATCACATGACCAGGTGCCATGACCGGGCAGCATTTCTCCTCTTTATAATCTGTTTTATAAATGCAGATGCCTGTGAAGTTGATGTACAATGCTGAAGAATGATAGCTGTCCAAGCACCAAGCTAGAGTTTAGAAAATCATAATTTTATGTATGTGCATCACCCCACTTTTCATGATTCTGCATCAAAGATGAGATTAACATTAGGGGGAGGGGGGGGGGCACAAATACCAAATATATAGTAAAGGAACATTTATTCTATTTGGTTTATGTAAAGTAGATCTGTGTGTGTGAACGTGGGGGGGTTGAAAAAAGCTAACCCTGAGTAGCAGGTATATGCGCACAACCTCTGAACACCTGCATAGCCCCTAAGTTCCCTATATATAAATAAAACATAATGCAATCTGCTCCTATGGCCACTAGCAGTGCCCCACCTTCTCTTAGTAATGCTTTTTACTATTGCCTCATCACTGAAGGGCCACCTCAATAGCCAACAGTAAATGTTGCGATGAGATGGGAGAGGGCATGCCAGAGCTACAGAAGTCACAGTACCCAAATGTTGTGTAGCACTGCCCCCTAGAGGACTGCTGAATATTACACCTTAAGGATTCCCCTGGGTTACCCGTAGCAAATGGTTGCAGCAAAGTAGTATTTCAAGGTCTTAGCTCAGTCAAAAATCAGTCCAGGGGATGTTTTGTAGTTTTATTTAGAACTGGGATAAGAGAAGGGATGAGTGGGATACTCCAACTAGTAACTATTCACAGTATTAAGGACATCTGACTTAAAGATGCGGCAAGGCCGCTGCTTCACTCTGCCACTGGAATGAAGGTAATATACTGTAAGTGTTCCTACTTATAATTATCTTCAGGGTTCTAATTTGGCACCCCCTTTCTCTCTCTCTCTCTGTGTAGCTGACACCCGTTCACTGACTCCTACACTCTGGAGTGGTCCCCTTCCTGGGCAGACCCCGGGCAGAGTTCCTCTGTACTCACGGACACTGTTTTTCCAGAGTCACCGATGCCCCCAACTCCTCCAGTCAGCTTCTCTTGGATCTCCAGATTCAGCCACACACTCTGGTTCACCAGGCCGACTGCCTGTGACCACCATCCACTGCTGCAGAAGAGGAGACTGCTGTCACCCTCCTTCTGGGACCTGGCTTCCTGCCCAAAGACCTTGAGCACATGTGTCCTTGGCTTTATATACCCTGCCCCATAATGCACCGAGACAGCCAGTCTGTGGCAATCCCTGGGGCAGTAAAAAAGCCTGTGTGTCATTGGCTGGGTTTCCTCCACTGTCCAATGTGCCTCCCCATTGGACACAGTGGGCACACTCCCTCATCCCAGATAAATTACACACTGGACACATGGAGCAGGCTTGACTAACAAATCCTGCTCCCTGAGAAGCAGGGAGCATATACATTTTGCCTTCTTCTCTGCTGTTAAACAAACAAAACTACTTTGCCTACCTAGCACCTATCTAGGAGGGTTATACAGTTGTATTACACACCACTAAGAGTGTCAGGGGTACTGGAGGCTATACAGGGGATCATAAGTAATTTACACCTAAAAGTGCCTGCTATTCATAGAAAGAGAGGGTTGCAAAATAATTTCGCCCCTCCAGAGATAAGGATAAAAACAGTACCACATTTGATTAAGAAATTGTAACTTTATAATTAAGTATATAATAAATGTAACACTAGAAGCTGTTTGTACTGTATTTTACTTCCACTGCTGATCCAAAGCACTGTTTTCCCTTTGCACTCCATTAATTGCAAATGAGTCTAATGATACTGATCTCCGGTAATTTCTGGACTTCAATGGGATATTTAAATAAAAGTCCTTTTAATTTTGAACTTTGAAGCCAATGAATCGTTAATAAAGAGCCATCTAAGCAACCACATTATTTTAAGCCATGCAAATCTACAATCTTAATTCTCCCCTATATTGTTCTTCACCTCTTTAAAAGTATTAGTAATTACAAAGTGGTGCGCTATTAAAGGTACACTTCTGCCAAAGTCAAAAAGTAGACCTTGAGATGTAGAGGGAGCACTAGCTACCTCCTTTGTATTTTATCTTTTTACCCAAACATTAGCATCAGTCGGTGATACCTCCAGTGTTCTGGTCATCTTGTGATGCTGGAACAACAACCATAGTCACTTTGTAGCCTCTAACACACATGATTCTTGATGTAACAATTCCAGTACTAAGAAACTTCTTATGACAACAAATTAAATTTAAATCTACCTTTTCTATTAATTTGTAAATTGGGCTTCACCATTGTTATTGAGGGATTACTAGAGAGCCATGACAGGATAGAGAGTATAGAGCTCATGCCTGGGCCCACCAAGAAGGTTTTGATAAGTGGCTGTGTGAAAATGTACAAATATCTTAGTGGACTCGGTTGGTTTAAGACTGTCAGGGTGGCTGGGTTCAGGGAGCACTACAACTTAGGTGTAACTGCATATAAAGCTACACTTTAAAAATATCCTTACTATTTATTTTGCTATGCAGTCTGAGAGTACCTTTACATGGAGGCTCTGAGCTCTTTATTGCCTCTCCTATTAAAGTTCTTTAGCAGTATCTCGGTAGCCATTCTAAACCAGGGTTCTGTTGAAGTCTAGGGTTCCCCCAGAAGTTGCTAGTGGTTCATTGAACTGTGGCTAATTGACCTCCCATCTGATAGTACCTAGGTAGTTCCAGGTCCAATGCCACTATTTTTACAGGGGTGCTACAACATAGTTATAACTGCACCAAAGGGGCAATTACACTGTAAAGCTAAACTGCAGATGCATATAAAAAAGACCAATACATTTTACAGTGAATTCTGTAAAAGTCACAAAAATCACATTATAAATCTATTTAGTCTAATTACCGTAATTTGTTTAGGTATCAAACTTTTTTAAGCCCCTATGTAGCAGCAATTCCATTGGGTGAAGGAGGAGCAGCAACAGAAACCAACTAGGTGTGCTGCATGCACTTGTGCTGAAAAGGTGGAGGCTGAAAGAAGAGGATGACCTCATCAGCATGCTGCTACTTTTTCACTGTCCAGTCACGTGATGGGGGCAGGACTGTACTGTTTAACCACTTTACCACTAGAGGATTTTGCTGTCTTACGTCTGGGCCACTTTTTGCGATTCGGCGCTGTGCAACTTTAACTGACAATTGCGTGGTCGTGCGACACCGTACCCAAACAAAATTTACGTCCTTTTTTTCCCACAAACAGAGCTTTCTTTTGGTGGTATTTGATCACCTGTGCGATTTTTACTTTTTGCGCTATAAACAAAAAAAAGCGTAAATTTTGAAAAAACAACAATATTTTTCACATTTTTTTTTATATGAAATTCCCCCCAAAAAAATGTAAAAATCATTTTTTTTTTAATTTTTGGCCAATTTGTTTTCTGCTACCTATGTTTGGTAAAAAAATTCACAATAAGCGTATTTTGATGGTTTGCGCAAAAATTATTGTGTTTACTAACTAAGGGAAAGATTTGTCATTTTTGGTGTTTTTTTTTTTAACGAGTAATGGCGGCGATCTGCAATTTTTTTTTTCCGGGACTGCAACTTTGCGGTGGACAGATCAGACCCTTGACTGACATTTTTGACACTTTTGGGGGTACCATTGACATTACTACAGTAATCAGTGCTATACATATGCACTGTTACTGTAAAAATTACACTGGCAGGGAAGGGGTTAACTTTATTAGAGATCCAGGGGTTAAGTGTGTCCCTAGGGGCGTGCTTCTAACTGTCAAGGGGTGTGGCTTTTGATGTAACCACAGAGACATACGATCCTACATAGCAGGATCGTATGTTCTCTGCAGTTTCACCAGGGAGAATGACAGGCGGCTTTGTTTACATTAGCAGCCTGCCTTTCTCCCTCTCCAGCTGGAGATCGCGAGTGACATCGGAGCCGCCGGTCACTCGCGCGGTGATGGCAGTAAACGAGCGGAAGCGTGCCTCCGGCGGCGCGCGGGAGCCCCCTATTGGCTTGCGGGCGAGTGACGTACCGATACGTCACTTTGCCCTGGGGGGGTTGACCGCCGCAGTATATGTACTTGCGGCGGTCGGCAAGTGGTTAAAGGGTGCCTTGACTGAAAAAAGGTTGAGAAACACCGATTTAGCACATCAGGTCAGTGTTGTGTTGTCAGCAAGGTGCATCACACCAACATATGTATACATGTAATGCAGTGGTGTAAATGAGCCCTAAAGGTTAGTTATCTTAAGTTATCTTTCTGTAGTCTGCACCCGGAGAATGATGGTAAAGCTTGAATGGGGCAACAAAACTCCATTTTAAAAATTCTCGATGAACAGCTTAGAATAACTTTTCAATTCTATTTTGTTTGTTATTATTGTTAAGGGTTTATTTCTGGAATAATGGAAATGTTTGATTTATGACATCTATAAAGAGGTTATGCAAATATCTTAATTACTTTATGCATTCTATTTTCTCTTAATGTGTTACTTAATGCAGTCCTACTTAGCAGTGAGCTAAATAAATTGCATACTGTTGTTTAAAGATCAATATACCTGAAACACGTCCTGGTTTATATAGAGCTGCTATTATTACATCTCCAAATAGGTGTCAACAAGGTTTCAGGCACTGATCAGGCCAGAAATGATAAAGCTGTTATAATGGGGACATTGTTACTATGAGGACAATAATCTCTTTGAATTAGACCCCATACAGCACGTATGTCAAACACAAGGCCCGCAAGCCGAATGTGGCCCTCCATGCCTTGTCAAGTGGCCCTCACACCAAGTTTTGCAGCCAGAACATGGCCACATCCGCTCTCATTCCCCACTGTCACTTGTAAATACAGAAGCCTTCTGTGTTTAGAAGGGACAGCTTTGCCCTCAGTGGCTCCTGGATCTAACAGATTCCTGGACGCACTCACGGTAGAGCGCAGCAGGGACAGGTCTCCAGAATCTACGAGTAGGAATGATCTTCCTGCAAATACATAGGTAGTAGAGCCGCCAACACAGGGAGATACTTGAGCCGGGCCAGGTAGGTGAAAGAGATGTGAGGAAGCTTCATGGGGGGGTTGGGGTTACAAACTCAGTGCACCACTAAACCCTGCACTCCGTACACAGCACACCCCTGAATGCTGCACTCTGTACATAATGCACCCCTGAACCCTGCACCCTGTATGTAGGACACTCCTAATCCTTGTACTCTGTACATAGCATAGTCCTGAACTCTGCACATAATGCACTTCTGAACTCTGTACATAATGCCCTCCTGAACTATGCACTCTGTAGGTAATAACCTCCTGTAGGTAACACCCTCTTAAACTCTGTACGTAACGCCCTCCTGAACTCTGTACGTAGCGCCCTCCTGAACTCTGCATTCTGTACTTAGCGCCCTCCTGAACTCTGCACTCTGTACATAGCATAGTCCTGAACTCTGCACTCTGCATGCAATACACTCCTGCTCCTTGCACTCTGTACATAGCGCACCCCAGATACAACCCTCCCTTTGAGGGTAACCCAACTGCTGATGCGACCCTTGATGAAATTGAGTTTGACACCCCTGCCATACAGTACAGTATGTTCTCAGCATTTATCCCGCCTGAGTAGTTGATGATATTAAACAGCTTGACCATATTAAAAAAAAATATATGCAATGAGGCAGTTGAAGTGCGGCAACCTATAACAAGCAACCATATTTCAAGTCCTAGTTGCTGCTAACATTTACCTATTTAGGGCCATTTCACACTGTAACGATGCCAGACATCGCATGTGATTCACACCGCACTGCTGAACAAATAACATACGATGTCTGTGCGAAGCAAATTCACCCATACAGATTGTATGGCTAAATTTGCATCACATTCAGACCAAACTTGTGCAGGACCCTTTTTTTGGTTCGCACTAGTATCGGATCGCATGGGTGTTCACACCCATGCGATCCGATTTCTGTCCGAATTGACAGTTCGCACTGCGATATGCAAACTGATCTGTGGGTGTCATTAACTTTGTATTGACACTCCCAGCAGTTTGCATATGGCAGTGTGAACTGCCTGCGAGTCGTGTGCGATGCGGGAACCCACAGTGGATTTTCCAGGGTTCCCGCATTGCACCAATTTGAACAGAGCCTTAGTTCTAGTTACATATTTTTATGCGTCATATTTAAATGTGTTAGGCTCGGTTCACACTGGTACAATGTGGGAACGCTGCAAATCCTTTGCCATATGAAAACTGCTGGGAGTGTCCATAGAAAGTTAATGACACCCCCAAAATCAGTTTGCATATCACAGTGTGAACTGTCAATTCTGACAGGAATCAGATCGCATGGGTGTGAACACCCTTGCAATCCGATTCTGGTGCGGACCACAAAAATGGTCATGCATGAGTTTGGACCGAATGCAATGCAATGCAAATTCAGCCATCCAGTCTGGATGGCTGAATTTGCATCGCAAAGACATCGCATGTGATTTGCACAGCAGTGCGGTGCGAATCACATGCAATGTCTGACATTGCTACAGTGTGAACAGGCCCTTAAAGTCTTATCAATCTTTTTGATCAGGGAGATGTCAGAAGGTAGGGTTTAGGGCTCATCACACAGCCAATACAGTGAAGCCCTACAGTGAAGCATGGTGCTGGGGATGTTTTTCAGCGGCAGGAACTGGGAGACTAGTCAGGATCGAGGGAAAGATGAAAGCACAATGTACAGAGACATCCTTGATGAAAACCTGCTCTAGAGTGCTCTGGACCTCAGACTGGGGAGAAGGTTCATCTTCCAACAGGACAATGACCCTAAGCACACAGCCAAGATAGCAAAGGAGTGGCTACAGGACAACTCTGTGAATATCCTTGAGTGGCCCAACCAGAGCCCAGACTTGAACTCGATTGAACATCTCTGGAGAGATCTGAAAATGGCTGTGCACCGACACTCCCCATCCAACCTGATGGAGCTTGAGAGGTCCTGTAAAGAAAAATGGGAGAAACTGCCCAAAAATAGGTGTGCCAAGCTTGTAGCATAATACGCAAAAAGGCTATAATCGGTGCCAAAGGTGCTTCAACAAAGTATTGAGCAAAAGCTGTGAATACTTATGTATGTACATAGGATGTTTTTATTTTTAAGAAATTTGCAAAGATTTCAAACAAACTTCTTTCACATCGCCATTATGGGGTATTTGTAGAATTTTGAAGAAAATAATGAATTTAATCAATTTAATCAATTTTGGAATAAGGCTGTAACATAACAAAATCTAGACAAATTTAAGCGCTGTGAACACTTTCCGGATGCACTGTATCTTGAGTTTTTTTTTTTTTTTTTCTAAAAGTTTAAAGAGACACTGTCACTTTGTACATTCAGACAGCTTCACACATAGCTCACCTATCTAGGCATGGAAACTTAGCTAGCTACACTCCTTTGTCACTTATCCACACTGCCGGAGTCCTTGTTAATAGACTGGGACTTATAGGTGTTAGAGACCACATGTGACAGTGTTGGGCCTGAGCGGCCAATCAACAGGCCTGTTCACTGTCATGTATTTTGTGACATGACATTACCCCCTTGTCTGAACTATGACACCAGAGCATAGACAGGCAGGGAAACTACAGTAGGAAACAAGATTGAGAAGTCTTTGGGGAAGCATTGACTTAATATTTGTTCCTGCAGACACTGTCACTTTGCCTGAATGGGGAAGTCACAGTATCACTTTAAATCTCAATTCCAGGAAAACTAAAAGTCCTCCCTTGTATTGGGGCTGTGAATCAAGGTGGCAGATGTTGACCATACTGTCATGTACCTGGGTGTCCTTGAACCAGAAGGTTCCTTGTTTCGTAGCTTGCAGCCTTATCTGTTGTGCCACAGAGAAGCTCTGGAGTTTTGGCAGTGATTTTTCCAGTCTGATGCTTGCCTTGTACTCACTAGCCCTACCTGCTGTCGAACAATGTACAATTTAACCAGCTGTGAACAATGTACAATTTAACCAGCTGTGAACAATGTACAATTTAACCAGCTGTGAACAATGTACAATTTAACCAGCCTTTAAATAGCCTCACTTCCTGTTACTGAGTGCCTGTTTGTTTTGGAATATCTTCCTGAGTGTGCTGCTTGCTCTTTGATAGACTTTCATGTCTGAACTTTTGCCTGTATTCGTGACCCTTCTTCAGCCTGCCGAATCTGTACTTCCCCGCCAGCTTGTGCATGACTTCTGCCTGCCTGACCATTCTTAGGATTTCGTTTGGATACCGCTTTGCCCGATCTGTTGCCGGCCTGATCTCTCTGACTTTGTTTTCGCCTGAATCCTCAGCACTCAAGCTCCACTTCTGACTTTACCTCACAGGTACCTAACACAAAACAACACTGAATGGGGTCATGACATAAGATTCCAGATCATGGTGTGCATTCCCCCCAATTTTTTCAAATTTTTAAGAGAAAAAGAAAAAACAGAGACTGTAAGCCAACTACTGAATATATCTCAGCACTAGCCAAGAGGAACATAAAAACCAGCAAAAAAAAAAAAAAGAAAGAAGAAGAAAGGGGCAGACTTGGTTGTCTCCCTTTCACTGTCTCCCTTCCAGTGACTCTCTGCTGACGGCTATAAGGTTTCTGAATGACCCAGAATGGTTTTGTGTTCATCCGAATATGTGAATTTGTGCCAAGAGAACCATTTTTTGAGAAATTTGTTACGCTTATCCCTGTTCGCTGAAATCAGATTCTCCATTCTGTTTATTTCCGCTACCTTAGCCAAGTACCTCACCAAAGAGGAGAGCCGGACTGCTTCCAGGGTTCAGGGATGTAGCTTTTAGCCGCATTAGGTAAATGAGGCTGGACTGAGTTTTTGTAGGTCTTCTGTGGTATGGTATGATGGTGAAGAAGGAACCAAGCTGGGTCAGGGGGAAGTTGGTAATCAGTAAATTCTTGAGTAATGTGTTCAACCTCCAACCAAAATTTCTGGAGATGGTCACAATTCCAAATATATGCAATATGTTTCCGACAGCTTCAGCACACCTCTAACAACAGTCCACGGAGCGAGGGAACATGTTTTGGAGTTTCCTGGTGTTTAGCACAGGTGGAAAACTTATGTGCAAAGAACATTATCCTATCAATGTGTTCTGTGCATAAAATACAGTTGAAGATTAAGTTCCCACTTGTCAATAAATGGGGAGCATTAATAAGGTTATACATAAGACACACTGAGTGCTTAAGCAGTGTGTAGGCTATGCATTCTCTTTCAAAGGTGTTTAGGTTTCTCTTGAATGCTGTGTCTGGAGGGGAGAGTAGAGAGGAAATGACCGAGTTAAGCCAGAAGTCCAAGGGACCAAGTTGCCAGCGTGAAGTCATTTCTTGTAGTGAAGGTCATAAATTCCTTTTTTTAAGGTGTCTGGCTTGGAACATGTGAGCATGATCAAGGCACATGGAATCCTCTAGACCCGGACCGGAAAAAGCGGGGATTAGGCCCCCAATATTTCTGCATTTTAAAAAGACTTTTCAACAGAGTTTCCATGTAGACCCAATAGTGGGATGGGCTTTAAGCTCCGGGGGAAATTGTCAATAACGGAACTTTGGAAGCCGCCTGATCTATCCAAACCCATTGGGTAAAATCAGCATGTCGGTACCAATCGATGACCAGCAATAAGTGACAAGCAGCATCCAGAAGGCCGATAGCCCCATATCAATAAGCCAGCCACAAGAACCCAATGGGGGGTCGGGGGGCGAGGCGGTTAATGCGCTCACAGAAATTGCATGAATAGTCTGTTTAAGCTTTTTTTTTTTTATATATAAGTAGGGACATGCACTAGAAGGCTCTGCAGGAGATAAAGTATCCATGACATAAAGTTTTTTTGTTTATTTTTTTCATGAAAATATCCTGGTTTGCCACGTTGCCAGGTCTTGTTTGATATTCTGTTGAAGAGGGGGGAAATTAATCTGAAAGGCAGTGGACAAGTTGACGGGGAGGTGTATGCCAACATATTTTATATACAATTTGGACCAATTGAACGGGATGTGTAATTGTAAACTCTGAAGCAGAGAATCTGGAAGAGAAACATTTAAGAGCCTCCGATTTCTGGTAATTGATAATAAAATTGGCAAGAGCAAGATGTCCAGTTCTACCATCAGGTTTGGAATGAAAATGGTAGGATTGGTTTTATAAAACAATTGATCATCCACGTAAGAGGCTATTCCCCGAGTTTTTAACTTTAAAGGAGAACGCCAGTTAAATGAGGGCATAAAAAGTGTACCCTGCGTAGGTGAACCAGTTTTTGTTTCTTCTTTAAAATAATAAAAAAAAGAAGTGAATTAAAAAAAAAAAATTTACAAAATGGATATGTCCATTAAAAGGAAATACTGGTGTCCAAGATCTCCATGTCTATAACTGCCCTTTTCACCATATTTTGATATTCCTTTTTATCCACATTTTGTATTTTTCTCTTAAATTCTTGAATAAAAATACTGATGTTGATAAAAGATTAAAAGCTTTTGCTGCAATCCTGTAGCACACAAGGAATGTTATGTCAATGGGAGCATTTCACAGACAATTGTAATCAGAACTACATAACAAAAAGAAAAATGTGCTTATTTCTAGGCAGGCATAATGTATATTTTAGAAGTTTTTACAGGCATAAAAGGAGCAAAAAAGGTCACAAATATATATCATAACATTTATTAGTTCCTTGCTCTGCTTCATAATAGCACATTTTTATATGCGTGGAATTATCCTTTAGGATAACTCATATTTCAAGTCAGATTGCACTTTAAGGGATTTAGAAGCTAAAATAAAAAAAATGATGTAAAGCATATAAAAAGTGACTGCTTCTTGCAGTTAAATATCTAAGCTTGTCTTGAATCTGAAATGTCATTTGTATCTGGAAAAACTTCAGCGGAAGATTAAAGATTAGTGACAGATTTAAAAATAAAAGATTCAAGTACGTATACGCTGAAGATATAATGGAGATTGCCATCCTGTTTATCACCTTCTCTGTGTGTGCCGCTGTCAATTAATGCAAAAATCTCTGACATACTGTAGTTTTTTCATGATTACCAACTGCACATGGTAATTTAAAAGATTGCAGACTTTGGACATTTGCTGAAATGTGCAATACCCCCTCTATAGTTATTTTGAGTGGGCAGAAGATGAAGATGGTTTGAAAACCCTATTTATAGTCAGCTGTATAGTTAATAGCCATTAAAAACTTCTTTTTCGAGCTCTAAAACAGCTTTTGCTGCATTTTGAAGCTGTATACGCAGAAAGGACACAGAGATTGTCAGTGCTTTTTTATATTCTTTACATTATCATGATGTGAGTACACAAGATTTGCATAATTGTAACTACATGTTTTTCTTCTCCTCTATTTGATACATCGTGATTTGTTTTGTCATGTGTTCTATATATTAGCATAGTATTTCTTGTATAGTGCTAGTGTATTTGTTAGTGTTTAACAAGGTGGCATAGCTTGCACACGTTTTGTTTTGAAATTCCACCATAGATTGGCTGTTAAAATGGAATCTCAAAAGTTAAAGCCTAAGAGAAGCCAAAATAAAAAACTGGAAAATCAGCACAAAGGACATAGCTTACGGTCAGTAGGATGTTTCCCTTGTCCTAATGCCTCTTCTATTAGGTAAGAAAAAGTACGGAATCAGTGGTTTTTCTGGGAATTGCCAACATCCCTGTGATATAGACCAAAGAACAATTACCCTAAAGAATGGGACTTTAATTGGCAATAACCAGGACATGAGTATTACGTTTTTTTCAAAACTTTATTGTACAAAAATACAAATTATATCACACAAAAACATATGAAATTGAACAAAACACTTAAAAAACAAGTACGTGGCCTAGAGTTACGTCTCAGAAGCTAGGAGTGACTGAGATGTCCGAGGGGGGACCAGACGCGTTTCGGTCAGTCGCCTTTCTCAGTGGTCCAGGGAACAAATCTCAGACACATACAGACATCATAGATGAGACGAAGAAAAAGGGGAGGCCCCAGGGATTGTTAAAAGGCAAACAGATGAAAATCTGTATTTCCAAGAGACTGCTGTATTCCTACTTCTCTGATCATGTATTTTGGCATATAGATAGGTATATGCTATTATGCCGTGGCAGATTGAAGGGCCAGTATTAGACAATGATTGACAATAGTTGGAGAGGCAGGGTGAGGGTAGTAGTGACAGCAGAGGTGGCCGCACCTATACACAAGATTCCCTCAAGGATCCCAAAAGATCAGTCAGCAAACGGAAGACGTAGTCTTACATAGCTCCATTTGTGGATTCCCAATGGGGGTAGGTTCCATATGGGTGTTCTTCTATTAGGTAAAATCCTTGTCTGTCCATGCCCCCCACTGCCACCGCTGTAATTTTTCGGTGTCATGATCTATGAATGGGGGGGAGGGGGGGTGGACCTGTTTTGGATCAGACCAATCGTCTGGTTGAGTATTTGCCCCCTTCCTGATTTGGCCTATATAATCTGGTGCATGCACGAGAAGAACCACACTGAAGCGTCTTCAGGTAAGTGATACTTCCTTTATTGCTACTGGATACATGGGGTTATATAGGCGAGCGGCTAGTGTCGTGGGCAAGTGCGTCATAAGCATAGCGTTATCTGATTGCTTGTAGCTTCTGATTGGTCATGTCCATGTAAGGTAAACTTCCTTCAGGATCTAGGTGTCATCATCTTGGGTGTAGTCCTGGATGGAGGTGCCATCTTAGTTACACGAGCTTCACTCAATGGGAGGGGGAGCTGCTAGCGGCCTTTTTGAGTAAGGAATAAAAAAGCATATTTACATGTACAAAAATAGTACAAAAATAGACATAGAAAAATAGACATTTTACCTAATCTATCACAGACCATTCAATCATTCAATCATCCTATTTAATTTAGTATGGCTTGGTAGGGAGGATGGGCATAGTCAGGCAGTCTTGATGAGAGCCTATAATGGCCCTTTCATTTTATTAAACTCTGCCACCCCAGAAGATTATGGCATAGGGGAATAGGCGGAGGAAGATTTCACCTAAAAGAAGAGACATCAACACAAGGGACATGTCCTGCTGACGTATATGTTATGGCCCTTTGCTGATTTTTCTAGTTGTATTTTGGCTGCATGTACACTTTAAGGTAGAACTATAGGCAAAACTTTTTTTTTTTTTTTTTTTTTTTTACATTTTGGATAGAGCAAAGGAGGGTTATAGCCCTTTTCAGACTTTCTTTGCCATCTGTGACCCATTGTGGAGATTTACTTTCACTTCCTGTCCCATAGCCAAACAGTAAGTGAGAGGAAATCCCTGCAAATTAAGAGAATTTCTTAGGGACCCCCAGGTCACCCAAACTAGTGTCCCTATTGGAAGATTTCACTTCTATTACTTTTCTGGGGACAACCCAAAATGTGGGATTTTCTTTGTCTTTCACTTTCAATAATAAAAATAAACAGAACGCATAGAGAGGGGGGATCTACCTAATGGGGACACAGACAACAATAAATACTGACAAGCATTTTTCTAATCCCTCTGCACTCTATCTAAAACTAAAAAAAATGTTGTCTTTAGTTATACTTCAGGTTAAAGGAAAAGTGTCAGCATAGAGGCTACTATTGCTGCCCCCTTCATTCTAAAGATGTAATTTGCCTAGCTAATATGCTGAACCTCTGATTTCAATTGCCTAAATAAAGTATTCAGTTAGGTATTTCTGACATTTATCTGAATTTCTTGAACTACGTCCTTGTAGATCTAAAGTGTAATCTCAAATACTAAGATCTTATATAAGCTTCAAAGTGGGAATTAAGGTCTGCTGCGGAACCCCAGTATTATCTGCAGTCCTAACTCTAAATTTTGAGAGCCTCCATAGTAGAGGCACGTGCATTATAATGGATAGGCAGAGGGCAAGTGAGCCTGGAGGGAGCCCATCCCTCCTTAAAGGAACTGAAATGGCTCTGCACCTTACGTATGTATTTGCAAATGTGCGCAAACTAAACCCCTGTTCTTAATGCATACTGTTAGGATAGATCAGTTGGCAGCAGGCTGGTCGGTAAGTTGAGCTGGAAATTTTCTTTGGTTTTTGTTTGACATGCATTGACCTTCCATGGGCTTCCACCTAAGGCCAGTAATAGGTGGGGGCAGTGGCCATTTGTTTGTACTGTTGGAATACTGACGAGGGGACGCACTGGACACCTTTGCTGCCATTGTGCTATATGCTGGGTGTCCAGTGTGCCCCTGCGCCTTTTGGAGAGGGGTGGGCTCCCTCCAGGCTCACCTGCCCTCTGCCTATCCATTATATGTGTTCCTTGCTGCAAAGGCCAGTTATAGGTGGGGGCAGTCGCCATTTGTTTGTCCACATGCTCCCTCGTCACCATAGACCTCTTCACCCGGTCTTCTTCAGGGTTTGGTATCTTCAGCCATCTTAAATTGGCCAGCCCAAGATGGCGTAACTGACATAAGTATGTATGGAATTGTTTAGCGTTCTGACACCCAAGCCATATTGAGATTGTACACTCACCTTTACATGCGTGGCTCAGTGGACAATCTAAAGAAACTTGCTAGCAGGGAGAGAGGAAGCAGCTGTTGCAGAAAAGACATACAGGGTCTCATCTGCTACAAAGGTATTCCTACTAGAATATTTTTTTAATATATACACAAAGTTCTACTTTCATGTGAAAGTGATATTAAACCCAAAAATAAAAATGTTATATATTGCAGCTTACTAATCTGTAAATGTGATGGCTGCATTGGCTTTCTTATTAGGTTTTTTGCCCTTCAGCTCATCCAGCTAGTAACACGTTTCTGGTCCTAGGGAACCATGAGGGAAACTGGGTTTTTATGTCCACCAAAGACGCCATATGCATTTGTATGATTTGTCCATTTTTCTTCCCCAAAAGATTCCTCATTTTCAATATGTATATTGCGATAAGGTGACATCACATTGTATTTTACCATTCCTGCTAAACCTTGGCATTGTTAAGAGTCTATTATAGACACATAAGTGACTCCAGCTGTTATGTAAGAGAGCAAAGCTCTCTTCTTAGAGTACAAGTGCTTCTTTATTCTGTGTGTTTCAGATCAACAGTGCATATCAATACAACTGAATATATGAAAATGAATTAAAGATAGCTTTCTACTTAGGCTGAAGCTATTATGTGTGCACTATTTAGAGCTGATATTATATTGCCATCTACTGTTAAACTATATGTAACATGTAACATTATTGTGACTGCCCCTTTAAAGGAGAACTACTGGAAAGGATTACTGTATTCCTAGAAGGGGAGTATGGTAGAGCAATTATAGTTCTCAGGTGTATCACATTAGTTAAAGGCATGGTGATTATATTGTATCTGATGTTAGCATGGATTCAGGCATGCTTTTAGAAATCACATAGCCCCGTATAGCCTATCTGACAGTATCAAATCATATTTTTGATAAAAATACACTAAAATCAACTAGCAGCACTGCAAGGAAGGGGCATCAGTAGATCTGTACTGTGGTGGGGACCACAAGGACAGGGGGGATCGAAGGTTGGTGGCAAGGATCTGTCTTCAGAGTTTGATCCCCCTATAACTCCCCAGCAGTAGCTGAAGTAGGCAGGAGGGGCCCTGAGGGATCTGTATTGTGGGCAATCAGGACAGGGAGGATCCCTCTTCAGAGTCCAATCCCCCCATATGGCCCCTGCAGCTGCTGAGCCTGGCGGGAAGGAAAGGAGGGTAGCCAAATGGCAGTGCTGCAGTAAAGGGAGCTAGACTGTGGGGGACGAGGACAGGGGGAATCCGTGTAGAGGGAGGAGGGAAGGATCCATCATTAGAATCCTGTATCCCTGTGGCTTCCCTGCAGAAGCTAAAGCTGGCAGGAGTGAGAGAAGGAGAAGCCAGATTCACTGCAGAGGGAACCACATGGGGATCACTCATGTATACAGCCTGGACCACCAAAAAAGCAGCATAGCCAGACCTCCTGCTTTGCAGGTGCCCAGGCCCCTCTGCTGAACTGATGTGGTCCAGGCCCCATACAGGAGGAAAGGCAGTACACCCTTATCGGCGGCCCGGCATTTGGGTATTCCAGTGTTGGTTTCCTCTCTGAAAAACATACTTCTAGGATGAAGCCAGGCTCCAGCCACAACTTTTGGGTAAGGGGTCGTATCTCTGTCAGATTTTCACTAATGGCTGTTACACTATAGAGGAGCTTTTCCTACATATAAATTACGTGAATTACATCCATCTTGGTCCTTGAAGTGTAGAAAAATCTCACTGATGTGAACACACAGCAATAAAATCCTGGAAGTAGAAGAAAGGTGTTGGGTACTGGATCACTTAATGCGATAGAACACTCTAAACTGAAAATTTGCCCTACAAGTAAGCTTATAGTAAGTTATACCTATAGGTACTGTGAATATCTGCTAAACTTGCACAGTTATTAAATATTCACATCGGCTTCGAGCTGCTGAGGAGGCAACAACTCAAGCCGACCCCAAACCGCTGCCGCCAAAGCGCTTGGTATTTGTCATCCAGGGCCCGGAGAGGGATTAGGCCTTGTCACCGGCTGACTGTTCGCTGTGGGACCGCCGCCTGTGTCCGTTGTCAAGATTAGTAGTGGCCGGCGGGATGAAGCCCTCCCCCGGGAGGCGCGCTGTGCTGGAGCTGAGGCAACTTGCGGAGGCAATAAGAAGATCCAATATCACTTGGTCCGTGGGGATTAGACCATCTACCCAGCTACCTGTCACGTTCTGGCTGAGGGAGATTTCATTTCCAATGCCCAATTCATCCTACATCTGGTAAGAGGCTCTTAAGTGTGGTTCACACGCAGGGTGGATGTGCATGATTTCTGCATTTTGGATTGCTTACGATATTTATATATCTGGTAAGAAGAACAGCCAGCTGGTGGTGGGGATCTTTCTCACGTGGATGTCACATTTTTTGGGACGTGGTTCCAGCACCCCTATATTACCACAACGGTTTCACAAGAAACACATACCAATTATTTTCACAGTGTGGTTATAATCTGAAGGACATTTACTTTTGGACTTTAACTTAGGAGATTTGTTACTTTGTTTGCACTGTATTTCATTATATATATTGAGCTGATTCATTGTAATCGCATCAACACGTTTAGCGCACCAATTAATTTTAACAATGATGTAACAGATGCATGCACAGTATGCTCTTCATTCAGGGCACACTGAGTGTAACGATTGTAGAGAGCACCGTGTCATGATGGTGAATCCAGTGCACATGCGCTGGAGTGACGTCATCGCAGCCTGGCCATTCAAATGGCTGGAGACTGCAACCCCGGAAGGTTGACTGGGCAAAGATGGAAGCTCAGGGAGCGCTGACAGCCCAGCACTGGAAGGCTCTGTTTGAAAGGTAAGTCAGTCAATGTGCTATATGCTGTGCATTCTAGCACATTATAGCACAAACCTGAAGGGGCCCATTTGAAAAAAAAAAAAAAAAAAAAAACATGTTTGTAGAATTTACTACCACTTTAAAGTTGGATTTCTCCAAACTTTCTAAATAAAGGGCCAGTTAAATGTCCTTCAGAATTAAGGGGCCTGACTGTGGTCATTGAAAGTAGAAAACGCCCCAGCATCAGTGGGAGTTACCAGTGCCTCAGGCTTTGTGCTTAATTTTAGTAAATATATTTAGGTAGGGTCTGTGGTCCGTAGGATGAGGAATAGTGCCCCATTATTGGTATTAGTTGGAGAAATAAGGCCCCACTATTGGTGTCAGTGAGAGGAATAGTGCCCCATCTTTGGTGGCAGAACGTACCCCAGATTTAATTTTATTCAGATTATTTGTCTCATAAAATCCAACACATTTTAGGAGTTCAAAGGGTACCCCATTCACCAGGGCTTGGTAATGTTGAATAAAGCATATACTAGATTGATAAAGTTGTAAGTATCTAGAGTAATCATGCTAATCACCCCTCAGAATCTCTACAATTTTTTTTTTACTCCAGTACATGCTTGGATCAATTGTACCAAGCTCTGATGAGGTGGAAGCCTTAGAACCCCTGAAACTTGTTCTATTTTCATTACATAAGATCCTGGTTTTGGCTCTTTCCTCTTTGAAGTAAAATCCTAACACACATTCCAATTCTTCTTCATGGTTGGTACTGAAGATTTATTTTATTTGTTTCTACCTTTGCCATCGGGAAAATTTCCACTTGCTTTCTGTTTTGTCTGACAAAGGGAAAAACATCAAAGGAGAGTATACACCACCCAGGTAGGTCTGTATCCACAGTCCATTGTGGGTGCTGGACCTCGGTTCGCCACCGCAAACAAAGTAATATTGAGGAAATGGCCGCATACCACGAGAAGACCTGATTCTTTATTCATACATGTACAAGGTACAGCAGGATGGACATGGTAGACGCGTTTCACACAAACTCAGCGTGCTTGTTGAGCACGCTGAGTTTGTGTGAAACACGTCTACCATTTCCATCCTGCAGTACCTTGTACTTGTAAATGTACGAATAAAGAACTCTGTTTTCAATCAAGTCTTCTCGTGGTATGCGGCCATTTCATCCATATTACTAAAGGGAAAAACACATAGGAAGCAAACAGAAACATTTCAACTTTTCAACACTCTACATTCAAAACTAAAAGAAAAAAATGTTTTGGCTGGATTTAGTCTTGAATTCACCTTTGACCAACAGAGACATAAGACTGTAAGCTCCTCTAGGGCAATGACTGATGTGAGTGCCCTCTGTAAAATGCTCTGAAATACAGAATATTGTCATTGTTTAAAAAGGGAAAATAAAAGGAATGTTAGCATTACCAAGATCCATCAGTTTGAAGGCCCCTTAGAAACCGAGCAGCATACGCTGTAATTAAATATATTCTCTCAGTTAACATGACCCTTTCATTGATTGCTGCACTTTTCTGAAACATCCAAATTTTACAGCGACATTACATTGCTAAAAGGTTGTTATAGAAACATTTTCATTTTCTTACAGATATATATGGATCTGCGTTGGCCAGCAGTGAACCCACTGATACACTTCCCCGAAGCTGCCAAATTACAACAGATGTGGATCAGGTCACACAGGTGCTAGATCTCATAAGGTTACGTCCAAGTGAATCAAGGGAAGATGCGAGGTTCGGGATCCCAGGGAATGGAGGTATTGTGTTATATACAGTTCTCAAAGTCTTAAAGAAATACCATTCTTATCTAAAGCATGTAGGGCACATTGTATGCTTTAAAAATACTAACCTAGACTGGGCACATACTGTTTTTTTTTTTTCGATAGTGTGATTGTACTACTAAAATTGCCTGCTATTGCAGATGCATGTAGTGACGATTGACTGCACAAACTCGGAGCATTGTGGTATCACTAACACCTCCATTGTTCCTTATATGTAGCGATTGATTGCTAGTTGCTAAGGATTATTTGTGGGGCGATCGTGGGCGATGATTGCTGTAGCAAAAATCAGCCACTCTTTCAGTTGCTTTTATTTCTTGTATCAGTGAGCAGTCCACTCCACTGTGCTGTAGAACTTCCAACACTTTCAAGTTGGAGGCTGCTTTCCAAAGGAACATAACCTGAAGTTAAAGTGGTAATAAACCCAAAACCAAAACTTTATTATATTGCAGCTTACCAATCATTAGATGTGATGGCTGCATTAGCTTTCTTTTTTTTGGCTTTTTCCCTCTGTTTTTACCAGGTGATCTGGCCAGTAACACACCTCCTGTATTAGAGTGCCCCCACTCTGGATGAAGGAGAAACAGAGGCACCTTTAGACAGCAGCATTGTCAGTCCATAGGGAGGGGAGTGTTAGATGTACTAGCAGATTTACCAAATTAAAATCCTGCCAACACTATATAAGCAATTAAAACAAACAGTTTTGTTCCTTTTGGAATAAAAGTTTTACATGAATAGAAAAAAGCTGATCACTGCCAAGCACCCCTGGCAGTGGTAAATGATTTGTCTTATTCCTGTAACTCACATGTGTCGAATACAAGCCCTGCGGGCTGAATCCGGCCCTCCAGGCCATTTCATGTGGCACTCTCCTGCAGCTGCAGCACCCCCCTTGTCTCTGGCTCCACCTTGTCTTAGCAGTTGGCAGCAGAGGACAGAACTCCTCCACCAGATCTTGCGCTTCTCTGTGCTGCTGCGGATATACTTGTCTCTGCCCCCCCCTTCTCAGCAGAGGACAGACAGAACTCCTCCTACAGATCCTGCACTGTCCTTACAGTCGCAGCATACCCTTGTCTCCAACTCCTCTGGTCTCAGCATTCAGCTGACTCCCGCCCTCCTCTGGTCCATCACCAGACCCTGTATTTTCTGCTTCCGAGCTCTGTTCCTGCTTCTTCCCGGCAGCAACAGAAGGAGTATATTTATATAGTCTTGCAGATACATCCGGCCCTTTGAAAGCAACCATATTGCTGATGCTGCCCACGATTAAATTGAGATTGACACCCCTGCTGTAATTGATACATCTGCAGAAGAGCTTGTTCTTTTGAAAAGCAACAAACTTTATTGCCAGATCACCTGATGAAAATAGAAGAAAGTGTAGCACCCTCCTAGTCAGGTGCTAGGTAAAAGCATTGGGTTGTTTTCCTGCTTATTAGGGAGCAGGATTTCTAGTTAGGCCTGTTACATGTGTCCAGGTGTGATTCACTTAAATCTGGGCAGGCAGTGGCGGCAACTTCCCCCTCAGTCTCAGTCTCCTCCCTCCTCCTCCTCCGCTTCTTGGCCAATAGGATGGCTTTTCCTTTCGGCCAATCAGGAAACGGGTCTCAGGACCTGCTTCCTGATTGGTCAGGAGGAGAATCAGTGTGGCAGTAGGGTATATTCATTCGCTATTGCCCTTTTTTGAAGCCTATTAGAACCTCTGGCTCTAATCACGTGCTTCAAAAAAAAAAAAAAAAAAACAATTGGAATCTATGCATCCGGTGCCCTGCATGTAGATTAGGGGGCCGGACGCATGGATGGAGGAGCGGTGCCCCTGCGCCCCCAATGCACCAGCCGCCACTGAAATTCATCAGACTTCTGGGTGAGACTGCCTGTCACGTGATTCTGTACGTGCAGAGTGCAGGGTTTAGAACACTTGGCCTTTATTTTCCCTGTGTCAGGCTTATCCCCCAGCGCAGATGGTCAGACACTATAGCTGGCTTCTGTGTTCTTCACCTATAGCAGTCCCCTTTCCCATAAGGCAAGAAGGCCTACTGGTACTATAACAAGCAAGAGACTGCAGGCTTGGCTGGCTTAAATCAGGTTTGGGCTCCTCCCAGAGACTGACCACATCAATCACCTTACAGGTGGAGAGGCAGAGAGAATGTATCACAACTAAGGATGCACAGATACCGGTATTGGTGCGGATACCAAGCATTTGCACAAGCGTCGGTACTCGATCAGATGCTCCCAATACTGAAACTGATAATTTGCGGTGTGATTTGCTTCAATACAAAATGAATGGGCAAAAATCGCACTGCAAAGAATCGCATGTGATTTGAACAGTAAACAATTTCATTTTCAATAGCGCTCGTGTGTGTGTGTGTGTAATGGAAAAGCGTTATCTAGTGGGCAGTTTAAAAAAATGTTAGAACTCACAGAGTGCATATCTGGCCACATGCAGAATAATCTACATAGGTGTCCCGGTCTGCAAATGATAGCAAATCACAGCCACTGGAGGTGCTCACAGGGCTGGAGGAGATGTAGAGGTGGTCCACCCCCAAGCTGACATCACTTCCTCCCTATACCCACAGATATCCTGGAACTTCTCCATATACAGTGCATCCGGAAAGTATTCACAGCGCTTCACTTTTTCCACAATTTTTATGTTACAGCCTTATTCCAAAATTGATTAAATTAATTATTTTCCTCAAAATTCTACAAACAATACCCCATAATGCCAATGTGAAAGTCGTTTTTTTTCTTTGTAAATGTGTTAAAAATGAAAAAAAAAAAAAATCACATGTACATAAGTATTCATTGTCTTTGCTCAATACTTTGTTGAAGTACCTGTGGCACCAATTACAGCCCCAACGCTTTTTGAGTATGATGCTACAAGCTTGTCACACCTATTTTTAGGCAGTTTCTCCCATTCTTCTTTGCAGTACCTCCCAAACTCCATCAGGTTGGATTGGGAGTGTCGATGCACAGCCATTTTCAGATCTCTCCAGAGATGTTCTATCTGTTTCAAGTCTGGGCTCTGGCTGGGGCACTCAAGGACATTCACTGAGTTGTCCCGTAGCCACTCCTTTGTTATCTTGGCTGTGTGCTTAGGGTCCTGTTAGAACCTTTGCCCCTGGAGCAGGTTTTCATCAAGGATGTCTCTGGACGTTGCTGCATTCATCTTTCCCTCGATCTTGGCTAGTCTCACAGTTCCTGCTGCTGAAAACCATTCCCGCAGCATGATACTGCCACCACCATACTTCACAGTAGGGATGATTATGGCCAGGTGATGAAGGTGCCTGGATTCCTCCGGACATGACGCTTACCATTCAGGCCAAAGAGTTCAATCTTTGTTCCATCAGACCACAAAATGTTGTTTCTCATGGTCTGAGAGTCCTTCAGGTGCCTTTTGGCAAACTCCAGGCGGGCTGTCATGTGCCTTTTACTGAGGAGTGGCTTCCGTCTGGCCATGCTACCATACAGGCCTGATTGGTGGAGTGCTGCAGAGATGGTTGTTCTTCTGGAAGATTCTCCTCTTTCCACAGAGAAACACTGGAGTTCTATCAGAGTGACCATCGGGTTCTTGCCCAACTGCCTGACTAAGGCCTTTCTCCCCCGATCACTCAGTTTGGCCGGCTGGCCCGCTCTAGGAAGGGTCTTGGTGGTTCCAAACATCTTCTATTTACAGATGATGGAGGCCACTTTGCTTATTGGGACCTTCAATGCTGCAGACATTTTTCTGTACCCTTTCCCAGATCTGTGCCTTGATACAGTCCTGTCTCAGAGGTCTACAGACAATTCCATGGACTTCATGGCTTGGTATGTGCTCTGACATGCACTGTGACTGTGGGACTTTATATAGACAGGTGTGTGCCTTTCCAAATCATGTCCACTCAACTGAACTTACCACAGGTGAACTCCAATCAAGTTGTAGAAACATCTCAAGGATGATCAGTGGAAACAGGATGCACCTGAGCTCAATTTTGAGTGTCATGACAAAGGCTGTGAATACTTATGTAACTGGAATTTTTTTATTTTTAATACATTTGCAAAGATTTCAAACAATCTTCCTTTACATTGTCATTATGGGGTATTGTTTGTAGAATTTTGAGGAAAAAATGAATTGAATCCATTTTGAAATAAGGCTGTAACATAACAAAATGTGGAAAAAGTGAAGCACTGTGAATACTTTTCGGATGCACTGTACCTATGTAGATTATTTTGCATGTGGCCAGGTAGGTACTGTGAGTTCTAACATTTTTTTAAACTATCCACTAGATGGCGCTTTTCCCTCTTCTTTACACACACACACACAGAAGCGGTGGGGGAAATTGCTTGCAATTCAGACAGGAATCACACTGCATTCCTGTTCAAATAGCATGTGATTTATTACAGTGCGATTTGCTTAAATTTTTTTTGTATTGAAGTAAATCGCACTGCAAAGTATCGGTAGTCGGTATCGGCGAGTACTTGACCGAAAGTATTGGTACTCGTACTCAGCGATAACAAAAAAACGGTATTGGTGCAACCCTAGTCACAACCAAAACCAGGATGCTGGAATGAGACCAGCAGCTGTCATAGAATAGGAGCACACTCCTGACACCCTGCCTTAGAATCAGGTCATTTCAGACAACACGGGTACAGACAATCATAGGGAATTAAAAAGGGTATACTGCACCTCATACATACAGTAAGTTATTAAAGGGTAACTCCACTTTTGTGGGGGGAAAAAAAACAGCAAATAAAGTAAAAACAATATAGCGTATACAATTGCAACACAAGTCATATTGTGATTGAATGCTATTAAAAATTTCCTTTTCAATCTGCAGCTGTTGTATTTTCTGAAACTGCAATGCAATATGGCTACCTGGAGCTGTTCTGTACACAGAATGTATACTGACCACACCCCAGAAACATCATTTCCTGCTTGTGTGATTGGCTCACTTATTTACCCAGAAGTCTGCTTAACCATCTTGACGGTATTCCCGAGTGTGGCTCGGGGTTAAATTTCAGAGCCAAAAGCGGTAACCCCGAGCCACACTCGGGGTACCGCCAGAAGCATTGCTGGATCCTGTAAGCAGGGTTACTTACCTTGTCATCGGGATCCAGAGATGTGTCTCGGCGGTGTCTAGCGGCGGTTCTTCCTCCTGATTGTCTCCGTGCCCCGGCTTCCGTCTCCTGCGACGTGACGTTCGCAGGGGGGTGGAACCGGCGGCAAATTCAAATAGTGAAACACACCAAACACACTGATACATTACAAAATAAAAAAAAAATCACATTAGTTTGCCCCCCAGTGCCCTTTCCTGCAGTTTTACTGTACTTTTTATGTATATATGTATATATATATATATACGTGTGTGTGTGTGTGTATATATATATATATATATATATATATATATATACATATACCTATATATATATATATATATATATATATATATAATTTATGATTTTGTGTTTTAAACTTTATCATACCTGAGATGTTATAAAGAAGAACGCACAGTAAAAAAAGAATCATATGTAAATAGTTGGTTTGGGCTGCTCATTCTTAAGAGTTACATGCAAAATAATGGTACCGCTTTCAGCACCTAAAATCCGAAAGAATCATACCGCCAAGGAGGTTAAGATACTAGTCGGATTTCTGGCATCCCCTGCAACAAAAATTTCATTTTTGGTGAGATACTCCCAATAGGAACACGTCTAAAGGGATGTAGGCCCAGCAGATTTCCTCATTAGAGCCCTGCAGCTGTCACAGCTGATAATTTTGAAACCACTTCCATTAGACCCACTCTGCACAGAGGAACAAACAATGATTTCTTCAGAATAACAAAAGGTTATGTCATGTGATTTTCTTTACCAAAATATGTTGCAGAATACTTTGATCTTTTGTGGGAAAAAAGTTTGTTAAAATCCTTGTAATGTACAGAGATCACCCGGAGGGGAATGATTTTTTCTCAACAAAAGTGGAGTTACTCTTTAAATAGAACATTTCCATGTTTTTTGAAAGCGTACCTTTACATTTTTTACTCTTATTAAACTGTAATTTCATGGGCTAAGTTGACATTTAAATAACAGCATCTCGCTATTTGTATCATCACAGAGCTGATGAACCCTAACGGCGTGCTATAACAGCCTACTGCGCTTTCCACTCTACACTTCTAGTTCTATGACCTCCCCCAGACTCCTGTACCAGGAGGCCACCAACTTTCTCAATAAAAGGCTTTATTTAAATAACATAAAAAATGGCTACTCACAGACGTAGATAAAGGTATAGCATATCAAGCTGAATTGCTCAAAAGTCCGTGTTTAGTCCATATAAGCGTCCATGATGAGATGACTGACGCGTTTCGAGGACCAGCCTCTTCCTCAGAGTCACTCAGAGCTGGTCCTCGAAACGCGTCAGTCATCTCATCATGGACGCTTATATGGACTAAACACGGACTTTTGAGCAATTCAGCTTGATATGCTATACCTTTATCTACGTCTGTGAGTAGCCATTTTTTATGTTATTTAAATAAAGCCTTTTATTGAGGATAATGCGCTAGGTCGGTGCGCCCTTTTTTTGTTCTTTTTTGCCTTTAGTATCGGTGGACTACCCCAGTCCGTAAGGGCAGCAAGACCTTAGCCATCTGAGAAGCCAGTTGTCAGTCCCGTGAAGTGTGTGGTCAAGGGGTCTGGATACCAAGCGCAGGAGAAGGGTGGCTACACCTTATTGTTTTTTGGGGCCACCAACTTTCTGCTGAGATAATAGACCTTGCACAGCAGTGGAAAAAACCTCCGCTTCTTAGAAGTTCTGCATATATTGTGATCCATTTCTATAACAACCTCAGCAAGAACAACACACTCAATGTCTTTATGTCATTTTAAATCTATAGCTATTTGAAAAATTCTTGGAAACGATTTGACTTGCAAATTATAACACGTTTCCAAGGGTTTACTAACATAATGCATTTTCAAAAAAGGTTATGTTAGTTAAATAAATGTTTCTGAAATGTTTTCTTTATAGGCTTCCTTTGGTATAAATTTGCAACAGAAGCTTTAGGAGACCTGGACTCAAAATTGGGGGCAAGCCCTAACCTAGCATAGCATGACATTGTTAGACCCGGTTCACACTAGCGCGACTTGTCAGGCGACTTGGTCAGCCTGACAAGTCGCGCTTCCTCGCAGTCCATTGACTGCTACAGGACCCGTTCTAATAGGAGCGACGCAACTCGCTCCGACTTAGAAAAAGGGTCCTGTACTACTTCGGGGCGACCTCGGAGCGACTTCCATAGACTTCCATTATATGAAGTCCATGCAAGTCGCGCCGAAGTCGAGGTGCACGGGACTGACAAGTCGCCTCCCGAAGTAGTACAGAGTCGTGTCGCCTCAGTGTGAACCGAGTCTTATAGCGTTTCATGAACTTTAGACATTCATGTCTTTGTGCTGAGGGCCCTCTGTACTTGTAAAATATATAATGTATACATAATGATTTTAGTGTCTTGGCTGCCTCAGATCTACCCTAAAACAACATGCATTGAGATCCTGAAACTTTTGTATATCTCCTGTACTAAAAATATATATAAGTCCTAGGCATTTTATAGGGTATCGTAGAGGTCCTCTTTGATTTCCACAAAGAATAGCTCTTCCGCCACTCTTTTGTTGTAGGTAGAATGATGGAGATGTGCTTATCTTGGTAGCTTTGTACCCCTGGAGCTTCGAGGTTGAATTTGATTTTGCTTGTGCTTCCTTGTTTCCTGGGTCACTGAGGAAACACCCATTTGGATTCTGCCGCTCCATGTGACTCTGGCAGCCATTTTGGGTCAGGCAGAGCCTATTTAAGGCCCTGACTCCAATGCTTGGCATGCTTTTTGTGAGTGGATAGAGTAGGGAAAGGTACTCCGTCTGTGAGTGTAATACAAAAATGCAGCGCTAGAGAAGTTTATATACAGTCCACCATATAGCATGAGTCCACTTTAAGATGGTACGTGGAGCATTCAAATCCACAGAAAGACACCTTGACAAGTGAAGATCTATAATATTGGAGAGAGACTGGAACGGTAAGTACCTCCACCACACAGAAAAGAGCCGATTGGCTTCTTACCAGATGTCTATGACCGCTGCTCTTGCAGTGGTCATAAATAGCCTTATGATCCTACGGGAGATCGACCCCAGAAGCTGCTGTTGGAATATCCCAGAAGATCCAGGAACCAGGACACATCAGACAACACTTCTCCCGTATGTCCCAGAAGATCCAGGAGCCAGGACACATCAGACAACACTCTGTTTTACCCCCTTAATGACCAGGCCACTTTTTGCGATTCGGCACTGCGTTACCTCAACAATCGCGCGGCCGTGCGACGCTGCACCCAAATACAACCGATGTCCTTCCTTCTTCCAACAAACAGAGCCCTCCCCTGGCGGCACTCGATCACCCCTGCAACCTTCAGATTTTGCGTATAGATGATGATGATTAGGATGATAAGTTGTCAAAACTCCCGGGTAGCCCGCATGAATTTTCTTGTCTCCGTCTGTGAGTGACAGTACTTATGTTCCAGAAAGGTTCCTGATGAGGAGAGAAAGCGTATGGCCTCATCTCTTCTGAACACCTTCTTAATTGGGCGCTAGATGGCCAGGCTGCACTCTTTCCCCTTTCAACAGTCGCTATCAGTCCTGCTGGAATCTCCTGTTTTCACATTGCTGAAAACTGTGAGTGCAACCGGTTGGGAAGCCCTTCCACCGGGTTTGTTGTGAACTGTTGCTGCATTACTGCAATACAAGTTTTTTAAAGCAACTGACTATGTGAACTATTACCTCTGCTTGCTGCACTCCATCTACATGCTTGCATATGTTTTCTCCTGCACTTGAAAGACATACTTATAGGTTAACGTTGGGTAAAAATTCAAGATCCACTTATCGCCTATCCTTCCATCCTGAATAAAAAACTCAAATTGAAAACATTAAAAATTAGAATATAAAAATACTTACCCTACACCCCTGTAACTTGAAGGCTGACCTAAGCGAGCCTTATATCACTGGGAAAGCTGAGGAGCCCAAACCCCATTTGAATGTTCACCTGGGCATTATTTGAGTGTCTTCTCGTCTGATTTGGAATTCTTGAAGTTAAGTTATAAAGAAAAAAATTGGACCAGCCTTTTAAGACAAAATAGAACGCATAATATTGATAAAATCCATATATTTTTAGTATACACATTTATAAAAAACACATAAAAAGAAAGTGTTGATCAAAACAATCACATACAAATGTAATAAATGGCTAATACAAGCTCAATTGTTAACAAACATATTGTTACATACTATCAGGTGAGTGAGCCCCTGTGTGTCAATACGTTTCGCTGATTGGCTTCCTCAGGACACACAAAGAGGGGGAGAAACACTGATTTCACTACATAGATGAGAAAATACATGTAAATCAGTTGTACTATATATAATTTGTACATAGACCAAACAAATAATGTAACACATCACATTTGTTACATATCGTTGCATTTACACAAACAGCGCATTCACCTCGCCTGGATGATACGATGCGTATGACGCAGTCTCCCTGGGCAGGCGCTGGAGCAGAATGAAAATGATAATATTTATTTGCCCATTCCCCTGACCCCAACACCGCCCCAACACCCCACCCCAGAGCACTGATCGATAGTCGATCGGCAGATCTTTTTTGGTCCTGACCCTTCAAAAGGATGACTCCAATGCACTGGGGCCACCGAATTCTATTGAATGGTCGATGCCGCCGGACATTCGGCCATGTGTAGTAGGCTTTACTGATTATGGGTATCATGTGCCTCTAACAGAAATGTGTATCCGGAGTAATTAAACCCCCAACTCCAGGTTTAAATAAAAAATAACTAGCTCAGCAATTGTTTAAACAAAAAACAACTTTTTCTGCAATTCCCACCTCCTCTCCAGCACTGTGGCCTCAGACTCCCCACTCCAATGGTCCTCTTCCTGTATGCCCTATCACGTAGATCTACGTTATTATGTGCACACACTCTCGGGGCGCCGCGCGCCGCCGGAGCTGCGCTCCTGCTGTGACTAGACACATCGGCAGCCAGACCGTGGGAGGACCGGGCTTAATCGCCACCGGCCTCCTGCGATCTTCAGAGAAACTGACAGGAGAGCCGTCAGCAGGTGGCTCTTCTGTCATACAGGCACAGTAAAATTGTGTGTCTCAGCTAAGCTGAAACACTGATATCTGTGTGCCTGTCACAGAGCCCCCCCCCCCCCCCCCCAAAGTTAGAAAGCACATTTAGGCTTAAATTTAACCCCTTGATCACCCCCAGTATTAACCCCTTCCCTGCCAGTGTCATTTATACAATAACAGTGCATATTATTTAGCACTGATTACTGTATTAATGTCACTGGTCCCCAAAAAGTGTCACTTAGGGGGTTATTTACTAAAGCTGGAGAGTGTAAAATCAGACTCACTTCTGCATAGAAACCAATCAGCTTCTAACCTCAGTTTGTTCAATTAAGCTTTGGCAATAAAGCCTGGAAGCTGATTGGTTTCTATGCAGAAGTGAGCCTGATTTTGCTCTTTGCAGCTTAAGTAAATAAACCCCTTAGTGTCAGATTTTCCGCCACAATGTCGCAGTCCCACTAAAAATCGCTGATTGCCACCATTACTAATAAAAACACACAAAAAAAAGTCCAAAAATCTATCCCGTAGTTTGTAAATGCTATAACTTTTGCGCAAACCAATTAAAATACGCTTTTTGGGAATTTTTTTTACCAGAAATATGTAGCAGAATACAAATTGGCCTAAACTGATAAAATAAAATTGATTTATTGGAAATGTTTTATAGCAGAAAGTAAAAAATATTGTGTTTTTTTTTTTTCAAAGTTATCGCTCTTTATTTGTTTATAGCGCAAAATCTAAAATAACACAGAGGTGATCAAATACCACCAAAAGAAAGCTCTATTTGTGGGGAGAAAAAGGGCATCAATTGTATTTGGGTACGAAGTCGCACGACCGCGCAATTGTTAGTTAAAGTAACGCAGTGCCGAATCGCCAAAAATGGCCTGGTAAAACCTTCCGGAGCTGAAGTGGTTAACCACTTAAGCCCCGGAAGATTTTACCCCCTTCCTGACCAGGGCCTATTTTGCGATTCGGCACTGCGTGACTTTAACGGACAATTGCGCGGTCTTGCGACGCTGTACCTAAACAAATTTGAAGTCCTTTTTTTCCCACAAACAGAGCTTTCTTTTGGTGGTATTTGATCACCTGTGCGATTTTTTGATCATGCGCTATAAACAAAAAAAGAGCGTAAATTTTGCAAAAATAACAATATTTTTCAAATTTTTTATATGAAATTCCCCAAAAAAATGTAAAAATCTAAATTTTTTAACATATTCGGCCAATTTGTTTTATGCTACATATGTTTGGTGAAAAAAAATCGCAAAAAGCGTATTTTGATTGGTTTGCGCAAAAGTTATTGCGTTTACTAACTAAGGGAAAGATTTTTGTCATTTTTGTTGTTTTTTTTTTTAACGAGTAATGGCGGCGATCTGCGATTTTTTTTTGCGGGACTGCGACATTGCGGCGGACAGATCGGACCCTTGACTGACATTTTTGACACTTTTGGGGTTATCAGTGACATTACTACAGTAATCAGTGCTATACATATGCACTGTTACTGTAAAAACGACACTAGCAGTGAAGGGGTTAACTTCTTTTGAGAGGGAGGGGTTAAGTGTGTCCCTAGGGGCGTGCTTCTAATGCCCCATACACACGTGCAGATTATCTGCAGACTTTTGTCTGCAGACTTACCTTTTCTATGTAGTGCAAGGGCCTGCCGGATTGCATACAAATTGAAAATGTTTAGGTTTGACCTCATATTATATGGTTTTGGTAAGTCTGCAGACAAAAGTCTGCAGATAATCTGCATGTGTGTATGGGGCATAACTGTGATTGGATGTGGCTTGATGTGTAAGAACAGAGATCAACGGTCCTGCATAGCAGAACCGTATGATCTCTATTCTTACACAGGGGAGAATGACAGGCGGCCTTGTTTACATTAGCTGCCTGCCTTTCTCCCGCTGTAACGGACGATCGCGAGTGCCTGGCAGACATCGGGTCCGCCGGGCACATGCGCGGGTGGGGGGGGGTCCGTGATCGAGTGCTCGCTCCCTAGAGCCTCACAGGCTAGCGATGTAGTCCTACATCGCTTTGCCTGTGAGGGGCTGACCGCCGCAGGAAAATAGTCGTGCGGCAGTTGGCGAGTGGTTAAGGAAAAATGCGCATTTAAAAAAAAAAAAAAAAAAACTTTTTTTAAAGAAAAATGTTTCTTTACCTTTGCCACAAATTTTTAAGTTGATGAAAAGGTAAATTTCTGCAATTAAACCAGTAATCTTTCTATACCGGTTGTTTAAAGGCTCAGCCAGCTGCTTGTAATACCTATTACCTGTTCCTGCTTTGATTTTGGGGACAGCAAGTCATGTTCTGTGACTTATTACTTTCTGGCCAGGTAGAGCATACATGTTGATGGAAGCTCAGCATAAAATGAAATCTACCTTTAGCGCTCACGGTTTGTCACTTGCTTTCTAAAGACAAGATATTGAGTTGGCAACTGCTATACATCAGCATAACAGCTTTTACTGGCAGCCGGCACGGTGATAAAGGAGAGGCTTTACAGACAAGGTGTGGGTACCGGGAATGAAGTAGATTGCCTGTCAGCACGGGCTCGCCGCGTTGGTTGCTGTCGCTGTGATTGAATATATGCTCTAGGTCTACAGGACTGTCACACGACATGTTATAAATACTGTAAAGAGTCACTAAATTAGACTTTTTTTGTTTAAAGTCTACCGGCATTACTGCAAAAAAAGCTTACGTAGCTAAAGGGTGAGTTCTCCTAAAACAGATAAGAAAGTTTGTACTTACCCAAAGCAACCAATCAGCTTCTGACTTACATCATTTAGTTATGTCAAGACATTGATAGATGACTGCTGATTGGTTGTAAAGGGCTGCTTCAGTTTGCTTAATAGTCTATTCCTTGTTAAAATTCATGTGTGCATGTTGCTGTTTTCTCATCTGATAGTTTGCCCCCACATTACAGATCTAAATGAGAGACTTGGCGTATGTAGTAAATTATTTCTGTTAACATCGAAGTGATTTCCAACCCCCAGGTTGTTGTGTCTGCTTCTGTTGATCAGGTGAGATTTGAGGGATTTTAGACGCCTGCCTCTAATTGAACGGAGTCAGGTCTTGTTATTTAATAGAGGAGTTCAAGTCGCTAATGACAGCATGTATTGCTCCACTGAGTTTGCATCAAAACCAATCATTTACTATAAAATTACAAGAGCAGAAATATATTTATTTCCTTCACAGTAGTGTTAGAAGTTCACGATCATAATTTTAATTAAATAAGTTTTGAAATTCACTTCAAACGTTTTAAAGTTTCCTTAGTTTAGGAAGATAGATTAATCGGGAAATGGAAAAGCTTTTTATGAAAAATGATTTCAAGTCTGCCTGCCTAAAAATGAGTCCATAGAAGGAAGAAATATATTTATTTAATAAAACAATATGCAGCCTATTGGTTTATAAAGAATCCTAGACATCCATTTTGTTAGCTATAAGTACTGTAAAGCCCCGTACACACGTACCAATTGTCGGCCGTAAATATTCGTCCGACGACCGATCGGCCGATTGTAGGCTTGTTGGTATGATGCTTCCGACAGCGCATTTTCGGCCGAACAGAATCTGTCGTGCAGGCTTTAAAATTTTTGTTGGCCGTCACTAGAACGGCCGATTGTTCGCCAGTCAGTACAGATTTCGGCCGACAGACAGCAGATTAGCAAGACTGGGCATGCTCAGAAAAGAAAAAAGACAAGGAAAGTTAACCATCACATGACATCACTTCTGCAGTCGGCTGTTGTTGGCCGACAAAATTCGTGTGCAGTCTTTTGCAGTTTTCAACAGACACGACAGCACCAGACAAAAGACGGCCGATCGTTCGGCCGACGATTGGTACGTGTGTACGAGGCTTAAGCTGTAAAGATCCAATTGTGCTGTGGGAATTTGATGCACTTCATGTTGCCAAATGTCTGTGACCAGGGCTGCTCTTAGAAATCGTGGGGACTACCTGGCAGGGCCCCCCAAGAAAATATTAAAGATATATTTAGCTAAAATTACAACAAAATCACTATTATCAGACACAAATATAACATAACTCGCATTATTCCTGCTAAATCTAAAAAAAAAACGATGTTCAATAAAAAAGAAGATGAGATGAGAAAAATATACAGGCTGGGCAGTTGGAGCTCAGTAATCAGAGAGACAGAGAGAGAAACAAAGTTACAAATAAACTTCTGAGCAGAGATAAGTGCTGGGAGGGGGGCCCACACAAGGGAGGGGGATTAGTGAGGGACAACTGTCTCTTTCTCAACAGATAAAAGCTGATAGCAGGGAGAGGGACAGATCAGATTCAGGTGCTGGAGGAAGATTTCTGTATTTGTTGTCCATCACTAATCCCCCTCTCTCTGTGTGGGCCCCCCTGTGTGCTCGGGCCCCCTACAAGAGGGCCGGTGATCCCCCCCTATCAGCGGCCCTGTCTGTGACACCTGACCATCCAACTTTCCTACAGTATATGAAGCAACGTGTGGACACCCCTCCAAACTATTGAGAATAGCAAAGTCCAGTGAAGGGTTTTGTTAATGTTATAGCAAACAAAATCAGTTTATACTATTGTACTATTTCATCTTCGTGACAACAGGTTGAAGGAATGCCCTTTTCTGTCACTTGACCCCTAGGCGGTAATTATTGGCCCCATTGGTACCAAAGCTGCTGCAAATACAGACGCCCCTAACGTTTTTAGTTTTGGGTAGTGTTTGAAACGCTTACACATTTTTGTATTTTGATGAGCTATAGGGCACTGTGGTAATTTCATTTTTATGTAATTTATGCTATTTAAAATAATTTTTTAAATAACAAGCATGTCATACCCACCTGCTCTGTGCAATGGTTTTACACAGAGCAGCCCTGATCCTCTTGTTCACGGATTCCCCCGGCGGCACTCCTTCCCCTTGACCAGTGCCCCCAATAGCAAGCCTCTTGCTATGGGGCACTGGCGTGTTCTTGCTCCCGAGCCTCCCTCTATGCACATAAGATATGTGATCTATGCTCCTGCCCCCCAATCTCTCCTCATTGGCTCACTGGCTGTGATTGACAGCCAGTGACCACTTTTTACTCAAGACAGGAGTTTTTTTTTTTTTTAACAACAAGCATGTTATACTTACCTGCTCTGTGCAATGGCTTTGCGCAGAGCAGCCCTAAACCTCTTCTTCTCCAGTCCCCCCACCAGCATTCGTTCCCCTTGACCAGTGCCCCCAATAGCAAGCCACTTGCTGTGGGGCACTCGTGCGTGCTTGCTCCCGAGCCTCCCTCTATGTGCCCATAAGACATAAGATATGCACTCTATACTCCTGCCCCCCCCCCACTCTCTCCTCATTGGCTCACTGGCTGTGATTGACAGCCAGTGACCACTTTTTATTTAAGACAAGAGTCTCTAACCCTGATTCTTGACCAATCCTATTATTATACTGTATGTACCTTTGGTTACAGTGATGGCGCCTAATAAGTCAGCTGGTGCACCACTGGATGTTTGATGGTGCACCACTGGGCGTTTGATGGTGCACCACTGGATGTTTCATGGTGCACCACTGGGCGTTTGATGGTGCACCCCTGGATGTTTGATGTGCACCACTGGATGTTTGATGGTGCACCACTGGGCGTTTGATGGTGCACCACTGGGCGTTTGATGGTTCACCCCTGGATGTTTGATGGTGCACCACTGGGCGTTTGATGGTGCACCACTGGATGTTTGATGGTGCACCACTGGGCGTTTGATGGTTCACCCCTGGATGTTTGATGGTGCACCACTGGATGTTTGATGGTGCACCACTGGGCATTTGATTTTTCTTTTTAATCTCCCAAAGATTGTTTTCCCCTTTTCTGTTCCAGCATAATTGTATCGCTGTGTAGAAAGACAGCTCCATAAAGGCATGATTTGATGCGTTTGGTGTGGGGAAACATGAGGGGCCTGCGCAGAAACCTGATCTCAACCCTACTGAACACTTTTGAAATCATTTGGAACACTGATGCAAGCCAGGTCTTCTCATCCTCCATCAGTCTCTGACCTCACAAATGCTTTTTATTTGGCTAAATGGGCACAAATGCCCACTGACACGCTTTAAAATCTTGTGGAAGGGTGGAGGCTGTTTTAGATGCGGGGGGAGTCCATAGTAATGTCCGTGGTTTGGAATGGGATGTCCAACATGCTATAGATGAGAAGTTCAGGTGTCTGCAAACGTTTGGCCATATAGTGTATCTGGTGATGGTCCTAACATCTAAGAATTCTATTTTCAGCCAGAAGTGCAGTATAGATTAATATGATCATACACAGTTATATAAAAGTAAATCATGGTAATGTTGATGCCAAGTCCTGAATATGCAAGCAAGATCCCGAGGGAAACCAAACAGTCACCACAATTTGTTGTCAGTATGTCACACACCATTTACCCAGGAGAACAAATAAAAGAGTTGTGTGAACTCTGGTTTCCTCAGCATCCATGTCTTCTTCTATCGTAATGGTAATCATATATTTGCACCGCGTAGTGTTTGAAGCCATGTAGTGTTTAACCCTTTTTCTAAAAAATAGTGACATTTTTGAAGGAGGACAGTTTTGATATAAATAGTGATTTCTGTTGTTATTTGACTATTTACAAAAAATTGGTAAAAACGTTGGTTCAGGGAATTCATCTTACTGCCTTGTGTGGGGTCAGGAAAGAAAGAAATGTTCTACTTTCTGTAAAAAAAAAATGCTAATTTTATTTGATCTTATGTATTTATACTTATTTTGTATTTATGAAAATGAGCACAAGTTGAGCCTTTTGCCTTCTATGTAACTTTGTATTTGACAGAGTCCCTCACCAGCAGAGGGCAGTGTAGCTCTCGTGATATAAGAAAAGCAGAACAATCTCATATTGCTTTTGGGTCCAAGGTTTCTGGTCCTCCACCAGCCTCCGGGAGAAAAAACAGCGCCAGATCACCTGTAGAGGTATGACTGCATGTGGATATAGATTGTACAAAATGTAAATGCAGTGTTGATCAGAAATTAAAGAAGCCACATGGCATGTATGACACATCGCTTCACATATGTGTACCTGATTCATGTATTTTAATCCAAAAGGATCCGGCTGAGTTTATATCATCCTAGGATTCACAGCCTTTCTTACCTATTTAAATCAGTGTGCTTTAGGCCCTACCGTTACATATACAGTATTGTTAAGGCCCATCATATTTGCCATCTTGAAATGGTGCTTTGTTTCTCTGCTTTGCAGCCTTAAAGCGGAGTTCCGGGCACAAAATCGATCTTTTTTTTTTTGTGCCTGTCCGCTAGTTCTCCATCACCTGAAAAGGAATTGGATAGTTAGGTTTTTTTTTTTTTTTTTTTTTTTTTTTACTCACCTTTTAATTGAAGATCGAAAATACTCACCTCAGGGTACTTCCTCCCTCAGCGCCGCGGCTCCGCCGTCACTTCCTGTCTCGCGATGATTCCTGGGAGCTGAACGTCATCGCTCCCAGGAATCAATGCGACGGCACCGGCCCCACTCGTCACTTCCGGGGCGACGCCGCATTCCCCTGCTAAACAGCTTCTGGGCATGCCCAGAAGCTGTGGAGGAATGCGGCGCCGCACCGAAAGTGACGAGAGGGGCCAGTGCAGTGCATTCTGGGAGAAGAGGACGCGGAAGAAGATGCAGAAGAGGACTGCGCCGGCTTCAGCTGCCCACAAGAGAGATGGAAACGCTGTGGAAGAAATTTTATAAGTGAGTATTTCATCTTGCAGGTAAGTGCGAACCGGGACAGATCAGAGGCTAGCCATTGTGGAATGTGCTAGCCCTGACTGTCCCGGGGGTATGTTTATTGAAAAATGGTTTCTGTGCCCGGAACTCCGCTTTAAGCGCACAGTGGGGTTGATTTATGCCCCGTACACACGTACCGATGGTCGGCATACAAATGTTCCTCTTTTCTCCCCGGGATGTCGGTGTCTGCTGAAAAGTGCAAAGACAGCACAAGGACAGCACAAGAATTTTGTCCGCCGACTGCAGAAGTGATGTCATGTAATGGTTAACTTTCCCTGTGTTTTCTATTTTCTGAGCATGCCCAGTCTTGCAAATCTGCGGTCTGTCGGCCGAATTGTGTACTGACAGGCGAACAATCGTCCGTTCTGGTGTCGGCATACAAAAATTTTCATGTTTGCAAGAAAGACTTTTGTCCGCGGATTGTGCGCAGACATCTGTCGGAGGCACCATACTAACACGCGTACAATCGGCAGATCCTTCGTCCACCGACGTTTGTATGCCGACGATCGGTACGTGTGTACGGGCCTTTACTCAAACTGGAGAGTGCAAAATCTGGTGCAGCTCTGCATTGAAACCAAACCAATAGTTTTTTTTTTTTTTTTTTTTCAAAGCTTAGCTGAACAAACTGATGTTAGAAGCTGATTGGCCACCATCAGGGCTGCTGTTAGAAATCACAGGCCCTCGTACAGCCTACCTGGCTGGGTCCCTCCGAATATATCAAGACAATATTTTCACTTAAAATACACTAAAATCATTATTAGCGGACACAAACATAACAGAGAACCTGTGTGAATTAGCCCTTTTTAATTGTTTTTTAAAAATTACATTTAAAAAATGCTTACATTTAAAAAATGTAGCACCCTCCTAGGTAGGTGCTAGGTAAAATATATATACATATATTTTATGTATATATATAAGGCTCTGTTCTGCTTATCAGGAGAGCCTGATCTGTAGGTTAGCCTGTCACATGCTTCCAGGTGTGACCTGTTGAGTCTCCCTACTGTATCCAATGAGGGACCTTGTTGGACAGTGGAGGAAACCTAGCCAATAGCACACCAGGGTTTATGACTGTCCCAGTGGGTGGGCATTGCGGCAATGCATCCTGGGATTAAGAATAAATCTGGAGGGGACATGTGACAGGGTGTCTTTTGGCAGGAGCAAAGTCCCAGGAGGAGGTAGACGGCTGTCTCTCCTCCTGCTGAAGTGAGGAAGGTGGTCCAGTCAGTCGGCCTAGGGACCAGGGGTTGAGCTGTGCTGAAAAAATCCAGTGTGCTGACCAAGCGGAGCTGCTGGGCAGAATACTTCTGGAAAAACAGTATCGTGAGTACTTAAGGATCTGTACAGGGGTCTGCCTAAGAGAGGGGACCACTCCAGAGAGGTCAAAGGGATCAAGGAGCCAGTTAATCCAGTATATTACAGCAAAGGGGGTGCCAAGTTGTTAAGCCCTGAAGATAAGGGAGTAAAGGGGTGCCAGGAAGGGCCCTGAAGTTGTTCAGCAGTACAGTCTTTATCAAGGAATAGCTTTCCTTAGGAAAGGATTACCTCAGGAAGCTCAAGTGACTCTTTTCACAGCCAAGTGTCAAGTGAAATAGCGGCCTAGCCGTGACGAGCTCAACTCAGCGTTAACCAGCGTTAATCAGCATTAACCAGCGTTAATCAGCATTTTTCAGACCGTCTCTGCCTGTTGTGCATAGTTCAGTTCAGTTGGAGTATCCCACTCATCCCTTCTCCTATCCAAGTTCCTAATAAAACCTAAAAACCAAAGAAACTGGACTGGGCCTTGTCTAAGGTAAACACACTTGGAAATATATTCTACTGTTGCTATGGGTAACCCAGGGGAACCCACACACAGCAGCTCCCATGGGAGTAGTGCTACAAAAAAAATTATATATTTTTTTAAAATGTTAAAAATGTTTACAATTAGTTTTTTTTTTTTACTATTTTTTTAAAATTATTTATTACAATGTTTAATTCTTCTTTTTTTATATACATTTTTACAGGACAGGGAAGCCTGCAGCGCTGTGGGCGGGGGGGGGGGGGCACAGTGAAAGGTGGATGCACAAGAAGGGGGGATCAGAAGCAGGCAGAACAGGGAGGGGTATCAGTGAAGCATTTACAGGAAGGATGCCCTGTGTCTGTGCAGCTGAAAGCAAGTCTCTCCCCCTCCCGCCAGCTTTCAGCTGCTGCAGAGAGCCACACAGGGCTTCCTTCTCTAATTGCCCTCCACCTGACCACACTGATTCCCCGTGCTGTTGGGGCCCCCCTGTGTGCCCAGGCCCCCTACAGGAGGACTGGTGGTCCCCCCATATCAGCGGCCCTGGCCACCATGCAGATCTGCACTAGATTTTGCCCTCTCCAATTTTAGTAAATCAACCCCATTGTAGCCATACTTATTCCTTTCTGCAGGACAAAAATTGGGTTAAAGACAGGTAAAAAGAGTGGAGGGAGGTTAGAATCAGCCACAATTGTGTTTCTTTTTAAGTGACCTGTGCAGTCAGGCCCAGGGTATTATTATATGTTTTAAAATATATATGCTTTGGTTTTTTCCTCATTAAGTCAACAAGATCTACAAGCAGATATGAAAAATCCTTACCACAGCTCTCCCCGGAGAAGGGAATCGGAACAGATGCAAGAGTCTTATCACCAAAACTGACTCTGATTTCAGATCAAAAGAACAAAGAAAATTTACAGCAGGCCAGACGAAAAGACCAACAACGTCAAGGTAATAAGCGGTTATGTAAGTGTTCATTTACTATGTTATGAGAGAGAAGTCACAGTTGGCAATCATTGCCAGCCACCCAAATTCCCCAGTGCCCCAGTACTATACTCAAGCTATAAGGTTTTTTCAGGCATACTGGGAGATGCGGCATACCCCGGTAACATGATTTTGTCTGTTTTAGACCCTCTGCCAACGGGGTTTGTTTCAATTGAATGTAATGAGTATCTTCCAAAAGGACATCGATAGAAGAGAACTAAAAGGCCTTGATGGCCTCCTTAGATTGGAATGAAAATGCCTCTTCAAAAAGGTTTTCTATACGCCCAGACTTTTCATTATCAAACCATGAATTAACTCATTATCTGTGCCAGAAATTGGAAGGGGAAAAAAACACAGCCTTATATATACTGGCATTTTTATGCACATCAAAACAATACAAGGTATTAAAACTTTGCTAATACTGGCAGTAAAGCATTGAATGCCTATGGTAATGCAGTCCCTACTCCATGGTTTCTCATCCAGGGTTACGTGAAACCCTAGGGTTCCTCCTGAGGTTGCTAGGGGTTCCTTGAGCAATGGGCAATTTCTGCCGCTCTGATAAGTTCCCAATGATACCATTGTTCCTTTTAGCTATCTGTAAGGGGGTAATTCTTCCCAATGATGAGAAGAGTAAGGAGCATTCTTCCCACTGACTGTCACACTAATGTGTCATGTTTTTGAGCTATACAGTCTATAGTACCCTATTTATGTGATCCTGAAGAAGCGGGGTAGCCTGCGAAACGTTTAGATCAGCGTACTATGGAATTACTAATCAACTGAATCCAAACTTTATATCAACTTCATCCCCTTACTCTGTATTGTATAATATATAATGACATTTTAATGTCCTTTTTTAATATGTAATCCAATACAATTTGTTACATTTTTATACAAATCCAGTGTGGACTCAGTTCTCAATCATATTTATAAGTCCTATTTTGTGGATTCACTCTCTCTGTGTATCGGCAATTAAACTGGGACCCACTTTTTTCTTTAGAAAGGACAATCCTTTTCATTTTTGCAGCTTTTCTGCATCTATGACCTTGCACATAGCATTTATTTAGCTATATATAGTAATTTGATCATATTTTATTGTTTTTATTCCTTTTCCCCCTATAGCTGTAATGAAATCTCCTTGTAGCTGAAGTCAGGTACAATTACCATTTATTAAAGAGTTCCGCTTCATACAAAGAACGACTTAGGTCCCTACCCACTCATGGCTTCTGTCAGAATTATAATATATGAAAGATCCATAAAGACAACACAAACATTATCTGAATAAGGATGCCACTCACCAGGGAGGGGTGGATTTACTCCATACACACACTGGAACCAACCAGAGCCTTCTTTTTCCTTTAGTGTGGACACCCCCTTTAATTATTGAAATGTCTGTGGATCCAGGGCCTTGCTTATAACATACATAGTTATATATAGTAATTTGATCATTTTTTATTGTTGATATTACTTTCCCCCTGTAATAAAACCTCCTAGTAGCTGAGGTAATGTATTATTACCATTCAGTAAAGAGTGGTTCTGCTTTCTCTGCATTCCCCCTTTGCATTTTCTGTCTCATAAGAATACATGCAAAACGATTCAGAATTATGAATCCATTAACTTAAAAATGGGAAAAATGCGTACATCAGGCAAAGCGGAGCCGGAGATCTGTCATGAAAATGTAATTTCTTTCATGCCATGCCTTTTTTTCTCCATTGAGCCCGGAGGTTTATCACAGTTACATTGTAGAGAATATTAGATGATGTAAGCGTAGAACCTTCATATCACTCGCTCTTGCCCAAGTAGGTGATCATCTAAGTCAGCTGCTTGAGGCATCGAGGCAAAGCAATGCCTGGAAATATATACAAGCAAGCCATCACTATCAACCACACTGTACTTTAAAGCATAACACCACAGATCAGACCTACTAAATGGAGCAGAGCCTTCGGGCACCTTTCGGGTAAATTGAACTAATACAGCTGAGCCTGCCTCAGGCTTCTTACTGCTTAGCACACATGGTCCCGTGTGTAGCCTGCTATGTGGAATCTGTAATATTATAGAAAGGATTAAGATGAAAATAGTGTCATATTTAACTAATAACATTCATGGCGAAAATTCTTGTAACACTGGTACGTTTTCTGTGGTGATATATATAATACAGTACATCTCTCCGTGTGTGTACCAGGAGATCCAGTCTTATTCAATTGCATCTTTAGTGGAGAAAATTCTTGTGAAAATGGGAAGGTAGACAATATCCCTGTTTTTTTTTTTCTGTTATGAAAATTTGGGGCATTTTGGAAGGCTGGTATTAAAGAGAAGTATGGTTCGATGCTGCATCTATCCCCTGCCGGCTCTAAGACCAAGAACTAGGTGGTCAAACACAGCTGATCGCTCAGCTCTTGGTCTTCAGCTTGCAGAGAGCTAATGACTGTCAGTCATTGGCTCTGTACTCTGCCCCTCCAGCGCCAGTTCTTAGTGGCACGCTGAGAGGCTGAGCCAGCTGCCAGTCCTGGCTTCTGGGTGGATCCCAACCATATAGTCCGGATCTTTTTAGAGACTAGACTGGGTCTTTGATGCAGTCTGTGCTTTAGCCCGCAATCAGCTGAAGAGGGGTCACAGGCAGGCCTTGGCAGCATTTCGTAAATTAATTAGCAAGGCTTACTTATATCTTTTCTGAGACATGGGCTCAATGGGAGATTGAGTAGGATGACAGCAGGATCATCAGGTAGGGCATACCCAATGATTTGCTTTATGATTTCAGTAACCTGTTTCCAAAAGGGTTGAAAGACAGGATAGTCCAAAAAGATATGGAAAAGAAAGCATTGGAGGGTACCACATTGCCAGCAGTTAGGGTTTTGCTGTGGAAAGAATTCAGCCAAGGTGAAATTCAGATGGCAGCCCTCCAGCTATTGCGGAACTACAATTCCCATGAGGCATTGCAAGGCTGACATTTACAAACATGACTCCCACAGGCAGAGGCATGATGGGACTTGTAGTTCCACAACAGCTGGAGGGCCCTCAGTTTGACACCCCTGCTATAGGATATCTCCTGGTACCTACTAAAGATGAATGTTTTATGGGCGAAAAACCGGATTCTGTCTTTTTGGTTCGCCGGTAAAAGAACGCTGTAGATCGTTTTTCAAGGTGGTGAGAAATCTAGGGTCACCTCCCGAGATCACATTCATTACTAAATATTATGAAGAGGATAGGGAAAAGTCGCCTCTTTCATCAAGACAGACATGTTTAAAAGGTGACAAGTCCCTTGTGAGTGCCCAGTGTTGGTGCACCATAGGTTGCAGAGACTGCAGAGAGAGTGTTCCACTGTTGTGCAGATATATACGGTGATGCTCTAACTACCCCTTGCTCAGTCCAGGTACAAAATATCAGGTCAAACTGGCCTGGGAGGATATCCAGATGTCCAATGATGGGGGTCATGGTTAAAGAGAAACTACTGACATTAATTAGTGATAAGAACTGTTCAACTTCCCAGAGCCTCAGGCCCATTAGAGGGTGTTTGACCAGAGATCTAGGCGCCTGCTCTCCTGCCCATGGGAGTCACAACATTGAGACAGGGGAATAATCCTGTTCAAGCAGGACCCATAATTTGTATTCACCATGTCTGTATCAGTCGATCACCGTAGCCATATGGACTGCAGTGTAATAATATGCTGGGTCTGGTAACCCCACTCCACCCCTCACCTTCGGCCTAGTCAGAACATCCCAGCGTATTTTGGGTGCTCTACCTTGCAAGACAGACATAATGAGTTCTGATGTTATGGTTTGTAAAAAAGCGTGTAGAACACGCACTGGTAATGTTTGGAGTAAGTAAGAGCAGCCATGGCATCACATTCATTTTTAAGATATTGTACCCATCCCCCCCAGACCAGGAAAATTATTTGTTGGTGGAGGAGTCTAGGAATTTCCTCAAAGAATGCGAAAGCGGGAGGTAATTTCGTTTAAATATCAGGGAAGGATCCGCAGGAGTATGTGTACCCAGGTATTTTATGGATTGTAATGCCCAACTAAATGGAAAACTAGGCCGAAGGGTCGTCATGATGATTTTCTCTAATGACATGTTCAAAGCTTACATTTTTTTGTAGGCTTACCTTAAAATTGGATAGTGTGCCATATGTGTAAAGTTCTTGTAGGAGGAATGGGAGGGAGATTATTGGATTAGTGATATAAAACAATAGATTGTCAATTTAAGCTGCTACCCTATGATGATATCCTCAGGCTTAAAGGCCAGGGATATCAGGGTTAGTCTGGTGCAGAGAGAGTTCAAGAGGTAGGGGTGGAGAAAAAGGAGTACACTGATCTTCCAAGTGAATTGCTGTGCAAGTGTGTTAGCACAAGTCTGATCATTGGTGGACAAGCAGGCTGTGCTCTCAGCACAGTCAGAAAACTGACCACACTGGGATGGATGTGCTTCTATGCCTACCGTGGTCAGATTGAAATAGAAAAGCAAAGGGGCTGGTATGAACATCATGTATTTCAAGCAAAGGAAGCGATATAAAGCGAGCAGGATACTTTTTAACACAACAGGCACATATCAGAAATATGAAATGTTGGGGTAACATATTATTTAAGCTCAGCATCTTTTATATCAATGCGCCTTCTACTTAATATATACAAGCTGTAGGGAAGTTAACTACTGAGCATGTCATATCAAACATTCATAGGCTTCTGAGTCTATTTACATCTATGTATTTGTTGGTAATGTGTTTTCTATTGAAGCAAATTTAACATCATTAACATCTCATGACATACAAAATAATGCACACTGCCGCACAGTGTAAAGTTAGTTGATGTGTGTTTTGATGCATTTCCATTGATTTCAATAAATAGTGCATTAGGTAAAAATCCATGTGTGTGAATGGGCCCAGAAGATTAGTCATCTGTTTATGGATTTGCCAGGTGCAACTTCTTTAGATATAACTATGTGTGTCATCTGTGCTACATACAGACTACCAGCCACATCCACCCCAGGAGCCACCAACAGAGAGGAGCAGAAGACTAAGGAGTGCAGGAAGGAAAGAACAAACAACACCGACTCTTGGTAGGTAACTTGAACTGTATTTTACATGTATATGAACTAAACTGATAAAATAAAAGGAGATAAATAAATAAACACATCAAATACAAAGTTTAGTAACAGTTCCTGCTGTAAGGCCCCTTTCAGAAGAAGCGGATCTGTCCAAGCGGATGGGCATGCTCAGCGGAGGATCTCTCCACTGATCCCCATAGAGCACAATGGGTGATCCGATCGGGTCTGCCTGAAAAAGGGATAGGCTGACCCGATTAGTCCACTGGTGTGAAAGGGGCCTAATGGTAAATGTATGTTGAACTTTTAATGACAACTCTAAGGCTCCTTTCACACCAGGTCCACCTGTATGTTTTTCAGGCGAACCTGATTGGACCACACATTCTTCTCTATGGGGCAGCGGATGTCAGCGGACATGTGTTTACTGACACCCACCAGGCATCTGATACGATAAAATCCATTATATGTTCGCCACCGTTCAGCAGATCGAATGACAATCGGATGGAAACGGACATGCAGTCCATTTCTGTCCGACCGTCCCGTAGAGAAGAGCGGGGCTATGTCCATGTTTGCTCTGCAAAGCGGAGTGGCCTCAAACTTGTCAGTCGTCTGTTCAGCGGGGATCAGCGGAGGCAGATCTCCCGCTGAGCAGGCGGATTCGATTGGATGGATGTGCTTCATCTGAAAGGGGCCTAACAACTTTAATCAATTTTATTTTAGATTTTACATTTTATTTTTTTTAAGTTAACAAGGTGATCTTGTGTATAGAGTTTTTTTCTTACTTGTATGATATCTTTACTTTACAAATAAACATTTAAAACAGTGTTTCCATGAAAGTTAGGTTAGAAATCATGCTGGACATATTTATAAGAAAGCCCAGCACTGACTGCTCACTTTTAATTGCTCCTGTTTAAAAAAAAAAAATCCTAGCTGCCCATATGAACTAGATGATAGGGAAGGGGTATTGCTCCTCTGAATCATTCAGTTATATGTGGGTCAAATAGCAGGAGATAAAATCACATAGATTTTTTTCATAGTATATGTGCCCAGGGGCTGACTGTCAACTTTCAGCCAGGGGGCAAGTACAATCCAGAGGCCCATGGTGTAGCGACTCGGCCCCCCACTCTCTCCCTTCCTGGCCTTCTCCTGATCCCCCATTCCAGGCTGAAGCTCCGCTCCAGGTTCTCTCTACTCACCGGCAGACCTGGCCAGCAGGGGCAGTTGGGGGGAGCTGGGACAGAGAAGAGTCTCCAGTGGGGCATGGAACTGGCCTCTGCTCAGACACAGCTTACACCATCCATGCTGGGGGGAAGGGGGGGGGGGCTGCGCTCTGTCCTTATCTTTATCCCGCACTCAGTAGGTCAGCAGTGGGGACTTTTTACTTCTCTTCACCAGGAATTCTTAGGCATATCTGTGGCAGAAGCGGTGCAGCCTTTTTATGGGGCATCAGAGTGGCCCGGGGGGCAATTGCCTCCCTGCCCCCTGGCCCAGTCCTCCCCTGTATGTGCCACATGTAAATTATAGAAATATCCATTATTGCTGCAGTGGTCATGGTTGGACATAGATACCTTTAAGATAGTAGAGTACTGTTTAAAATATTTTACTCTTGGTACTTTGTGCCGAGTAAATAATCTCCTCCTGTGACTTGGTAAAGCTGCAGTGTCACAGAAGGGAGGAAGAGAGTGTAAGCCAGTGATGGTGAACCTTGGCACCACAGATGTTTTGGAACTACTTTTCCCATGATGCTCACCTACACTGCATGAGCATCATGGGAAATGTAGTTGCAAAACATCTGGGATGCCAAGGTTCACCATCACTGGTGTAGGCTTTGCTGGTCAGGCAGACAGATCTACTGGAATGCAAGCCTCCAGCTGTGAAATTCCAGTTTGAATTACTGCTCAGTTCCTGTTTAGAGCCAGGCACAGCTTGTTTGACATGCATTTTCATATTTTTAGGCAAAGTCTGGCCACAGATTTACTGTAAAAATAATTGCATTTTTAGGACAAAACAAAAAAAAATAGAACATTGTGTTTCTTAATCCTATTTGAATCATTCTCAATAGCTATCAGTTATAAATTAAGGATTTCTAAATAGAACGCATCCCTATACTCAGAAGTGACTGGCAGGAAAGATGTTTAAAAAAGAAGGAAAGGTAAGGGGGAAAGTGGGAGTAGATAAGAACATATTTCTGATGGGAAGGAGGGCATCCCAGGGACCCTGTAGCTGTGCTTGACCCCTGCTTATCCCTACTGGAGACTGACAGCTGAAAGCATGAACATCTATAGCCATCATTTCTTTGATATATGCTTGTTCTTTGAAGAAGATGATTCAGATGGCTTAAAGGGAATTTCAATTTTTTTTGTACATTTTCTTTATTATTATATTAATATACTACAAACATTTTTTAATTATTTTTAGTCAGGTAAATATTACATTTTGGCTTTATTTTTTTATTTTTAGCACTTGCAGTAGCATTTAAGGCTTCTCTTCAGCTTTTCAACAAAATCTTGGTGTGGTGTATATTTATGTCGATGAATGCTTGCTATGCTTAACATTGCATTGATAGTATTCGTTCATGCAATCACCCTCTGCATGGTTCTCTTTTTTACTGAAAGAAAGCCTATGCTTTTCTCATTTCATAGTGTGGTGCTTGGCAGTTGCCCACTCAGGGACAATTGTCTATACATGTGGCAGGAAGATAGTGCACATCCCTGTGTATGCTGCCATTAGTATTGACATTGAGTTTACACAGGGTGTCTACTCCCCTCTTTTGGTGGTAAATTGAGTTTTGGGAGCAAAGAAAAGATGAGTAAACTACTGGTAAAAAAAGTTTTAGAACACCACCATTTTTCCAGTTTTTATTGAGGTCATTGTAGCTGTATTAGTGTTGTTAGTGCAAATAAAAAAAGCATCACGGACAGTACTCAATTGTCTCCAGTTTTTATTGAAATGTAAACAGTTCAAGCAAAGTGAATAACCCAAAATGGTACAAACAGGGCTGTCTTTAACACAGGGCAAAATGGGCAGCTGCCCCGGGTCCAGTCATTGTTGTGAGGCCCAAAGCAGCTGCCCCTTGAGCCCCCAAATAGTTGATAAGTGAATTCAAGAGGGCCCAAGAAAATTTTTGCCCAGGGTCCAATAAATATTAAAGACGGCCCTGGGTACAAAGGTAAGCAGTAAACTGCCACAGGTGAAAATAAATTAGTTTACAAAAACTAAAAAAATAAAAAATAATGTACATTTCAGAGTTATACAAAAAGCCCTTTTCAGGGAAGATGTAATGGTTTAACCACTCACAGTTGTTCTGCAGCAATGTAAGTAAATTAAGCCTTGAAAGTTTATACTAACAATTCCTACAGATGTCTTGGCTTTTGTTGATTACTTACAAACTCTCTGTCTGTATAAAAGCAGTGTTGAAACAGACTGTGTTTCTACACCCTCTTAAAGCGGTTGTAAACCCAAAAACGCTAAAAAAAAAAAAAAAAAACCTGCAAGACAAAGGCATAATGAGCTAGTATGTATCGCATACTAGCTCATTATGTATTACTTACCTTAGAACAAAGCCCCGACACGGACCCCCGGACATCGCTGCGAGCGCTGCCATGATCCCTCGGCATCTCTTCCGGGGTTCGGCGGCTCTGACGCTGTGATTGGCCGGAGCCGCGATGACGCGCGGGAGTGATTTTCCAGCAAGCTCCCGGCAAGCAAAACTGAAGGTCCCCCCAGATTTTCAGAGCGCATGCACCGCTCTCGTGAGCGGCTGCATGCACTGCAAATATCTCCTAAACCGTGCTGGTTTAGGAGATATTAATTGTACCTACAGGTAAGCCTTATTATAGGCTTACCTGTAGGTAAAAGTAAAAAAAAACATGATACTACCGCTTTAAGCAATATTTGGACAGAATTGTACTGCAGGAAGTAGTATATTGCTCTCAGAATGGCAAGAAATAGGAAAACCGACCATTATAACCCTTTAAAGTGTAGGTCTTACCTTTAGAAATATTGCAAAGAATAGCCAAGGTGTCATTGAGTACAGTGTCCTACACCATCAAAAGGCACTTGTATCTTGGATACTGTATATGAGATTAACTATACTATAATATATTGAAAAATAAAAAAAGGCACTTGCAAAAGGGAGGAACAACAGCTTGCATGACAGGCGGCTCACAAAAAAACACCTTTAGACAACGCTTAACACTGATCGAAGTAAGGGAGTCTCAGTTTCAACTGTGAAGAGAAGACTTCAAGCTTCAGGTTTGACAGGTCGAGTTGCTGAAAAAAAGCCATTGCTTAGATAGCAAAATAAGAAAAAGAGGCTTGCCTGGGCCATAAAGCATCATCTGTGGACTACTGAAGACTGGAAGAAGATCTTAAGGAAGGATGAATCAAAGTTTGAGATCTTTGGTTCATCATGCAGGGTTTTTGCACTCCATTGAGGAGGTGAAAGGATGGTTCCTTGGCATATGACACCAACATAGAGGAGGAAGCGTGATGGTCTGGGACTCTTTTGCTGGATCCAGAATAAGCAACTTGCACAGAGTGAGTGGCTTCCTGAACCAAAACTACAACTACAGAATTTTCAACGCCATGCAATACCCTCTGGAATATGCCTAGTTGGTAAGAGGTTCATCCTACAGCATAATAATTTGTTTTGGATAGAGTGCAGAGGGATTAGAAGGCTTGTCAATTTTTTTAAATGTATCAATCATTTTTATTGAGTTTAAAAAAAAAAAAGGGTATACATCCGCAAAATACGTCAGAGTGTACAATCACAATAGACAAATTACCGTTTCTGTGAAACCTAGGATGATAAAGAAGTTATTGTTCTAACTGAGGACTGCAATCAACTGCTGGACTGGGTGACGGACTGGATAGTCTAGGTCCTTAAGGTCTCCCCCGTCTGGCCAGCGAGCGCTTGCAGGCCTCAGCTCTGCGCTAGGTCGGCCGTGACAAAGCCCCACTGGACAGGGGACACATACGACCTGGTTGTAACCTGAGTCGCAGCATTCTTCCTGGCCGACCTCACCTCATTCCGGTGGAAAGGTGATCTGTCTGGAGCGGTGCCCACCCAATTCCACGGTATAGTAAGTAGTTATCCCCCTCTCCCCCTTGAGGGTTTTGAGGTGGACATGGACCCCTCTCTGGGACGGTGGGACCCCCAGGTTCCCCTCCTTCTCCCCAGCCCATCTAGGGTCACCCTGGGTCTTCCGTACCCCCCCCATCCCCCTCCCTCCTTGGAGGTTGTGAGCTTTTGCCATGTGCTATGAAGGGGGGCTTACTTTGGGGCTGCTGCTGACCAATTTTTTCTGGGCGCACACCGGGGGTTGCAAAGGGTCCTTTGTCACCCTGGGGGTTAGTGACCTGGGCAGGAGGGTCCTAAGGGCTCCCACGTGTCGTGTTGGGCTGGGGGAACGGATAGATTCACATCTGTGGGTCTGCACTGCACGAGGCCCAACCCACCGAAAGTTTAGGCTGCGGCTTTGTGAACTACTGGCCGGATGCTGTTTTGTGAGGCCCAGTAAAGGTGGCTGGAGCATCCGCCCTCTCCCCCATTGTTCCTGGGTGGTCAGGTCCGGTGGGCTTCCTCCCTAGGTGGCGGAGCACTCTTAGTAACTTAGGCCGCGGCTTGTGGCCTATTGGACTGCGAAATGCTGCCTACTAGGCCTGGCAGCCGAGTGGGAACCTCCGGGGGGGGGGGCCTGTGAGTGTCCTGTAGCCACCCGCCTTCCCTTGGATGGGATCTCTACAGCTGGGCCTCCACCTGAATTTAGGCCGCGGCCTACTAGGCCATCCTGCCAGCTTGGCACCTTCCCTGCAGGGGGGGGGGGTGCTGTGGGGGTGGTCACCTTTATTTGATGACAGCATGCTGCTATTATTACGTAGGGGAACCCCCTATTTGCGCTACGGACCCTCTATGTACCTTTCCTGCATGGGGGAAGGCGCGGCGGACCCCTTTAAGGGGGCCATTTATTTTCATGTGGGCCTCTATGGAGGGGCTTGGAGGGTGACAGGGTTTTGGGTTTTTTTTTAGTGGGGTCCAGTAGGTGGTCCATTCATGGGCCCTGGGTCGGCGTCCCCTTACGTGATCGCAGTCGGCAACCCTCACCTGCCTGTTATGTGTCTATGCAACAATTCTCATTGTTATGTTTCAGGGTGCGCTTAGTATGTAGTGACCCTACTGGGTTTGTGTCCACGCACTTTGAGTGCTCTGATTGTGAGGATGATTCCTCTTCTACTGCAGCTGTGCATGAAACGGTGCTGGTGGATGCACTTATTGCATCGGTGCGGGCAACTTTAAAAATTGGAGGATGCAGCTGTTTCTGCGTTGGAGGTGCTGGTCCCCTTTGGTACATGCAGCTCCTCTAAAGCGGCAAAAGGTGTCCCCTTTTTCCACCTTCTTGACAAAATTGTCGCGAGTCAGTGACCTGAACGCATTATGTCGGTGCCTAAGCGTTTTCGCTCAGACGGTATCCCTTTGAAGAGTCCCTGTTAAAAAAAAAAAAGTGGACAGTCCTACCTGTGATGGATTCTCAGGTTTTCGGGTCGAATAACTCCACTCTAATTTGGGTGGAGGAGTTTCCGGCTTTTAAAGACCCCTTTGATGGGAAAGCTGTGACTTTGGTCCGCCATATGTTTTGTGTGGCCTGTTCGGTCCTTAGGCTGGTGTTCACAATAGCATTGGCATCCCAGACTTTACCAGAGTGGGAAAAGCTTTTGTCCAAGACTATGGAGGGGGAATAGCTTCCCCCTGCCCTTGCGAGCTGGTGGACCAGTTGGTCTAGGGGTTGCAGTTTGTCTGTGGTGCCTCTCTGGATGTAGCTCCCTTGGTTTCTAGGCTGTCTGTGACAGCAGTGGTCCTTGGGCGCATGATATGGCTGAAATGCTGATTTGCAGAACAGTCTTCCAAGACGGCCTTATCTGTGCTACTTTTTTGGAAGATTGCCTGTTTGGATCTTCCTGGATGATATCATTAAGGGTCTTACAGGGGGGGAGAGTACTCTTCTTCCACAGGCTGCCAGGGGCGAGGAGTCTCATCACAGAGAGTGGGTTTTTCCAGACCTGCAGACAAGCCCTCTTCTGCCTGAGGGGGCGCCCTCACCCATGTCTGAGGTAGGGGGACATCTTCACTTCCCTCCTGACCCATGGATCTCCCTGATTCAAGACAGGTGGGTCCACAAACTGATCTGGACAGGCTACATGATCGAGTTTTGGTCTTATCTTCCAGTGAGGTTCTTTCCTTCCAATCTGCGTTCATCCCTAGACCGCCTCCAAGTCTTTCTACTACAAGAGGTGATTGTTCCGGTTCCAATATCAGAACGTTTTCAAAGTTTCTAGTCAAACCTATGTAGTAAAAAAGGAGATCAAGTGCCTGGGACACCAGAGGTTAAATTAATCAAGGCTAATCGAGGAAACAAGCATATATAAGTGTACTAAACCTAATGTTCCTTTTTGCAATAAAAAGGTGCAAGTGCAATATTGCAAAAATACTATAAAAAGTGCAAGTGCACCGAGTTCAGTAAATAAATAAATAAATGAATAAACATCAATTGATATCTAAAAAGAAAAAATTTTGTGCAAAAATATCTTCAATCAAAATTTATAAATAGATAAATTCTAGTCCAACCTGTTTACAGTTCCCAGGAAGGAAGGCAAGGTAAGTCCATTCCTGGACCTCAAGGCTTTGAACTGCTTTTGCGGGTACAGAAGTTCCGAATGGGGTCCGTTCGTACAGTAGTGGCATCCCCCACATCAAGGGCGCTAACCTTCATATTCCAATATATGTCGGTCATCAGCGTTTCTTCCGCTTGCCGTGGGCGAGGAGCATGCTCAATTCATGGTATAACCCTATGGTCGCCTCAGCTCCTCGGGTATTCACAAAAGTGTTGGCCCCGGTGTTGGCATTGTATCGGCAGCGGGGGATTGCAGTACTGGGTACCTGGACCTTCTTCTTCTGCGAGCAGAGTCTCTGACTGCTCTAAGGGACGAACTGGAAATTACTGTGCAGACTCTGATGGAGTTCGGTTGGAAATTGAACTTCCAAAAATCTGCTCTGGTTCCGTCCACCAAGTTGGACTATCTGGGTCTGACTCTGGATTGGCTTTAGCCAGGGTGTTTTTTCCAGGGGAACAAAAACTCCAAAGCTGCAGATGCGACTTGGCTTTTGTTGTTCAGCAGTCGGTCTTCTTTCTGGACTTGCGTGTCAGCACTGTGCCTGATGGTGTCTAACTTCGAGGCAGTTCCGTTTGCACAGTTCCACTCGAGCCTCTGCAAAGGGAGATTCTAGCCAAGTGGGACAAGGATCCACAGACTCTAGATAATCTGATCCTGTTGAGCCGGGATTCGAGATGGTCCCTGATATTGTGGTTTTGCTTTCCAGTGCTTCGACAGGGCTAATCCTTCCTTCCCCTGTACAGGACAATAGTCCACACTGTTGCCAGCCTGTCCAGCCTTTCATCTCAACAGGAAGGTACAGAGAATTGTGGCAAGGTCTTAGGATCCTCTGGTTAACATCACAGACACACTGGTGTCTCCTTGTGGCCAGTATCTTTTGATATACGCCTCCCCCCCCCACTGAAACTTCTGCCGAGTCTCCTGCAAAGGATCGAGGCTGAAGAGATCTGGTCATCCTAGTGGCTCCAGACTGGCCTCGCCAGTCTTGGTAGGCCGATTTGGTACGGCTGGTCGCCAATGCCTCTTGGAGACTTCCTCTCAGAGAAGATTTATTGGCTCAGGGGCCGATCTTCCATCCTGCTTTACATTCGCTGGCTTTAACGGCTTGGCTGTTGAAAGCCAGGTGTTGAAGGACAGGGGATTGTCTGAATCAGTGATTCCCATGTTGTAAAAGACTAGAAAATCTACCTCCAGGAAGATTTTACCATTGCTCTGGAAGGCATACATTACGAAGTGTGAGTCTCCTGGGGTTCATCCCTGTTCTATTTCGGTGGCTTGGATTTTGGCATTCCTCTAACGAGTTGTTGAACAGCGTCTGCCTGTGGGTACCCTCAAGGGGGGCCAGAACTTTATTCGTGGTGTTCGCCACTTAGCTCCCCCAATACGGTCTCCATTGCCTCCGTGGGATCTCCATTTGATGCTGTCGGGTCTCCAGTACCCGCCTTTCGGAAATATTGGCGAGCTTCCTCTGCTTACATTGTCCCAGAAGGTAGCCTTCTTGGTGGCTATTACTTCTGCACACAGGGTGTCGGATCTGCTGGCGTTGTCTTGTCGTTCACCTTACCTGGTGGTTCACAGAGATAAAGTGGTGCTTCACCCTTGTCAGTCGTTCCTTCCTAAGGCTGTTTTCTGGTTTCCATATGAATGAAGACATTGTGTTGCCTTCCCTGTGTTCTAAGCCTGAACATCCTAAAGAGATTGCCCTGTACTCTCTGGATGTGGGTCGGGCGATCAGCGTGTACCTTGCGGCAACCGAGTCATTTAGAAAATCAGCCTTACTTTTTGTGCTTACGGATGGACCTTGCAAAGGGTTGGTCGTGTCTGCCACAACCATTTCCAGATGGACAAGATGGGCGGTGGTGCAGGCCTATTCCATCAAGGGTCAGGTTCCTCTGTTCCCTGTTAAGGCGCATTCTACACAGGTGCTTAGCTTGGCCTTCCGCCATCAGGCGTCAGTGGTGCAGGTTAGCAAGGCGGCCACCTGGTCATCTGTGCACACTTTTACAAAATGTTATACAGTAAATGTGCTGGCATCTGCGGATGCTGCTTTTGGCTGCAACTTTGAAGGTGTATGTTTTTTTTTCAGGTGAGCTCCAGTTGTTCCTGGTTGAGCTTCATATTACCTGGTTGGCTAGGTTTAGGCTTTTGGGAATTTTTTTCTGCTGTATTTTTTTCCACCCCTCATGTTTGATATTGCTCATGTTTGACACTGCTTTCTTTGGGAGGTCCCAATGGTCAAGAAGTTTCTGGAGCTGTGTCCGTCAATGAATGAAAGAGAAAATTGGATTTTTTGTCTTACCATAAAATCCTTTTCTCTGATGTTCATTGATGGACCAGCTTTAAAATTACCATGTCCCTTTGAACAAAGCACACATCTAATTTTCGCAATCTACCATAGGCAGAATGATTTATCCCGGAAAACTCTGTAACATTGCAGCACTTACAGTGTATCCTAGCTATACTTAAGCACCTTAAAAGTCCCACCTTACTTGGATATTTTTTTACTCTATTCAATTACTGGGATGTGGTGCAATGTGTAAACCCTTTCCTACCCAAACCAGACTCTGTATATAGCTATAGAAACACTTACTACCAGGAACGAAATATGCCTTAAATATGTATGTTCTCCACTGGTGAGGGTTTCCTCAACGTGTTCAGTTTCCAAAAGCCTAATAGCAGTTTGTTGCCCCTGCAGGGCAAACCAAATGATTTCACTTTAGTCCCCGACACCTAGGCAGCACATGTTTACCTTTCCTTTACCCCTGCTGCTCCAACCATCATATATAAGCTACCAGTCTAACAAATCAAAGCTTAGACAGGGCTATTGACTCTGTTGTTATATAACTGCTTTGGTGATTGGCCCACTATTGTTATATGGAGTATATAATCCTTCATACCCGAGAATACCCAATACCGGGTATTTCTTTTTTGTTCCCACCAGCTGAACAGAGTGGTTGGGGGGCAAAGGCAACTGATTATGTGTTGCTGGGTGGGGGTGGATTCAAGCAAAATTGCTGCTTTGCCCTTACAGGTTTGCTATACGTAGCATGTTTAAGTGAGAAGGATCTTCTAGGAGGGAGATTTTTTACTAAAATACTTTTTGTTTTCCGTATAAAGGCCTTGGCAACATAACTGCAGACATGAGAGTGGGGGGATTGCATCTTTCCTCTCTGTATCTTAATTGTGTTTTTTTTTTTTTTTTGAGGGATCATACATCTGCACAGTGCCTGAGCTATCTGCATCCTGATGAATGAGCAGTCGGCACTGGAATATTTTGTTATTGATGATACTGCATGATATATGGAAGAAGCACAAGAAAAATGAGCATTGTGTGTAAAGATAATTCCACAACATCGCTAAAAGAAATCTCAACAACAAATACATCACCGCGAATATTTCATTTTCCTGGAACGCGGTACAAGCGGTGGTCACATGTCTTGTAGTAAGGATTAACTTCAAGGATTTCATTCATCACGAAGACAAACAAACCGAATTTATGTTGTATTACAGCAGCAGAAATTAATGCTGTGCTTAAGGGGAAAAACATTGAAATATATTACAAAACGGGAGATTTGGTGTAAGGAAATACTAACCATATTGTTATGGGTGGAATGGGGCACGGAAGTCCTTGACTCTAAACTAAAGTCTGTGATTTCATCTGAAAGGCCATGACAAGTCTAGTTTGGATTTTTAGCAAAGCTTGTTAGTTTACAAGCATGAGAGTTCCCCTGAAATAGCTATGTAGAGTTTGTCAGAGGGCTCAAAATCCAGTATTGTACGCTGCTCTAGAGGATTTTCCATTGGAATAGCAGTAGATCAAGTAAAAAGCAAAGTTTATCAATATCATGTCACAGCTGAAAGAAGACCTTTCTGCAGAGTCTCTATTGAGGGATGAAACTTTAAAGTAAATCTGCCCTATAAAGAGAATCAGTCACCAATGGGCATTTGTGTTTTATATTAGTTTTATTTTAGTTACAGTATTTGTATATCTTAACAGCCCTAAATAGAGAACTAAACTAAAATTCCTTTAAAGTGGTCGTTAAGGCTGAAGACTTTTTACCTTCCTGCATTCTATGCAAGAAGGAAAAAAAACTTCTGTGTGCAGCTCCCCCCACAGCCCCCCCCCCCCCTAAATACATAACTGAACCTGATCTTAATCCAGTGCCCCCATCGCAAGCTGCTTGCACAGAGCAGGTAGGTATAAGATGTTTGTTAATTTTAATAAAATAAAAAAATGAAGCTTTACAATCACTTTAGGCATTAAAAAATGATGAAATTCACAGAAGAGTAACCCTTTACAATGGCTCCCATTTGGATTTAACAAAGTAAATTCCCTAAAGTAAAAATTATGTTTGTTTGATATGGGTTATAGCTCGCTACAAGGCGCTTAGTAATTCTTCTATAGTTACTAATTTGTCCTTTTGTCTGATATCTAAAGCCATTAGTATAGACTAGGTTAAGGACATGAACCAATGTTTATGTACCCAAGTTTTACCTGGTTCACTTCTATGATACAAGTCAAATTCCCTCTAGAACATTACAAACAAATAGAGCATATAACGTAAATCAACACAAAACTAGATAAGGTACTGTATCTTAGTTGGAATATTTCTAAAAAGGCGTTGCTAAAAAAAATTCAAAAGTAAGGATACACCCATGTCCTGTTTCTAGATATTGAAGAAATAATATGCAGAAAATGGTTGATTAAACCAGCCTTTCTCAACCCTTCTAACAGGGAGGAACCGTTGATATAACTTTCAGGTTTCAGGGAACCCCTGACAGTAATAACTATATCTTCAATTTACAGTACATTAGCATGGTGTTCAGGGTAGAGTTCTGCCTACTTAGGGGGTTAGTGGGAAGAATGCCCTCCTTACGGGTATCTAAAAATATCATCGGTATAAGTAGTTACTTATCTGAGAGGCAGAAATTGCTCATCATGGAACCCCTACCTACTTTTGGGGGAACCTTAAGGTTCCACAGAACCCTGGTTGGGAATGGATTAAACCAACAAGCCTTTTTTTTTTTTTTTTTTTTTAGTAACAGGTTTTTGTTTTATACTGGCTTTTTTAAACTAACAAGTGCAGTTATTTAGAGCAGTGTTTCTCAACTCTGGTCCTCTCCGGCACACTAACAGGCCAGATTTTAAGTATTACTATGGGGAGATGCAGACTAGAATATTGCAGTCACTGAGCAGCAAATGATATCACCTGTGATGTATTTCAGTTTTCCTGCCAACCTGGCCTGTTCGTGTGCCCTGAGGACCAGAGTTGAGAAACACTTATTTAGAGTATAACACTGTTGGGTGTAAAGTTGTGCTTTTTTTTTTTTTTTTATAAAGTTCTATGCATCAGACCAAAAAGAGAGAAAATTGAGGAAGAAAGAGTGACAGTGTGGTTTTGGTTCCAAAAGAGGGACATTCCCTACAAATAAGTTGCTATGTCTCAGTTTGCAGTGATGAGACTAAACCAGTAAGCAGGACTGATTTTCCTTTTTTTTTTTCTTTTTTTTTTTTTAAGGCCCTTTAGTTGGGTTATTTATTTTTACTTTCTAATTCTTTAAATCATTGAATCAGGCACAGTCTTGCAATCAGTAGCAATTCATTATCAACATACAAAGGTGATAAGGTATTGAGAAAGATTTCATAACTAAACATTTATGTTTCCATAAAAGTTTTATTGAGAAATAAAAAGTGCATAGTACAGAAATGGTAAACATCAATACAATAATAACAGTGAACAACAGAGAAAAATACAAGGTATCAAGAGTAACACTAAGCCCAAAACCTAATGGGTATAAATTCTGTCGTTTTGAGATGACATTTGAGGTCAAGTTTATAACAGGGTAGGGGGGGATGCAAGGGGAGAAGGATGTAGTTAGAGTATAAGGTTACAGAGTGTCTACAATACTAGCTTCTGGTAAAGCGTCATACAGTATACAAAGGGTTATAGCAGTGAAGTCCCAAAAGGTCGACATACAGGCTACTGGAGCCTAGTTAATAGCCACTTGGGGAAACATCATATGTTTAGGTGAACGTTGATATAATAGGAGCTGGGTTTAAGTTCGCTGGAATATCCAGCTTGCTAACCTATACGAAGTGGGAGGTGGTTGAAATGTGTTGGGGGTCTCCCTACACAACCCTGGTTTAGGGAGGGATGACCCTTTTTTGCTAAAGAACGGCTAATAAAGTATAATTCACGTCTTATCTGAGCCATTGAGAAAGAGAACCCTCAGCAAGGGATGTGGGTGTTGTCTGTGCCCATGAGGTCAGAGTAGTGTTTCGTCAATTGGAACTGAATCCAACGTGTGCATGTATTTAAGAATTTTGTTGGGGTGTCTTTCGCGATGTGTATGATTTCCTCCATCTCTGAGATTTTGTTAATCTTCTTGATTCCCTCATGGAAGGGACATGTGTGGTACCCCAATGTAGGGGTATACATAGTTTGGCTGCATTAATGAGGTGGATGGGTATAGTCTTTCGATAGGAGGTGAATGGTATGTTGGGATGGTGTAGTAAAATTGAGCAGGATTATAATCTAGAGTGTATGAGGATACCTTTGAAATTATCTGGTGGACTTGTGACCAAAAGGTTTGTATGCGTGGGCAATCCCACCAGATGTGAAGTAGAGATCCCGAGTCTTGTGACCAGCGCCAACATGTATTTGGTAGGGATGGGTTGAAATGGTGAAGGAGTTCTGGTGTTCTATACCATCAGGTTGATATTTTGTAGTTGAACTAAACATTTATGGCACATTCACATTCCCGTAACACTGCTGTAAAAAAAAAATTACTGATCATTAGTCAAGGAACAAAAGTTCCTGCATACATGATCGGTGAATAGATCTGTTTTTTAATATGGAAAAATTGTCATGTTCTTTTTCTCAGTGGTATATGTATATATGCATGTCCTCAGATATAGATTTTTGGTTACAGATCTGAATGCAGTGCATGATTACACACCTGTCTGAATGTCTCTATTAAAAACAATGCAGCTTCATTCAGATTCATAAATAAAAAATTGTTATAGCTGCATTTTTTTAGGGCCATGTGAATGAGGCATTAATGTTTACACATGCTTCCTCTGTGGCACTGTTGTTGATACCGTGGCATAGATTGACCGCCACTCTGGCATAGATTTACTGTTAAATTGCAAGTGTCATGCAAAAACTGAGAGTCCCAATATTAGCAAGGACATTGGCATTCACATGTCATAGTTCCTGGGACTGTATATCACTTGAATGTGTCACTCTAGCTCCTGCATTACTCAGAGTATAGATAAAGACCTGGAAATTGCAGAAAAATGAAAATCAAACAGAAAAAAGCCATAAACAAAATAACAAAGCACTTATTTGAGAAATTGAAGCTCAGCTTGGAGACTAAATTGGTCACCTTAGTTATGAAACATAGTGCAGGCATTGCAAGTGAATAAAATGGAAATATCTCCTCTAAGTTATGGCTTATCAGAGGAACAGCAGGGAAAGATCTCAGAACTAATAAAAATCCACTTGCAATTTAAAACATGCAGATAAGAAGAAATGTATTTTATATGATATATTCTCTCTCAGACAGCTCTTCTGTGGGACACAACGGAAATGAAGATAAGCTCTCTGTTCAGATCCATATGCCTTCCTGCGAGAACAGAGCGCAGACGCTGAGTATTGCCAGAACCAACATTGCAGGTTAGACCTCTATTTAATTGCATTATGTTTGCATTGGCTTGATAAAGCGGTGGCTTCTTATTGTGGACCTGTTTTTTGGTATTAGGCGTAATGCTATGATGGAAGAAGACAGAGAGACATTCTTTGGTCCTTCCAATAAAAACTGTTTTGCGTTTGGCTCTCCCAGTATGGAGGGTGTTATTTTAGCCATAAGATGATTAAAATCTGCTTGGAGGTTGTATATTTCCTGCCAATTAATTTTAAATGTTACTGTAGCTTCATCAAAATGTTAGTTTGTAGATGTAATTAGCACAAATGTAATACTCAGAAGGAGGAACAAGGGTAAGACCGTTATCAGAGAATTAAAACCATTAGTTCTGTGTATTCGACTGTCAGTATTAGGCCCAGCCATCTAGAATTGACATTTCTTGTCATACTGGAAAAAAGGATGATGTAAGCGTCAGAAAAGACGAGTAGGACAGAGCTGCTAATTTCAGGCATGAGATAGCAGACTAACAATCTTTTAGGTATTGTTAAAGTTGAGTTCCAGCCTCAAAACGAAAATTTGACAACCGCTTGCTCTAAGTAACCTGAAAAAGAACTGGATAATCACAATTTTTTTTATTGCTTTACTTACCTTGTTTTTGAAGAAAATATACTTACCTTCCTTCCACTTCCTCCCTCTGTGGCCGCGGCCCGCTCCATGACTTCCTGCTTGCATTGACTCCTGGGAGCCAAACGTCATCGCTCCCAGGAGTTAATGCGCCTGCACCGGCCCCGCTTGTCACTTCCAGTGCAGGCGCGTCATTCCCTACTAAACAGCTTCTGTGCATGCATGTGCAGGGATGACACGCCTGCACCGGAAGTGATGATCAGGGCCAATGCAGGGCATTCAGGGACTCTGACGTCGCCGAAGAGGACACCAAAGAGGACGCTCTGGCTTCAGCTGCCCACACCTGAGATGGCAGCGCTGGACAAGACATTTTCAAGGTAAGTATTTCTTCTAAAAGGTAAGTGAACCCGGGGACAGTTCAGAGGCTAACATTGCTGAAATGCACTAGCCCTGACTGTCCCGGGGGTATTTTTTTTTTTTTTTTAGGCCAGAACTAAATGAAAAATATTCTAGCAACTTTTTACCTTAAAAGAAAGTTTATCTTTTCACTGTAAAAAAACAAACAAACTTGTATCTGGAATACTAGAAATGTATATAAAGTGGAGCTAAACATGCATCTAAGTAATTCTTGACAAAGTGATTTGTACAGCAAGTAATGCATTTGGGTTTATCTTGTATCCTATGCTGATTTGGAATAAAGGAAAGACGTTTCCTGTTCTTCCTTTATTTCTTCATATGTTTGTAATAAAATGACTATATTGATGAGGTCCCAGTGCTTGTAATTGTTCAGCTTCTAGATCAGTGATGGGAAACCTTGGCACCCCAGATGTTTTGGAACTACATTTCCCATGATGCTCATGCACTCTGCAGTGTAGTTGAGCATCAAGGGAAATGTATTTCCAAAACATCTGGGGTGCCAAGGTTCGCCATCACTGTTCTAGATAGTAAAAAGCCATTTAATGGTATTTGCTAAAGTACAACAATGTGTAGCAGTGTGTAAGGGGACTGAGACACCATCTAGTAAGGTACCCTATGATTTCTGATGGCAGTCCTACATAAAAGAAAGGAAACTTGCAATGAGAATTGTATTTTTTTTTTTTTTTTTTATTTAATCTCTTCCTTATGGTTACCTAGAAGATTATTGTTGATAATTCCTATCTGTCTCATGACCAAAATTTCTAATGATGCCTATTGCCACTGGTGCAATCTTTGAAGATATGATTCATGTGCCTTATTTTTTGTATCTTTTATAATTTTTTAAAATAACAAAAATGTATGATAAAAAAAGGCTAACAGTCAACATGCCTGGATTCCTATGCTGCTTTTATTGGTAGTGACGCATTGTTTGAATATATTATTCTTGTGCCCTATTTCTTTGTATCTTCTATAATTTTTCAAAATTATAGAAAAATTAATTATGGTAAAAAAAAAAAAATTCTAATGGGTAACCATTAAGGGCACAGAATTGAATGTAAAAGTGATTGGTCTTACAAATATTGATGGCTGAGACTTAACAGTAAATATCCAAAACACACTAAACCCTAACAACTATAGAAAAACAAGAAGAGTTCCTATCTTTCCTGGTTTCCTCCTTTACAAGGTAGACTTATTCATGCTTGTTACTCCTGGGCCGCACAACAAAGATGATATTTTAGGATCCAATTTCATTTTAATTATTTAGTTTTAAAGCTTTCATATGTTCCATGAAAAGAACCGAGTGGGATGAGAATCAGCAGGGGGGGATGTTGTGTTCCTATAGAAGAGAAACATAAAACAGAACTTGTGACTTCGTACTTGTTTTTATTCTGTTTCTGTATACTCTGATGTGTAATATGCATAAATATTCACAATGTTATTCACCCATTCACTACCATAAAAAGACATGCTCAGATCCAAGTCATAAATGAATGTTTGTAGTAAAATAAGTTCAGGTCTGTTTTCTGGTAGTCTAATCCAAAGGTCTATTGAAAACATTTTTTTCATCAAAATGTTTCAGTCACATCGATGAGAGTCGAGGTTTTGGTCACATCACAAATAGCACCTAATTTTACCAGGGAATTCAGCAAGTTTTGTCAGGGCCAGGGTGGACTGACTTTTGTTTCCATCAGAACTACTTTTCTCTTAATACACCTCTAGCAGAATGCAAAATCAGCTTGAACCAAGTCAGGCAGAGCTTAAATGCAGGTAAAATGCACCTGTCAATAAATTCTTGCCCTTTAGCATGACCCTCGTTCGTGCAAGGTGGAAAACCTTTTGGTGTCTCAGTGCAGTGCGTTTCATTGGTAACCCACCCACACCTTCCATATTAAGACTCCAGAGCATTGATAAAATTTGTTTCATCAAGCTGATCTCTTTTATAGGTATATTTTAAAATACTGAAACAACTGTACATTTTCTTTAAGATCTTGCTGCACCTATTTACTAGTTCTGTTGCCTTTCCACAAGTCCAAACTTCACAGTGACAATAAGCCAAACAGTAGTATATACAATATACTGAATATACATATTTACATAGTTGGTAAGGTTGAATGAAGACATCAGTCCATCCAGTTCAACTTGTGTAGGTGTGTGTGTTTATGTACTCGCTAAGATGCAGTAAAGAACCCCTTATGAAGTTTAAGATTAAACCACTTGTAGGCAGGTGCAGTCTGCTGTCTCCACTGCTGGTGGCACTCACCCCTAGCTGCAACGCAGAGGGAGAGGAATTCATGGGGAACAGGGTTCCTCTATGGTTTCTTGAGTCACTAGGGCAGTGAACCAATTGGATGCTGGCCACCCATGTGACTCTGGTGGCCAACTTAGGTGTGGCAGAGTCTATTAACCACTTAAGGACCGAGGCCATTTTTGACACATGTTGTTTACAAGTTAAAATCAGTATTTTTTATTGATAATTGCCCCTACACAACTGTGAATGTATATGCCCCCAACAAACATCAACTGAGATTCCTGCGTAGACTATGCTCAAAGGTTACAAAACTGAGAGTAGGAAGGCTGATCATGTGCGGTGATTTTAACTTGGTGGCGAACCATGCCATGGACTCCTCCTCCAGGGGAAAATCTACTATGCCCATTCTTGCTACTCTTTTTACACTCTGAGGGGCTCCATGATGTATGGCGCTACCAACACGCAGAGGAGCCGGACTATTCCTTCTTCTTGGCCTGTCACAATACCTACACCCAGATAGATATGTTCCTAGTTGATTCACACACCCTACCACTTATTCTTGACACATCTATATCCCACATCACATGGTCGGATCATGCCGCCATCCATATGTCCATCTCCACAGGTCCAGCTACCCCCTCTTCATTTATATGGCGCTGCAACAACTCCATCCTCTCTGACCCCGATTCCCTTAAACAACTGCAATCCCAAATGCATGAATTCTTCAGCAACAATGATACTCCGGAGGTAAACCCTTCTATTTTGTGGAACGCACATAAGGCTTTTGCCAGGGGTATTCTTATCCAACTGGGCTCTCGATTGAAAAAGAAATTCCACAATAAAATGCACATAACTCTCATAACAGAGATCCACTCCTTAGAGAGCTCAATAAAACCACTCCATCCCCTTCTCATGCCTCAAAACTAACATCCCTTCGCTCAGACCTTCGTAGACTCCTAACAGAACAGCATGACAAAATGATGGCACGTCTACGTTTGCAATATTATTCATCCCACAATAAGGCTGGCAAATTTCTGGCCTCCTGGCTAAAAGCAAGGAGAGTCAAAACCAAAATAGATTATGTCATTCACCCACAAACCGGTATGAAGCTAACGCATCCTCAGAAAATTGCGGATGCGTTTGCCGACTACTATAGCTCCTTATACAATCTCGACAAAGACCCACACACCCCTCAACCTACTGACGCGGACATTCAAAACTTTCTCCGGCAATTACACTTGCCAACTCTCTCAGCTGACTCCTTATCACAACTTAATAACCCCTTTACACCCCAAGAATTGATCAAAACGCTAAAATCTCTCCCTCTAAATAAATCCCCTGGTCCAGACGGCTTGACCAATGAATATTATTGTACCCTACAAGAAACACTTTCACCTTACATGTTGACACTGTTCTCTAATGCTATAACCACTGGTAGCTTTCCGCAAGAAATGCTTCAAGTGAATATTACCACCCACCCCAAACCTGGTAAACCCCCCAATGCACCTGCCAATTTCAGACCCATTTCTCTGTTAAATAACGATATATACATTTTTTTTGCCAAACTCATCGCTAATAGACTGGCACCAATCCTCCCTACATTGATTGGGGGGGACCAGATGGGATTTGTTAAAGGCGACAAGCACCGGACGCCACCAAAGAGTAATAAACCTGATTCATCATGCCGAGCGCACGAAAACGCCTTCTCTGCTTCTCTCTATTGATGCAGAGAAGGTGTTTGACCGCGTTCATTGGGGATACATGAGAGCAGTCCTGGAGAGATTCGGTTTCTCTGGCCCAATCCTATCCGCCATACTTACCTTATACTCATCTCCGTCAGCTAAAGTACTATCAGCTGGTCTTTTGTACAAATCTTTTCCCATAAAAAATGGCACACGCCAGGGCTGCCCTCTCTCACCCCTTATTTTCAACCTTCTAATTGAACCTTTGGCTGAATCACTCCGACAGGACCCCCTGGTTTCAGGATTTAAATTCCAACGCTCCCAACATGTCATCACACTTTTCACTGATGATGTGATACTCAGCCTCACGAATCCCATTGTGTCCCTTCCAACAGCCCATCAAATCCTTCCAACCTTCAGTAAAAAAACGTATTATAAAGTTAACTTTAGCAAATCTGTAATACTCGACATGGGCATGCACACCGCCTCACATACACACCTACAAACGCACTTGCCGTATACTTGGACTGCACAGACATTACCCTACTTATGCATCAATTTGTCCTTCCCCACTTGTGGTCTAGTAACCTCCAATTTAAAACCCCTCATAACGTCCATCTCAGCAGATACTGTATTACAAAACTTAAATCAACTGAAATGTCCTGGACTGGTAGGATTGCGGCCTTTAAAATGGTCTGTCTACCCAAAATACTGTACATTTTCTGCACCCTCCCAATACACATTCCCAAAAGTTATATAAATACCCTTTCTAAACTGCTTCTCACATTTGTCTGGGAAAAAAAACGGGCGAGATGTGCTCATTCACACATGGTACGACACAAATCAGTGGGAGGTCTAGGACTCCCGGATATTCTGGATTATTACCATGCATCCCGTTTGGCCCCCCTAAACCACTGGTTTGCTAGTCAGAATGCCCTTACATAGCTCTCTATAGAATCCACGCTATCTAAAACAGGTGACCTCAGTACTCTGCTGATAGCAGACTTGTGGAGACTGATAGCCTTACACACTCCCTATTACCACACAGGCCTCACTAAAATCATGGAGGCTCCTTATCCCTCAACTCCCTCGGTCCACACTATCCACAATGGTTCCACTACCACTCGCCACATTAGATGTTCTCCTCCTCTCTGTCAACACTACTAAATTCACTTCGGAGGGCATTCTCACTGTGGCGCAACAAAACTATCAAATCTTTTGCCGCGCTCCAGAGTGAATTTACACTACCTGCACAGGCCATCTACGCATATAACAGCATTTCGAGTATTCCCGCCAGTATTGCACCTTCCTACTCAGATATGGAAATTTTTCACTGATCCTCTCACCCTAACGAGAGGCATATCCCTTTTTTTACAATTTTTTTGTGCAAAAGCTGTCCTTCTACAAAACACAACACATGACTACATGGGAGGAAGAGCTTCAATCGTCCTTCTCGGAAACGCAATGGAAACTGGCCATTCGCACCTCATACAAAGCAACTCAAAGTGTCAACCACTGGGAACAAGCACAAAAAATCCTCACCATACCGCCTGTCCAAAATATACCATACCCAGAGTCCTTTATGCTGGCGAAATTGTGACCAGGTGGGCACAATTGTGCACATTTTCTGGTCCTGCAAAGGGCTATCCAGTTTCTGGAGAAGGGTTTTTTGAGGTTCTCGCTACCATTACTGGCATACTAGTTAAACCCAACCCTGCTATGGCCCTTCTTTCCCTGGGATTGGAAACAATACCACCCCATATGAGAACGGTTTACGTACACACGCTGATCGCAGCAATAACTACCATTGCACGGTATTGGAAACAATCCACCGCGCCATCTCACTTGGAAGTGGTACGATTGGTGAATGTACAATGTTCCTTATAAAGAGCGTATGCATACTCAGCATTTCGAGGACCCAAATTTCACAATGACTGGCAAATCTGGATACACAGTAAATACTTCATACCTTCCTGTTGATAACATTCATAAATACATGGTGTTCTTAAGTTGTAGCTCCTCAACTAATTGTTCATTTGATCCTTTGTTTCTCTGATTCCCTTTTGACTATGTTATCACTGTTACTTTTGAAACATGTTCCAGTTCTGTAAACTGTTTAAACAATGCATCCTGTAGGTTTTCTAATATTTCAATAAAAATTATTGAAAGTAAAAAAAAAAAAAATCAGTATTTTTTGCTAGAAAACTACTTAGAACCCCCAAACATTATATATGGAAAAATAAAATGGCGGTCACCGCAATATTTTTTTGTCACGCGGTATTTGCGCAGTGCTGTTTCAAACGCCATTTGTTTGGAAAAATTAAATTTCACTGCATTTAAAAAAAACTAAGCAGTAAAGTTAGCCCATTTTTTTTTGTAATTGGTGAAAGATGATGTCGCGCTGAGTAAATAGATACCCAACATGTTACGGTTTAAAATTTGCACACCCCCGCGGAATGGCGACAAACTACGGTCAATAAAAATCTCCATAGGCGACGTTTTAGAAAATGTTAACGGTTACCAGTTTAGAGTTAGAGAGTAGCTCTTTTTTTTAAATTATTGCTCTCACTCTGGTGATCGCGGCAATACCTCACATGTGTGGTTTGAACAGCAATTTAATTTGCGGGCGTGACTTCAATATACGTTTTCTTTTGTGCGCGAACTCACGGTGACGGGGATGGTTAAATTTTTTTCTTTTTTTTCCCTATTTATTTTATTAATTTTTTAAATTTTAGCACAGGTTTTTAAAAAAAAAAAAAAATCTGATCACTTATATTGCTGTCACAAGCAATGTAACCATCCCTTGTGACAGTAATAGGCAGTGACAGGTACTCTTTATGGAGGGATCGAGGGTCTAAAAGACCCCAGACCCCTCCACTACACTTCAATGTATTCAAAATGGTGAAAACTGCATTTTTGACTACTGTCACTCTTTAAATTCAGCAACCGAGTAACTCAGACGTGACGTCATGGACGCCGCATCCGGGTTACGTCATCGGAGACCCGATCAAAGCCACATCGGCTTTGATCAGGACTCCAACCAACCAGCGGACAGGAGACCCGGGCAGAACCACGGAAGGCGGCGGGAGGGGGGGGCATCCCCTCCCGCTCGCTGGGGTAATGATCGAGTGGCTCCCAAGCCGCATCGATCATTACTGTCTGAAAGCCGACCCTCGGCTCTAATAAATGGTATTGGGATGATGCCTCTAGCTGCAGGCATCACCCCGGTACAGCCACTTATTACGTTGATTTGCGGTAAGTGGTTAAGACCCTGGCCCCTGAGTTTGGCATGCTTTAATGTGAGTGGGCAGTGTAGGGGAAGATACCCAATCTGTTAGGGACAGTATTAGCAATAGAGAAAAGTTCCTGATGAGGAAGGAAAGTTTACAGTCTCATCTCTCTGGATACCTTCCTGATTGGATAGGAGACAGTCAGGCTGTATTCTATCCCTTCTCAACAGATGCTGTTGGTTTGGCTGGAACATTCTTCTTCATGCCATTGGGAATTGTGAGTGTGCCCAGCTGGGTGGCTGTCCCACTGAGTCTATTGTGAACTGTTGCTGCATTACTTCAATACAAATGCAAGTTTTATATTGCACCTGCCTGTGTGAATTATTGCCTCTGCACCACACTGCATCCCACCTACACGCTACTCCTCCTACTTCATTGAGTGGCCACATGTCCTGTTATGCGACCTTAGACTGAATAGCTTCCTCCCTTTGCTAAAATCACCATTAAGATGTTTATACATCGCTACCATATTCCCCCTTTGTATATCACTATACCGAAGAAACAGACAGTAACAGTCATCTTCTATGTGTAGCAACAGGTCTAACAATTTGACCTTTGTTTTTGACATGAAAATTATTTGATGTGGCAGTCCTCTTTGTAGTGTATATGCTGTGATATCAGGTCAGTTATCCAAGATTGATGTATAGATTGCTACACTATCTCTACTTGCAGCAGCGCAATGACATCTTAGCTATCTGGAACCAATATTTAGAGAATTCAAACTTTCTCAACTAAACAAAATTATAAACACAAAACTCAAAGATCTAAGACTTTTTCTATGTACACAAAAAGCCTATTTCTCTCAAATATTGTTCACAAACCTGGCTAAATCTGTGTTAGTGAGCACTTCTCCTTTGCTGAGATAATCCATCCACCTCGCAGGTGTGGCGGCTTATCAAGATGCTGATTAGACAGCATGATTATTGCACAGGCGTGCCTTAGGCTGGCCACAATAAAAGGCAACTCTAAAATGTGCGGTTTTACTGTATTGGGGGGTCTGGAGAGGTCCGAAAACCAGTCAGTATCTGGTGTGACCACCATTTGCCTCACGCAATGCAACACTTCTCCTTCACATAGAGTTGATCAGGTTGTTGATTGTGGCCTGTGGAACGTTGGTCCACTCCTCTTCAATGGCTGTGCAAAGTTGCTGGATTTCGGCACGACCTGGAACAAGCTGTTGTATACGCCAATCCAGAGCATTCCAAACATGCTCAATGGTTGACATTTTCGGTGAGTAGGCTGGCCATGCAAGAACTGGGATGTTTTCAGCTTCCAAGAATTGTGTACAGATCCTTGCAATATGGGGCCGTGCATTAGCATGCTGCGACATGAGGTAATGGTCATGGATGAATGGCACAACAGTGGGCCTCAGGATCTCGTCACGGTATCTCTGTGCATTCAAAATGCCATCAATAAAATGCACCTGTGTTCGTTGTCCATAACATACACCTGCTTATACCATAACCCCACCGCCACCATGGGGCACTCAATCCACAAAGTTGACATCAGCAAACTGCTCACACACGACGCCATCTTCCCTGTACAGTGAAAACCGGGATTCATCCATGAAGAGAACACCTCTCCAAAGTGCCAGACGCCATTGAATGTGAGTATTTGCCTACTCAAATCAGTTACGAAGATGAACTGCAGTCAGGTCGAAACCCCAATGAGAACGATGAGCATGCAGATGAGCTTCCCTGAGACGGTTTCTGGCAGTTTGTGCAGAAATTCTTTGGTTATGCGAACCGATTGTTGCAGCAGCTGTCCAGGTGGCTGGTCTCAGATGATCTTGGAGATGAAGCTGCTGGATGTGGAGGTCCTGGGCTGGTGTGGTACACATAGTCTGCGGTTGTGAGGCATGTTGGATGTACTGTCAAATTCTCTGAAACGCCTATGGAGACGGCTTATGGTAGAGAAATGAACATTCAATTTACGGGCAACAGCCTGGTGGACATTTCTTCAGTCAGCATACCAATTGCATGCTCCCTCAAAACTTGCGACATCTGTGGCATTGTGCTGTGTGATAAAACTGCACATTTTAGAGTGGCCTTTAACCACTTAAGCCCCGGAAGATTTTACCCCCTTCCTGACCAGGGGGTATTTTGCGATTCGGCACTGCGTGACTTTAACGGACAATTGCGCGGTCGTGCGACGCTGTACCTAAACGAATTTGACGTCCTTTTTTTCCCACAAACAGAGCTTTCTTTTGGTGGTATTTGATCACCTGTGCGATTTTTTGATCACGCGCTATAAACAAAAAAAGAGCGTCAATTTTGCAAAAATAACAATATTTTTCAAATTTTTTTATGTGAAATTCCCCAAAAAAAAAAGTAAAAATCAAAATTTTTTAACATTTTCGGCCAATTTGTTTTATGCTACATATGTTTGGTAAAAAAAATCGCAAAAAGCGCATTTTGATTGGTTTGCGCAAAAGTTATCGCGTTTACTAACAAAGGGAAAGATTTTTGTCATTTTTGTTGTTTTTTTTTTTTTAACGCATAATGGCGGCGATCTGCGATTTTTTTTTTTTGCGGTACTGCAACATTGGGGCAGACAGATCGGACCCTTGACTGACATTTTTGACACTTTTGGGGTTACCAGTGACATTTCTACAGTAATCAGTGCTATATATATATGCACTGTTACTGTAAAAATACACTGGCAGTGAAGGGGTTAACTTTATTTGAGAGGAAGGGGCTGTGTGTGTCCCTAGGGGCGTGATTCTAACTGTGATTGGCTGTCTGTTGAGCTGTAGTTACACTGATCAACGGTCTTACATAGTAGAACCGTATGATCAGAGTTTCTACACAGGGGAGAATGACAGGCAGCTTGTTTACACTAGCCGCCTGCCTTTCTCCCTCTCCACCGACGATCGCAGAGTGAGCGGCGGACATCGGGTCCGCCGGTCACACGCGCGGGGGGGTCCGTGACCGCGCGGGAGCGCGCCGCCAGCGACGCGCGCTCGCTCCCCGGAGCCTCACAGGCTAGTGACGTATATTTACGTCACTTTGCCTGTGAGGGGCTGACCGCCGCAGTAAATCTACTTGCGGCGGTCGGCAAGTGGTTAATTGTGGCCAGTCTAAGGCACACCTGTGCAATAATCATGCTGTCCAATCAGCATCTTGATATGCCACACCTGTGAGGTGGATGGAATATCTTAGCAAAGGAGAAGTGCTCACTAGCACAGATTTAGACAGATTTGTGAACAATATTTGAGAGAAATAGGTCTTTTGTGTACATAGAAAAAGTCTTAGATCTTTCAGCTCATGAAAAATGGAGGCACAAACAAAAAAGTGTTGCATTTATAATTTTGTTCAGGCAAAATCCTTGCTCTCCATCTTTTGCATTTGAAAACAGTAGTGCCTAATGAACTGTTTAATCTGTTTATCCACACCAAAGCTTGATTATCGATAGAAGCACTTACATGGAAAGCCTAGGACTCCTAAAAGAAATAGAACATGACAAAGTCATTTCTCTGAGCTCAATCATTAGTCCTGTACCGCAACACACATTAAGAGGCGTACATTGGAGAGCAGCTGTGCTACACGGATATCAAGCTTTCTTTAAACAAGATAAATGGACATCATCATTTTAATGCAACCGTTTTGGAACGAAGTGAAACACATAAATCATTCGGGTTCCTCTTTATGTATTAAACACTGTTGAAAGTTTGCTTTTCTCTCTACGTGGTTACTGTTTAGGCTTTTAGGCTGTCATTCTTATGCTTAAAGTGGGTTTAAAAGGATTTTCAAATACAGCTAGTCCAGACAGCATTGTCCATGACAGCTAGTGGATGTTATCTAGGCTAGCTACTTTTTGTCCTAGAAGAGAGTGTCTATTCTATATGACACTGCAATGCCAATCACATGTACACAATAGAAGAGGATTATGGAAGATAATTGAAAGCCTGAATGGTCCAGCATCTTTTTCCTTTTAAAAGATATCCTTATAGCTATTGCTGGAAAGAACTATAGAATTGACTATATGGTAGGCAAAACCTATTGTCTGATGTGCAGAATTGATTTGCAACTTTTCGTGCATGATCTGCTGCAGCTTGCCATCTAAAAAGGCTTTTTTTATACAGTAACTGCAGTTTAAATTTAGTCCTGGATCACAATACATAGGCATCTGTGCTAGTATAAGAATATATAATTATGTGTCAAATGTTAATGACTTTCTTTCTGTTTGTGGTTTGGTGGTCCTGGATTATGTTCACTGTCCCCTGTGTTACCCAGGAGTGTAACTTTTATAACCCTGAGAATAACAGGGTGTCAGATGACAGTGAAGTCTGGCAGCATTTAAGGTTCGCATCCACTTCGCTCAAGCCATCTTGTCTTAGTAAGATGGAGACAAGGGAGAATCAAGTATCTCCCATGTTGTTGGGTCTAGGACAACAGGTAACACATGCTCAAGGTGTGGATGTCATAAGCACTAGCGTAGACAATATATTCGCTCCTATGGTAATTCTACATTAGTGTTAGTTCCCAATTGTAGGTTGACCCGTATCATTGATGAGAGGTACATAATAAGAGGTGTACCAGGATTCCCAGACGTTTTATGTGGATATGGGTCCCCCTGGGTCACCGGGTGCAACAAAAGTACCTTTGAGCATGTTTCTCCAAGTGTGAGCTCTGAGACAATGACCAGTCCAGTATCTTTGGGTTTTTTGTATTTATTGAGAACTTGGATGGGAGAAGGGAATGAGTGGGTTACTCCTTTGGCTCAACTATGCACAATTTGCTAGGGACAACTGAAAAATGCAGATTGGCGCTGACTTGACGCTAGCTAAATGCCGGTCAACGCCGGTTGACGCTGGTTAGTGCTGGCTCGCAGCCTGTTAACTCCAAACTGACTTTGAACTGCTTTCTTACATAAAGAAGTCCTCTTAGAACTCCCTTAAGCACTCTTTGCTGAGGTAGCTACTTGTGCTACTACTGTGCTGCTAAACACTTCAGGGCCCACACTGGCACTCTCTTTCTCTCACTTATCTTCAGGGCTTAGACACTGGCACCCCCTTTCTCTAAGCCTTCTCCACAGGTTAGCTGGCTTCCGGATCCCTCTGACCTTTTGGAGTGGTCCCCTCTCCTAGGCAGACCCCTGGGCGGTTTTGAGTACTCACGACACTGTTTTTCCCTTCCATTCTGCCTAGCAGCTCCACTCGGTCCACAGCACTCTGGATCCCTCTCTGCAGCTCAGCTCAACCTTCGTCCGTCTGCTTCCCACCAAAGACCCCTGTCACATGCTCCCCTCAAACTTATAGCCCATCCCAGGGTGCATTGCAGCAAACTCCGCCCACTGAGATAGCCATAAGCCCTGGTGTGCTATTGGCTAGGTTTCCTCCACTGTCCAGTAAGAGCCCTCATTGGAAACAGTGGGGAGACTCCCCAGGCACAACAGGTCACACCTGGAAGCATGTGACAGCCTAATTCAATGATCAGGCCCCCCTGATATGCAGACAGGGCCACCCATATGCTTTTTCCTAACACCTACCTAGGAGGGTGCTACAGAGGAAAGAGAGGAAATCAGAAAAATACAGCAGGGCAGGAAAGAGTGACATACTGAAAAAGGACAAAAGAGTAGGAGGGTGGGGGGGGGGAAGTGGGAGGGGGAGGGGGTGTGCAATCCGTGAAGAGGGTGTCTAAGCCAGGCCGAGTAGGTCTCTTTGGTCTCAACGGGATATTCTCAGGCCACACACTGTCTTAGAGATGATTTACTCTTGGGATTCCATTATAGCTCTAAGGAACAGGTAAATAAGGTCTAGAAGAACCAAGTAGTCTGGAAGTGATCCTCTCAAACATACACTGATGCAATTACTCCCTCCATCTGTTTGGTATCAATAATCTTGGCAAACCAGAGGCTAATAGAGGGGGCCACCGTCTGCTAGCTGCGGTCTTCCGTGTGGTCTTGTGTGTGCAGTGCATATTCTAAAGACCCCCCATTACATTGGTAATCCCTTATAAACCCATTTATTTTATATTCAGTTATTGGGCTGATGTCTTATTGGCTCCTTTTTGCTTTTCCATAAATACAAGGGGTAGGTACTAGGTTCATTTTTATTTCTGTTGTTATTCTTTTGTGCAGTTCATGAGATAACATTGACTTCAGGATAAGAAAACTGATGTTATGATTGTACAAAGAACATTCTAACACACCAACTAAACTTTAAGCTCATTTATTCTGAATCAAATGTGGCAAAATCTAACACAGCAAGCTAACAGGTAAACACAGCAATGGTGAAGAAAACTGTTATTATAGCAAACATATACCAAGATTCAGCATGAGACATTTACATACCGATAGCCTTAAGACTGAGCTTGTTAGGCTTGTGAATGATCTTTTGAATGCCATCATCCCTTGAACAGGGATGCCAAAAAAATGATATATTCACAAAATACAAATGTGATAGTGCCAGAACAATGCATCTATGTCTGAAAATGTGAATGCATATGTTGTATGATCATTTTATTATCTTAACGATGAACTCTGGGATACAGTATATTCAAAACTATGCTTGCAGTAGTAGCTTAGGGCTACCCCTGTACAGCAAGGTATAAATACTCATTTTGTCTAAGGTTCCTTTCAAAGCAGGTTTACTTGCTATATCCCTCATTCACCACAGGCTTCGTCCTTTCAGTGCAGTCGGTCTCCCGAAGGCTCTTCTCTTCTGAGCTCCATCCGTTAGTCGCACTCTGACGTCATCATGTACAATGTAGGTCCATTAGTCCTGCATTGTAAGTGAGGACAATGTAAGCCTGCCCAGATTGAGGAGTGTCGAAGGGAAGAGTACAGTACTGGTTGCTGGAGGAGTGAGAGGCAAATTAACCACTTCTGGACCGGAAGATTTTCCCCCTTAATGACCAGGCCATATTTTGAGATTCGGCACGACAATTGCGCGGTCGTGCAATGCTGTATTTAAATAAAATTGATGTCCTTTTTTTTCCCACAAATAGAGCTTTCTTTTGGTGGTATTTGATCACCTGTGCGATTTTTATTTTTTGCACTATAAACAAAAAAATAGCGACAATTCTGAAAAAAAAAAACAATATTTTTCACATTCTGCTATAAAATATTCTCAATTTTTTTTAACATTTTAGGCCAATTTTATTTTTGCTACATATTTTTGGTAAAAAAAAAATCGCAATAAGCATATTTTGATTGGTTTGTGCAAAAGTTATCGCATCTACTAACTACGGTAAAGATTTATGTCATTTTTATTTATTTATTTATTTTTTTTACTAGTAATGGTGGCGATCTGCGATTTTTAGCAGGACTGCGACATTGTGGCGGACAGATCTGACCCCTAACTGACATTTTTGACACTTTGGGGGGGACCAGTGACATTACTACAGTAATCAGTGCTAAACATTTGCACTGTTACTGTAATAATGACACTGACAGGGAAGGGGTTAACATCGTGGGTGATCAAGGGGTTAAATGTGAGCCTAGGGGAGTGATCCTGTGGGGGGGGGGGGGAGTAGCTTCTGAAATGACCATAGAGACCTGTGATCCTATATAGAAGGATCACAGGAGCTCTATGATCATTCCAGGGAGAATGGTCAGCTGTGCTTACAACAATCGACCATCCTTCTCTCTCAGCGGGGAAGGATTGCGGGTGTCAGACGCCAATCGGAGCCGCCTGACCCGTGCATCGGCTTTCCCACTGCCGACTAGGGGTGGGAGCACGCTGACAGCGGCACACGCTCGCCCCCTAGCTCCCTGCCCACGACCGACGTAGCCCTACGTCGGTTTGCCTGGGTGAGCCACACTGCCGCAGTAAATACACGGCGTATGGTCGGCAACCTGTTAAGTAAAACTGCTTATTAACAGTACACTAGACAAAAAAGAGTATTTAACCTTTGCAGTGCAGTAGGAGCCCTGCTGCAAGGATAGTTTTGCATTTTCCTAGAAGCTTTAAAATGGAAAAATCAAATCAGTATTTTTCTTTTGAGACTGATAGTTCTAGAACCTAATACAGTAAGTTTGGTCCATTGGGAGGATAGTGTTAAAGGGACTGTAAAGGCAGAAGGTTTTTTTTTATGTTAATGCATTCTATGCATTCTATGGGATCTCCTGTGCACAGCCCTCTTTAGATCACCCCACAGATTGACTGGGCTGTTCCAAAATGTTAATCTTCTTCTGGTGATTGGTGAAGCCATTCCTTTGTTGATTTGGATGTTTGCTTTGGGTTGTTGTCATGCTGAAAGATGAAGTTCCTCTTCATGTTCAGCTTTCTAGCAGAAGCCTGAAGGTTTTGTGACAATATTGACTGGTATTTGGAACTGTTCATAATTCCCTCTACCTTGGCTAAGGCCCCTGTTCCAGCTAAAGAAAAACAGCCAAAACCCCGAACTACAAGGGCTCCTTATCACAGACTCCTGACATAAAATTAAAGGAACAACTTTTAAACAGAATATAGCATCAAGTCAATTAACCCCCTGGGATATTGATCTGGTCAGTTAAGTAGCAGAGGGGGGTTATTAATCAGTTTCAGCTGCTTTGGTGTTAATGAAATTAACAACAGGTGCACTAGATGGGCAACAATGAAACGACTTTTAAAACAGGAATGGTTTTACAGGTAAAGGCCACTGACATTTTTTTCCCTACTCATCTTTTCTGACTGTTTTTCACCTGTTTTGGCTAGGGACGGTGTCACTACTGGTAGCATGAAGCGATACCTGGACCCTATAGAGGTTGCACAGGCAGTCCAACTCCTCCAGGATAGCACAATTATGCGTGCCATTGCCAAAAGGTTTGCTGTGTCTCCCAGCACAGTCTCAAGAGCATGGAGGAAATTCCAGGAGACAGGTAGTTACTCTAGGAGAGCTGGACAGGGCCATAGAAGGTCCTTAACCCATCAGCAGGACCGGTATCTGCTCCTTTGTGCAAAGAGGAACAGGATGAGCACTGCCAGAGCCCTACAAAATGACCTCCAGCAGGCCACTGGTAGGAATGTCTCTAACCAACCAATCAGAAACAAACTTCATGAGGGTGGCCTGAGGGACCAAAGTCCTCTAGTGGGCCCTGTACACCGTGAAGCTTGATTGACATTTGCCATTGAACAGCATAATTGGTAGGTCCACCACTGGCACCCTGTGCTATTCACAGATAAGTGCAGGTTCACCCTGAGCACATGCGATAGACGTGAAAGGGTCTGGAGAAGCCTAGGAGAATGTTATGCTGCCTGTAACATCATTCAGCATGAATGGTTTGGTGGTGGGTCAGTGATGGTCTGGGGAGGCATATCCATGGAGCGACATACAGACCTCTACAGTCTAGACAATGATACCCTGACTGCCATTGAGTATCAAGATGAAATCCTTGGATCCATTGTCAGACCCTATGCTGGTGCAGTGGATACTGGGTTCCTCCTGGTGCATGACAATGCCCAGCCTCCTGTGGTGAGAGTATGCAGCCAGTTTCTGGGTGAGGAAGGAATTGGTACCATTGAATGGCCCCCCATGCTCGCCTGACCTAAATCCAATAGAACACCTCTGGGACATTATGTTACGGTCCATCAGACACCGCCAGGTTGCACCTCAGTCTGTTCAGGAGCTCAGTGATGCCCTGGTCCAGATCTGGGAGGAAATACCCCAGTACACAATCCATCGTCTCATTGAAAACATGCCTGGACATTGTCAGGCATGCATTAAAGCACACGGGGGCCATACAAACTACTGAGTACCATTTTGAGTTGCTGCAATGATATTTCAGCAAAATGGACTAGCCTGCTACATCATGTTTTCACTCTGATTTTCGGGGTGTCTTTGAATTCATTCCTCTGTAGGCTGATAATTTTCATTTCCATCAAATGATTTAGCATCCTTTCGTTGCTAACACATTACCCAATCCATATAAGTATAGATATTCAGCATGATATGTATCCCCCTTGAGATCTGATTTTTAAAGTGTTCCTTTACATTTTTGAGCAGTGTATAAGGCATTGTTCACATTTCTTCTGTGACCCATGTACAGTAGGGCTGTGCTTACCCTTACGGGGTTCTACAGATGCTCCATGCATCCTTATGTCAGTAGTCCCATTCATGTCTATTGCGACACATTGGCTGCACAGATAGAGCTGCTGCTCCCAGTATGACATCCGTGTGGATGTGGCTGCGTGTCCCCAAACTCTCCATGGATGTGTTCAGGGCCATGCACCTGCACAGATGTCTCATTGAGAGCAGTGACTGTGGCCATGCAGCGACTTCGTCCCAAAAGACTGCCAAAGGACTGCTGACACGGGGATGCATGCAATACCTGTGCATCCCTGTGCTGGTAAAACATGGCACTGTATGGAGCAAGGATCAAATCACCCTGTGCGAACAAGGCCTAAAAGGCAAACAACAGCCAGCAGAAATAAAGGAGATAAAGGAAAAGTAAACACTGATTTATTCTGTACAACGTGAGGTGAGCTCAAGGCTGTCAAATAATGAGGAGGAGCAGCCTGTTGTCTTCATTTGCTTAGAATCATCTGTTGTTCTTGATCCCTTGCAGTTAAATCCTAGCCTGCTATTGCTAGTTCTAACACATACTTGCAATTTTATTTCCCTCCATGGTATTCCTTTAAATTTTCCCTTGGCTGCCAACTAGTTAACCTGCCTAAGTATGCACCAGTTGGAGAATTTAGGGTACTTTCTACGTCAAGCACATTAGGTTAAAACATGGTCAGAAAGACTCCATGAAATACTTATCTTCATGCATTTTTTATTTGTGTATCGTTCTTCACAAGGGCCTGAAATTTGAAAGTCAAATTAAAACTGAAGCTAATGGGCCTCTTGGGATTCTCTTTTAAAAAAGTTCCTGAAGTTTTTAGTGGAATCTGGAATCACACCGGCCCATCACACAAGCCTCCGGTTCATTTACATTCCTCAGTCACCGTCAGTGAAAAGTATCGCTGAACGATTACAATAAATGAAGCATGTTCAACTTGAATTACATCAAAGGAGGAAAAGCCTTAAAGGACTGACTGCAAGGCAGGTGTTAATTATAATTTCAGACTTGTGAATTTCTCACACATTATTATAACCCGAACTGACAATGAAATGCAAATGAATTGCCCATAGCTATGACCACTATTTCCCATCAATTATTAAGAAAATTGCAAGTTTGTGTAAAAATCTTAACTGGACAATATTTCATTTCCTCTTCAGTCTCCAAATCATTTAGAAATTGAAGAAATATAAAAAGCAATGTAATTCTGATTATTTTTCTATGACAACACTATTAAACTCTGAAAAAGGTATAATTAAATTGTCCAATTGTGATTTTATTTTATTTTTTTTACCCTGAAAAAACGTTTTATTTTAGTCGTATATTTTATTTTGAAAGCTTGTAGTTAATAGAATGTTATGTTTCTATATTAATAACAACAAAAGATGTAGTGATATGTATATAACAGAAACATCTCCTATCTAAAACAATACCATGGGTGTCCAACCTTTTGGCTTCTCTGGGCCACATTGAGCGTAGAGAAATTTTCTCGGGCCGCATATAAAATATATACTATAGTTACGGTATATAAGTAATAAAATGCGCTGCGCCCTTCCCACGTGGCCGCACCCCCCGCACTAATTTAACGCAACTAGAGGATGATCAAATGAAAAGGAATCAGTATACGGAGGTTTATTTCTGAGAGATATTAAAGGAACACTCTAACCACCATGACCACTTCAGTGATTTGAAGTGGTCATGGTGGTAGGAGTCAGAAACATGCTCACATCCCCCCCCCCCTCCCCTCCGAGGCAGCCTCTGCCTACTGTTAGTTGGAAGCCGATGTGGCCATGCCCCCGACCTGACTTCCTTCCTCCCCAGCAAAAAAAAAAAAATTGTCAGGGGGCAGTGGGCCACATTGCCTGGGGTTCCGGGCCGCATGTGGCCCCCGGGCCGCAGGTTGGACATGCCTGGGTTAGACAGAAAATTAATAACCCTTTCCCATTAATGGAAATCCCATTTTGTCTATATTGTAAACCCAACTCTTGAGTTTCTCAAAATAGCTCCCCATTTGGCTGATACATATAATAGCGCAAGTATTTTTTAGTGCTGTTAGTAAAGTTATAATAAATACTGTATCCGTTGTTAATGCCAGCTTCTGCTTCTTCTGTGGGCTTCCTGTTAATGTCAGGACAAGGTCTTCTCTAGTGCCCAGGGCGAAGATGCAAAATCGACCCTCTCCACCGCCCACCCAAAAAAAAAAATAGAGCACTAATTCGTATTCCTAGCTCTAAGCATATTCCCCTTTGCAAGCCGAAATTCTCCCCCAAAAAAAGTTAATTTCAAGTCCTCTTTCTTTCCCCTGCTTAAACTTACCCCTCCCCCCCCCCCTCAAAAGCACCCTCTTGGCAGACATCCTCGCCCCTCAACTTTCCCCTCCATACAAAAATCCTCTTCTTTTTAAATCCAACCTCCTAGCACAAATCCACTCCCCAAAAATGTCCCTTCCTAGCACAAGTACCACCCAATCATCCCTACACAAATCCCCCTCCCTGACACAAATTCCCCCCTCCCCCAAAATTTCCCCTTCTATTAAAAATCCCCCCCGCTAAATCACTCCTTCTTTGAGCGCAACCCCCCAAATCCCCTCTCCTAGCACAAATCCCCCCCCCCTTGATCCCCCTTCCCCCAGCACAAACCTTCAAATCACCTCTTCTAGCACATTCCCCATAATTTTTTACTCATATAACAAATATTAACCCAGTCACCGCCCCCCGAATTTCCTGTCCTGGCACCAATTGTACCCCCCCATTTTCCCTTCCTAGCACAAGAACCCCCCAATCATCCCTATTTGTACAAATTCCCCTCCCTAATGCAAATTCCTTTCTCCCCAAAATTTCTCCTTCTAGCACAGATCCTTCCCTCCCAAATCACTCCTTCGAGCACAACCCCCCAAATCCCATTCTCCTAGCAAAATGCCTTCCATATCCCCCCCCCCCCCCCAACACAAACCTCCAAATCACCCTTCCTAGCACATTCCCCCTAATTTCCCCTCATATAACAAACATTAACCCCATCACCCCCAAATTTCCTGTCCCGGCACAAATCTTACCCCCCCTAGCCGGTTTCTAACCCATTTCTAAAGGCAGCTGGTGGGAGAGATGCAGCTGCTGAATGAGTCGTGGCTTGGGGGACTGCTGGATGTCAGACAGGCATTTACAGAGTTTGGTTACCCAACCCCTACCCACATTCCTAGCTGGGAGGAGAGCTACAGTGACAGGAGTGTGAGGCTGGAGAGAAGAAAGAGCACAGTGTACCTCCCGGCTCTACTCCTCTCATGATTTGGCTTCTCTCATCGAGTGCTAAACTGACAGGAGTAGTGATGCCGCTGTCACTACTCCTGTCAGCTTGTAGTGGCAAAAAATCTCCTCCTGGTGCCCCTCCCCACCTTACATGTTACCAGGGCAACTGCTGTCTCTGCCCCCCCCCCGTCCCTGCTTTCTATTGTACGGTGACAGTACTAATCACAGACTCCTAATGCTGTGATAGTGTTGTCATCCTCCCATGAGTAATCCTGCATTGGCAATATAGAATTCTGTACAGTGTGCCTGCAGGGTTCCCCTTGTAAACCACTGATAACACAGGCAGCAACATCTCCTGATCTGTTCTTTAATGTCTGATTAACAGCAGTACTGTAGGGAAACACCCATTATCCCACCAAGACAAATGGTGTGATGTCTTGAATCTTGTATGTCTTGTCTTGTATATATGTACATCCCACACTAAGTAACCTGAAAAACTCAATACAAACTTTACTTGGTTAATGTGATAATATAGGTGATAACCCTCCTCTGTCGACAATACCACATACTTTATCCAGTGCTATGTGGGCCCGCTTACCTCTGTATTGGACCTCAAAGCTTCCTAATAGGTCAAAACAGCTTAATCTATATAAAGGCACACAATTCAGATCTTTCTTCCGGAATTAATCCTCCATAAAGCATCTTCCACAACTCACAATCACAGGAATTGCATGAAATAGAAATTAAGACTAGTAGTGCTCTCCGTATACAATTTGTTTTAATAAAAATGGGTTAAAAACACAATCACCAAAAAGATGAATAAAAATCGCATACCACTTAAAGATACTCCAGCTCACTTCCAGTTCCCAGATATACAACGTAATGGCAGCATTGGCAGGTTCCACTCCTATACGCATTACGCTCTCAACAGGGCTTCCTCTGTAGGCCAACAGCAATGCCACTCACAGTGCTGAGTTGCTGTGTCTTCCACCTTGCACACAGCCCTGTCCCTGCAATCGGAAGACAGTGATGTAGCGACCACATGACCCCTGAATAAACCGTCAATTTAAGGGTATTTATCAGAAATTTTACATAAATTTTACATATTAAAAAAAGTACAAGGTTCACATATACTTAAGGGCTCATACGTACAAATGCAAAAAATGCTGCATTCAGATCCATAAATTGTATCGTTTTTTACAGATCGGAACACAGCGGTGGTTTGCTAAGGGGCCAATGCACACAGCTGCATTTATGTCAATAAAATTGTTGGAAAAAAAAAATTAAAAATAAAATTGCACTGAGAAGGATCTGTAAGGTCCGGTTCACATTTATGCGATGCGGGAAGGCTGCGAATCCGCAGCCTGTTCCCGCATCGCACACGCACCCCCGGCAGTTCACACTGCCATATGCGATACGCTGGGGGTGTCAATGTAATCTTAACGACACCCCAGTTTGATCGCATATCGCAGTGTGATTGTGCAGTTCGCACAGGATCGGATCGCACAAGTGTGAACCGATGTGCGATCCGATCCTGATGCGGCTGCCAAAAAGGGTCCTTCTACTAAATACTGAGCAAAGGGTCTGAATACTTAGGACCATGTGATATTTCAGTTTTTCTTTTTTAATAAGTCTGCAACAATGTCAACAATTCTGTGTTTTTCTGTCAGTATGGGGTGCTATGTGTACATTCATGAGGAAGAAGAATGAACTTAAATGATTTTAGCAAATGGCTGCAATATAACAAAGAGTGAAAAATTTAAGGGGGTCTGAATACTTTCCGTACCCACTGTATGCTTGTACTCATCTTAACACGTACATGTGTAAATTTCTGCTAGACTAAGCGGAATAATAATTTTGTGGATATGTACAGTACATTTACATGTCTAAACGTGTTCAACAAAAGAATTTAATGACTATTAGTAGGAATATGTAACATAGGATCTTACTGTCAGCCTCTGCCACCAAGATCCTGCGTAGATATCAGTAAATTAATTATGGCCGTGTGCATGAGTCCTACATTTTTTTTTTTTTTTTTTCAATTTTGGCTGGCTGCTGCTGGGTAGGATCACCCACTGGCTTCTAATATGTTTCAAAGACTCCAGGGATAAGATCTTCACACTGGAATTTCTGAAATTGTACCCCATATCAAAGATTCTTACGGCTTCTGGTGCAAAAGAAAAGGTCTTGGTTTTTCTACTGAGCACAGCATGATATGTAATAACAGAAAAATCCAACAAGTAGCAAACAATCCCCTTGTAATAGCCTGTATAGGTGAGTGGAATTTGGAACACAGACTTAGTTAAAGTGTACTATACTTCTAGATTACTTTTTTTTTTTTAGTTTTGGATAGAGGGTTACAACCACTGTCAGAAATAATAGAAAATCTAGAGAGCACATATTCATTATTTCATCAGTGTGTGATTTACAAACATAGCTGAGCAGTAATACAAAAATGTAGGAAGCTAAAATAAATAATTAATTAAATAAATTGAATTAAAATAAATTAATCAAAAAATTAAATAAATCATGTTTATATGTATCCCAACTGTGTAGTTAACTGTTTGGCCAAAGTCCAGCTTTTAAAAAAACGAAGTAAAAGTACGAATAACAAACAGTTGGGAGCATGACATTTTCCTATAGAGTTCCCTTCACTGGAACTAAGCCCAACCCCTGAAAAGCAACACCACAACATAATCCCAGTCAAGGAACTTGACTGGCCTGCACAGTCCTGACCTCAACCCGATAGAACACCTTTGGGATGAATTTGAGCAGAGACTGTGAGCCTGGCCTGCACGTCCACATCACTGCTTGACCTCACAAATGCTCTTCTGGAAGAACGGTCAAACATTCCCATAGACACACTCCTAATCCTTGTGGACAGCCTTCCTAGAGGAGTTGAAGCTGTGGCAGCATAGAACAACTCAACCTGCTTCAAGCAAAGCACATGATGCATGCTGATTAGAGTGCTCTATCTCAGACTCAGCAGGGGGGCTTATCTGACCTTTGAAGAGAGATTGTGGCTTCCACACACACAGCAAGGGTTCTCATCTGCAACATGCTGGCAGGGACAGGCTTTTCTATTTGGGCTGTGGCTGCTTTCTAAAGAAAGCAAAATGTAAGGCTTTAAACATGTTTTGCTCTGATCCACCAATTTACATTGAGAGTTCAATTGGGCCTTAAAGCTGAACTCTGACCGTGCATCTAATGCATAGTTGAAATAAATACATATAAAGGAATTGTTTTGACTGATAAAAAAATGTGTAATTCTGTGCTGCTAGTCTTGTGACTTAGATGCCCCTGCCAGACATCGAGATCCCCAAACAAGTACAGGGTTGATTCATCACTTTGCTTTCTCCTTCTGTCAGCATGCCCTCTAATTCCTTGTATTGTAACTGTATTGTCTTCCCTCTTATTGTAAAGCACTGCACAAACTGTTGGCGCTATATAAATCCTGTATAATAATAATAATGCAGCACACGTGACTGGCACTTATGGCAGCCCTTACCTCTCCCAGGCTGAGTGGTGATGTGAAGGGAATTACAAAAGGCTCATATGAGCACAGATTAACCGCTTGCCGACCACCCGCTCGCTTTAGATTTGCTGCAAGAGGCTGGCTCGGCTACGCAAATCGACATTGGGGTACGTCGGCTTGTGGGAGCGGTCCTGGGGGCGAGCGCGCGCCTGTCCCCACTAGGCAGCAGGATTGCCGATGCATGGGACCGGCGGCACCAATTGCCGCCGGGCACACGCGATTGCTCCCCGATGAGAGAGAAGGACGGTCAGCTGTTGTAAACACAGCAGACCGTTGTTCTCTCTGAAATAATCACAGAGCGCCTGTGATCCTTCTATATAGGATCACATATCTCTGTGGTCATTTCACAAGCCCATCCAACCTACAGTTAGAAAACACTGCTCTAGGCTCACACTTAACCCTTTGATCACCCCTAGGTTAACCCCTTCCCTGACAGTGTCATTATTACAGTAACAGTGCACATTTTTAGCACTGATTACTGTAGTAATGGCACTGGTCCCACCAAAGTGTCAAAAAGGTCAATTAGGTGTCCGATCTGCCCGCGGCAATGTCGCAGTCCCACTAAAAAATAACAGATCACCGCCATTACTAGTAAAAAAATACAAATAAATAAAAATGACAAGTCTTTCTCCTAGTTTGTAGATGCGATAACTTTTGCGCAAACCAATCAAAATACGCTTATTCCGATTTTATTTACCAAAAATATGTAGCAGAATACAAATTGGTCTAAAAGGATGAAAAAATTAGAATTTTTTTTGGGAATCTTCGTTTTTTTTTTTTACACAATTGCCTTTTTTTGTTTATAGCGCAAAAAAAAAAAAAAAAAAAATCACACAGGTGATCAAATACCACCAAAAGAAAGCTCTATTTGTGGGAAAAAAAGGACGTAAATTTCGTTTTGGTACAGCGTCGCACGATCATTTTTTTTTTTTTATGTACAGCATTGCACGACTGCGCAATTGTCCGTTAAATTAATGCAGTGCCGAATCGCAAAAAATAGCCTGGTCATTAAAGGGGAAAATCTTCCAGTCCAGAACTGATTAAGGTACTGACACTAATTGCATACAACACTTAATCATATTTTTAAATGAACACATAAAAGCGCTTTATTTAGTATTTTTAGTTGCCCACCTGAGTTCAGCTTTAAAAATAAAAGACTGGTTGGAGAGAAATCAGTGCTGATTTACCATCAGGTAAAGAACTGGTTGCTGCAGCATATACACACAAATACAAGTTATAGATTGGCGCTCTCTTGTGTATCACACTTGAGAAGCCAAAAATTCACTAATTATACCCAATTGTTATGAGGATTATACGTGACACATTATCACCTTTCATGTGTTTTATCTTCCAGATGAGTGGGTATTTCCTGACGCTTCCCAAGATGAAGAATCCATATTGTCTAATACCCAACATCAAACAAACGTCAGTCTCAGCTGTCACCCGTTGGCAGATAGCAGCCAAGATGACATCAGCTATCCCGCAGATGGGGCCCCTGAGGACCCAGATCAAGTATCCCCCACTTCCTCAATGATTTGTACAACATCTCATGGGAAACTTCAGGCCTTTCAGTTTTCCAGAGACGTCATCTCACCAAATCTTCTGGAACATGACGGACGAGGAGCGCAAATGGAGGACGATTTCTATGGAAGTGACAGCAGCACTGAGGTACATTTGTTATGTAATTATAAGCTTTTTGGAAATATTAGAGGAACTGAATTTATTCTCTCTTGAGAAGATGAGATTAAGGGGGGATATGATCAACATGTATAAATACATAAGGGGTCCATATAGTGAACTCGGTGTTGAGTTATTCATTTTAAGGTCAACACAGAGGACAAGGGGGCACTCTTTACGCCTAGAGGAAAAAACAGATTTGGTCTCCAAATACGGAAAGGTTTCTTCACAGTAAGAGCTGTGAAAATGTGGAATAGACTCCCTCCAGAGGTGGCTCTGGCCAGCTCACTAGATTGCTTTAAAAAAGACCTGGGTTCTTTGCTGGGTGTACATAATATAACTGGGTACTAATATTTATAGGTAAAGTTGATCCAGGGAATATCCGATTGCCTCTCAGGGGATCAGGAAGGAATTATTTCCCCTGCCGTAGTAAATTTGATCATGCTTTGCTGGGGGGTTTTCACCTTCCTCTGGATCAACTGCGGGTATAGGATTGTGTATATGGGATTGCATGGTTGGGTTTTCATTACTGTTTTTTGTTTTTTATTGGTTAAGCCAGATGGACTTGTGTCTTTTTTCAACCAGACTAACTATGTAACTATGTATAAAAATCATGTTTGTGTATTGTAAGAAAAGGTAATCTGGTCTTGTACTAAAAACAGAGTGCAGGACCTGATGTCTACAGAGATTCCAAACTTACCTAGCATGTTAGAATGTCAGTCCATTCAAATGTGGCATCAGGGGCTGGCTGGCAACTTTCAGCCCAGGGGGCAAGTACAATCCAGAGGCCCATGGTGCCGCGACTTGCCCCCCCCCCCACTCTCCCCCTTCCCTGCCTCCTTCTGACCCCCATTCCAAGCTGAAGCTCCGTTCCAGGTACTCTTTACTCACCTGCTGAATCGGGGTTCCCAACCTAGCCAGCAGGGGGCGGTTGGGGGGAGCTGGGACAGCTCGGTGGGGCATTGAACCGACTTCTGCTCAGACACAGTTTACACCATCTATGCTGGGTGGGGGAGGGGGGGGGGGGCGCTCTGTCCTTGTCCTAATCCTCCACTCAGTAGGTCAGCAGCGGGGACTTTTTACTTCTCTTCACCAGGAATCTTTAGGGATTTCTGAGGCAATAGCAGCCTTTTTACAGAGCATCAGAGTGGCCCAGGGGGCAATTGCCCCCCTGCCCCCTGGCCCAGTCCTTCCCTTTGTGGTATTTTATTTATTACAGATCTGTATATAGCACCAACACTTTACGCAGTGCTTTACATATTGTAGATTACCATTAATCCCTTCCCTCATGGACAGGGCCGCTTGATAAGGCAGTACAGCCAGCCCTTTAGTTAAAAAGGGGGGCCCAGGCACCTGCTGAGCAGAAGGGCTGGCTGTACTGTCTTATTGCAGACACCAATCCTCTTCTACCTCCCCCTGCAGCGCTGCCAGCTTTTTCTCCTCTTTCTCCCGTGGCTGCACTTTAAGGGGAGTGGTTCTAGCACATGCGCCTCTTCCATATGCTGTAAGGGCCCCCCAGTGTGCCACTTTCCCCCGCTGCGCTGCCGGCTTCCCTCTCTCCCACTGGCAGCTGCTGCGGGCACACAGAGGGATGCTTCAGGATGGAAGGATATGTAATTTACTGACATCTTCCTTTCCTGAATGAACACAGTGAGCGATTGGTACCAATCCCCCCTGTGTCCATTCACCATTGAAGCATAGCAAATTGTGTTTACTATGCTTCCGTTTGTGAATGAACAGGAAACCTCAGAGTGCTTCCTATTCATTCATCTGTGAAACTGAGGCTGCAAAGAAAGGGAGTGATAAATCTATGTCCTCACTTAGTTTCAGTGGGGGGGGGGGAGGTGGGCCCTGTCAGGTAGGCTGTATGGGGCCCCGTGGTTTCTAACAGCAGCCCTGCTCATGGAACTTACAAACTGCAGTCCATATCACACATGCATACACATGCTAGGACCAATTTGTCTTTGGAGCATGGGAAGAAATCCACTCAAACACAAAGAGAACATGCAGACTCCAAGCAGGTATTGTCCTGACTGGGATTTGAATCAGGGACCCCAGTGCTATAAAGCTTACAGCGGTATTAAACCCAAAAGCAAACATTTCATATTTTGCAGCTTACCAATTCTTGGATGCGGTAGCTGCATTTGTTTTTCTTTCCTTTATTTTCACCTGGTGATCTTGCCAGTAAGTCTGTTATTTTTCAACAGAACACGCTCTCCTACAGATGTAGCATTTAGTGAGTTGGGACAAACCATTTAGCACTAACTGGGGTGCTTACAATAATCATCTTGTATATAACTAAAAAATGCAGCACTCAAACAAAAAGGAAATAAAAAGAAAAAAGTATTACACCCGTCCATTATAACAGTGTCCTTATGTAAATGTAGCTTACATGTAAAACAATAATATAAAGAGAAGACATGCGGTCGCACGAAACAGCTGTAGAGCAGATTTTTATGCCTGCAGTCTTGTCGCAACGCTATACTAGACTGGCAGCTACTGATGTAAGTGACACCAGTGGCTGATGTTTTTGGAAGTTTTTACTGCTTTTTATTATAATTATTATGATCTGAGTCACCAATAAATACAATACTAGAAGATTTTTCTTTGTTGTTGGTTGCTTTTTTCAATCTGGATGTGAGTGCCATATTCTATGGAATCATGAGTTTTACCAGTGGAGAGAGAGATTACCTGGCTGTCCATACCGGATGTTAAATGAATGGAGTACCAATCCCCTGAAGGAGAGACACTTCAGTTTTGAGCGCATTTAGCTTTTCTATTTCCATAGAGAGCAGTACTGTTCGGTGAGTGTGCATTTCTACTTACAGCGGAGTTCCGGTGGTTTTTGTGTTTATTAAATTCAGCAGCTACAAAAAGTGTATCTGCTGACTTTTAATAAACACACACTCCCCGGTCCAGCGATGCGGCCGGGGGGAGCCTCAGCTCTCTCCCTCTTCTCCCCATGGCGCCGGCATCTCTAATGTGTGCACCCAGCTGTGACAGCTTGCGGCTTCACAGCCGGGTGCGCACTTCGCCTGCGCGAATCGCGCTGCACGTCCTGAATGGACAAGCAATCTTCTGAGACCTGTGACGAATCCCAGAAGTTTGCAGGGAGGGGGAGAGGAGAACTTCCACCCGAGCTCAATAGGCGGTCCGAGCCAAAGTGGGAGCGGGTACCTGTCAAAGCTAGGTACCCACTCCCCCCCCCCCAAAATAAATGATATGCCAAATGACCTCCAACTTCCGAGATCGTATGCCTGTCTAGCTGTTTGTTGTTGTCTAGCTTTTTTTCTAGCAGTTTTGCACTGACTGCAGTAGTGATTTCAAATCATTGCAATGAGTGCACTACTGCAGCAGTAGTCCAATGACTCCTCCAATCCACTGTCTAGCTGTTTATTGTTGTCTAGCTTTTTTCTAGCAGTTTACTTTGCACTGACTGCAGTGTTAAAAATGTTAATAAACAAACATTAACATGTTCAGTAACAGATTTGTGTCGAAAATTGTGTTTATTTTGCAAAACTTTAAATGTTCAAAATATCAGCCCATATCGGCCGATACCGATATGCAATGGCCAAAACATCGGTATCGGTATCAGCAACGAAAAACTGATATCGGCCGATCACTACTGCATAGTGCTCTGAACAGTGGTCTGAGGAGGCCTATAATGCACAGTGTTTTGGGACGGTGGTATGAGAGGTCTGTAATGCTGCACAGTGCTCTGGACAGTGGTTTGAGGGGAGGCTTGTAATGCACAGTGCTCCGGACGGTGGTTTGAGGGGAGGCCTGTAATGCACAGTGCTCTGGACGGTGGTCTGAGGGGAGGCCTGTAATGCACAGTGCTCTGGACGGTGGTCTGAGGAGAGGCCTGTAATGCACAGTGCTCTGGACAGTCTGAAGTTGCCTGTAATGCACAGTGATCTGGACGGTGGTCTGAAGAGGCCTTCAATGCTAAACAGTGCTCTGGACGGTCTAAGGACCTGTAATTTACAGTGTTCTAGTCCTATGGACTGACGAGACTGTCAGGACTCAGGAGGCCTGTAATGCACAGTGCTCTGGATGGTCATCTGAGTCTGCAATGCTTCATAGTGCTCTTGATGGTCTTAGGAGGCCTGTAATGCACAGTGCTCTGGACAGTCTGAAGTTGCCTCTAATGCACAGTGATTTGGATGGTGGTTTGAGGAGAGGCCTGTAATGCACAGTGCTCTGGACGGTGGTCTGAGGGGAGGCCTGTAATGTACAGTGCTCTGGACGGTGGTCTGAAGGAAGGCCTGTAATGCACAGTGCTCTGGACAGTCTGAAGTTGCCTGTAATGCTCAGTGATCTGGACGGTGGTCTGAAGAGGCCTGTAATGCTACACAGTGCTCTGGACGGTCTAAGGAGACCTGTAATTTACAGTGCTCTAGTCCTATGGACTGTCGAGACTGTCAGGACTAAGGAGGCCTGTAATGCACAGTGCTCTGGATGGTTATCTGAGTCTGCCATGCTTCACAGGGCTCTTGAGGCCTGTAATGCACAGTGCTCTGGATGGTTGAGAGTCGGGACTCTCAGGAGGCCTGTAATGTACAGTACTCTGGATGGTTGTGAGTCGGGACTCTCGGGAGGTCTGTAATGCACAGTGCTCTGGATGGTTGAGAGTCGGGACTCTCAGGAGGCCTGTAATGTACAGTGCTCTGGATGGTTGTGAGTCGGGACTCTCGGGAGGCCTGTAATGCACAGTGCTCTGGATGGTTGTGAGTCGGGACTCTCGGGAGGCCTGTAATGTACAGTGCTCTGGATGGTTGTGAGTCGGGACTCTCGGGAGGCCTGTAATGCACAGTGCTCTGGATGGTTGTGAGTCGGGACTCTCGGGAGGCCTGTAATGTACAGTGCTCTGGACAGTCATCTGAGGAGACCTGTAATGCTGTACAGTACTAAGCATTCCACACCACTAATCATGCTACAGTCTCTACCTTGCTAGCTGGGCGGTGCAGCACTCATGGGCTTTTCAGGCAGAGCTCCAAGGAAACTGGAATTTCACATGGGCTAACGTCCCTCCCTCACATTTTTGTTCCATTTTCGTTAGTTGACGAAAATTGAATTGATTTTTGTCAGTTTTCATCAATTGATAAAAATGTGGGGCCATTTTCATTTCATTTTAATCACTGGAAATGTTTTTGTCAATGAAATTAACACTGATGATGAGAAAGTTCAACATGGAAAAAGGGAACCTTTTATAATGGCCCATGAAGGTGTGCAGACCCAGGAACTCAAGTTCAGAGATAGCACCAAAAGAGTGCCTGAGAGATGTAAGAGATAATTGTGTGGTTCAACTCCCCAACAGCTACTAAAAACTAAAATATCATTATCTTTGCCACACCACCTGCATCTTTCACCATAACATAAAAAAATAAGAAATCCAGCAGGAAGAGTCAGGGTGGAGGGAGAGTGTTGGATGTCGGAATTCTGCAGAGAGACCTTAACCACTTTACCACCGGAGGATTTTCCTGCTGTACGTCCAGGCCACTTTTTGCAATTCGGCACTGTGCGACTTTAACTGACAATTGCGCGATCATGCAACGCCGTACCCAAACGAAATTTCCATCCTTTTTTTCCCACAAAGAGAGCTTTTTTTTGGTGGTATTTGATCACCTCTGCACTTTTCATTTTTTGCGATATTAATAAAAAAAAGCGTCAATTTTGAAAAAATAACAATAGTTTTCTACTCTCTACTAAAAAATATCCAATATATTACATTTTTGTCATATATTTAGGCCAAAATGTATTTAGCTACATGTCTTTGACAAAAAAATTCTCAATGAGCGTATTTTTAACCGCTTTAAGACCAGAAGATTTTACCCCATTCCTGACCAGGCCAATATTTTGCGATTCGGCACTGTGTTACTTTAACGGACAATTGCGCGGTCGTGCGATGCTGTACCCAAATTAAATGTATGTCTTTTTTTTCCCACAAATAGAGCTTTCTTTTGGTGATATTTGATCACCTGTGCGATTTTTTTCTTTTTGCGCTATAAACAAAAAAAGAGCGACAATTTTGAAAAAATAACAATATTTTTCACATTTTTTATATGAAATTCCCCCAAAAAAATGTAAAAATCTAAATTTTTTAACATTTTAGGCCAATTTGTTTTTTGCTACATATTTTTGGTAAAAAAAATCGCAATAAGAGTATTTTGATTGGTTTGCGATTTTTTTTGCAGGACTGCGACATTGCGGCGGACAGATCGGACCCTTGACTGACATTTTTGACACTTTTGGGGGTACCAGTGACATTACTACAGTAATCAGTACTATAAATATGCACTGTTACTGTAAAAATGACACTGGCAGGGAAGGGGTTAACTTTTATTGATGATCAAGAGGTTAATGTATGCCTGGTGCTTACTAACGTGTGTGGGGGGAGGGGACTGAGTGACACAGGCACAGATCGCAGGTTTAGCTAAGCTGAATCCTGCAATCTGTCCCTGCATGTCACTTAGGAGATCCGCCCGCTTTGTTTACACAAGCGGGCGGATCTCCACACTTGATCCCCGACGATCGGGGAAGAGCGGCGATGATCACCGCCGCTCCTCCCCTGGCCAGACTCCCGATGTGACTGAATACAGCGGGAGCGAGCCTCCGGCGGCGCGCGCGCCGCCCACAGGGGGAGGAGTCCAGCGACGTAGGTCTACGTCGCTGGACGATAACAGACCACTTTGCCGCAGTACCAGCTCAGTGAGCGGTCGGCAAGTGGTTAAATGCAGCAGTTTTTGTCTGCTGTATATTGGTGGAGGACAGGCGATGTATAGCCAAACATTTTTTTCTTCTAGCTTTGGACAGAGTAGAGAAGAATTATAACCCTGACAGTTTGTTTTGCTGTTTGTGAACTATTGGGGAAATTTCCTTCACTTTATGCCCCAGAGATGCAAACAGAAATTATAGGAAATCTTCCAAAGTGATGAGAATTCGGATGCCATGAAACTAGCTATCAGAGGCAGCAATGCCTTACATCTCACACTGCAGATAAACAGATATGAGGCTGTAGACACAAAAGTGTCCAGGTACCCTCACATACAAAGAAGTACAGTGTTATATTTCTGGAGGAATTCCAGAAGAAAGATGCATATTTTAGGGTACTGCTCAGTGGCGGCCCATCCATTAGGGACTTAGGGGCGCCGCCTCCCTATCCATGCGTCCGGCCCCCTAATCTACATGCAGGACGCCGGACCCATGGATTCCAATGGGGGGTATTCTTTTTTTTTTGAAGCACGTGATTAGAGCCAGAGGCTCTAATAGGCTTCAAAAAAGGGTGGGCTCGGGCGCATAGCACTGCGCCCTGAGCCAATCCAGTTGTGTGACAATAGCTAATGAATATTCACTATTGCCACACTGATTCTCCTCTCGGCCAATCAGGAAGTGGGTCCTGAGATCTGTTTCCCGATTGGCCGAAAAGAGAAGGCATCCTATTGGTCGAGAGGGAACATGGGGACTGAGGGGGAAGCTGCTGCCATCTGTCAGTCTCGCGGAGGTAGGTAAACTGGCATGGGGGGGGTCGTCCGTCTGTCTGTCTGCCTGCCATTGGAGGGGGTCCGGGGGGTCCGTCTGCCGCTGGAGTGATTGCGAGGGTCCATCTGCTGCCCGCCCCCCCCCCCCCGACTGATGGAGCACCAGCCACCACTGGTACTGCTTAGGCATAAGTAAAGCCGTTCTTCACCTTGTTTTAAAAAACGTGAAAGTCAGCAGCTACAAATACTATACCTGCTGACTTTTAATAAAAGGACACTTACCTGTTTAGGGGTCCAGCGCTGTGCTTGCCCGAACCAGTTCTGTGAGCAGCCTTCTGTGATTTTTGCAGCTTCATACCTGGCTGCCTACTGTGCATGCACGAGCAGTACTGCGTTTGTGAATGGTCCTGCAGCCTTCAGAGGCCTGTGGCGTGTCCCAGAAGGTTTTCTTGGGCAAGGAAGTTGGAGAGGGTACCTGTCAAAACCAGGTATCCCCCCCCCCCCAAAAAAAAGCGCCAAAAACAGAAAAGGAGGTTTGAGGATAGCGTAAAGCAAAACTTCCCCTTTAGGGTAACACTTCTAGATGTTCCCTATAACATAACAAAACATTACTTTTTTGGTTAAGGTCCACTTTAAGAAACTATTTGATGGGGGTATGTGTTATGGCATTTTTTTTATATCATTCCTTTTGTGTAAATTGCCTTGATTTTTTTATTTGAAATAATTTGGCTAATCTTGTATGGCAGAGAATGTCGAATGTTTTAGTGCAGCATGGTATGCTTTGTACTAGATATTAAAATGCAGGTTTTAGCATTCCCCAAGTATGATGCAAAGACATTAGCACAGATGAGTATGGCCCAGAGCTTGTTCATTGATCGAACTGTGCAGATGTGCTATTAGAAACACAGCATTTTTTCTCCATCATCTGTCATTTCAAAGAGCTACTCAACATTCCAGAGTCATTTGTTATATATGGACAAACCTTTCAATGATTTATTTGTTTATGATCAATGGCATCTGCGCAAAGTCCCCTCTAAATCATGTTCGTGTCACTTATGTGGGCCGGAACATGGACATTGCTTACAAAGCAGCATGAATCATCGCTGTAATGTACAAGATGGTCATAAATGAACTCACAATATTTGAAATGAAATAACAGGTCGGTAATAGCAATATTTGGTGTAAAGGTTATTGTGGTTGTTTGAGTCAGTTTTAGATATACTCTTTAAAGATTGATAAGAGGGCCTACAGGCATTCTAAGAGTATTTTTATACGGTCCAACTGGTTACTGTCACATGCTTTACCCAAATGCAGGGCCTTTCTTATCAGGCAAAGCTTGTGGGTTGGGGCTTACTTGCCCTGCACGTGGCGGCACGTTTCATGCAAAGCACGTTCATCAATGCCCGGGACCAGGCAAAGACTGCGGCCATGTAAAGGATCTAACATTAAGGCAATTCCCCGACTTAGAGATGAGCTTCCACTGTGTGCAGCAATAAAATACAGAGTTCCTCTGAAAAATGTAATTGCATACTGTAAGTTGTGTCTGCAATAGGAGGGATGCGCTTAGCCTGTGCCCACTCCACCAGTCCAGCGTACCACTGTTATCTTCGAGGACCTGCTACTTTACCAGGTTAACTTAACGACTGGTTGCTTGTTCCTTCACTTGGCTACCTATAGCAACTACACACTTCCACTTGTGTCCAGCCAAGTTAACTCTCTTGTACTAGTGTTGCTTCATATCCCATAGTGCAAATACAGACCCAGGTTCCTTTGGAATAGGCTAGAACCAACATGTGCCCCTTTAAATAACTTCAGACCAGGCTCAGACGTTTAATGCAACTTTATTGTTAAAATGCAGCATGGCAATACATAATGAATAACGTCCTTTTCCTAATCCTAACTATGACAGAATAATGGTCCAGGCATACCTCCATGAGGTGAGAGTCCATAATGATGATGTCCATGGCTTGGATGCTGCCTCTGATTACTGGTCTCTTCAGTGCCACACTTGCGTTCACTCTTGCGCTCACAAGTGAGTCTACGATCCACCTATACACGTGTCCCATTCCCCGGCCCCTCGGTCTTAACTGTCCCCCAATTTTTGGCCCTCCAAAACCAAAAGCCTAATAACTGAGCTAAATATGTTTAACCCTTTCCCCAGCCTGGGCTGGCGGTGGAACAAGTAACTATACACACATCACAAGGGGTGCTGGAGAGGGCCAAACTCCCCCCAGATTCTAGTGTTGCCCAAAGGGCAACCCATGGATTTGCTTTGCCAACCATCCACCAGGAGAAGTTGTCTCCTGTTAGCACTGTCAGACCCCCCCCCCCCCAGACATGGGGAGGATAGAGGGATCGATCTGCTCTGCCTCCTCCTGCCAATCTTGTTCTGTGTCTGCCCACACTCCAATCCTTGCCCAGTGCTGTGCCGGAGAATAGGAATGCGTGGGCATGAAATTTGAAACACCGCAGCCAGAAACTTTATGGTGGCTGCATGATTGATGTCTCTGCCTAAGCCACCAGAGACCAGCCTGGGGTGAGTGAGGTGAGCAGTGCACTGTAACTGAATTCGCCCCATCTCCCTCCCTTCTCTCCCCCATCTGTCTCCCTCCCCCTCTTTGTTCATTTTCAGTTAACACTCAGGGACAACTTTAGTACTATTGGGAAATGGCTTACAATCTGCTGGTTGGATAAAATGATGGGTTATTACCCACACCTTTGTGATGCTTCTGTATTAACCCCCTTAATGTGTGTATAGTTAGCTGTTCCACCGCCAGCCCAGTCTGGGGAAAGGGTTAAACATATTCAGCTCAGTTATTAGGCTTTTGGTTTTGGAGGGCCAAAGAATTGGGGGACAGTTAAGACCGAGGGACCGGGGAATGGGACACGAGTATAGGTGGATCGTAGACTCACTTGTGAGCGCAAGAGTGAGCGCAAGTGTGGCACTGAAGAGACCGGTAATCAGAGGCAGCATCCAAGCCATGGACATCATCGTTATGGACTCTCACCTCATGGAGGTATGCCTGGACCACTATTTTATCATAGTTAGGATTAGGAAAAACCCCCTTTCTGCCTAGCCCCAGCACCCCTTTAGGGGTTCGTTCACATGTGCTTTAGTCTCTGAAAAAAAATCTGTGTTCAGATCACTTTTCAGAGAGCATTAGGCAGGCAGTGAGGTGGCATTGTATCACCTCCTCACCACCTGCTTTAACCCCATGCAGTGGTGGGGTGCTTGCAGAGCAGCCCCAATTACTTGAATGGGTCACCTTCAGCAGGCACTGTGCCCACAGAAAGCAACAGAGGGAATAATTCCTACTATGGCCACTAACCAAATATCACAGTGGCAGCATGTGTACACCCCCAGCCCTGTGTTGCCAACTGTCCATAAATTTACAGACGGTTTGTAAAAAAAACAGGCCCTTTTCTCCTGTCTGTAAAAGTCTGTGGACATGCATGTGTATTTGATCATTGGGGTGCACACCCTAATGTAATTGGCTGCGCACACTTATACTGCTTCCACACATCGCTAGTGAGGTAGCTCATCGTAGTGACAGGCTGATAAGAATATGAGGGTAGGGCATAATGGGGCATAGTGGGTGCCAGCACTTCATACCCATGCAGATTTCTTTATTCTCAAGCTGGCTAGACACTGTGAGAATTTCATGAAGAACTGGCCGAAATATGCTTTGTAGGTTCCTGTCAGACCCTTCCGCCCCACATCTTCCTAATAAAAGATACAGGGAGCCAGGTAGAATTGTTGGCCAAAAGCTTAATCCATGTCTGCCATGGTTGTGTAATACTAACTATTCTTTCCTGGTACCTTACCGAGGCTTGGCGCCATACTATGAAGCTTGTTAAAAACTTTAAACGTATCACAATATTTAATAGGATCATAAAGACATGATTTTGCAAAAAAAAAAAAAAATGATTGATAGCATTGTTTTCATCATATATATATATAACTTTGTAAAATGACCTCTAGGTAGTTGTCACTTTTCTGTTTCTGTTACTGAGCCTTCAATTTTGCAAGGCATGGATTTTGCACCTATTAAAGTTTCTTTGAAGCCTAGTAAACCATGTCTCTGTGTATTCAAAAATGAGTTATTCAGATTACAGTTTTTGTTTTCAGTGCAGCTACAGTATAGGATATTTTCCATGATCAGATTTCAGAGAGTAAATCCGGCATAGCAAACGTCTAAAGTTCCTATGCGACCTGCAGGGGAAAACAATTTGAATTCAGATCATTTAAGTGTATATGCTGAAATTTGCTTATACCACTTGTAAAGCAAACATGTGGCCCTAGAAAAAGTATTAAAGCTGAAGTTTGGTGATTTTTTTAAATCAGAACCATACATGAATGAGGAATGTCCCATGCCTGTACTGGTGATTACAAACCTAACAACCAAAGCTGCCTCAGTACATACTTGACATTTAAGCCCCGTACACACATACTGATCGTCGGCCGAACGATCGCCCGTCTTTTGTCCAGGGCTGTCGTGTCTGTTGAAAACTGCAAAAGACTGCACACGAATTTTGTTGGCCAACAACAGCCGACTGCAGAAGTGATGTCATGTGATGGTTAACTTTCCTTGTCTTTTTTCTTTACTGAGCATGCCCAGTCTTGCTAATCTGCTGTCTGTCGGCCGAAATCTGTACTGACTGGCGAACAATCGGCCGTTCTGGTGTTGGCCAACAAAAATTTTAATGCCTGCATGACAGATTCAGATCCGGCCGAAAATGCGCTGTCGGCTGTCAGAAGCATCATACTAACATACTAACAAGCCTACAATCGGCCGATCGGTCGTCGGCCGAATATTTACGGCCGACAATCGGTACGTGTGTACGGGGCTTTACTCTTCTGGTTTGACATTGCAGCACCACCTAGGGAGGCACCTCCCTCCACTTCCCCTATCCCCTCCTTCCCCTACCATCCCTAAGCAGCTTAGCAAATAGTGAGAAGAGTTAGGCCTCTTTCACACGGAGCGGACCATATTGTGATCCGCTCCGGCACTTTTTTTTTTTCTCACGGACACGGATGACACTTGTGTCATCCGCTCCGTATGTCCGCATATCATCCCATCCGTTTGCGGATGATATACGGACATAATGCATGTCTATGGGCATTGCGGATGTCAGCAGATGACACCGCTGCCATCCTATTTTGCATCCGTTACGTTTTTTAAATGGAACAAAAATAGGGTTCTGTTCCGTTCCAAAAAACAGAACAGAACTGAAAGGACGAAAATCGGATGTCAGCGGATGGTCATCCGCTGACATCCGCAATGCCATTGACATTCATTATGTCCGTATATCACCCGCAAACGGATGGGGTGATTTACGGACATACGGAACGTCCGTGTGAAAGAGCCCTTAGGCTCTTTTCACACCTCATCATTTTGTAGCTTGAAGCTGGAAGCTCCAGAACGCTGGGGGGGCGGGGGGAATTTTTCTCTATGGAGTTGGTTCACATCTCCACTACAAGTCACCTGAAGGCAAACGCCTGGAGCTAAAAAAAGTGAAACTTTTTTGTAGCTAAAATTGGGCAGATTAGTGGGTTTTTTAAACATTTTGGTTCCATAAAAATGCATGGGAACGCTTGCTTTGAGCATTTTTGAGCATTTTAACACATTTTGTCAGGTGTTTCTGAACATTTATCTGCTCAAATGCAATAACCTAATGAAGAATAAATAAATAAAGATATCATAAAAATAAATAAATTAACTGGTTTACGTCCGCCCGCCGCAGATGTACTGCGGCAGGCAGCCACCCCCATGCAAATCGCAACATGTACGGCGCTCACTCTCGGGAGTCTAGGGGGCGAGCGTGCGCCGCCGGTGGCGCACTTCCGCCCCCGCTCATCAGCGGGGAAGACGATACAGCGGGCAGACACCCGCGATAGTTCCCCGATGAGAGAGAAGTACGCTCGGCTGTTGTAAACACAGCCGACTGTCCTTCTCCCTGGGATGATCACAGAGCTCATGTGATCCTTCTATATAGGATCACATGTCTCTATGGTCATTTCAGAAGCCCAACCCCATACAGTTAGAATTACTCCCCTAGGCTTACTTTTAACCCCTTGATCACCCACAGGGTTAACCCCTTCCCTGACAATGACATTATTACAGTAACAGTGCATATTTTTAGCACTGATTACTGTAGTAATGTCACTGGTATCCCCAAAAGTGTAAAAAATATCAGTTAGGGGTCCGATCTGTCCGCTGCAATGTCGCAGTCCCGCTAAAAATCGCAGATCACCACCATTACTAGTAAAAAAAAAAAAACAATAGAAATGACATAAATCTTTCCCGTAGTTTGTAGACGCGATAACTTTTGCACAAACCAATCAAAATACGCTAATTGCGTTTTTTTTTCGCCAAAAATATGTAGCAGAAAACAAATTGGCTTAAAATGTTAAAAAAATTAGATTTTTACGTTTTTTTGGGAATGTCCTGTAGCAGAATGTAAAAAAATATATATATTTTTTCCCACAAAATTGTATTTTTTTGTTTATAGCGCAAAAAATAAAAACTGCACAGGTGCTCAAATACCACCAAAAGAAAGCTCTATTTGTGCGAAAAGAAGGACGTAAATTTAATTTTGGTACAGCGTCGCACGACCGCGCAATGTCCGTTAAAGTAACGCAGTGCCGAATCGCAAAATAGGGCCTGGTCAGGAAGGGGGTAAAATCTTCCGGGGCTGAAGTGGTTAAATAAATATAAAACCCTAACCCCAATAATAAACCTCTAACCTTAACTCTTCACCTAACAAAAAAAACCTAACTAACTAAATAAATACATAATAAGCTAATAAATAAACCCCTATCCCTTAACCCCTTACAACAAGAAGCATAAAGGTAAGAAATAAATAATAATAAAATAAATAATAAATAAAAGCAGATGAAAAAGCTAAACAACATAGCAACAAATGATACAACAGATTTTTTTTTTTTCTTTTGGCTAAAAGACCAGCGCTTAAAAAAACGCTGTACACAAACTGTCAAAAACGGCTGAAAAAATGCTCAAAAATGTGACGCTTAGGTGTGAATGCAGCCTAAGTGCAAGCAGGGTATTACAGAATCTTGCTCAGGTGCAGGCAGTGTTCGCCAGAACCCCAAACAGGACTGGGGTGTACTGCTGCAGAACAGCAGCATCTAGATGTAAAACTGAGCAGCTAATCTGAGCTTCCTATTTGTAATTCAAGACTTCATTTTCAGTTTTTGCTACCGTCTACTAATGGAAACTTCTTTAAAACGCCCCAATACTCTGTAACTCTATTTGAGACTTTTTTTTCCCAGTCAAAAAGACCTGCAATCTAATAGACTGCACTGCAGCAAAGCTCATTATACGTCAATATCATTTTATAATTTCCGTCTGAATACCAGTGTGACAGTGTCTTCAATGCTTCATGCATACCAGATTCCCATTTTTAAATCCAGTCACAGCTACAGATACTTATATTATTCTATGGCAATTAAGTTGGTAGACAGACTGATTAAATAAATGATTGAATAATGTAACATTGATTTCTGTCTAATAAATTCAATAACCTTGCATGCTGCAGTCCATCATGTTTCCAATTCTTTCTACACACCCCACAAGTTTGCTGTTTCATTGCTCATATTACCCATATGTCTGTAAGAAGTACATACACTCCCTGGACAATATTAAATCTAGCACTGTACTTTTTTTAGGTTGTATCTGGGTTTATATCTGTACCGTGATGGTTTAATAGTAATACAGAAATTGTTTTCAGCACCATTTACTTTAGAACTCACAACCCAGTACTGAAAAGATCATGCACCCCAGTACTCTAAGCACCATGCACCCCGATACATCACCATGCATTTCAATGCACACAGCACCATGCACTCAAATACTCAAGATGGTTTAATAGTAATACAGAAATTGTTTTCAGTATTATTAAATGGATATACCAAGGACAAGCCGAGAACTCTTCAGGGGGGATCTTGGACTTATTGGTGAATTATAAATGTTTTACTACAGCATGCACTCAATGCACTACATCATTCGCCCCAATACACAGACCACCATACACCCCAATGCACACAGCACCATTTACTTTAGAACTCACAACCCAGTACTGAAAAGATCATGCACCCCAGTACTCTAAGCACCATGCACCCCGATACATCACCATGCATTTCAATGCACACAGCACCATGCACTCAAATACTCAAAGGCACCAAGCACCCAAATACTCAAAGGCACACTCTTAGGCATGAAAGTACCCGTAGCACTATGCACCCTAAAACACACCGCACTATTCACACCCTTCCACCCATACACACATTACATACATACATGTCATGTAATACCTCTGAGCTTATGTGTGTGGCTCATCAGGCTGCAGGGAATTCCTAACTCAGCAGAATTCATTCTTCCTTGGCTCATCACTCATGAGAAGCTCTGCTCACTTCTTCCACATCACTACCCTTCCCACTCCAGGCCTGACATGTGCATTCACACAGACCCCTTACAAGGGAGATAAGCGTCCCACTGTACTGTAGCCACGGGAATAGAAGGCGAGGGCCCCATCAAACCTAACATGGCCCTGACTGTGGCTGAAAGGCCCTGACTGCCCCTACAACCAGGAATCACCATTTAATAAGTAAAATGGTTCACAAATTGTCTATTGTGTAATACGCATTACCTATGCAACCAATGTTATTGTTTTGTTGTTTTTTTACATTTATATGTAATCCTTTCTTAATAAAATGAATAATAATTAACCTTGCCTATAAAATCCCACTTTCTCTTTTTTGGCCTGAGGAACCAAACTTCTTTTTCGAATTTCCCATAGGCTCCCCTCTGCATTTTCCTGAGATATGTCTATTTAGAAATGGGTAGGACCCCTTTTGTCCTACAGAACAGCCTGAACTCTTTAATTTCCCTAAAGGGAACCGATGAGTGCTCCATAATCTTGGCATATCAACAGAGCCACCTTCTATGGTAAGTGGAGGGGAGGAACAGGGAACACTGCTTGTACCAGCTTATCAGCAGGAACAATAGCAACAGGCTTTCCACTGTTCTGAATCAGCAGGCAGCATTCAGGTTTGGGTGCTCCCAACAAAATTGTCATACCAATCAAGCACAAAAGGGCTGACCAGGTCCCTGTGATCTCATGTCTATAGGTACCATTGTGTAGCGCTACCCCCGCAGGAGCCGCTGGTTGAATTGGGTTCTCTGTTCTTACCGTGACCTCTACAAAGACCTCTGTACCTCTGACACCTTGAGTATATCCGTCAACAGACACAAATTGACAAGGTTTGGTAAATGTCTCAGGGTCACCCTAAAATGAGACTCAAAACCTTGGAGTATGATAACAAGTTATATTAGGAAAATGAGTAGTCAAAAAAAAAAATAACAGGAAATCACAGTGCAGCCCACATTTTAGCATATACAGTACAGTTTCAAATATCAATCAATGCAGTAGGAGTGCCTCCTTAGGTTTTGTGTTTCACACAGTACATTAGGTTTTGCGTTTTACACAGTACAACTGTGCTTAATCATTACCCTTTTTTTTGGAGTTCCAAATGCCTTTATTGTAATATCCAAACCGACCAGTCCAGGTAGACGTGTTTCACACAGTAAAACTGTGCCTAATGATTAAGCACAGTTATACTGTGTGAAACACGTCTACATGGACTGGTTGGTGTTTTGTCGTGCAACTTTGAATATCACAATAAAGGCATATGAAACTCCAGTGATGTGGGGCCATTTCTTCTTATTTTGACAGTATTTGTAGCAGCAGGTCTCCTTTGGTGATGAACGGGGGTCCCCTTTAAGATAAAATGATTCCAGGTGTACCTCTGAAGTATTCAGGCAAGCAGTGTCTTTGCGATACAGCAACAGCCTTTAGATAGACTCAGCAGCATCACAGCAGAAATCAGCAGGTCTGGGTCTCCAGCACTAGACCTCAGGATGATCGCTGGCTCCTGCACACAGTGAGATGGACCAGTTCTCCACAATTGACAGGCACCTAGTGGTACAAAATAAACACAAATCCACACCAGACACTTTAAACAATGTATATAAAATATGAACAAATCATATCCCTCTTTAGCATGGGTTCTCAACCTGTGGCACTCCAGCTGTTGCGCTTCATAATGCCCCTGCATTTGGAAGTAACTGCTATGCATCATGGGACTTGAAGTTCTGCAATAGCTGAAGGGCCACACGTTGAGCATCCATGCTCTATAGCAGGCATGTCCAACCTGCGGCCCGAGGGCCGCATGCGGCCCAGAACTACAGGCAATGCGGCCCACTGCCCCTTGGCAATTATTTTTTTTTTGCTGGGGAGGAAGGAAGTTGAGTCGGGGCACGGCCACAGCGGCTTCCAACTAACTGTAGGCAGAGGCTGCCTCGGAGCCTCTGTCAATGATAGACAGCACATTGGTGACGTCTATCATAGGAGCCGGTCCAGGAGGCACAACTTCGTATGACAGCGGTCGCCCAGTAAGCGGGAGATCCCTGCTCTGTGTAATCCAGCGGCTCTCCTCTCTCTTCATTGCAGACTGCATTGGATGGGCACGCACTGGTGAGGCTGCATTGGATGGGCACTGATCAGGCTGCATTGGATGGGCATGCACTTGTGAGGCTGCATTGGATGGGCACTGATCAGGCTGCATTGGATGGGCACGCACTGGTGAAGCTGCATTGGATGGGCATGCACTGGTAAGGTTGCATTGGATGGGCATGCACTGGTAAGGTTGCATTGGATGGGCATGCACTGGTGAGGCTGCATTGGATGGGTACTGATCAGGCTGGATTGGATGGGCATGCACTGATGGGGCTGCATTGGATGGGTACTGATCAGGCTGGATTGGATCGGCATGCACTGGTGAAGCTGCATTGGATAGGCACTGATCAGTCTGCATTGGATGGGCACGCACTGGTGAAGCTGCATTGGATGGGCACTGTGTAGGCTGCATTGGATAGGCACGCACTGGTGAAGCTGCATTGGATGGGCATGCACTGGTAAGGTTGCATTGGATAGGCATGCACTGGTGAGGCTGCATTGGATGGGTACTGATCCGGCTGGATTGGATGGGCATGCACTGATGGGGCTGCATTGGATGTGTACTGATCAGGCTGGATTGGATGGGCATGCACTGGTGAGGCTGAATTGGATGGCCACTGATCAGTCTGCATTGGATGGGCACGCACTGGTGAAGCTGCATTGGATGGGCACTGTGTAGGCTGCATTGGATAGGCATGCACTAGGCTGCAAGTGCTGTGCGATCTCCCGTCTGCCGCGGGAGACTTAGGATGTCTGTAGTCAGTGACAGAGCCGCTGCTTCCTGTATAGTTCCAGCTCTGTCACAGGCGGAGTAATATGAAATGCACTCCTCCTCTGCCTGTGACAGGAGCCATACAGGAAGCAGCGGCTCTACTCTCTACTGCAGCCGCTGCTTCCTCCAGCAGTACCCAATGTCATGACCAGCAGTAACCGCACGACCAGCAGTAACCGCCAGCAGTTTGCAAAATAAGTAGAGAAGGTACGTGCATTAGCGTGTGTAAATTGTAGCAATATGTTTTTTAATAACTAGTTGTGTTTTGTCATAATATGTCATGTCCTTGTTCATATATGTATGAAGGACATGACATTTTCTGGCTGCCTAAGTCATATGTGCTAGGGGTGCAACTATCCCCCAGCACATAACTGTAAATATCCCAGCATACAGTATGCAGTGTTTCTGACTCCTACCACCATGACCACTTCAAATCACTGAAGTGGTCATGGTGATTAGAGTGTTCCTTTAATATCTCTCAGAAGAAGTAAACCTACTTATATACCTTAACTGTAGTATATATTTTATATGCAGCCCGAGAAAATTTCTCTACACTCAATGTGGACCAGAGGAGCCAAAAGGTTGGACACCCATGCTCTATAGTGTGTACTTGTCTATGCAGAGCACGAAGTGTAATTTCTGTTAATTCTCACATGTTTTCTGGACACCAAGAGAAAAAAGGTGACAGGGGAGGGAGCCCCTTAAAGACCTCAGTTCTGTTCCTGTGCTTTGTGTGAAGGGGGTGTGTCCCTTCCATCCAATGACCTCTCAGAGCTCTCCTCGTTAAGCTCTGCATTGTGTCATTTCAGCTCTCTGCCCCCTTTTTTTCTGATAATTCAGACAAACTTTATAAATTCTGTACTTTGAATGGATGTAGAGAAGAAAAGGCTGCAAATAGACAGATACAACTGGAGGAGGATTAGTTTCATCTCTGTATATCACTTGAAGCCAGTCACTTCGCTGGGTATATGTAAGGGTTTACAATCACTTTAAAGCAGAACTAAACCCTCCTATCCTTTGCAGCCAAGGAATCTGCCATCTTAGTCTTTGTTTGATCTGCAACTACCATAGTGCTGCACACGTGATAAGTTATGACATCGGCCATTTAAAAGCGCAAGCAATTGTAACTGTTAGCAATCCCAGCATGCCCGAAATATAACTGTCACAATTAGGGGTCAGGCTTGAAGACCAGTTACTATAGCAGTTGCATGACTACTACCGACTAGCAGGACAAGTACACAGACAAGTCACCCTGGCAAATGACGCCCATGTTCATCTGAGGTGCAGAGTCTAAGTACTAACCGGTGTTCACCAGAGCTCCTGATGGTAGGGATGAATTTCCCGGCATGTTAGTACCAGGTCATGGTCCTCGGGTTTTGCCCCACCAGGAGGTGAGCAAGCCAGAGTCCAGTAGCGGATAAGCAGATAAGGATCAAACAGTAGTTTAGTCAGTAAACAAGCCAAAGGTCAGTAACGAGTAGTTGCAGGTTGGAATTAGGCAGAAGCGTAGTCGAGGAACAAGCCAAGGGTCGATAACGAGTGGTTGAAAAACATGGACGGCAGCAGGGAAGATGAAAGCGAGATACTGGCTGAAGAGGGCACAATAATCTGGCAAACAGGAAGTGCAGAGACATGGCATAAATCAGAAAGTTCATGGGAGATGCAGAGTTCAAGGTTCAGCAGAAGTTAGGGCACAAGGCAGGATTGTCCAATGAATCAGACAGAGTGCTATCCAGCATTTCAGGCTGCTCAGTGAGAAGAGTCATTGTCAGACACAGCAGATGTCCCAGGTTTAAGTCAAGGCCCTGACAGTAGCTGTGTTTCGAAAGTGATAGGTTTAGTTCCACTTTAACCACTTCCAGACCGCCTGCCGCAAATATACTGGGGCAAGGCGGCCTGGCTGTGTACATGTGTACATGTACGTGATTTTGTGCAGGAGATGTTAGGGATGCGCACGTGCCGCCAGAGCACCACTCCCGCTATGTCCAGGAGCAAATCAGCGAGTCCCACAGCCACAGTGGCTGCCGGGACCCACCGATCGTTCAGCGGAATGAGAGAATGGCAGTCTGCCTATGTAAACAAGGCAGACCGCCGTTCTGTCACAGAGGAAGAAAGAGATCTTGTGTTTCAGCTAAACTCTATACACTTATCACCAAAGAAAGCTCTATTTGTGGGAAAAAAGGACATCAAGTTTTATTGGGTACAGCGTCACACGATCGTGCAGTTGTCAGTTAAAGCAACTCAGTGGCGTATCGCAAAAAAATTCCTCCCCCAGTCTTACCCCCCAAGCAGAAGAGGTCCTTACACTTCCACCCGAAGGTAAAGCTCATGTAAAACTGCTTCCTGGCTACACTATCCTTATAGACAGGGTCAAGGTGAGAAATACTGCTTTCTGCTACAAACAGATTGAAGGCTCTCTACACTAATTGACCAACCTACTTATGTAGCCCCCCAGGAACTTCCCAGACTTGCAGGGTATGGTTGGCAGGCAATCTAAGACAGGGTGTCACCTTAAAGGGTTTATTAAAGCTGCTGCAAAAACTGCAAACACTTATCACCACCAAATACAGACATCTTGTGGTGGCTTTTAGAAGCTACAACAGAAATCTCTACAGTAATCCCCTACACTGCTACAATATAAAAGACCTATAGAAGGACCTATGTAGCTGCAATAAACAGGATAGCATGCTGTTACAACTCTTTAACACATGCATTTCATGTGGATGGGAGCAGGACCCTTCTAATAATATATACTAGTTGCATGTGCTTATTTAAGGGTCAAATTTTAAGTCAAAATGACAGTCAGGTAGTCTCCACCCAGGACAAAATATATTATTGTACTGACTCCTTGCTCCCCGCCCCCCCCCCCCCCCTTAGCCTATTCCTCTCCAGCCACAGAAATAGCATAGTGTTACCAAACCCACAACAGTTAAATTAGTCTGTATACGCAGTAAAGCATACTTGTTATACTCACTGTGGAGCGTAAGAGGGCTTAACCCAGGGGGACCCGAAAAGGTAAAGAATTCAGCAGCCCTCACAAGTGTCATCAGCTCCGTGAAAAAAAAAAAAAAAGCAGCGGAGAATAAATCCGGAGCGGCCGTGTGAAAGAAGCCTAATTGTGTTTCCATGTTCTGTGTAGTGTGTGAGACCAGATAAAGTGACTGCAGGCTCCTGCGCAAACCGCCATAGGTATACGTCAGTCGCGCGCAGGCAGCTAGGGGGCGAGCGCATGCCACCGGCGGCACGCTCTCGCCCCCACTCATCAGTGGGGAAGCCGATGCATGGGGCAGACGGCTCTGATTGCCGCCTGACACCCGCGATCATTCCCCGCTGAGAGAGAAGGACGGGCAGCTGTTGTAAACACAGCTGACCATTCTTCTCCCTGGAATGATCACAGAGCTCCTGTGATCCTAAGGTCTCTTATGGTCATTCCACAAGCCCCCCCCCCCACACACAGTTAGAAACATGCACCTAGGTACACATTTAACCCCTTGATCACCCACACTGTTTAGCACTGAATACTGTAGTAATGTCACTGGTCCCCCCAAAAGTGTAAAAAATGTCAGTCAGGGGTCCGATCTGTCCTCCGCAATGTCGCAGTCCCGCTAAAAATCGCAGATCACCGCCATTACTAGTAAAAATAAATAAATAAAAATGACATAAATCTTTCCCCTAGTTTGTAAACGCGATAATTTTTGCGTAAACCAATCAAAATACACTTATTGCGATTTTTTTTTTTACCAAAAACATGTAGCAGAAAACAAATTGGCCTAAAATGTTAAAAAAAAAATTGGGGAATGTTACATAGCAGAATGTGAAAAATATTGTTTTTTTTTTTTCAGAATTGTTGCTATTTTTTTGTTTATAGCGCAAAAAATAAAAATCGCACAGGTTATCAAATACCACCAAAAGAAAGCTCTATTTGTGGGAAAAAAGGACATCAATTTTATTTAGTCAAATCGCTGTTAGGCTGACCAATATGTTTCACCATACTGCCACCACTGTATCGCTGAACAGATGACCCCGAGCAGAAGTAAAGGCCCCTCAGCGTTCCGCGTCTGAGATCTCTGCTTGGAACTGAGCCATTGGTCTCCTAGCAGAGATCTCAGACGTGGAACGCTGAGGGGCCTTTACTTCTGCTCGGGGTCATCTGTTCAGCGATACAGTGGTGGCAGTACGGTGAAACATATTGGTCAGCCTAACAGCGATTTGACTGCACATTATGCTAATTTCCAGTGAGCTCTGGTAAGCTTAACTTGAGCTCTATGCATGCGGCACCATATGTGGATTAGGCACGTAGAAGTGGTATGAGGTCTCCTTTCTTCACACCCCCTCATTCTCTTGTCTGGACTCTATTTGATGGACTTTTATTATATGCCTGCAAGATATACAGCTATATGATTATTGTTGTTTTATATATGTGCAAGTGGATTATTGTTTAAAGCTGGTTGATTCTAGCTTATTATCAGTTTAGCGCAGCTCTTCTTATACATTACCCTTATAGTGACTCCCACTACAGTTGCTGCTTATTTCTTTTTGGCTTAGCGCGGTTATTTACTTTTATAATTTTATTTAGGTATAGTGTCGCACGACCGCGCAATTGTCCGTTAAAGTAACGCAGTGCGGTATCGCAAAATATAGCCTGGTCATTAAGGGGGCGAATCCTTCCGGTCCAGAAGTGGGTAAAATGGTACAGACTAGAGATGGCCTTGTGCTTCGCCCAGCTTTCAGTTTGCGGCGAATTTTGCTTGTTCGCAAAAAGTCGGACTTTTGCTGATGTTCACGAATATGTCCGCGCCACCATTTTCTTTTTCATTCAGAAGAACTTTGACCCATGACACAGCCGTCAGGTGGAACGGGACAGCCAATTAAAACATTTCAGCACATGGACAGTCCCCCTACCCTATAAATAGACCTGAGCTGTCGGCCATTTCACATTCTGCTTTTTGCCAGTGTAGGGAAAGGTCAGCTGTATGCATCAGGGAGAGATTGCCAGACACAAATAGCTCTGTTAAGATCCACAAAAGTCCTTTTCAGGGCTGGTATTTCGGTATAGGTCTACTAGTATCTTTTCAGGTTAGGGGCAGGTATCCAGTCGGTGCTTTAGGGGCAGTTATAGATCGGCAGCAGTCACACAAATCGCTCTGTTAATGTTCACAAAAGTCCTTTTCAGGGCTAATATTTCGGTATAGGTCCAGTCTCTCTTCAGTATAGGGACAGGTATCCAGTCTGTGCTGTAGGGGCAGTTAGAAATCGGCATCTGCAGTGACACAAATCGCTCTGTTAATGTCCACAAAAGTAATTTAAAGGGCAATTTTTTTGGTATTGCTGTGCAGTGCACTATATGGGGGGGGGGGGGGGTAAACCAAGGTATAATATACTTTGTAGAAAGCATATTATAGTGGATTAGTAGTATTATTGTGCACTGTGCAGCATTGTGACAGGTGTGGTGACTGAGCGTTGCTGCAGCTCTGACGGGAATAATAAAGGGGCACTCTGACCGCAATATTAAAGGGGCACTCTGACCGCAGTATTAAAGGGGCACTCTGACGGGAATAATAAAGGGGAACTCTGACCGCAATACAATATTAAAGGGGCACTCTGACGAGAATATTAAAGGGGCACCCTGACCGCAATATTAAAGGGGAACTCTGACCGCAATATTAAAGGGGCACTCTGACGGGAATAATAAAGGGGAACTCTGAGCGGGACACGTAAAGTAGCACTCTGATGAGGACACACTGGATGTAAAGGGGCACTCTGACGGGAACACACTGGATGTAAAGGAGCACTCTGATGGGGACATGGATGTAAAGGAGGACTCTGATGGGGACACGGACACAGGCTGAATGACGGCGGGGGACATGGCTGCATGACAGCAGTGACATGGGCTGAATGATGGGGGAATACAGACTGGACGAGGGGGGACACAGGCTGGATAATGGGGGACACAGGCTGGACACAGGCTGACTGTGTGTCCCTGTCAGAGTGCCCCTTTATATCCAGTGTGTCCCCGTTAGAGTGCCCGTTTATGTGGGCTAATTATTGGGGCCTATACAGGCCGACACTTACTTCTGTATCCTGTGAATGCGTAATGTACCTTCAGCCACCAAATACTACGTTCTTAGCTGTCTGGTAAACCCATGTGGGCTAATTTTTGGGGCCTATACTGGCCGACACTTACTTTTTATCCTGTGAATGCCTAATGTACCTTCAGCCACAGAAAACAATGTTCTTAGCTGTCAGGTAAACACATGTGGGCTAATTTTTGGGGCCAATACTGGCCGACACTTACTTCTGTATCCTGTGAATGCCTAATGTACCTTCAGCCACAGAATACTACGGTCTTAGCTGTCAGGTAAACCCATGTGGGCTAATTTTTGGGGCCTGGAATGGCCGACACTTACTTCTCTATCCTGTGAATGCCTAATTTTTCAGACTGGAATTGAAAATCAATGGGTCTGTAAAGGTTCCGCCAAGTTGTGGAATGGATGCGGACCCATTTTACAGATGTGTGAATGGTCCCTATATGTATTAGACAATGTATTTACCGGCTGCTGTCAGTTCTGGCTGATTTATGAAAAAAAATATGTATATTTTTTGCTGTAAAAAAAAAAAAAAATAATTTAGGGCAACTTTTCCAATTGCAATACTTCTGTTATGACATTGTCCATGTGCTGGGACTATTTGTGCACAGTCTTTTGTGGCTGCAAATATGACCTAAAGGTTTTTAAAGTTCGCCTCCCATTAAAGTCAATGGGCCCCGCCGCGAACTTGCGGTTTACAGACTTTTGAGAAAATTTGCGGCTGACGTTCGCAAACCGCCCTGGCCGAAGTTCGTCCATCACTAGTACAGACTTTCCTCTCTGCCTGTGTAGTTTGTTGCTTACCAAAGTGTCTCCAAACAGCAGCAATGAACACAGGTCTTCAAACTGCGCTGTGTCTGCCTCAAAAAATGACCATCGGAAAATGCTAGCCAGGCCTGCCAGTGACCCTATTAAAAACCAGCTGGTCTTGTACAAAGCTGGTGATCCTAATCCTCGTGGATCGCAGAGACGTTTTCTTGCTTAGCTACTCAACTGTATAATTTATTTTATTTCTCCTTCAAATGCTGTTATCGTCCAACAATACATCACATGAGTTTGACTTAACATGTTTTTGTTGTCTTAACAGATCATTTTACCTTTGTGACAAATCTTTTTATCATCCCCAAACTCTTAAAGGCAGATTTAATTGGTGCCCAATAAATTATTCAGTTAAAATGCTTTTCTCAGTCTCCAGGCAGAAGTAGATCATTTGAGTTAGATTTGAATAAAATGATCCTCATATTTAAAAAGAGTATTTTTTTTTTTTTCCTTGTGTGCCGATAAAGCCTTGGAGACGGTGGGTTTTCATTTTGTGAAATTGCCTGTGTGGGATTTCAGCTACCTCCTGCTTTTTCATCCCCCTCGTGCTGCCTCGCAGAACGTTCTTTCTTTCTTCAGCGCTCCATGTGAGATTTCAGGCCGATCTAATAGAATTTATTTTATTTTAATTCAAAGCATCCGCTTCAAAGTAACATGAGATATGAACACAGCACTCTGACCCTGCTGATACAAATCTAAAATTATACTATATATAAAAATGTACTTTGTGTGTATATGTAAATATGTATAAAAATCCCTTGTTGTTTAAAAAACTGAAAGGCTACTGGGTTTATTTAATACCGCTGCAAATTACGTGGATACCCATAGCAACTGGGTTAACCTCCTCTTCTGGGGTCCTTTGCCGGCGATCTTGCCTCCCCCTCTTCTGTGTCCTCCCCCATAACATGGGGGCAGATGTGCAGGGTACGCTCCTGAGCCAGGCTCTGTGTGTGTCCATAGACACACATAGAGCAACTCAGCCCTGCCCCTGCCCTCTGCTCACAGGAATTGATTGACAGCAGCAGCAAATGGCCCCCGCTGCTGCACAGACATGCTGTGACAAGAGAAAGACAGGAGAGGAAAACTGCAAATGGGCACAGCGCTGGATTGATACAGGACTCAGGTAAGTGTTCAGGGGGGGGGGGGGGCACAGCAGGTGACAAAACTGTTTTTTACCTTAATGCAGGGAATGCATTAAGGTAAAAAACATTTTAGCTTTAGAACCATCTTAAATTTGCATACCTACACTGTTTGCATTACAAAAAAAAAATAAATGTATTGATAAATGCAGAGGTGCATTAATGTATGTCTTTAACCACTTGCCGACCGCTTAACGAGGATTTACTGTGGCATCCTGCCACTGCTGGGCAAAGTGACGTAGACCTACGTCGCTCGCCCACGAGCCTGTAGGGGACGAGCGCGCACCACCGGCGGCGCGCTCCCGCCCCCGCTCGTTCCCTGGGGACCTAGCGCGAGTGACCGGCGGCTCCGATGTCTGCTGGCCACTCGCGAGTCGCGATCTTCCGAAGGAGAGGGAGAAAGACAGACGGCTGATGCAAACACTCTCCCTGAAGTAATGACAGAGGCTATGCGATCCTGCTATGTAGGATCGTATGTCTCTGTGATTACTTCACTAGCCACGCCCCCTGACAGTTAGAATCACGCCCCTAGGGACACACTTAACCCCTTGATCACCAATAAAGTTAACCCCCTTCCCTGCCAGTGTCAATTTTTCAGGAACAGTGCATATTTATAGCACTGATTACTGTAGTAATGTCACTGGTACCCCCCAAAAGTGTCAAAAAATGTCAGTCAGGGGTCCGATCTGTCCTCCGCAATGTCGTAGATCGCCGCCATTACTAGTTAAAAAAACAAAACAATAAAAAGGACATAAATCTTTCCCGTAGTTGGTTAACGCAATAACTTTTGCGCAAACCAATCAAAATACGCTTATTGGGATTTTTTTTACCAAAAATATGTAGTAGAAAACAAATTGGCCTGAAATGTTAAAAAATTTTGATTTTTACATTTTTTTTGGAGAATTTCATATAAAAAAATGTGAAAAATATTGTTATTTTTTCAAAATTGTCTCTCCTTTTTTGTTTATAGCGCAAAAAATAAAAATCGCACAGGTGATCAAATACCACCAAAAGAAAGTTCTGTTTGTGGGAAAAAAAGGATGTCAATTTCATTTGGGTACAGCGTCGCACGACTGCGCAATTGTTAGTTAAAGTCACGCAGTGCCGAATCGCAAAATAGGGCCTGGTCTTTGAGCAGCCAAATCCTCCGGGGCTAAAGTGGTTAAGTGTTTAGCATTACACTTCAGGCCCCTTTTACACTTATGCAACCTAAAAGTTGTGCGATTTTACTGCTGCAATTTTGACTTTTGACTTGAAGCAATGCCTATGTTTTTGGACCTCAAAACACATTAAAATCGTCCCAAAGTGGTGCAGGGACTACTTCGAAGTCGTTGCGACTTGAAGTCGTACAGATATGAATGGTACTCATTGGAAATCATGGAGTATGACTTGTCATGCGACTTTGCAGTCCCAAATCGCAGGACAAGTCGCACAAGTGTGAAAGGGGTCTTAGGGCTGATTCACATTTCTGGGCTGCAGTAATGCATGTTATGTGTGTTGGTGCACTGGGAATACCATTCATTGTGAATGGCACCCCAATGCACAAAGGCAATGCAGCTGCACTGCAGCATGCATAGTAAAATGCATGGTATGCTGCCAAACATTCAGGGGAATTTTATACAGGGTGCCATAGACACATTTAGAACAAAATCCCAAAGTAACCTTTGAAGTATTTTTCAAGTCTCAGGGAACCCCTGCTAAAATGAATTCATCGGGGTTGGGAACAGAGCACTACCCCTGTAGAAGTTGCTAAAGTCAGGGTTCTCCACTGCTACACAGCATTTCCTTCTTTCATCCAGACACAGAAATTAGTCTTTGGCTTGTTTTGTGGTTTTAATAGGGGATGATAACTTGGATAGGGTAAGGGATTATGGGATGCCTTGTGTGACAACAACAACAATTCAGGGACACTTCCTCCCTATTTACAGACTCCTCTTCTTCTTTCCACCTGCACAAGCTTGGTTCCTCTTTGTACAGCTTCTGCTGGATCACTCCTGAGAAAACGAACAGTCTATTGTCCAATCAGCAACAGCTCATTACAGGCAGGAACTCTCAGTCCCTTGGCAAAGGAACACATAAAGAGTGAGCAGCATATCACATCACCTTCTGCTTCCTTGCGGCCACTGATCCCAGTTCCCCCGCTTGCAGAAATTGCTAGTCTGTCTGGCTGCCAACAACCACACCTTGCTGCCTTCTTTTTCCCAGCCCTCCTGACTGCCATGCACAAGGTTTGATGAAGACTTGGCACACAGTTGTCTTCAGGAGAACACTGCTATAGCTGGCTGTCTCTCCCTTTGTTTGTTCCTGCACCGTGCTGGTCTACTCACTGTCTCTTGCTCTCTCCCACTTGAATACTTCCAAGTGCCTCCTTTGGTGGGATCCTTTCAGGCTAGCCTCCCGAGCTCTAACCTGTGGTAACCCCCCTTCCTGGTGGGAGTCCCTCAAGGGCCACTGACAGCCTCCCTCAGCACTGCTTCTCCATCTACCACCCTACTCCCTGCTGGCATGGCTCATGTCTATTTAAGGGCCTCTTTAGCTTCCCGCCAGGCCCCCAACCTGGGGATTGGCCAAAGGCCCCAAAATATTCAAGGCAACCCCTCCTAGCTTCCGCCTACCATTTTCTAGAACATTCTCCAACATTCTAGAAACAGGGGGAGGCACCAAAGAGCTGCCATGATGGTTCATCCAGCCCTGACATCTTATAACCCTGAAACCCTGAACCAGATTCAGTGACTCAGGTTTATTCTTGGGTCAAGCTATAGTCTGCCTAGTCTAACTTCTAGTAGCACACACTAGATAGTGCTTAAGGAAGAATGGTGGTTACAGTGGTGATCAGTGGGAAGAATGCCCCCCTTACAGCAGTGGTCAAACTGTTACTCTAACAGACAGTTAAAAAGACAACTGGTGTCATGCTGCTTGCTCTGCTAAGTGACGTTGGACCTGGAACCATGCAGAAGGGAGGTAAATCAGCTACAGCTCAAGGATCCTCTAGCAAACACCGACGAAACTACAGGGTTCCATGGAACACTGGTTGAGAATGGCTGATCTAGAATGCCTCGTGATGTCAGGTGGGGCAGATGGGCTTCAGGAGTGCATTTGTGTCTTCCATCTTTCATCTCCAAAGGGTTGGTTCACACCTAAATGCTGCACTTTCCCTGCATGCTACCTGCACCGCAGGTGAACATGAGGCCCTTTCGAGTGGCTTGCGGGTGCCAATGAATTGTTAACGGCAACCCATATGCATCCCGCAAACACAGCGCATTTACGGCCACCATGGTATTGCAGTACTTGCACTACTTTTTCCATGTTCTAGTGTATTTTTTAGCCTATTCAAATGAATGGGCTGTCAAAACTGCACCACGTGGGAGCGCACAGAAATGCGCTCATTCCGGTGTGAACCAGCCCTTGCACCTCTATTTTTTAACAAGTACATTTTAAAGTTTTATAAATTCCATTTTATTTTTATTTAAACACAACTTGGTGTAAGTAGTCAAGACCCTTTAAGGTTTTTGGAGAATTGGACTTTAATTCCAGTATGAGACCTCTGTCCTGAGATCTCTCCGTCTTCGCAGCTGGAACTGCAAAACATCTAATTCATTGGCACAGTGAATTCACAGGTCCATCCCTGCAATTTTCATTTATTTAAATAGGACAATGAATTTGATTGCATGAAAACTCTCCTGAGACCTGTCCTCACAGATAATCCATACATCTCAGCTGAAAGGTTAGTATATTTGTGGAATGGGTTCCAAACAGATCTGAAGTATGTAATTACCGCTTGCAAATTATCCAGGATTTAGCTTACATTTCTTAATTTCCTGCTTAGAGAACAAATTTGAAGCATTGACATAAATGTGTGGCTTTCTGGGCCCGTATCTAAGTGACTTGAGAACCTTTCGACATCCATATGAGTCTGTGTCTCATATATGCTGACCTTTACAGAACAAAGCCCAAAATTCCTTGAGTCATTGAAAGATTATTTAAAGCTGAAAGTTTAATGTATAATTTTGCTTTATAGCAAGTCTTGGCGATAAATGTTTCATAAGCATATTTACTGTAATTTTCTCCAATATAGTTCACTTTTTTTTAACTTTCTCTCCTCTCTTCTGCCTGCAAAATAAAATCTGCATTCTCAGTTGAGATTCTTTGATCAGATTTTGAGTGATCCTTACACAGGCTAAAGCCTAGTACACGTGCAACGATTATCGGCCGACCGGTGTCCGTCTTTTGTCCAGACTGGTGTTTTGTTGGTTGGAATGTGCCTAGACTGCACACGAATTTTCTCGCCTGACAAAATTCTACTTCAGAAGTATGTCATGTGTTGGGTTGCTTTCTTTGTGTTGCTTTCTTTGTGTTCTTTCTTCTCTGAGCATGCCCAGTCTTGCTCACAAGATTTTTCCCTGTCTAAATCTGCACTGACTGCACGAAAATCGGATGTGTTTTGACGGCAGACAAAAATTTTATAGCCTGCACACCAGATTTTTTTCGGCCGAAAAGTCGGAGTCGGTTGTCGGAAGCATCATACTAACAAGCCGAAAATCGGCGGATCGGTCGTCGGACGAAAATTCCCTGCCGATTTTCGACGCGTGTGTACGAGGCTTTACTCTATGCCATTTTTTCCGTATTATAGTAGTTTGTACACAATTTGATTCCACACCTCTTCTGCCCCAACGTCCCTTCTTTAAACTAGGTTCCCAATGGTGCAGTGCAGGACACCACATGTAATTCGCACTGGAATCACAGCACAGTGTCTCTTGGGTGCGATTTAAGCCAAGGATTTGTATAGCTCAAATCGTACTGCATTTACACCAAGGGGTGCAGGACCCTTTTTTTTTGTCTGCACCAAAATCGGAACACCCATTCGATCCAATTCTGCAAATTGCACTGCGTTTTGCAAACCGATTTCAGGGTGTCGTTAACTTAACATACACTCCACAATTGGTTCGCATGAACGAGATGTGACTTTGATGCGGTGCGGAATCCGCACCACATCTAGTGTTAACCAAGACCGATACTGAACTGAGCATGCACACATCAAAGACTGAAAATGAGCCTAAACAATCTTATCCTTTAGGGACTTTTCACACTGATACGTTTACCTTACAAGAGAAATGTAAGACAAATGTTTCCCTTTAAATCCTATGATACTCTTCACACCACTGCGTTACAGGGGCGGTGCATTTTAACTGCTTGCCGACCGCCGCAAGTAGATTTACTGCGGCGGTCAGCCCCTGCCAGGCAGAGTGACGTTAATTAACGTCACTAGCCTGGGAGGGTCTGGGGAGCGAGCGCGCGCCCGCGGAGGCGCGCTCCCGCGCGGTCACGCACCCCCCCGCGCGTGTGACCAGCGGACCCGAAGTCCGCCGGCCACTCGGCGATCGTCGGGGAAGAGGGAGAATGTCAGGCAGCTTGTGTAAACAAGCTGCCTGTCATTCTCCTCGCTGTAAATACACTGATTACACGGATCTAGTATGTAGATCCGTTGATCAGTGTCCTTACAGCTAGAGCCACAGCCAATCACAGTAAGAATCACGCCCCTAGGGACACACACAGCCCCTCCCTCCCAAATAAAGTTAACCCCTTCACTGCCAGTGTATTTTTACAGTAACAGTGCATATGTATAGCACTGATTACTGTAGAAATGTCACTGGTAACCCCAAAAGTGTCAAAAATGTCAGTCAAGGGTCCGATCTGTCCGCCGCAATGTTGCAGTACCGCAAAAAAAATCGCAGATCGCCGCCATTACGCGTTAAAAAAAAAAACAACAAAAATGACAAAAATCTTTCCCTTTGTTAGTAAACGCGATAACTTTTGCGCAAACCAATCAAAATACGCTTTTTGCGATTTTTTTTACCAAACATAGGTAGGATAAAACAAATTGGCCAAAAATGTTAAAAAATTTTGATTTTTACATTTTTTTTGCGGGGAATTTCATATAAAAAAATGTGAAAAATATTGCTATTTTTGCAAAATTGTGGCTCTTTTTTTGTTTATAACGCGTGATCAAAAAATTGCACAGGTGATCAAATACCACCAAAAAAAAGCTCTGTTTGTGGGAAAAAAAGGACGTCAAATTCGTTTAGGTACAGCGTCGCACGACCGCGCAATTGTCCGTTAAAGTCACGCAGTGCCGAATCGCAAAATACCCCCTGGTCTTTTAGCAGGAAAATCCTCCGGGGCTTAAGTGGTTAAAAAGTCCTGAAAATGCAGCTGCCCATCAAATTGAATAGAAATCTCAATACAATCACGGTAAAATTGCGGTAAAAATGCACCGCAATTTGCTTTTTTGGTGCGTTTTTGAGTCACATATCCTTTTTTACAGGTGCAGGCAGCCCATAAACGCAAAGGATACACATCTGAAACGCAGCAAAATCGTGGTAAAAATGCATATGATTTTGCTACAGAGCAGTGTGAAAGGGCTCTTACAGCCAAGGAAGCTGCTATTTTAGCCTCTGTTTGATCCGCAGCTGCTATGGTTGCTGCACATGTGATCAGTTATGACACCAGCTATTTAATGGGTTGACAGTTGGTTTCAGAGCTCAAGCACCTGTGCTAGCTAGCATCATGACATGCCTCGAATGTAACTGTTTTGGATATTATTTTAGTAGAAGGGTAGTTGATACTGGAATTAGAGGTAGTGAGCCAGTCAACAGTAAATGGCTTCAAACATGCTTGGGACAAACATAGATCTATACTCAGACAAAAAAGTTAATGAAAAAACAAAAAAAATAAGCCTGCATAATAATTTAAAAATGGGCAGATTCGATGGACTGCTCTGTTTTTGTTCTACCGTCACTTTTCTATGTTTCTAAACAAATCCTCCTACATAAGCTGTGCATTTTTATCTGCAGTCTTCTCTTCTCTACATCCATTCAAAGTGAAGAATTTATAAAGCTTGTCTGAGCTGTCAGGAAACAGGGGGAGGAGAACTGAAATTATACTGTGCAGAGCTCAGTGAGGGGAGCTGTGAGAACTGATTGGACGGAAGAGACACACCCCCTTCACACATCTTACAGAAACAGAGCTGAGGCTGTCACTCCCTCCCTGACACTTTTATTCTCTTGGTGTCAGGAAAATGTGTCAGAAGTGACTCATGCTGATAGCAGAGGAAGGAAGCAGCAGAAAGAAATGACACTTAGTGTTATTTATTGACAAACGTACACACAATAGAGGGATATGCTTTGTTCATATTTTATGTCTGAGGTTTACAACCACTTTTGAAAATCAATACTTAGTTGAAATGGAATGAATTGATTTTGGAACTAAATGAGTAGGATTGTGAAAGAGAGTTAAAATGAAATGTGATACAGTCTGTAAATAGCAAAAAGCAGGAACTAAACCCTTCTATACTTAAAGCAAAGGAAGGTGCCATCTTATTCTCTGTTTAGATGGTCAGTTGCCATGGAACTCATGTAATCAGGTAGGACACAGGCAATTTGAGCCCTTCAAAAAATTTGGATGAAAACAAACATAATCACACTAACAACTATTTATCACCAGAGGCATGCCTTAAATGTAAATATTTTAGAAAATAAGTGGGATTTAAGTCCCCCGCTGATGCTCCAGGCTCCTTTCCCCTGTCCAGTGCCCCATAGAAAGCAGCCTACTCAGGGGACACTTATGCATGTTCACTCTTGGGCCAGCTCTGTGTGTCTATTGCTTGCCACACAGAGCATAGCTCAGCCCCCCCCCCCTTTCCTCACTGGCTGTGATTGACAGCAGCCAATGGCTTCTATTGCTGTCTCTCTGTCCAGCAAGGAGAGAGAGATTGTGCTCTTGTGCACATCACTGGATTGAGATCAGGCTCAGGTAAGTACTCAGGGGGGCTAGGGGGTAGCTGCATGCAGAAGGTTTTTTTACCTTAATGCATAGACTTCATTAAGTTCAAAAAACCTTGTACCTTTAGAATCACTTTAACTGTTATCCTGTGTTTCTCTATGATTTTCTTAGTCACTCGGGCAGTGATCCCTTAGGATGCACATGCCTCGCGTCACATGACCATGGTGGCCATCTTAGGTCATGCAGAGACTATTAAAGACTCTGACCCCTGGATTTGGCGCACTTTATGTGAGTGGACAGGTTAGGGACAGGTACTGTACCTCATCTGACAAGGATAGTGGCAGCGATAGGGAAAGGTTCTGGTGAAGTAGAGAGAGAGCAGGGACCCATTTGGGTAAGACCGGCCATACCGCACTTGGCTCCTGATGGCAGACGCTGTCGGTAGTCTTTTGCCTGCTGTCAATTCCCTGCAAAGTTATAAGTGGCACCTGATGGGGGAGTTTCCTGTCGGGCCTGTTTGTGTGTTGACCTACTGTTTCAATACAACGTTCTTTGCAAATTGGAACTCTGAATGTTTACTGCATATCACACCACGCTGCACCTACCCAACAACCATTTTGTGATATCCTTACACTCCTGCAGTCTTACGAATCCATAGAGGACACCACTGTTGGACATCCAGGGGGAAGTGACAAAGTCACCCTGGTAATGCTGTGCGCATCCAAAGAACAACCCTCCTTCTCTGCATTGAAGAACATACAAGATCAGCTCAAAGCACAATATTAACAAAATTATACTTCACAGATACAATAGCTTCTCAACTTTACCAGTGTGAATTTGCAACATAATCACAATGGTGTCTTTTCCTAACCTATCTACGTGTGTTTACCTGTTAAACAGGGTTAACAGGCAAATCCGTCTGTTCTAACAGTTTGTTCTAATTCACTTTCATATGGGGTGGCCCATTGTGGCAAGATAATGGAAAAAAGTGAAGGGGGGGGGGGGGGGTTGGCATGAAGAATGTGGCAAGCGTAAGAGGTGTGGTAAATAAAAATAATATATAAAATGCAGCGCTGATAACTGATTATGATAAAATGTCCATAGTGCAGTTCAATCGTCTTGAAGTTGGAGTTAGAGCAGAATCTTCCACCCTCTAGTGTGCATCAAACAGACTGACACTGGTGATCCAAAACAAGCCTACACCTCCACCACATGAAGTATTAGGCCCCTTTCACACAGGGAGTCCGTCAGGCGGACTCCATTTTTCTCAGCGGGGGAAAGATTCAGCAGGTGGATGGCAGCTCTGTCTTTGCGCTGTGTGCGGAGACAGAGCTGTCAGGTCCCGCTGTTCTCTATGGGGGAATCGGATGGGAACGGACCGTCTGTCCGTTCTCATCCGATCCCAACCTATCTGATCCGCTGGACGAATGGAAAATAGGGTTTCCATCCGTCCAGATTTGACGGAGCGGATCAGATGTCAGCGGACATGTCTCTGCTGACATCCGATGCCCCATAGAGGCATGGGGTGTCCATTCAGATCCGCCAGTAAAACTGACAGGCGGATCTGAAAGGTCCGCTAGTGTGAAAGGGGCCTTAAGCCTCTTACCAGAAACTTAGGATCACTGCTTTCACAATGATCAAAAGTGCTTTTTGGGTTAGAAATTCCCCAGATGGACACAGCATAGGATGCTGAACATTTCACTCGTGCGAGTCCTGATGTGTTCTGGAAAAGATGTAGCAACAGGCCAAATCTGTAACGTTCACTCACTCAACCAGATTTGCTCAGGAATGCTCACAACTCTCTGCTCACGGCTGCCATCTTGTCCCCATATATCAAATAAAATAAATAATAATATATAATAATAATAAATAAAATGAAAGAGCTGCAACACAACACAATGCACAATAGACAGTGTGTAATATAGTGCTGTGGTACATTGCAGGAAACGCACATTCACTTTGGAGGTGCGATGGGATGCTAATCATAATGAATGGCACTGCAGCACGTGTTGCAGTGCATTACAATAATGCACACATTCCTGCAACCCAAATGGTGTGAATGTGCTCTTATTGCCAGTCGGATTTGAAACTGCCATACCTAACTTTTCCACAGGTTAGGGCTGCCATTATGTCAGGCAACCACTATGCAACTTGCTTTGGGTTAGGATAGACCTAAAACATGGCATATCCAAAATACTCTGAAACATCAGTACAAGAAATGAGACTACTCTCCTGTTTTGCAGCATTGCATTTTTTTCTGCAGTACATGTGCACTTTATTTGACTGAATGTATATATTTTGGAGCTGGTAAAAATAGAGTTTCATCTAGCTCTTGTCATGTGACTATTATTTGTTTAGAATAATTTCCCAATCCGCAGCAGTGCCACTGTTCTGCTAGTCTACACGAAAGCTACTGGAGGCCTCTCATCACATGTCGGGGACTCTATGGGATGCCGTTTCAAAGTCGCATTGATTAATAGATCAGTGGCAGCAGGATTATAACAACCATTACAAATTAAGTAGTTTAGGGCAGAAATAAAAATAACACCAGCAGGCAGGCATAATGTTGGCAGACTTTAAGAGGTCTATATTCCATTTGAATACACTTACCTCAATAGCACAATGACAAGCTGGGAGTTCTATAAATCACTTATGCTTCCCTTGTTCTATAGGAGTTCAGTGCAACGGCAAACTGCCAGGTACTCTTGCATTGTAATTTGCTTTGAAAAAAAAAAACAAAGAAAGTTTGCTCCTCTCTACTTCTGCCAGGAAGCCGGAGTGAAGTCTGTTTTTTATTATTAATCTGATTTATATTTTGAAGTCATAGAGATCAATAGGATTTTAATTGTATGGAGATTTGGTACAGAGCGCTAGGAGATTGAGTTTAAAGAGGACCTCTAGCAGATTAATGAAAACTCAGTTGAAGGAACAGTAAAAGTGATACAATTACCAGTGTAGCACCCTCCTAGGTAGGTGCCAGGTAAAAGCATCTTATGCTCCTTCTGCTTATCAGGGGAGCCTGATCTATTAGGTTGCCTGTTGCATGTTTCCAGGTGTGATTCACTGGGTCTGAGGGAGTGTCCCCACTGTATACAATAAGGGCGCTTATTGGACAGTGAAGGAAACCCAGCCAGTGACACATTGGCTTTTGTGGGAGTCTCAGTGGGAGGGCACTCTTGCAGTGCATCCTGGGATTGCTCATAAAAGCCAGGGGGACATGTGACAGGGCGTCTTTGCCGGAAAGCAGAGTCCCAGGAGGAGGCTGACGGCTGGTCTCTCCTCCTGTTGCATGAGGAAAGTGGTTTTAGGCAGTCGGCCTAGTGAAACAGGTATAGAGCTGCTGGCAGAGTCTTCCGGGAAAAAAAGTGTCTGTGAGTACCAGGGGACTTGCCAAAGGGTCTGCCCAGGAAGGGGGACCACTCCAGTGATGTCAGAGGATCAAGGGGTCAGCTCACACAGAGTGTCAGATTAAAGGGGGTGCCGTATAGAACCCTGAAGAGTAGGGACAAAGGGGGTGCCGAGTATGACCCTGAAGAGCGATTCACAGTACAGTACAGTTCATCTAATTCTTCTTCACTTAGTGGCAAGGTGAAGCAGCGGCCTTGCCGCACTCAGCTTTATTCAGAAGTCCCAGCAAGTGTGCATTGTTTATTCAGTTGGAGTATCCCACTCATCCCTTCTCCCATCCCAGTTCTGCAATAAAACAAAAAAACCCAAACCCCTGGACTGTTTTCTGACTGAGCCAAGCACTTAGAGTATGCTATATTGTCTAGTTGTTGCTATGGGTAACCCAGGGGAATCCGTAACCAGCAGCTCCCATGGGAGTAGTGCTACACCAGATTCTAACAGAACAATGAGATTGTAGATAAAGCTCTGATTCAACTTCCATCTGTCACATTACCACCTCTCAAGCGCAGGAGCAGTTACTTTCTTCTGGTTCATTGATGACCAAACCATACAACCGTACATTGCAGAATAATTACAGACTGCCAAATCTGGCAATGCCTGGGTGTAATAGTTGTGTTTGCAAAACGATCTGCCTAACAAATTGTAAAGCTGGCTATAGATGGATCAAAATTCAGCCAGATCAGCATAGACTGGCGAATTTTGATTTATCTATGGCTGTTCTCACTGCAGAGAAGTCAATCTAAAAATTGCCTTCTCTCGAATGGGAATGTGTGGTTGGGGAATCTGTTTTTTATTTTTTTTTTATTTTGATTGAAAGGAGAATCAACTTGTCATAAGCCTGAGAAATGGTCTACCACCATCCATCAACTTCCAACATTACTGGACAACCTGGACTCTCAAATTCCAGTAAGAATGTGCTCCAGCCCCATGTAGGTTTACATTCTTACAAGAGATTCCAGTGCCCAACTTTTCCAGGAGGCAGCGGTGAGAGAATTTTGCCACAGTAGGAAGGTCTGGGCACCCCCAAAACTGAGTCAGCCACACTGGAGGCCTATTTAAATGCACCAGTCTGCAACAAAAGTTAACTGCAAGTCTGTAGAAGTCAGAATTCCAAAAAAATACTCACCGTGAATTAAGCATTAAACTTTCTTAGCAGAGTTTATACAATCCTGTCAGTATCCTATATTCCACTGTGACAGGGAAGCAGGTCCTTTGGTTAGCTAATGAAATCTCTTTGGTCTGCTCAAATTGGCTATTTGCCTGTCCTAATTTGCTCATGGCTTTTTTAAGATATGTATGGTAAATCATTTTAATTATTTCAGTTATTGACACACTCCAGACCAGATAAATACATCTGTCAGCTGGTATTGGATGAGCAATAAAGCCTCTAGCAAACTTAACTGGCCTGAATGCTGGTAGTAATTGACTGTTGTAGAGTATTTAGAACCGTTGTAAAGCATTTCGACCAATACGCAGTTAGGTCTGGCTGTCTGTGACCCAAGCTGCTTCTTTAACCACTTCAATACAGGGCACTTTCACCCCCTTCCTGCCCAGGCCAATTTTGCCCTTTTAGCGCTGTTGCATTTTGAATGACAATTGCGCGGTCATGCAACTGTACCTACACCAAATTTATGTCATTTTCCCCCCACAAATAGAGCTTTCTTTTGGTGGTATTTGATCACCTCTGGGTTTTTTCCTTTTTGCTAAACAAATAAAAAAAGACCGAAAAGTTTGAAAAAAAAAACGTTTTTTTGTTTATGTTATACAATTTTGTAAATAAATAAGTTTTTTCCTGCACTGATGAGCACTGATGAGACTGCACTGACAGGCACTGATGAGGAGGCACTGATGGGGTGGCACTGATGGGGTGGCACTGATAGGCGGTGCTGATAGGCACTGATATGTGGCACTGATAGGTAGCACTGATATGCAGCATTGGTGGGCACTGATAGGCGGCACTGCTGGGCACTGATAGGTGGCATTGATGGCCACTGATAGGTGGCACTGATGGGCACTGATAGGTGGCACTGATGGGCACTAATAGGCACTGATAGGCGGCACTGGTGGGCACTGATAGGCGGCACTGATCGGCACTGACGGGCGGCACTGATGGGCACTAATGGGCACTGATAGGCAGCACTGGTGGGCAATAATGGGCACTGGTGGGCGACACTGATCGATGGCAATTATGGGCACTGGTGGGCAGCACTGATAGGGAGGGCACTGGCAGGCAGCACTGATGGGGAGGGCAATGGGGGGCTCCCTGAGCCCTGATTGCCATCCCTGGTGGCCATAGTGGCCATCCCTGGGGTCATGGGTGGGCATCCCTGGTGGTTCTAGTGGCACCCCCCCCCCCGAGAGTCTGCACTGGTAATCAATGATCTGATTACCAGTGACGACCCCCCCCCCCTGTCAGAGGATCCGCCGATCGGCGTTCCTTTACTCGTGCCTATCAGGCACGTACTGAGGAAAGCCGATCAACGTCTCTTCCTGTTTACTATGTGACCAGCTGTGATTGGACATGGCTGGTCACATGGTAAAGAGCCTACGTCAGTAGGCTCTTTACCGAGATCGGAGATGCAGGGAGTCAGACTGACACCTCGCATCACCGATCGCCCCTGGGGGGCGCGCAGAGCGTATTATCCTGCCGCTGTCATATGACGTCCGGTCAGGATAATACAACCACATTCCCGTCGTCAAACGCCTATAGGGCGGGCGGGATATGGTTAAAACAGCCTAGTTCTCAAAGTATGCATACATTTCATATCTCCAGCTATAATTGAAATATCTTTATAGAACATGTCTAACAACTACTGTATATATTGAAATAATGATAATTTTAAAACTAAACACCCCACCTTACGAGGTGTGGCAAGATAGAGGGCACATTACGCTTTCTGAGAAACCTACTCATATGAGAGACCCCAGAATTGGTCTCTATCAACCTGGAACTTTTGAGTAATATTATGTTGGTTGCCGGAATGTACAATGTGGTAACCTGGAAATATGGATGTAATAGGGAAATGAACATTGTGGAAGGGTCTGTTGGAAAATTATAAAACCATTCAGCACACCTATCTCCCAACCCTTAACTATGATTGAGTGAGGGTGGGCTCAAGGACACCTTCTAAGAAGGTCCACAAAAAGCTCCTGTATCAGCAGTCTGGAGTTCTTCTTTACCATTAAACGAGGAACATCTGCCCAGAGTCTTCTTTCTTGAGGGCCAAAGACTTGGATTCATGCCAGTTGACTGAACTTTTTTGGAACCCAAAGAACCCAGGACTTTGTTAAGTGATTTTTATTCTTGATCCCTTGTTTTGCTGTTGTTTTATTGTCTTTTTTTATTTTGTAAAACCTTTTTCTGTACCTATAGGTCTGCACCATTTCTCATTTCCTTTTATTAAATGACATCTTGAAACTGTCAAAATTATCTATAATGCACTAAGCCAGAACCTAAAGAATGCTTGTCTCTTTCAAGAGCTATTATATAGTGGAAACCTATGAATTATCCCTGGGGCTAAAGCTCTGGCCACACTTTGTTTCCCACCTGGGGTATAATTGGTCTTCTCCCTGGTATGATCTTTGTTGTTGGGGAAGGATGCATGTGAGTTGTAATGGAATATGTCTGAACTGTTCTTTCTTTATAATACGTCTGAAGGCCTGACTAGATCCACTGTGGTCTCATTACTAGTCAGGAGGCTGAACAATTTTCGTTGGATTCTAATTATTACCCCTGCAAGGGAACTTCTTGTTTTGGTTGTATTTTTCTGCAATGCTGATGAATAAACGTGGGCAGGAACATCTAAACACACTTTGGTATTTGGATCACCTCTCTGCAAGCTCTCTGCTTTTAGCTGAACCCTATAGGGGGCTTTCAATAAAGTGGACCTTACACTTTCATGGAAGTTCCACTGTGACCCTATAAATTGGGAGTTAAATTTTACCTCTTTCCATCTATTTAGCCTCTTTATAGGCCAATTAGTGCCATAGGCAGCCTCGCTGGCCCATATTCAGGCCTATGAGATGGAAAGGAGTCGTTAACAAAAGCTGTACTTGCTATATATTGGATCTGAACTGGTGGTGGTCTTCAGGCATTGTCTCAATAAAGTTAAGATGGCCATAGGTGAATCAAAATTTGGCCAGATCAGCAGGGACCAGTCAAATTTTGACTCATGTTTGGCCACTGACTCTCAACAAAAGTTGATCTATTGATCGACTTCTGTTGACTTGACCTGTTTGAAAAAAAGCCACTCGATTAGTGGCTGTAGTGTGATCTGTGTATTCTGACAGCAAATAGTCTCTGTTGTCAGAATACACTAGCGCAGCAGAGAGGATTCCCCCATCCACCTTGATTGTGTGGATGGTAAAATCGGACCAGTATGGCAGCATTAAATTACTCACACAAAAATGCACACACCATTGCATAGCTCTATCAATTAATTAGAACTTGCTGATTAGACCACAAAATTATCTTATCAGTACGTTACTGATACTTTAATAGCCAATCATAGGCTTGACCAATCTGTACTGCTTGACTGTAGTACAGCAAAATTAAGAATCATGTCCAGATCAGTAAACCAGAGTTACACTTTTTTGGCAGGTAAGACCTTTTACACATACAGTGCTCAGCATAAATGAGTACACCCCTTTTGAAAAGTAAGATTTTAATCAATATCTCAATGAACACAAGAGAAATTTCCAAAATTTTGACAAAACTGAGTTTTATAGAACATTTGTTTAGCTCATTACCTGAAAGTAAGGTTAATAATATAACTTAGATTACAAAATCTTTAGTTTTACTCAAATTAGCTGATGCAAAATTGAATACACACCACAACAAAAACTATTACATATAGTACACTGCTCAAAAAAACTTAAAGGAACACTTTGAAAACACATCAGATCTCAATGAGGAAAAATTTCATGCTGGATATCTATACTGATATGGACTGGGTAATGTGTTAGGAAGGAAAGGATGCCACATAGTTTGATGGAAATGAAAATTATCAGCCTACAGAGGGCTGAATTCAAAGACACCCTAAAAAACAAAGTGAAAAAATTATACATCAGGATAGTCCATTTCAGATGGTACTCAGTAGTTTGTATGGCCCCCACTGTCAGGGACTCAATACCCAGCGCAGGCGCACTGGCGTCGCTAACCGGCGAACGTCTATGCGCATGTGCTGAGGCTACATTAGGTAGTTTGAGGCTATTAAGCGTTGGGGTGAACGCGCATGCGCACGCAATCCGCCTTTGGCGCCAAACGGCCTATTTAAAGCCAGTGATCACTCTGAGTCATTGCTGTGTGATCATCAGCTCTCCTGTATCCTGTGCCTGTTATATCTGCTGTTCCTGTTACTTGACCCGGCTTGTCCTTGGATTCTGATTACCTGCTGCCCGCCCTGACCTGGGCTTGTCCTGACTATTCTCCTGCCTCGTCCTGATCTGTTTACCTGCTACCGGCTATTGGTCCTGGACCTGTTCCTGGCTCACCCAGGGAATCTGGGGGGCCGCGACCTAGTGTTAGCAAGCAGCAAAGTCCATCCCCACCATCTGGGGCCCTGGTGAAAACCGGCTAACACTTAGACTCCGCGCCTCTGGTGAACCTGTGCCACGCCAGCTTCCCGGTAAGCCACTCCTCTTATGTCAGGCTCTGCCACGTTACCCCTGTACTTGTATGCATGCCTGACAATGTTGGGGCATGTTCCTAATGAGATGACAGAGAGTGTCCTGGGGTATTTCCTCCCAGATCTGGACCAGGGCATCACTGAGCTCCTGAACAGACTGAGGTGCAACCTGGCTGCGTTGGGTGGACCGAAACATATTTTCCCAGAGGTGTTCTATTGAATTTAGATCAGGCGAACATGGGGGCCATTCAATGGTATCAATTCCTTCATCCTCCAGGAACTGGCTGCATACTTTTGCCACATGAGGTCGGACATTGTCGTGCACCAGGAGGAACCCAAGACCCACTGTACCAATGTAGGGTCTGACAATGGGTCCAATATTTCATCCTGACACCTAATGGCAGTCAGGGTGCTATTGTCTAGCCTGTAGAGGTCTGTGAGTCCCTCCATGGATATGCCTCCCCAGACCATCACTGACCCACCACCAAACCAGTCATGCTGAACGATGTTACAGGCAGCATAACATTCTCCATGGCTTTTCCAGACCCTTTCACCTATGTCACGTGTGCTCAGGGTTAACCTGCTCTAACCTGTGAAAAGCACAGGGTGCCAGTGGCAGACCTGCCAATTCTGGTGTTCAATGGCAAATGCCAAAAGAGGTGCACGGTGCCAGGCAATGAGCACAGGGCCCACTAGAGGATGTTGGGCCCTCAGGCCACCCTCATGAAGTCTGTTTCTGATTGTTTGGTCATATACATTCACACCAGTGGCCTGCTGGAGGTCATTTTGTAGGGCTTTGGCAGTGCTTATCCTGTTCCTCCTTGCTTTTGAAACTGTGGTGGGAGACACAGCAAACCTTCTGGCAATGGCACGAATTGATGTGCCATCCTGGAGGAGTTGGACTGCCTGTGCAACCTCTATAGGGTCCAGGTATCGTCTCATGCTACCAGTAGTGAAACTGACCCTAGCCAAATGCAAACTAGTGAAAAACAGTCAGAAAAGTTGAGTAGAAAAAAAATATATATCAGTGGCCTCCACCTGTAAAATTATTCCTGTTTTTGGGGTTGTCTCATTGTTGCCCATCTAGTGCAACAGTTGTTGGAATACTGCCCTGCAGCCCAGTCTCTCAAGGGACGGGATCATGCTCTGTTTCAGTATGTCACAGTACATGTTGGCATTCATGATTCCCTTAATGAACTGTAGCTCCCCAGTGCCGGCAGCACTCATGCCGCCCCAGACCATGACACTCCCACCACCAGGCTTGACATAATCTGAACCAAATAAGTTTGGTCTCATCAGACCACAGGACATGGTTTCAGTAATCCATATCCTTAGTCTGCTTGTCTTCAGCAAATGGTTTGCAGGCTTTCTTGTGCATCATCTTTAAAAGAGGCTTCCTTCTAAAATGACAGCCATGCAATTTGATGCAGTGTGCAGCGCATGGTCTGAGCACTGACAGGCTGACTCCCCACACCTTCAACATCTGCAGCAATGCTGGCAGCACTCATACGTCTATTTCCCAAAGACAACCTCTGGATATGATTCATGTGCACTTGGCAATCTTCTTATAGCCTAGGCCATCTTTATGCAGAGCAACAATTCTTTTTTTTCAGATCCTCAGAGAGTTCATTGCCATGAGGTGCCATGTTGAACTTCCAGTGACCAGTATGAGAGAATGAGAGCGATAACACCAAATTTAAGTCACATGACACGGGGTAGGGAAAATGGCTAATTGGGCCCAATATGGACATTTGCACTTAGGGGTGTACTCACTTTTGTGGCCAGCGGCTTAGACATTAATGGCTGTGTGTTGAGTTATTTTGGGGGGGGGGGGGGGACAGCAAATTTACACTGTTATATAAGCTGTACACTCACTACTTTACATTGTAGTAAAGTGTCATTTCTTCAGTGTTGTCACATTAAAAGATATTAAAAAAATATTTTAAAAAATGTGAGGGGTGTACTCACTTTTGTGAGATACTGTATGTACTTAGATGTAGAGGGCCGTGTACAATGTGGTGAACTGACAGTGACAATATAAAGTCAGAGGAGTCCTCAGGATAAATGGATTCCTGTATAAATGTCTCCTTACAGGTATACACAGTATGCTGTGATTCATATGACCTATATAGTTCCATCTCATTAGGGGGTATTTTTTGCTTTTTGTTCTTATTTTCTTTCTTAGGCCTTGTGACATTTCTCTTCCACGTGGTGCCATTGCTGAAAGCATGAAATTGGAAGGGGTTTCCTTTGTTAAGTAAGGCTGGCCATACACCATACAATTTTCTTATTCAATTTCCTTTAGATTTACCTTCAACTATGTAGTGCAAGGGCCTGCCTGATTGCATACAAATTGAAAGTGTTAAGGTTTGAACTTATATTATATGGTTTTGGTAAATCTAAAGGAAAGTTGAACAAGAAAATTGTATAGTGTATGGCCAGCCTAATGCCCTTTTATACTCAACTATCTGCTATAAACCTGTTTAATGAATAATTAGACTCACCTGTAGTTGAATTCTTGTTAATTAGGATTTTGTTGTCTGAAATTTAGCTTTGCTTCTAATGGGCCATACACACTATACAATTGTCTTTAGACATTTTCCTTAAGGCCCCTTTCACACAGGTGGACCGTTCAGATCCGCCTGTTCGTTTTTTGGGCGGATTTGAACAGTCCCCTCATGCATTCCTATGGGGCATTGGATGTCAGTGGAGACATGTCCGACCATCCGACCCGATCTGATCCGTCAAATCTGGATGGATGGAAATCCTATTTTCCATCCATCCAGTGGATCGGATGAGAACGGACCGACGGTGTCCGATTTCCCCCATAGAGATGCATGGGGAACTGACAGATGAGAAAAGTGGAGTCGGTTTGATGGACTACAAGTGTGAAAGAGCCCTTAGATTTACCAAAACCATATAATATGAGGTCAGACCTAAACACTTTCAATTTTGTATGCAATCAGGCAGGCCCTTGCACTACACAGTTGAAGGTAAATCTAAAGGAAATCTAGAAACAAAAGTTGTATTGTGTGTATCCAGCTTAAAGCCCCATACACACGTACCGATTGTCGGCCGCAAATATTCGGCCGCCGAACGATCGGCCGATTGTCGGCTTGTTAGTATGATGCTTCCGACAGCCGACAGCGCATTTTCGGCCGAACAGAATCTGTCCTGCAGGCATTCAAATTTTTGTACGCCGACAACAGAACGGCCGATTGTTCGCCAGTCAGTACAGATTTCGGCCGACAATCAGCAGATTTGCAAGACTGGGCATGCTCAGAGAAGAAAAAAGACACGGAAAGTTAACCATCACATGACATCACTTCTGCAGTCGGCTGTTGTTGGCCGACAAAATTCGTGTGCAGTCTTTTGCACTTTTCAGCGGACAGGACAGCCCTGGACAAAAGACGGCCGATCGTTCGGCCGACGATCGGTACGTGTGTACGGGGCTTAAGACTTTAATTGGGGTGTATTCATTTTTGCAACATGGTCTTGAAAACATTTGTTAGGAAAAATTATTTTTTGTGTGTGCAAATTAACAAATCTTGGTTGCAATCAATGGTCCTCATGTGTGGGAGTATTTTGTAATATAGTGTCCCATGGAAAATGTTGATTCTTAAAGGAAAAGAAAGGTTTTCTGACAAATCTGTTGGGTTGTACTCATCTATGCTGAGCACTGTATGTATTTCAAATGTAAATATATATTTAGCCATTTGCCTTCTCTAACACTTTATAAAGCAAGTTCCCCTTAGCATCATATTTGTGCCGTGTGTCCATATTTGTGAGTTTAGATGTCTGAAAAGCAGATAAACACACAAAAAAAGAGTCGAAATTATGTTGTCTATTTATAGTGTCCACTGGACCTACATTACCTTCACTGTGAGAGGGTGGTCTGTTCAGTCCATTAGTGTAGTCTTTTTAAAATGAGATCTCAGCAGCGTCAACACGGGCAATCGGTTTCAGCGTATCCAGCATGAATGCCCGTATGGCCATATGTACGGCCAACTTAGAAACACATTTCAAGGAGAGCTCTGGGGAAATCAGCCGTCCACAGTATACATATGCAAGATACACTTCATCTGGCAAACTCTATTGATGTTTCTGGCACAAGTGAATGCTTGAATATTTAACAAACAAATGTAGCTGCACTCCAAAGACTTGCTGCTCTTTGAGAGATTTCTCTCCCAGGTTAAACAAACCTGATATGAAGCTACTTCTTTTTGCGTGAAATATGTGTATAAATAGAAATATGCTAATAATAAGCTACAACTGGCTAATCTCCAAAACACAGTACCAGGTAGGAGAAAGAATTTATGTGGAAAATGTTCATTCCTGAATGAGCTTTAAAATCAACCTGCCACAGGACTGGGCAATTCAAACTGAGCATATGATGAAAAAAAAATCACAAAGCAGAGGTTATCAGTGCAAAATTATTACTGATAAATGATGATAATGAATTGATAGCAATGGATAAGGAAATCCAGAGATATGGGCAGATAATCCTTCCTGTAAAAGTGAACCTTGACTTCGCCAACAGTTAACTTCAAAATCCTCCTATTGGCCCTTAAGGGTGAGATACAGCTATTATGACCTATTAGGAGTATCAGAAGGTGCTTGGGAGACCTAAATTATGACGAGTAGCATTTACAAGCGCTGTATTTATTCACCCTAGAGAAGAGATGCCTGAGAGGTGACATGATAGCGATTTACAAATACCTCAACGGTGATCTCAGCATAGAAAAAACGATTCAGTCGCAAGGAGTGTAAGAGGACACATGGCCATACAATGCGATTAGAGGAGAAGCGATTTAACCTTAGGCTAAGTAAGGGGTATTTTACAGTAAGGGCTATAAGAGTGTGGAACTCTCTTCCACAAATGGTGGTAAGTGCGGGGAGTATGGCCACTTTTAAAAGACTCTTGGACATACATCTCCAAGAACAAAATATTCAGGGGTTTGGGAAAGAAATACGTCCACACACACCTACACTACTACACACCTACACTAACCTACTAGGTTGAACTGGATGGACTGTTGTCTTTTTTTAACCTAAACTACTATGTAACTATGTAAGGTAGGGGGGCAGGATCAAGCTTGACTTTTGATGTAAAGATTATTTTAACCACTTAAGCCCCGGAAGATTTTACCCCCATCCTGACCAGGGGGTTGTTTGCGATTTTTTACTGCTTGACTTTAACAGACAATTGCGCGGTCGTGCGACGCTGTACCTAAATGAATTTGACGTCCTTTTTTTCCCACAAACAGAGCTTTATTTTGGTGGTATTTGATCACCTGTACAATTTTTTGATCATGCGCTATAAAGAAAAAAAGAGCGTAAATTTTGCAAAAATAACAATATTTTTCACATTTTTTTATATGAAATTCCCCAAAAAAAATGTAAAAATCAAAATTTTTTAACATTTTTGGCCAATTTTTATGCTACATATGTTTGGTAAAAAAAATTGGAAAAAGCGTATTTTGATTGGTTTGCGCAAAAGTTATCGCGTTTACTAACAAAGGGAAATATTTCTGTCATTTTTGGTGGGTTTTTTTTAACGAGTAATGGCGGCAATCTGCGATTTTTTTTTTGCGGGACTGCGACATTGCGGCGGACAGATCGCACCCTTAACTGACATTTTTGACACTTTTGGGGTTACCAGTGACATTACTGCAGTAATCAGTGCTATACATATGCACTGTTACTGTAAAAATGACACTGGCAGGGAAGGGGTTAACTGTATTGGAGAGGGAGGGGTTAAGTGTGTCCTAGGGGGGTGTTTCTAACTGTGATGGGACATGGCTACTAGTGTAAAAACAGAGATCAACGGTCCCACATAGTAGAACCGTCTGATCTCCATTTTTACACAGGAGAGAATGACAGGCGGCTTGTTTACATTAGCCGCCTGCCTTTCTCCCTTCCCGGCGAACGATCGCGAGCGACCGGCGGACATCGGGTCCGCCGGTCACACGCACTGACTTGTTAGGGAACGAGCCGGGGCAGGCGCGCGCCTCAGGGCGTGCACACTCGCCCCCTATCGGCTCACAAGCCAGTGACAGGCTAGTGACGTACCGGTACGTCACTTTGCCTGGCCGGGGCTGACCGCCGCAGTATATGTACTTTCGGCGGTCGGCAAGTGGTTAAAGCAGAACCATGGTTTTCATTAAAAAATACAGTACGCACTACAGCACTTAACCACTTCTGGACCGGGCCATTTTCTGACACTTGTTGTTTTCAAGTTAAAATAATTTTGTTTTGCTAGAAAATTACTTAGAACCCCCAAACATTATATATATTTTTTAACAGAGACCCTAGAGAATAAAATGGAGACCAATAAAAAAAGGATTTTTAATACAGAAATGTTGGCTTACTGAAAAGTATGTCCATGTACAGTATAGTAAACACTCAATACTTAGTCGGGGCTTCTTTTGTATGAATTACTGCATCTATGAGACGTGGCATTGAGGCAATCAGCCTGTGGCACTGCTGAGGGGTTATGGAAGCCAAGGTTGCTTTGGTAGCAGCCTGAAGCTCATCTGCCAGAAGACATGACTCAGACTGTGGAAAAATTTGCATTTCATTTGTAATCAAGGTCCCAGAGTCTGGAGGAAGAGTGGAGAGACACAGAATCCAAGTTGCATGAGGTCCAGTGTGAAGTTTCCACAGTCAGTGATGATTTGGGGAGCCATGCCATCTGCTGGTGTTGGTCCCCTGAATTTTATCAAGTGCAAAGTCAGCGCAGCCATCTACCAGGGAATTCTAGAGCACTTCATGCTTCCCTCTGCTGACCAGCTTTATGGAGATGCTGATTTTATTTTCCAGCAGGACTTGGCACCTGCCCACACTGCCAAAAGTACCAATACCTGGTTTACTGATAATGGCATCACTGTGCTTGATTGGCCAGCAAACTTGCCTGACCTCAACCCTATAGATCATGGGTGTCCAACCTATTGGCTTCTCTGGGCCACAGTGAGTGTAGTGAATTTTTCTCGGGCCGCATATAAAATATATACTATAGTTAAGGTATGTAATAAAATGCCGCTGGGCCCTTCCCGCACCGCCGCACCCCCCGCACTAATTTAGTTCAACTAGAGGATGATCAAATGAAATGGAATCAGTATACAGAGGTTTACTTCTTCTGAGCGATAATAAAGGAACACTCTAACCATTATGACCACTTCAGTGATTTGAAGTGGTCATGGTGGTAGGAGTCAGAAACACTGCACATACTCGCCTCCCCCCCCCCCCTCTTCTCCGAGGCAGGCACTGCCTACCATTAGTTGGAAGCTGCTGTGGCCGTGCCCCCGACCCGACTTCCTTCCTTCCCAGCAAAAAAAAATTGTCAGGGGGCAGTGAGCCGCATTGCCTGCGGCTCTGGGCCGCATGCGGCCCTCGGGCCGCAGGTTGGACATGCCTGCCATAGGGAATCTGTGAGGTATTGTCAAGAGAAAGGTGAGAGACACCAGACCCAACAATGCAGATGGGCTGAAACACCCCAGCAGTGCCACAGGGCCGATCGCCTCAATGCCACCCAACATTGATGCAGTAATTCATGCAAGGAGCCTTGACCAAGTATTTAGTGCTTGCTTTAAATTAAAAAAAGAAATGCTTGAAATATATCACACTGTATGTAACACATCTATATAAAATATGTGAGTTTCACAATTTGAATTGAATTACTGAAAAAAATTAACTTTTTGATGATATTCTAATGTTATGAGATGCATATGTGTAAAGCGCTGCGTAAATTAAAGGTGCTATATAGGTACTTGTAATAAAAATGCTTGACCTTTGTTATCCAGTCAAACTGGCCAATTTTATTTTGTTTATGGTGTGGTTTGTAATTTCTTCTAATTGTAGCAGCCCTTCAGACGTTTTTTTCTGATGTTTTTGGCTGCCTTGATTGATGCCAATACATAGGAATATTACTACATTTCATTAGATGTATATACTCCAGTAAATTGTAAACACCATGGGAAAATTGAGCTAATGGTTCCTTGCCAATGTAATGTAAGCTACAACTGAGGCCTTTTCCAGTCCACATGTTCATTTTTCAATCAGATGCAAATCCCCTGCTAACCAAATTCCTTAATAGAGAGCTGTGTCTTTTCAGTACCTCCCTTGAAGGTATTTGAGCTGTAGCTATGATTATGGGAAATATAATTTCTGCAGAAAGCTGATTTTCTCTCCTGTAATCCTGTTGAATTACTGTGCAGTCAGCTGTCCTTTAGAATTAAGTGGCCAGTTACATATAAAAATACCTTACTCGGCTGTACAGCAAATGTAAAAAAATATAGTTAAAGAGCAATCTTTATTAAATACTATGTACGGTACATCTGAAATGGCCTTAATATCTACCTTAGTTTTAGTTTTGGAAAAAAATCTTTAAAATTGAACTCTGGCACAGTCATGCAGAATCCATTGCATATTTTAAGTTATGTTGTACTTGTATTGTTGGGTATCAGTTCTGTTCACTTTAAGTCTGTGTAAATAAAAGCCAGTTCATAGATCCTAGAAATAACTTAATCACATTCATGTCCTGCAGTGAGCACCAGTCACCACTTCAGCTTACCAATGCACAAGGAGACTGGTTCCCTACCTGTCTCCTCATATTTTTTCAACAGGCAGCATCAACATCATTATGTCAATGCTGTTTAGTCTGGTAATTCCTCCCAGCACCGTGCCCATCTTTCCTTACATCACTCAAATGATCGGCAGAGCTTGTGTGGTGTGGTCTCCCATCTTTCATTGCAGCAACCACACTACTCACCTGAGCCAGCCCACAATCCACGATGTAACTTTGTGCTGAGGACTTTTGTGTGTTGTTGTTTGGGAGGGCGCACCCTAAGTGTAGGGCTTCCCTAACTTATGCAAAGTGGAGATCTGGACAGCTATGGATGATGTTCTCAGAGAAAAATCAAGTCAAGAATAGTACTTAGATTAATAATTTAGAAAAATGACAAGCACGACTATCAATATTCCCTCGGGGAGGGTTCAGTTGGTGGTTTGTAATTGCCTGGAGTTAAAGTGACTTTGATGCTGCACTATAATTCCCCAGGAGAACTATACCTGTAAAAGAATATTGTAAATACCTACTTCCCATGCCAAACTACCGTATGTCAAGGAATAGCACACATTTCATGAGAAATCTTCCCCTAAAGTACACTGGGAAATTGACACTTCTGTAAATGTAGATCTTCTGAGTTCCCTGGAGCGCTGGTTTCTCCTGCTGGTCTTTAATGTGATTACAGTCTTCTGCAGTGGTGTGGAGGTTAGCACGGGAACCAATGAGAGGTGTAGAGACCAAGAAGGTTAGCACTCTACAAAGTATATTACAAATCTCTCTAACAAAGCTCCAGATAGCAGTGAATTCCCACATAGAGTTCTAACACTTCCTTCACTCCAAAAAAAAAAAAGTTTGACTGAACATACAATTTAATGGTTTTATCATGCCACTTTATTGCTGTCTATAGCCCTTTAAAAAAGTTAGGAGAAAGAGCAGTTATGATTATCGAAGTTCTGAAACCCAAATCAGCCAGTCATATTCTTTTATCAATTGGGAACCAATGATTGCTAATGTTCCCTTATGGGCTATTGGACTTTGCATTTTGCTTTTTGCCTTATTACATATTCCTGCTCTTTATTTGGCCCTTTAGATGAATAAAAATAACTAATTTGTGTGATGAATTAGTGATGCTCTTCATTACGCCATGTTATTGTTCAGAGGGTTCCTTTTTACTCACGTTCCATAAGCAAAGCTCAACAGTCGACAGATTTTCTTGGCAGGCCTGCCAGCTTTCCATCTCGGAAAAGTTCCGCGTCAATTAACAATGGCCACCTTTACATTAATGATACATTACCATCTCTCAGACGCTATTAAATTATGTAGAGAGGATTGATGGGGTCACAAGGCACATCATCATTAAAGCACAGTATTTATATTCACCAGAGGCTCAGGTACCCATTCCAGTTAATGTAATTGAGTATTAAGTCGTTCACTACAGATTGGAGATTTGTGAAAAGTGCATAGAAATAAAATTTATACGGATTAAAAGAAGATATCTGCCCTTCACTGCCTAAACCTGATATAGAATGAGCAAAGTTTAAAGTGTCACTGCAACTTTTTGTAAAACAACATACTTAGAATAGAAAATGGAATGTAATGCAATCTCTAGATATACCTTTTTGCCTTTTATTTAAATGTTTCTGCTGCTTTAGGTAAAAATGTATTTTCAGTTAGATAGAAGCTATGAAGCTTTAAAGAGTATGTACACCCCAAAAATAATAAACCTCTCATATTTAGTCCATTTTGATGCTTTTCAATAAGTGCAAAGAAAAACAAAACCTGTTGGGGTTGCCAGAAATCTTGCCAGGTGATCTTCCGGTGCCCTTTGCCTGCGCTGCATTCTGATCAGTTACCATTGTTCCTAGTTATCTCTGATGACACCAAACCCCTCCCCACTATACTATGGAGAGGTTTCTCGAGCCTTGTGCTAGGGTGCCAAGACCACTTTTCCATATATACAGTAGAGCGAGTGGGTGTTGTCACCCTCAGACAGAAACTGTGTTACTAGTAGAGCCACCAGGTGAAACACCCTAGTCAGTGTTCGTAGCCATTGGCTCTGAGCGCTGAACTGATGCCAATCGGCAGATGTTTTTCTGTCCTGCCCGTTCTACAAAAAACAGATGTTTGGCCTGCTCCTCTCAGATAGGCTGCCATACACACAAGCGGAATGTTGGCTGGTTTAATAGATATATGCCCCTTAAGGGAGGCCTTGTCTCTGCTAGGGAACTCCACAAGCTGGTTGGGTTTCACTGCAGAATGCTGTCAGGTTGCAGCTTTTGGGTTTCCAACAATGGCATCTGTTGATGTGCAGGAGGATAGCTGAAGAGAGGCTTCAAATTGGCAGGCTAGGTATACTCAAAAATATGTAAGTTCAGAACAGCAGTGTTCAGGCACGCTCTAAACAGATAGTTAGGGGCAGGCATCTGATGCATAAAGACTAGAAATGAAGAGCCTGTAACCTGTAGGAAATGTAACTCAGAGGATTGCAAGGTCACAGAGGACCAGGGGGAACTTTTTACTCTACCCCTATTACAGTGTGCTAGGCAGAAAGTATATTTGCCAGTTACTTATGTCATTGACAAACGTGAGCATCTAGACGATCCTTTCATAACCAGTGTTACAAGCAACGCTAGTTTTCCTATAGAGGTTGCCAGGGATTCCTTGAGAATGGAGCAATTTATGACTCTTAAGCCTCAAAGTTAAGTTTCCACTTACACCGGTGATCTTTTAAGCAATCTGTAAGAGGATGATGGATTCTTTACAAAGACCCCAAAGGTAAGGAGCAAGTACCCCTGTGTCCATCACACTAACACACAGTGGGCTGTAGGCTGCACTCTGTGTGTTAAGTAGACCTGGCCCCTGCACTCTCGTCATTATGGCATTCCAACTCCTGCACGTTATACACTCATGCCCTTATCCATAGTGTCTTATACAGCCCTGAGCCCTGCACTATAAACACCATGCTGTCTGTACGTTGGGCTGCATATGACATACTCCTGACCACTGTACTTTAAGTACATTATAGTGTATATTCCTGACCACTGCACTATTGTACAACAGTTGCTGGTTGCTAAGTAGTTATTGACTAAGTTGTTCTTCAAGGCAGGCTGTGTGCAGAAAAGTACAGTGAAACCTTGGATTGCGAGCATAATTTGGATCGGAAACGTGATTTTAATCCAAACATAATTTATTAAAGCGAATTTCCCTATAAGAATTTATGGAAACTCAGATGATTTGTTTCACAACCATTTATTCATATAAAAATGATTTAACAGGAGTTGTTTCTGTTGAAAAGAGCAGCGCAATCTAAAACTATTACTGTAGTATGATCATAGTTTTAATGTAAAAAAAGTGGAATGACACTCACAATGTTAAAAACAATAGCCAGCTTTAAGGAGTCTGGTGCTAATCTATGTAAAGCCACTGGTGTATACAGTATGTGACCAGAGGAGGTCTGGGGGCGCTGGTGACTCCCAGAAATTCCCGGAGAACTTAAAGACACTGGGGAACTGTTGACCTCACTTCTGGGTGCTCTGAAAACGTGCTACGCCTGACTCACCGAGCTGGGAGTGTCTCTGAGTTCTCCAGGAAGTGCTGGGAGCCACTAGCGCCCCCGGACCTCCTGCCACATTTTGTAAACACCAGCGGCTTTACACAGATAAGCATCAGAATCTCTGATGCTGGATATAATTTTTAACATTGTGAATGTCATTGCACTTCTTTTACATTAAAACGGTGATCATACTACTCAATGCTACTCATATTGCAAGACATTGCTCGTATATCAAGTAAAAATAAAAAAAATATATATTGCTCGTCTTGCAAAACCTCGTATACCATGTTACTCCCAATCCAAGGTTTTACTGTACTATATACAGTATCCAACAAAAGTGAGTACACCCCTCACATTTTTGTAAATATTTTATTATATCTTTTCATATGAAAACACTGAGGAAATGACACTTTGCTACAATGTAAAGTAGTGAGTGTACAGCTTGTATAACAGTGTAAATTTGCTGTCCCCTCAAAATACCTTAACACACAGCCATTAATGTCTAAACCACTGGAAACAAAAGTAAGTACACCCCTACGTGTAAATTTCCAAATTGGGCCCAATTAGCCATTTTCCCTCCCCGGTGTCATGTGACTCATTAGTGTTACAAGGTTTTAGGTGTGAATGAGGAGCAGGTATGTTAACTTTGGTGTTATCACTCTCACTTTCTCATACTGGTTACTGGAAGTTCAACATGGCACCTCACGGCAAAGAACTCTCTGAGGATCTGAAAAAAAAGAATTGTTGTTCTACATAAAGATGGCCTAAGCTATAAGAAGATTGTCAAGACCCTGAAACTAAGCGGCAGCACGGTGGCCAAGACCAGCAGTTTAACAGGACAGGTTCCACTCAGAACAGGCCTCACTATGGTCGACCAAAGAAGTTGGGTGCACGTGCTCAGCATCATATCCAGAGGTTGTCTTTGGGAAGTAGACGTATGAGTGCTGCCAGCATTGCTGCAGAGATTGAAGGGGTGGGAGTCAGCCTGTCAGTGCTCAGACCATACGCCACACATTGCATCAAATTGGTCTGCATGGCTGTCATCCCAAATTAAAGCCTCTTCTAAAGATGATGCACAAGGAAGCCTGCAAACAGTTTGCTGAAGACAAGCAGACTATAGACATGGATTACTGGAACCATGTCTTGTGGTCTGATGACACCAAGATAATCTTATTTGGCTTAGATGGTGTCAAGCGTGTGTGGCGGCAACCAGGTGAGGAGTACAAAGACAAGTGTGTTCTGCCTACAGCAAGCATGGTGGTTGGAGTGTAATGGTCTGGGGCTGCATGAGTGCTGCCGCACTGAGGAGCTACAGTTCATTAGGGGAACCATGAATACCAACATGTACTGTGACATAATGAAGCAGAGCATGATCCCCACCCTTTTGAGACTGGGCCGCAGGGCAGTATTCCAACATATTAACGACCCAAAACACACCTCTAAGACGACCACTGCCTTGCTAAAGAAGCTGAGGGTAAAGGTGATGGACTGACCAAGCATGTCTCCAGACCTAAATTGAGAATCTGTGGGACATCCTCAAACAGAAGGTGGAGGAGCGCAAGGTCTCTAACATCCACCAGCTCTGTGATGTCGTCATGGAGGAGTGAAAGAGGACTCCAGTGGCAACCTGTGAAGCTCTGGTGAACTCCATGCCCAAGAGGGTTAAGGCAGTGCTGGAAAATGAAAAGACATATGAAATTGTCACATGAAAGGATATAATAAAATATTTACATAAATATGAGGGGTGTACTCACTTTTGTGAGATACTTTATGTAATGGAAGAGTTTCATTTGTTACAAATTATTGTGCTGAGGTTTGTACATGTCTTTGAGATTCTAGTTTGTGGCACAGTAATTAAAACATATACAGTATTTTTGGTAAAAGAACTGTGGCATATGCTACCGTGTGCACAATGAGTAGGCTTAAATTTTAAGGCCCTCCTACTGTTAACACTGTTTTGCTAAACCGACAATGCCACAGTGTGTTGCACATGCTGCCTAATAATTTTTTTATGCTGAACTCCCCCTCCCCCCGGGAAAAAAATTATCCAGGACCTGGCTTTAGATACAGTAAATATTGGTTCTTTTATATTAAAAGAACTCAAAGCCTTCAAGTGTCTCTGCCATGAACGTAGTAACAGCACTTCTGACCCAGACAGGTAGTCATTGATAACCGAGACATCTATCATAATGCTTGCTTTTATACCTGTTGAGCTGTTTTAGGAAGAAGGGGGGCCCTGAAATTAGAGTTAGCTCCTTCCACCAAAAAAAGTCCATGCTTACTGTTTATTAGACTCCTCCCAGTTCATAATTAACTGTTAATTATAGTTAATTGGTCAAATAACTAAAGAATATTGTAATAAGGAAAGTAACAACTGTTGTATCGACTGAATTGGTAATTAACCAATGGAAGCATAAGAAAACTCCCGCTTTCCACACTTTGAATCTCTAAATCTCATTAACATTCATTTCATTGCACATAAACTCCTTACCCCCATGATTACTACCCCCTGCTGGGTATTAAAGGTATAGAAAAGCACAGTTCTCCCTTACCGTTTCTTTTAAGAACAGCAGCCCAATTTTGTCAGGTATACAAGCAAATATTAGCACAGCAAGCTGCAAGAAGATCAAGTTGTCTCACAGATCTCCATATAAAGCATAATATTAAGTCCTTGATCTATATATATAAGGAGAAAAACAATTTTCCAGTCTTTCGTATTAGCTCTGTGGAAAAGTCTGCCATCAGTCAAGATTTAATCCCAAAGGCATACATGCTAACTCATAAAAATATGCTCCCTTCAGGGTTTCTTAATGTAGCTGTTATTCTCAGTCATTTTGCATAAACTTTGGACAGTGAATAGTGTCCATTGCTTCTCCATCCAATGCAGCCACCTTGTGATCTCCTCTCTATGCAATGCTTGGGTCTTCAGCTATCCTCTCTCTGTTTTCTACGCAGCTGAATCATCACCCCCCCCCCCCACCCCATCCCCACCCTTTATCATCTCTTGAGCACTAGCAACTTAGGTAACTCTTTAAAATAAAAAGTAATTTTAAAACCTATAAACTATCAGAATTGGAAGGCAAAAGCCAAGCTTCAGCTGTCAAAAATTTTGCTACTACAGTATAGTTGATTTTATTTAAAACAAAGGTGACCCCTTCCACACTCTACATCAGCGATTGTCAACTTTCTTGATATGGGGGGGGCCTTAAGTGCTGCCCCCAACTTCATTAAAGGTGCACACATAAAATGAATTGAATATTCATTAGCCGACATACAACAGGATATAGTCAAAAAGTAGAGCGTTGGTTTACTAAAGGCAAAGAGACTGTGCAGTTTGTAAAGTGCAGTTGTTCCAGAGCTTAGTGAATGAGGTAAAGCTTTACTTTGTAAAGAATACCCAATTACATGCAAGCAGATATAAAAAAAACAGCATTTTGTATTAATAGAAGTCAGCAGAGCTTCTACTCATTAACTAAGCTCTGGAGCAACTACACTTGCAGAGTGCAACTGCACTTTGTCTTTTTGCCTTTAGTAAATCAACCCCTATGTGCATAATAAAAGAGATGGTTGGAGGCTGTGATCATAATACATAAGATAATACAGGAGATGGTCAGAGAATGCAGGCAAGATACAAGAGATGGTGAATGACTGTGGACATGCTACAGAAGACTGTCAGAGAACATGTGAACATGTTATAGGAGTTTTTGGAGACTGGGGACATGTTTCAAGAGACAGCCATACACTGGAGGCATATTACATAAGGCTGCTAGAAATCACTACTATAACAAGGCAATAGAGAAACTCAGATTAGTGTTTCTAGGGGTCCCGGGGGCTTCACATACAGTGACCAAGGGTTGCATGTGGCCCTTGGGCAACAGGTTGGGTACCAGGGCTCTACAGACTACCATCGTATATGTGCTTCAGAGTCAGATTTGCCAAATATATGGTTTTGCCTGTCAGCAACTCAATTCTCTATTTCTCTTTCTTCATCTTCATTGCTCCTTTTCACTTCTTCAGTTGTCTTGCCTGTCTCTTTATTTGTCATTGATCTACAGCATGGGTGTCCAACCTTTTGGCTTCTCTGGGCCACATTGAGTGTAGAGAAATTTTCGCGGGCCACATATAAAATATATACTATAGTTAAGGTATATAAGTAATAAAACACAGCCACGCCCCCCCCCCCCCCCCCAGAACTAATTTAACACAACTAGAGGATGATCCCTCCCGAGGCAGCCTCTGCCTACAGTTAGCTGGAAGTCACTGTGGCCATGCCCCTGACCCGCTTTCCTTCCTCCCCAGCCAAAAAAAAAAATTGTCAGGGGACAGTGGGCCGGATTGCCTGCGGTTCCGGGCTGCATGCGGCCCCCGGGCCACAGGTTGGACATGCCTGATCTACAGCCTTCTCTTAGACACTTCCTGTTTCCTATCAGTAAAACTTGATCTTCCACTGTCCCCTTTCGGTTCCCTCCCTCAGGCCCCTGTGTTCCACTTGTTTCCCAGTTTTGCCTTTCTAGCCTCAACCCTCTCTCTAAAGCCCTGGTGCCCAACCTGCAGTCCAAGGGCCACATGTGGCCCTTTTGTGTTTACGGTTCAGCCCTCAGGCCACAGCACTTAGTAGTGGCACAATGATTTGTAAAGCAACCTTTAACAGCAGTGATCTCTAGCAGTCTCTTGTAACATGTCCCTGCTCTCTGACAGTCTCCTACAACTTGACTACAGTCTCCAACCATCCTTGTAAAGCAGCAGTCGCTGACCATCTCCTCTAATAAGTCTTAAGACTGTGTCTTTTTTACCATTACCTGTAGTGAATATTACGTGTGATGTTTGGTAATGTCAGGGGCCACATACAAAAGAGCCCTATACCTCTTAAGTTGACCCCCACTGCTCCAAAGGTCCCTGTCCTATTCACCTCGCTGGTTTCTCTACGTGTTTAGCCTTGTGATGTGTTTTTTTTATGTGTGCTTTTGTTAAGGATAACAAGACGTGAGTCCAGTGGCTGGCCAATATGGTGATCAATATAAATAGTGTACTGTTTTCTGGCTGATATTCAGGCGATTCCCTTGATACTGTACAATTATTTAATTCAAATATTTCTTTCTTTTATTTTTTTTAATGATTCTGGCAATATTGATTTTTACTTTAGTGTTTTATTGTTTTTATTATATTGCAATCCATGTGTAATAATATTACTGTTAATGAAAAAGACTATACTGCTTATTCAGCCATTGTGGAATTAACAATATCTATAAATTCCATGGGAATTGTGGCAAATTATCATATGAAATTGTTATGCTTCTTTCACAGTATAACTTCTCAACATAGCACAAGGAAGCTGTACACTATTTTTTTTCTTTATCGCCCTTGCTCATTGGCCTTAGTACAGGGGGTGCAGCTGTTCCCAGGTCCCTAGGGCAGTCTATGAACCCAGATGCTACCCTTTGTATTCCTGAGGGTCATTTGGGGACCTCTGCATGCACTAGAACAATATTAATCATAGATTTAGTGTGGGTTGATACATTTCATAAATACATGCATATTTTCCTATATGTATTATTATTATACATTTTAAAATTATATATACAGTATATCTTTATGTATTTCTATGTAGAAAAAAAATAAAGTATATAGACAGGATTTTGTTTGATAATGTTATGTCCACTCAGGGGCTGGGAGTAAGCCTGTGTTATTAGCATGATTGACAGATTTGGCACCGCTCATAGCCTTCTGTATGCCATCCCACTGGCTCTTCCACATATCTCTGGACGGCGTTTCACGAGTCAGCACTCGCTTCTTTCGGAGATGTGAGAACTCATAATAACTAACTGCGAAGAAAAGACCAGGTAGTTAAAAAGTAAAAAAAAAAAAAAAGGAACCACACACAATATACACGGTGTGTCTAAAAAGTTTGGTGAATGGTCAGATATCTCAACATGGGCTAGGTGTGCGCGCATGCACATGGCTACCCAGAGACACATTGAGAAGCGACACCTAGCGTGAAGTACACGTGACCTTTAGGGTAAACCCGCTGCCGGCAGTTGAATATAGTCAGTGTGAGAGGTAGGGTCACAGGGCAATGGAGCAATGAGTGAACATCAAGTTCAGCTACAAATTGGGGAAAAAGGCAACGGAGACGCATGTAATGTTGGTGAAAGTGTACGGGATAGAAGCCATGAGAAGAAAACGTGTTTACAACTGGTTCAAATTCTTTCACAACAGGAAAGAAACTACTGATGTTGAGCCATGTTCAGGTCAGCTGTAGACAAGCAGAACCGCAGACATGATTGTGTGAGTGCAGTAAATGCTGGCACCAGATGAGCGACTGGCTCTATGATTGATGGCGAAGGAATTAGCAAGGACACGGTGCGTACCATCGTCCAGGTAGATTTGGGTAACCGGAAGATCTGCTCTCGGAAAACAAAACGGATGGAAACCTCTGGAGATTTCATTAACATGTGTGACCAGAATCCATCCTATCTGTGAACGATCATCACAGGGGATGAGTCCTGGTGCTAGCAGTTGCATTCAGAATACAATTCTTAGCTCAGCGCAGCATACCTGTTCTCAATCCTTCACCATACACCTGTGATCTGGCACTTGTGGACTTCTTTCTGTTTCCCCATCTGAAGAGCGTCATGAAAGGCGCACGTTTTGCGGACATGGCGGCAATCCAAGAATGTGTGACATCGGTTCTGCGATAGATTCCTAAAGAGGTTTTTGCTGACAGTTTCCAGAATCTTTACGAACGTTGCCTAATTTTTATCACTAACACAGGGGAATTACATTTAAAAACATTTTTTTTATTTTCAATATATACAGTAAATTTACAATTTGTATGGTGTGGGTGTTTTTTTTTTTTTTTTTTTGGGGGGGGGGGGGGTTGGATAGGTTTGGGGGAAAGGAAGGAAGAGAAGGAAATAAGGAAAGGGGAAATTAAAGAAAAAAATAAAAAAAATAATAGTTGAACTTATGCTGGGTACACCAACATTTTATGGTTTTGTGTAAATTGATGTTTTGTTTTATTTTTATTTGTTATATATGTGAAGAAATTTAATAAAAATATGGCGATTATTTTGAAGGCCAAGAAAGGTAATTAGTTTGTATCTTCTGTTTTTTTTTGTTTTCTGCTATCATTCACCAAACTTAATAGACACACCTCAAACTTACAAATCCACTGAAGTGACAAAAGCAAAACAAAATCTTGACATTGGTCCTAGTAATGAGGTGAGTGTGGTAAAAATATGCCAACTAGTCCACAACGTCCTGGTCGGGAGCTGTGAGAGGGAACAGGCCAACCAAAAAAGATCACAGAACCCATATGGAAGAAGTTGCTGGATGTACCAAAAGAGCTACATTTGAAAGGTGCATCCAAAACCAATGCAGCAACAAATGGACAAGTGAAAAATAGAAAAGTGAAAAAGTAAAAAAAAAAATGGTAAAACCAAGGATATAAAAACATCAATCAAAAAATAAGCGAACAGATACAGGAATTAAATCAAAATAAACTAATGATGAAAGAAATAAAATGAATAGAGAAATGAAGGTGGAAGATATGGCATAATGCCATTAGGGGAAAGAGAACAGAAGAGTCCATAAGTGCCATGTGGAATTCCTGTGACCAGTTGCACAGACGTGCAGTGAAGATTCCCCCATTGGGACTTAGCAGCAATGGTGTCAAACACCCCCGGTAAAAGAGTGCATTGCTTGCTGCTTTAATAGTGCTTATGGCTGCCTTTCCAAATTAATGGCATTGCAATGCATTGCACCTCTGTTTGCACTTTACCACTTTATGTGGCAATGCACTGTAAAGCATGTATTAAATGCAACACATGAATGAGAACAGGCCTTACATAAAAAATCCAATGCTTATCTTCCACTTTTCCAATCAACCTGCTGCCTGCTACAAAATGACAAGTTCCCTTTAACAAAAGGAAGCCGGCAGTGAAAAGTCCTCTGAGGACAGCCATAAAAAGAAGAGCATCTACATTTATCATTGATTGTAAATTTAGTTTGATAGAAATGCATTGCACGCCCTCAGTAACACAACAAACAATAACATTTGCGGGTGCCAGCAGGTTTTACAAAAAAAAAGCATTATAAGCCATGGGTCAGAGCTTGAAATGGAAGATAAAATACCAGCTGTGATTTCAAATATAAATGTCGATTCATTTATGTTTCATAATGTTTATCCTCCCAGGTATAATAAACATGCATCAACATCAGCCTGACATATATGTAAAGTTCACTATGATGTATACATTAATATATAATGACAACATTATGCATGTTTCTCGTATGATGCTTACAAGGCTTCCCTTAAAGGCAGGGGGGTCCCATCTGTTGCAAGAAGGCGACTGCCTTTCGCCCACATAAATGGAATGATTAAGTTGGCTGTGGACCTTATGCTTAAATCCATGACATTTCAGCCAAGGGCTATCTGCTGTTCAGTGCTTTGTTCTGTCAAAGCCATTCTATTATTTCTCAAAACAATCCTGGCACAAGCTAAAAGGTTCAGCTCTGCTTGGCTGAAGAGAAAGGCACATCTTCTGAGCGTTTACACAAACAAAAGGCCGGCTTCCCGGCTTCCTCCTGAAACGTATCTGTTGCCTTTAATTTAGGCTAATACAAAGTGAATGGCAATGGGCTTGAACATTTGCTTCTGGTTCAGTACTCGCAGTCAAAGCGAGACTTAAGGTCACTTTTTATTTTGGCAAAGTGCTTATCAAACTTTAGAATTGTCTTTCTTCTGTATGCACCACGTGAACAGTGGAGAAACAGTCCTAAAGCTGATTTTCAGGTGTTATAGTTTTCTGCATTCGTATCTCATACTTGTGAAACTATGAAGCTAAATAAAACCCCATATAGCACAGTGCTTAAAGCTGAACTTTATAGTATAATAATAATAATAATATGCAGTATTTTAGTAGTGGAAACATGCAGGAATTTAATGCCTGGCACTAGCCGGCGCATTTATTAAAGTTGAGTTCCACCCTAAAATTATACTTACCTCCATCTTCTCGCTCCGGGTCACCTGAAAAACAAATGGATAATCACATTTTTTTTTTTTTTTTTACTTACCTCGTTTAGAAGAAAATATACTTACCTTACCATCCACTTTCTCCTTCCTCGGCCGCGGCCCGCGCTGTCACTTCCGCTTTGCAATGATTCCTGGGAGCTGAACGTCATCGCTCCCAGAAATCAATGCGCCTGCACCGGCCCCGACGTCAGTTCCGGTGTAGGTGCATCATACCTTGCTAAACAGCTTCTGGGCATGCCCAGAAGCTGTGGAGGGATGACACTGCGGCCCGGAAGTGACGGCGGGGCCGGCACAGTGCATCGTGGGACCGAAGAAGACGGAAGAGGACACAGAAGAGGATCGCGCTGGCTTCAAGCTGCCCACACCTGAAATGGCAGCGCTGGAGAATACATTTTCAAGGTAAGTATTTCTTCTAAAAGGTAAGTGCAACCCGGGACAGATCAGAGGCTAGCCATTGCGGAATGCACTAGCCCTGACTGTCCCGGGGGTATTTTTTTAAAACAAAACATTCACTGGGTGGAACTCTGCTTTAACATTAATAAATAGGCATTGTTAATGAGCGGATTCCCTGCTGACAGCTGAATGTAAAAAAAGAAATGCCGACAATAAAAAAAAATGTTGAGGGGTCCCCTCAATGCATACCAGTCTCTTTCGGGTCTGGGGAACCCCACGCAAAAAATGTAAATAAAATGGTCTGGTCCCCCACAAAATTTATACCAGACTCTTACCTGAGCATGCAGCCTAGAAGGTCAGGAAAGGGAGGGGACGGGCAAGCCCCCCCCCCTGCTGAACCATACCAGGCCACATGCCCTCAACATGGGTAGGTGCTTTGGGGCAAGGGGGGCTCCGACCCCCCCATGCATTGTGTCCCCATGTTGATGGGGACATGATGGGGACAAGGGCCTCTTCCCCACAACCCTGGCTGGAGGTTGTGGGAGTCTTGTGGTGGGAAGCTTATCAGAATATGGAAGCCCCCTTTAACACAGGGGTCCCCAGGTCCTGTCCACCCCTAAGTGAATGAGTATGGGGTACATAGTTAAAAAACAAGAGAAGGACGCACTGACCTAGTACAATACCAAAAAAAAAGATTTATTGGAAATGGTTAAAAGTCACAACATGCATTATACTCACAAAAGTATGCTGTGTATAAGAATGAAACCAAAAAATTCCTTCGGTTATCCAGAGACCTCAGGACCGTAATCCTTAATAGTGACAAGCAAACTTGAAACTGTCCATATAGATAGGGCTAACGCGTTTTGAGGAAGGACCCTCTTCCTCAGAGCCATCAGAGTACATGGTACCCCAACTCTTTCACCCCAAAAAATGTGTAGTGTAAAAAAGACATTAGACATTTTTTTAGCAAGTGCTTTATGTAAAAAATAAAAATAACTGTCCCCCTGGTGTAGATCCATCATCAGTCATGATGCTTGCTGCCCCCACTGACCTGAAAAAAGAAAAAAAAAAGGCCTGCTCATGCCAAAGGCTACCGCCATCTGCCAGTTCAGCCGTCTGCCAGTTCCTAAATAACTAAGGGGTGGGGTCACCCGGTACCATACCATGGTACCATAATTAGTGTGTTCTGTAAATTGCCTCCAGCAATGTTCCTATTTCCTATGTTCCTATTAAAGCCCAGAGCCCCAGAGTAGCAATAAATCTTTATACTGTTAGGATTTCACTCCTTCTGTTTCAAATAGTAACTAATTCATCCACCCTGTGTTCAGTTCTTTTGTGAATGAAATCCAATGCACAGGAGATCCTCTTCACGTGTTCAGCAAATCCACACTCACCAGGGAGTAATTCCTGTCTCTCTCAAGATAGGCACAAGGGCTCCAAATTATCTTAAAAGCTATCCTCATCTGTCTGAAGGTAGTGAACAAGCACACTGTGAGTCGTGTGAAACATGTCTATCATTCATTTTGCTGTACCTTGCATCCTTGTTCAATAAAGCCTTTCATCGTGAGCTATCACCTGGTGTGCGGCCATTTCTCTTGTATCCTGTCTGCGGTGGCGATCCGAGGTCCTGCATTCAAGGCTGGCTGTGAAGTTCCAAACTGCCTGAGCGGTGTACATCTCTTTCTCAGTTCCGCCATCTGACAGTTCTTAAATAACTAAAGGGTGGGGTCACCCGGTACCATACCATGGTACCATAATTAGTGTGTTCTGTAAATTGCCTCCAGCAATGTTCCTTTTTCTTCTTGCTGGAGGCTGCCATTTTGTTGAAGCCCAGAGCCCCAGAGTAGCAGTAAATCTTTATACTGTTAGGATTTCACTCCTTCTGTTTCTAATAGTAACTAATTCATCCACCCTGTGTTCAGTTATTTTGTAAATGAAATCCAATGCACAGGAGATCCCTTCACAAGTTCAGCAAATCCACACTCACCAGGGAGTAATTCCTGTCTCTCTCAAGATAGGCACAAGAGCTCCAAATTATCTTAAAAGCTATCCTCATCTGTCGGTGTATGTTGCTTCTCAGGACTCCATAGAGAATGAATCACCTACAGTTCAACAAAAAAATAAAGCTCACATGGCATTGTATGTTGCAACAAGTAGTCATGAAATAATCCAAGCAAATCTCCTCACATGCAACAAGATATAACCGGCAGACTCGAAAAAATCACCCATCCATGCTGACTGCTAGAGTGCTACAGTGCACCGTCCCATACCAAATTTCACAGCTGCCTGCTCTGTAAATGTAAAGTACTCTTAGGCTCTAGCATTTGATGTGTCCACCTACACCATCGCTCCACCAAACGCGTTTAATTCCTGTGATGACTTTATCAAGAGAATGATTGACAGTGTATTAGTCTGCTCTATATATGCTATATAAGTTTCCCAGACCCCCAGACACAGAGATCTGGTCAGACCGGCTCTTATCACCCCTATCGCTTCGTACCATTAGACATAGCAGTTGTGTATATTAAATATATAGATATTAATTAATTTGCACAAAGATTTTTGGATTTGGGCTCATAATTAGGGTTTTTTTGCTTTATTGATTGTGGAGTTGGGATTATTTTCCTTTTAAAATATCTCATAATTGATCATTGGTGCTACTACAGTGATAGCCTTGATGCTCTGACTCCTGTGCTATGCAACTTCCCCAATGTACATTGATCATAGGGGGGTCGTCTGCTCTGCACTGCCAACAGACAGTAGGCATTAAAAGTGCTTGGCATTTTTTAACACACTTTAGGCAAGGATGATTCACTATTGTCACTATTAGGAAACGCACTATGGGAGAACAAGAATCCTGCAGTGGGAGTGTTTTGAAATATGTCTTCATTATAAATAGATAAGCCAAAAAGGTGCTCAGATTACTAGTAGAAGGGTATAGAGTAGCCTATTCACTATAGCATTGCCTATTAGAACATTTTAGGCCTGCATGCATGTGAAGGCGTAAAGCATAATTGTGGGTGGTATACTTTCTCCTTTGCATATGCCTCCAGTCTCTTTGCATAGCACTTCATTATCCTCAAATACCAGGGTGCGTGCGCACACTTCCCTCCACCCACACCTACCTTTTGACTAGCATAGTGATTGTCTTCACTGGCTAATAGGAACAATTACTATTGCTTTAATGTACTTTTAGTGCAGTTATCTGAAAATGACCTGCCCCCCCCCAAGTCACAAACTCACCTGTCTTTGCTTCTCTCAGATCCACGCTATATAACCCATTGGGAACCATACAGCCACCACCGCAGAAGTCTTTGGGCCAGGCTCGAACTTTCATTACTCTTATGGAAAGGCAGTCTGTAATCCGTCTCATTTGTGGTGAGCCTTTGCATAAGAATGATTAAAGTGTATGTTAGGGAAAAAAAACAGGAAAGTATATCCCTATAACACATGCACATTTACTCATATTTCATCTGATTAAAACCACTGTACAGAAAAATACCCGTTTATCTGCCAGAAATCCAGTGTGCTCTTAACTTTCTGTTTGGAATGATGACATAGTGCCTGTGCTGCACTGAAATCCCAGCAAAACAGAGTTACTGACCCAAGAGCCTGCTCACACACTGTGTAGGGAAAGTGCTTTTACCACTTGCTACAGTACATTTACTGCGGCGGAGCGGCACGTGCAGGCTCAGTTATGTATATATATATGTCATTGAGCCTGCTGTGGTTTAGGAGCGCCCATGGGCGTCCGCATGGGGGAGCAAGTGCCCCCCCCCGAATCTCAACTTCCCCTTTAAAGTGGTTGTTAAGCCACTTTATACTATCCTGTCTTGTCTGTTTAATAATCCTGTGTGCCCTTGCCCCTGTGTCTGTGTTTTAAGAAAATAAGCCGTTCTTTACCAGTTTTCAGAGCGCTGATCACCACTCACATGACCCACCAGCTCTCTTCCCTCCCTGTCTGACAGCTGCCTGCAGCGGGCGGGGCCGAGGATTCCCCACTGATGTCAGGAGGAGGAGGGGAGAAGGGGAGAAGGAGGGAGGCGGCGGGTCACGTGCGTGGCGATTAGCGCTCTGAAAACTGGATAAATATTCCTGAGTGGTGGCTTGCGTGGTGACTAACATCAGCAGATGCGTGGACCACTGTCCTCATCCCCAGGCCCCGGGGCTATCATTCCAGGAGAGAAGGAGCACAGGGCAAGGAAATTGAGGAGATTTGTGGCCCCGTGCACAGAGGCATGGCACGGCTGACCTTAAAATGATGCCCCCCCCTGGAAAAAGTTCTACGGACGCCAATGGGAGTGCCCCTCCTGTGACCCCCCTTCAGCGGAGCCCCTCCTGTGACTGATGTGTCCACCACACACATCGGATCACTGTTATCATTTGATAATTTGATCATGATGATTAGTCACAGCAGTCACATGATAACAGTGTAAACAATCTGCCATGAAGGGCTTTCCATTCATGAACAGCTTGCTTACTGTTGTGATCTGTGATTGACTCAAAGCAATCACATGATGCCTGACTACCTGTACCATGTTATTAGCTTAGCCAATCACAGATCACATTTAAAAGCAAGCTGTTTATGAATGGGAAACCTATTCATGACAGATAAAGCTATTGCTTATACAGAGATCATCACTGTATAAGCAATAACAGAGTAGTACAGTGTCACTATGGTGACAATGAACTACTCTGATAATTAAATGTAAATTAAAAAATGTTTTAAAAATCTTAAAAAATTGAAAAATGATATATATATTTTTTTTTCTTCATACTGTCACCAGTCAGTACCCCTGATCACTGCCACACCATTTATATGATGACACTGTACTGCACTGGTAACCTTATGTAAAAAAAGAAATAAAAAAAGTTGGGAAAAAAATGATTTAACTTCTTAATTTCCAAAAAAATGACAAAAAAAATTGTGACAAAAAAAATTACAACTTCAAAAACTTGCCATGCCTCTTACTAAACTACTTTAATTGCATTGTAAAAGTTTTTGTTCCTGTTTCGAGCAGGCCTTACAAGGAGCAATTTTCTTTTCTGAAAGGGGAATCCTTCCCCCCGAGGCATTCGGTTCTCCCAGCGGGGGGGGGGGGGGGGGTCAGCTGCTAGCAATAATCTCATGTAAAATCCGGTAAGCTTGTTGTTTCTAAGTTGATGGATCGATCAACTTGGTACATGGTTCAAATTTGAACTGTCAATGGCCGGCCTTAGTAATGATTGTCTATGTCATCTTCATTTGGAACTACAAGGCAAACAAAAACTATTGCAAGGAGGCAGGTACTTTATTGCAGAATGTGTCTTCTGCAATAAAACAATTACCTGGCTGGTCACAGGAGCAACTCAGTGTTGGCACAGCTTGGCACCGGGAATAAATAAATTCTTGTGATCTCAGGTGTCAGCAGCCACATTCTGAGAAGAAAAGGATGTCCCCTGCCAGCACGATGCCGAGAAGGACTTTTTCTCTGTATGCGGAAGCAGTCATACCTCTACAGAGGTCCAACATGCTCCCTGCTGAATGAGTTTTGCTCCTTGAAAGGCTAATGGTCTGACTCAGCATGGGGCATGTCAGACCTCTGCAGAGAGACCACTGCTTTCACACATAAATCAAGAGTCCTTCTTTGCAGTATACTGGCAGGGTACAAGCTTTCCCACTTAGGTTGTAGTTGCTTTCTAAAGAAAATAAACTGTAAGGCCCCTTTCACACGGGCTTGCCGGTCCGCCTGTCAGTTTTTCAGGCGGACCGGATCGGATGTTTCATGCAGCCCTATGGAGCGGCGGATGTCTGCTGACACCCGCTGCTTTCTGATCCGATCCTCTCCGTGAAATCCGGATGGATGGAAACCCTATTTTCCATCTGTCTGGAGGATCAGATCGGATAGGATCAGATGAGAACGGACAGGCGGTCCGTTCTCATTTGATCTCCCCATAGAGGAGAGCGGTGCTCTGACAGCTCCATCTCTGCACACGGATCAATTCCCCGATGGGCAGAATGGACTCAGTCGGGCGCACCGCCTGTGTGAAAGGAGCCTTATGCTTTTTACACCTGTATTTAGCTGATTTAAAGTAGAACGATAGGCCAAACAGGAAGTGAAAGGAAATCATTGCACATTAAGGGAATTCCTTGGGGACTCCCATGTCACCAGAACTAGTGTCCCCATCGGAAGATTTCCCCTCCATTAAATTTCTGGGGACAACCCAAAATTTGGAAATTTTCATTTACTTTCACTATCAGCGATAATGGTAAACAGGACAAAAAGAGAAGGTGAATTTACTTAACAGGGGCACAGACAGCAATAAAAACTGACAGGTGTTCTAATCCATCTCTACTCTGTGCAAAACTAAAAAAAAAGTTTTGCCTTTAGCTATACTTTAACCACTTAAGCCCCGGAAGATTTTACCCCCATTCCGACCAGGGGGTATTTTGCGATTCGGCACTGCGTGAATTTAACGCACAATTGCGCGGTCGTGCGACGCTGTACCTAAACGAATTTGACGTCCTTTTTTTCCCACAAACAGAGCTTTCTTTTGGTGGTATTTGATCACCTGTGCGATTTTTTGATCACGCGCTATAAACAAAAAAAGAGCGTCAATTTTGCAAAAATAGCAATATTTTTCACATTTTTTTATATGAAATTCCCCCAAAAAAAAATGTAAAAATCAAAATTTTTAAAAATTTTCGGCCAATTTATTTTATGCTACCTATGTTTGGTAAAAAAAATCGCAAAAAGCGTATTTTGATTGGTTTGCGCAAAAGTTATCGCGTTTACTAACAAAGGGAAAGATTTTTGTCATTTTTGTTGTTTTTTTTTTTAACGCGTAATGGCGGCGATCTGCGATTTTTTTTGCGGTACTGCGACATTGCGGCGGACAGATCGGACCCTTGACTGACATTTTTGACACTTTTGGGGTTACCAGTGACATTTCTACAGTAATCAGTGCTATACATATGCACTGTTACTGTAAAAATACACTGGTAGTGAAGGGGTTAACTTTATTTGGAAGGGAGGGGCTGTGTGTGTCCCTAGGGGCGTGGTTTCTACTGTGATTGGCTGTGGCTCTAGCTGTAAGGACACTGATCAACGGATCTACATACCAGATCCGTTTTATCAGTGTCTTTGCAGCGAGGAGAATGACAGGCAGTTTGTTTACACAAGCTGCCTGACATTCTCCCTCTCCCCCGCCGATCGCCGAGTGACCGGCGGACATCGGGTCCGCTGGTCACACGCGCGGGGGGGTCCGTGACCACGCGGGAGCGGGAGCGTGCCCCGGGGGGCGCGCGCTCGCTCCCTAGACCCTCACAAGCAAGCAACGTAGCCCTACGTTAGTTTGCCTGTGAGGGGCTGACCGCCGACGTAGATAGTCGTGCGGCGGTCGGCAAGTGGTTAAAGTGCTTATAAACTTTAGAAATTAAGCAAGCAAATCCCTTTGTAGTGTGTACTTGTCCTTATATGTCTGCTGCCCCTTTCCTCTGCTATCTGCATAAGTCACTTCTGCCAAGTTTTCCTGACACCAAGAGAAAAAAGGTGAAACAGTAGGGAGCTCCAGCACAGAACTTGTGATTGGCAGCCTCTGCTCTTTTCATGTGTGTTGTGTGAAGGGACAGTGTCCCTGCCCTCCAATCAGCTCTCAGAGCTCTCCTCACTGAGCTCTGCATAGTGTAATTTCATTTTTCCTCCCCTATTTTCTGACAGCTCACACAAGCTTTATAAATTTGCACTTTGACCAGGCGTAGTGGGCCGCAGAAAAACAGGTACAACTTATATTGTTTCATCTCTTTGTATCACCTGGGGCCAGTCACTTCACTGGGTATACAGTATATAAAGGTGTACAACCACCTTAAACTGAAAGGTCAGTTTGGTTCTATAAATTGGGTTATTCTTTCTCTAAAATCAAACTGGTCAATATATGTAAATATTTGAGATACAAAGAACACTTATTGGAGGTTTATAGCACATAAATATGAGAAATACAAAGGCACTATTTTTTCTTGTGCACAGGTCTTTTAAGCTTTGATACGATAAGACTCCACAGACTGGTGCACAAACCAGAACCTAAATCACTTAATATTCATAATTGGTAATGTTTGAGAGACTTATTACGCACCTAATAGTGCCTGAAAATCTCCATTTGGCCTACAGAACGTGTGATGTGGGCAGTGGGTTGAGAGGTGAGAAAGTATAATTGATAGAATTTGATTTTCATGCTGAACAGGAGCCTATAAAAACATCATTAGTCTGTGCACACCGTGCTGCCCCTGCTACCGTCTTAAGCGAGATGAATAATTTGATTGAAGGGCTCGCTGCATAGGGGGTGTCACGGATCATGTCCCCTGACTATCCAGTGCCTGCCATTCTTCAGGGTGAACATAAATGTACTTATCAATGTTTTATTTTCATTATGACTACAGGGACCGCCGGCATAGGGATGTGATGAGCTATAGAGTATAGAACTTCACAGGCATTTTCAGGAAAACCAACAGACGTATAAGGAGGATAAATATGGCCATAAACAGCCATTAGTGGCAGGTGATGGTCCTTATTTCAAGTATCTCTTGCAATAACCAGGGTGTTAGTGACTTTTTAGGGGGGCGGTAATGAGTGTTTGTGTTGGTCAGAGTGGCCCAACATCACTTAGGGAATTGTTCCAATTTTCAAGTTGGTCCAATCCCTCAGTCCTCCCTGTAGAAAGGAGAAGGAGAAGGAGCATAGTAACACACAAGCAATTATCTCACCAATCAGATAAGAATTCCAGTGGGTGCAAAAAGGGGAGGTATCTCCTAAATTGTCAGAAGTCCAGACCGGCCGAGCAGTACACTTATATAGGGGTTACCATTCCCCCTTTTTTTTATAGAAACTGCTCAAACAGGTAGCGCCTTATACAAACTTTTTTCCTTTTGACATACATCTTGCCCTTGGTTCTCCAGGGGTTGGTTTGTGGCAGCTTACACCTGTATTTTACAAAAATCTTGTACACTTGAGATATTCCGTAGCGCTGGTCACCTTTATTGTTTAATTACTCAAAGTCTGAGTTGTGCTATGATTAGGCAGCAAGGTACAAAAGTAGTAGTTTGAAATTAGGGTGATATAATTTTTTGCCTAACTAAAAAGATTGTGGTGCAAGCTTTTGAGGCATGGTGGCATCTTCTTCAGGAAATGCAAATTCATCTTGTGAGCATGGTGCAGCGTGGTTTGGCTTGCAGTAAGCACACAGAGTCCAAGACAGGCAGTGTATTGTAGAAACAACCAGACACAGCTAGGCCCGGTGGGTAGACACAGCCATTCGGATCCACTTACTAACAGTAACATTACCATCGGTCTATAGTCTATGATGATGCAGACAGCATCTGCAGTGAAGAACAGGAATGCGGCCTGGCCAGTCCACACCCAAAAAGAAGGCTTTCTAATCTGGAGGTAGTTGTAGTCCCTGCACTGTCCCTACTCTTCAGAAACTTTTCCCTACCTCTATACAATTTCCCTGACAGATGAGGGGTCTGTCCCTACTCTAACCACTCAATAGAAACACGGGGGCCAGTGTCTTAAATAGACAGATTGACCTAAGATGAGGTCATGAGGGCCCCAGCATCCGGTCTGACAGCTGTTCCCCTATTTACCGCAGGAAGTCATAGGGGAATCTAGTTCCCCATGGATTCCTTCCCCTCCTGCACTGCCGCTTTGCTTGTGTCCAAACTGCACCTGCCTACAATCTTGTTTTGAAAAAGATGCCTCAAATGCTTGCATTATAATCTTTTTAGTTAACTAATAAATGGTAGCACCCTAAATCCAAACTGCTACTTTTGTTGATCACTTACACAGTACAACACACTGCTGCAGAGAGATAAAAAAACAGCCAAGGTCATAAGTAAATAGGGAATTAAATAGTAAGGAAATGCAGGATTTAGACATCAGGATTTTTAGCCACAGGTGCACAGCAAAGCATCATGACTGTAGCATGTGAACACCCCCATTAACTGCCTTTGCAGCTAAAGAGGGGGTGGTTGGGGGTAAACTGTGCTTTTGGGGGTCTTGGCTGCTTCTCTGATTAATTCTCTCCTTGCCCGGCCTGTCAGTTTAGGTGGACGGCCATGTCTTGGTAGGTTTGCAGTTGTGCCATACTCATTTTCAGATGATGGATTGAACAGTGCTCCGTGAGATGTTTAAAGCTTGGGATATTTTTTTTAGTATTCAATAGTTTTTATTGAGTTTTAACAAAACAGCAAAATAGTAAAACATAGAAAAGGGGGTAGCATACAGAAAATTACCACGCACCACAACAGTGCGTGTCAGTATATAAAACCATGACATATTGGCAACAAAGAATACAATATTAAGATATTTAACATTATGGTATACCAAGTCCCATAACTGAGGTTCTTCAAAAGGAGGTACAGCTAGAGTCCAGAGTACCGACCAAGCTGAAAAACAAACTAGTGAGCAGAGGCCCTGCCCCACCCCAGACACCCCAAATGGGCACAAACTGTGTCCACGAAAGGGCGTAGCATCCCCCAACCCCCCCCCCCCCCCCCCAGAGGAAGAACTAGTATTCAAACATAACCAGTGTACATGGGTTGTGTATAAACAATAAAATAAACCAGTGGGCTCCCTCCAATGCTTGGGATATTTTTTTAATAACCTAACCCTGCTTTAACTTCTCACAACTTTATCCATGGCCTGTCTGGTGTGTTCCTTGGCCTTTATGATGCTGTTGTTCACTAAGGGTCTCTTAAAAATCTCTGAGGGCTTCACAGAACAGCTGTATTTATTCTGAGATTAAGTAACACAAAGGTGGATTCTATTTACTAATTAGGTGACTTCTGAAGGAAATTGGTTCCACTACATTTTTTTGGGGTATCAGAGTAAAGGGGGCTAAATACAAATGCATGCCACACTTTTGAGATATTTATTTGTAAAAAATGTATAATTTACCTTCCATTTCACAATTATGTGCCACTTTGTGTTGGTCTATCACATAAAATCCCAATAAAATACATTTGCGTTTTGGTTGTAACATGACAAAATGTTGAACATTTCAAGGGGTATGAATACTTTTTCAAGGCACTGTATTTTATGTATACTATTAATGTTATTGATAGGTCAACTTTACGTCCAAGAGTTTTCAATTCCTGAAAAGAAATTGTGAACCTAACAAAGCAACTTTTTTACATTTCCCCAAAGTCTCACTTACAAACATATACAGCCCACCACTAACAGAATTCATGAATATTTCATTTAAGTGGTTATATCCTGTCTTCATTTTCTGAGCAATAAAATATTGAACACTGAATATGATAAAGTCATATGTTTATTAATTTTCCCATAAACAGGAGGCAGACATCTTCAAGTGGACCTCGAGCCCTAAAACAGATAAAAGATTGACAGATCTTTATGAGTCTCCTAGCCCAGTGGATGTTCATAGCAGAATTTCCGAAGGTCCATCTCTCATTCATTCTTCCATCAAGGGTGCCACTTCAAATACCTCTTCTACAGATGTCAAAATCGGAGACTTCAGCAGTCAAAGACAACTGATACCAATCCGTAGCTTGTCCCCCAGTGGAATTAGAAATGAATCCTCTAAGGAAAATTCAGTTCTTTCGAAAATTCAACAATTTGTATCAGATAACAAGCTAAGAACTTCAATGAGCAAGAAATCCCTGAAGGAAATCCCAAAGGAGGATAGGAGGATGACAGATGAGGCATCAGTAAGTGAAATCAGACGTGTTACTTCATGCTTGGTTTCCTTGGTTTAGAGTAAGGAACCAATATTGAAGGCTCCTAAAAAGGAAACTAAAATGTTTTAGGCCCATGGTATTTATATTTTTTAATGTTTACAAGTTTATTGAAGAGACCCTATCAGTACAAAAAATTCCTAATTAAAATGCCTTGCAATAGAAGAGACATTATACTCACCTCCCCCATAACCCATCTGACATTCCCTTCATTCCAGTGCTGCAGCTTCCATCAAACTCTTCAGCATTTAACAATTCTGGGGGTTGGAGTGGGAGTCTGAGATTACCAGCTCTCATACTGGCAGGAACTGCCATTATCTTTTTTTAGGCTGTGAACAGGGTTGCTTTAAAGCAGAACTTTACCCATAACAGTTTGATAATTACCACCCTCTGAAGCGGCCTATTGTAATATGATGGCCAAGCGGGAGCCCAGTTATCCTGAAAGAACGTCATATGATGCCCTGCAAGGTTCGCTTTGCACCCCATGGGATCTGTCACCCGTTGTGGTCACCGGACACAGCCGATGACAGATTACTGTACCGGCCCGCTAGCAGTATCATGTGATCACTGTGGCCAATCACAGCAGATCACATAGCAAGTGTACACGATTGATGCATGCCTCTCATTGTGTACTATTGTGATGAACTCTGTGATTGGTCAGAGTGATCACATGGTACAGACAGGGCCAATCACAGCCCATCTGTACCATGTGATTAGCTGTGTTCAATCACAGCTAATCACAATAGTAAACAACAAATGAATAGTTTTTATTCAGAAAAAGTGGCTGTTTATAACTAAAATTCACAGTTATAAGTAGGAATGATTCAAACACCCCCCTGTTTGGTTTGCACCAGAACATCTTGAACAGGGAAATAGTTCTAGCGAACATGCGAACTCTATTAATGTCTATGGGTCACGAACATGGAAAATCAAAAGTCCTAATTTTAAAGGCTTATATGCAAGTTATTGCCATGAAAAGTGAATGGGGACCCGAGTACTGCCCTGGGAGGCATGTATCAATGCAATTTTTTTTATAAAACAATTGTTTTTAAAGGAGCAGTGATTTTTATGATGCTTAAAATTAAACAATAAAAATTAAAAATTCCTTTAAATATCGTGCCACTTTTAATGTGCCTGTAAAGTGGCGCATCTGTACCATCTGTACGAGCCTGCTGCAGCAATACTGACATTTCTAAAGGAAAAAACGTCATTTAAACTTGCTCTTGGCTGTAATGTATTGCTGGCTCCCGGCAATACAGATAAAAAAAATGAAAAAAAGAACAGCATGGAGTCTCCCCAGTCCATACCAGGCCCTTCGCCAAAATGTAAAAAAAAAGAAACGGAATAGGTTCCCCCCAAAATCCATACCAGACCCTTATCCGAGCATCAGCCTGGCAGGCCAGAAAAGGGGGGAGAGGTAAGCAAGTGGCCCTCCCCCTCCAGAACCATACCAGAACACATGCCCTCAACATGGGGGGGGGGTGGGTGCTTTGGGGCAAAGGGGGCTCTGCCCACCCCACCCCAAATCACCTTGTCCCCATGTTGTAGGGACAAGGGCTTCTTCCCGACAACCCTGGGCTGTGTTTGTCGGGGTCTGAAGGAAGGGGGCTTATCGGAAACTGGAAGCCCCCTTTAATAAGGGAGCCCCCAGATCCCAGCCCCCTCCCTATGTGCATTAGTATCGGGTACCTCTACCCATTCACCAAAAAAAGTCAAAAAGTAAGAACCACAGGAAACACCTGTGAAATACCTTTGTTACAGCTGATTTCCCGCTGCTGTACTTCTCTTCTCCCCCGCTGACAGCTGGGGGTTACGGAAGCGGCGAGCGTCGCTGTAACAAAGGTATTTCACACAATTCTAATCTAATACTCAGTGCTTCTGTGACCCGCTCTGAGCACTGCAGAGAGGAGGGGCTGAGATCCCCCTCTGACAGCTATGAGAGGAGAAGGACAGCAGAGCAGGAGATCAGCTGAGAGCCTAGCGACGCTGTACCAAAAATATTTCACACTGTTCTGTAAAGACACACACAATGGACATTATATAAAACACTAATAAAGTGGATTCTAGGATTTTAGAAACATTAAAGTAGGGCTTATTTTTGGGGTAGGGCTTATATTGCAGCCCTCCTCGAAAATAACAGTATGTCTTATTTTCAGGGTAGGTCTTATTTTCGGGAATACATGGTAACTATACACAAATAAGAGTTAAACTGGCTATACAAGCTCAGATAAAAAAAATCTCCCACTGCGGCCCCGCCAGCTGTTAACAAAGCCGAACAGCAGCCGCATCTCTGTGGATACTAACCATTTCCCACTCAGGTCTTTCAATTTTTCGGTCAATGGATGACAGGCAGGATGGCAGAGACAGGGCCATCCACTGACCGAATCTTGGCTGGTATCACCAGGAACTGGATGAAATATGCAGAGTGTATTGTCAGCTTAGGACAAAACATGAGGTTAGATAGCCTTTAAAGTGTTACTAAACCCACAACAGTAAAATCAGTCTGTATATGCATTAAAGCATGCTTGTTATACTCACTTGCAGTGCCGGGATAGGATCATCCAGTGCCCAGGGCAAAGATGCCAAATTGCTTCCCCCCCCCTTCATTATGTGCAAGCTTATGAGGTGGGGGAGAGAGAGCATAGCCTGCACATCCTCCTGGCTCTCTCCTCCTCTCCTTGCTGCTTCCAGCGCTGGGCTGACAGAAGTAGTAATGCCATTGTCACTACTCCAGTCAGCCTTATAGTAGAAAAAACTTATGACGCTCTGCCAACCCCTTGTCCCGGCCCTGCTAAGGGGTAAATCCTCTATATTGTGTAAAAAACTGCACATGCTCAGTTTGGTGTGTATTGCTAAAGAGGTTTTTTGTTTTGTTTTTTCTTGGGAGAGTGCATGTGATCAGCACAGGACCAATCAGCACTGTTCAGACAGAGGATCAGGGGTCTTGCAGTTTCATAGGACAGTCAGAAAACTCCTCTTACAAAGCTTTAACCAGTGCTTGGCTTGACACTGATAGAAGTCACAAGGCTGCTCTATCTACTGATGAGAAAAAATGATTTAGCAGTCTATATTTACTAAAATAATTTCATTTCTATGTTCTGTGTACTGTGGGAGAACATACGTAGTGAATGCAGGGTCCTGGGTTTAGTAACACTTTAAGTGAAAGGGATCTCTAAGAGTAATCTTAGCAACCACTTCAACTAAGAAAAGAATCAATTTTGTTGTGTACATGTTTACATACGTCTCATGCTCTTTTATTTTGAAGGTCTTCATCACTCCCCTGTGTCATTCTTGTATTTTATCATGTATGGTAGAGGAGTCATTTAATGACCTTGAGTTGGCTGAGAGTTCTCCTACTGTATAACAAAGCTAAAAGCCCCATCACAACATATCTATCTCTTGTCTTCCACAGACTAATGTTCACAATGGACAGCTTTCTATCCACTTTCTATCTTAGCCATTAGAATTTGTATATTGTTCTGCTATATCTGTGAGTATGCATTAACAGAAAAAGGATTTTTTTAAAACAATCCTCATCAGAACAAATGGAGCTTGTGGTTTAGTCACAATGCTGCTCAGAAATGGAAATGCTACCTCATCAACATTGGGTGATAGATGGTGAGCAAGAATTACTTGCCTACAAAATTATTGTTTTAGCAAGTCTATAGCCACTGTAATTCTTCCCATTTCTTGATGTATATCTCATAGACAACTGTGTGAATAACACTTACTATGAGAAGCTTTGGGTTTGCTTTATGCCTACCTGTCATAGGATTATGCTGAACAACATAGCCATCCCAATTCTATATGGGCAACATGTCATTGATAACACAAAGGCTCCAGTCACACTTTGCGATTTGGAATCACAGGCAGAATTGTGAATTTGGATGCCATTATCCTTTAATTGTTGCGTGTCAGGATTGCCTGGCAATAGTGGCAAAACGCTCCTTTGCATGAAACATGTCTGCAAAAAAGAAGCAGGAGCTTCTTTTTGGGCGACAAACATGCGTAGGCTAGCCCATTCAAGTGAATAGACTGGCCCTATGCTGCACGCAATATTGCATGCAAATCGCTCTTTGAAAGCGGAATAGGGGGTGGGAACACTCGTTCCCGCCACGCAATATGTGAACAGGGCCTAACAGCGTATATCATTAGTGAGGGGTTTAAAAAAAAAAATATCCAGTTTATGTTAATTGTCTTTTATCTTAATGATCATTCTCTGTAGATATTGAGATAGGTAATTTCAATGTACGGAATATTAGCACATTATGACAGACTTACCTGTCAAACGTAGCCTTCCTGTGCTGTGCTGTCACTGCTCCAGCAGGTCTTGGGTGCTTCCATCTTAGCTTGGTCTTCTTTCTAGGTTTATGTTCTCCGACCACTTGAATGGTCGGGCCAGAAAAACTTTACTTTACCACGGCACAGAGCAGGTGCTGTAAATGTGGTATGAGCTGTGCATGTGCTGCTCATATTACATTAGTGCTGACAGGCCTGGAGAGGCATTTATGACAGAAGAGACCACTAGTGTCTCTTCTGCTATAAAATCCCGACCTATCAACAGTTAAAAAATGCGGCTTTAATAAGGCTTCAAAAAACTGAAGCCATTAATATTGCCCATCCCCTGTTTGCAATTTCAACAGCCTACCCTTTTATTTTGGAGTCTGTCTGTGGGAATTTGTCCCAGTAAGACTTTTGTGAGGACAGTTATTAGTGTTGGATCGTAATTGGCTTTCCCGATAATCCCGAGGATGTTCAACAGGATTTAGATCAGGGCTCTGTGGAGGCCACTGGGGTTCCACAAGCTCTGAAAGGTGTCTTAATGGGTCTGGCTTTGTGTACAGGGACACAGTCATTCTATAAGGCAATAGGGTCTTCCCCAATCGGCTGCAACAACGCTGGAAGCACACAAATGTTTGAAATATATTTGTACTATTTATAGCAGAAAATATAAAATACATAGCAGGTGTACAGTACCGAGCCAAACAATCTGAAGGCCAGGAACTGGTTCCACTACAATGGTCTGATTAACAAGAAAACAGTCAGTGTTGAGCCTTCTGCTGATGGAAAGGGGGTCATTGTGGTCTTGAAAAAGCGTGCTGGCTGGCGCAAACCTGCCACATCCTATGAGAAGATCACAATTAACAAAAACTCCCGTGCTACCCTCGGCAGCTTGCGCCACATTAGCCGCAAGAATAACTACAGGAGGGACCTGCGTTCTCAGAGCAAGTTATATGTTCTCCTAATGAATACAAAGCTTCCCCTGATTGGCAGAGGTTGTGACATCATCAACCCACCTCTGTGGCTCAGCCAATCAGAGGAAGCTTTGTATTCATTGATAGGATACATTGCTTGCTCTAAGCAGCTGAGCGCCTCTATGGTAGACTCTTCTGTGTTCTGGGTATGAGACAGGAAGTCTCGGGCTCGCACCTGGAACACAGTGCGGTATGGATTATGTTGCCGCAGCTACATACAGTTTATACAGCACATCCAGCAGCCTCACAAGTTAGTGAGGGACATAGTTCGTTTGGGCCAGCTTGGCCCAAATTAACTACAGTATGTAAAGTGTGTGGAAAAATTTAGTTTTTCTTTTTCTTAGTCTAAACTAATGACCTACAGAGGCTTTTTAAGCATTGCCTATAAAGAAAATTGGGTACCAACGTTTTCCGGTAAATCTTTTCTACAAGCTAAATATAGTTGTAATGGTTGGGAAAAAAAGAGAACATATAGGGGAATGTTTACTAAAACTGGCTTGTCCTAAACTGCTATAACCAAGACCCCACCCCTCCGGTATAATAACCACAACACAACAGATTGGAGTTAATTGGCCATAGCAGCCTTTTATTAACCAAACATAAACAACAAAGAAATAATTAAATGATCAATAACATCATACCATGAACACACAGTGCATAAAAGATTGGAGCCCCAAGGCCCCAATTGGCAATAAAACAAAGACCGTACCTGCGTGTCACTTACTTAGGCCTTCAGCCGCAAAACCACCGATTTAGAGAGAACTCGTAGATACCCATGCCACCCACTGGAAGCCATACCTCAGACAGGTCCCTACACCAAACTTTTTTGTGCTCATATGAACCTAAAAGGACCTTGCACCCCGTCAGACCAAGCTACCCACAACAACCAAATTTCCCAACACGAAAAACCAACAAAATGCAGGGTTGGAAGTTGTTCCCTGCTTGCTGACCTCCAACTAAAGACCACCCTACTCAACTAATAGACCATACCCCGCAAAGCTCCACTCATCCCTGACGCAACCAGATAAACTTTCCTTGCTTATTTTTGAAGCAGCCAAACTTTTCACTACCCCTCCTATACCCAAGCTCCTTTAACTCCTGTCATGCTGGCCCTACATCTATTGCATTCTTGTTCTACTCTGGGCCTCTCTTTCATTGTAGTTGGGAAATCATGAGGTCATGCCCCTGGCAATGCTATCTGGAAGAGGTGTGTGGGTTACAAAGCCAACTGAAAAAAATTGTATTCTTTTTTTTGGCAGCAAAAAAGAGTTCACAAAAATGTATTGCAACTTCTAATTTAGCTGTTTGCCTACATTTCTGCTTGGAGTGCTGAATCCTGTTTTGAAAGGAGGGCATAGATATATCACTATTTGGTTTTTGAAGCTATTCTCTCTTAGTTTCAAACATTTCACTTTGTTAGCACAGTGTGCATTACACCCTGAGCCTTTTCACAGGTGAAGAAGACAGGAGCTGGTTTTAGAAAACAATGGATGGAAGGCCATATAATAAGAGACCTACTTCCAATTTATTGATTCACTAAGGTTTATATTTGCCCACTGAGAGAGGGAATTGATTCAGGATGCTTTATATCCTCCCACTGTGAGCTCTGGTCAGTTATACACAAGCTTTGTTTATCCTCCCTACAGAGGGAAAAAATAGAAAGCTGCAAAGGTTATAGAAGGTTTACAAGTAAAAAAGCCAGAAAAAATTAAGCTGATTTTTTTTTTTTTTTTATATTACCTATTAGCTTACAGTACATATAACCAGACAGAAGACTATAAAGTAGCATTTATGTTCAACCATAAAATAGAATAAAGTAGTTTAAAGGAAAACTGCAGGTTTCTGAAAATGTATACCAACAAGCTGAATTAAAACATTTTTTTAAATGTTTTTTTTTTATGGTTCGTACCTGACTAGAGAACATACACATTTCAAAATTGTGCTCTACATTTCCCTTTTCAAGTGGACCTGTAACCTATATGAATAAAATTGATGGACAGGCAAGATTTTTAATGCAGAAGAGACATCCTTTATGTCCTCTGAAAATAGCTACTTACCTGCCTGTTCACCCTTGTATACTAAGCAGTGCACACGCAGCTCACTGTACAAATTTGGCAATGCCGAATCTGAGTGAACTCCTGCGCATGCACAGGAGTGACGTCATCCTGGCCCGGCCAATGATAGAGACCGGAAATCAGGACCTGGAACAGGGATGCCCGAAGATGTAAGCAGCCAGGTGGGGAGCTTGAGGTTGCCGCGTTGCTTGAGCTGAGGTGAGTATTGTTCCGCTTTAACGTGAAATATAGGGATATCAGTATAAGGCTTATGGACATTTGGGCTGGGTTCACATATGCATGGCTGCAGTTTCCAGCCTGGTGTCTGGTGTGTTTCTGTTCACTGGTTTAGATGTGACATAGGTCTGAATTTTTCCTGAACAGGACCCAAAAATGCACAGGACCCTTTTGGAATCTGCACCTCCATTGAGAGCTCGTCACACTCACATGTAGGGTTGATACCTGGGCAGGATTCACCCGGACAGTTTGGGTATTGAATCATGTGTCCAGGTTTCCGTCCACCTGAAATCTGGACACATTATTCAGACAGGAAGCTGGCTCAGAACAGGGCCTGACAGGAGGGTGAGGGGGCACTGTGTGCGCCGCATTACTATGCTCTTTGGAGTGCCCAAAGGTGTCCCAGGTCTTTTACAATCCTAAAGTGTATATATAAAAAAAAAAAAGTTTTTGGGTTGGACTTGAAGAAAAAGTGGCAACCCTACTCGCATGTCTTGTGAATTAGATGCAGTGAAAACCGCATCTAATTTGCACATTTGCATACCTCTCAACTTTTAAACTTTAGAATGAGGGACAATTGAGGGAGTAGGTGAGCTGCGGCATGCGTAACGGCAAAATATGGGTGTGGCCAAAGTATTGATGGTGGAAGGGGCTTAAGGGGTGTGCTAAACAAAACCCAGCTCTCTCACCAATGCTGATAGCTCTCACCAATGCCCTCCAGCTCTCTCACTAATGCCCCCACCATAGCTTTCTCAGCAATGACCCCCCAGCTCTCTCACCAATCCCCCCTCCTCTCTTACTAATGCCCCCCCAGCTCTCTCACCAATTCCCCCTCCTCTATTACTAATGCCCCCCCCCCCAGCTCTCTCACAAATTCCACACTCCTCTCTTACTAGTGCCCACCCCCAGCTCTCTCACCAATTCCCCCTCCTCTCTTACTAATGCCCCCCCTGGCCTTATCTCTCTTACCAATTCCCTCCTCCTGTCTTACTAATACCCCCCTGGCCTTAGCTCTCTCCCCAATCCCCCCCTCCTGCCTTACTAATACCCCCTGGCCTTAGCTCTCTCACCAATTCCCCCCTCTTCTCTTACTAATGCCCCCCCAACTCTCTAACCAATTCCCCCCTCCTCTTTTATTAATGCCCCCACCCAGGTCTCCCACCAATTCCCCCTCCTCTCTTACTAGTGCCCCCCAGGTCTCTCACCGATTCCCCCTCCTTTCTTGGTTGTTGTGCAGGCTGGCTGGTATCCGTGCTGGGAATCTTTTGTTTGATTGTGATGAAGATTTTACAGTAGCATTTCACTTTGTCATATTATTATAATATAATATTGTATAAACAGTATGTGATATAAAGTACATTTAGGCCTCTTGCACATGGGCAAAAAATGCTGCATTTTTAGCCTTGTAACATTTTTTCTGAACAGATCTGTTACAGTATATATGGGACAATGCAAACAGCTGCATAAAGATCCGTAACTAAGCGATGCATTCAGAGCTTTAAAAAAACTGAAAAATTTTACATTTGAGTGTGGTAATTTACACGTATACGCTTGTATACGTACGTATATACAAGGGTATTGTGACGGAACCTCAGACCCACACTGTACTGGTGGTCTTCCGTCAGTATACGGCTTCCTCAAAGTCATGAACATAGATATCAAATTCCAGCCGCTGTCATACAAAGCTAGCCTGACACTTAGTTTGTATACTGGAAACAACTAACTCCTTTATTGAAAAAGAAACAGACTTTTATACACTTGAGAAGTATGTCAGTCACTACATGAATAGAAAACGAGGAACAGCTGACTCATGGCTAATCCCAATTAACATGCTAATTAACTCATTACACTTAAGCCAGCCTGGAAGAACAGACTGCCGGCACCAAAGCTAAAACAAGATACAAATACACATATCATAGTGTAAATACTGAGAACCCACCATAAACAATAGGTGAGCAAATCAGCATAATTTACAATGCGTGGAAGACAGGTGTTTGAGCTGATGACATGCATCTGTTACAAGTCTGACCAACTGAAGCAGTCCAAACCATCAATTTATCTGTCACATAGTTTTTTCACTCTCAGTGATGGTGCGTACCGTCACAGGTATATTTGTAAATTGCAACACTGGCAGATATAGAAGGCTGAACAAGTATTTTGCTCACGTATACGCATTTGCACATATGCATGTCTGTACACACACACACATACAGTATATACACCATCTTCACAGAGCATAACTGTATTTTTTTTTCAGGATCTTTCTGCCAGCAAGATAATGCATATAAACATCAGTACTGTACAGTATTGTGTTCTTCTGCAAGAGGTCTGTCAGACTTGGTCGATTTTGTTTTGGTGTAAACATTTGGGACAATGCAATTATAATGTTGCACTGGAAAAAAACAAATTACAGGAAACAAATTTTTTATTTCTATTTAAGCCTTGGCTCACACTGCTGTGTCATGCATCTTACAGTGCGACTTACTTGCAACTTCCCTATGACATTAGAGTGCATGGGATTCTAAGTTGCATCAAAGTCCCATCAAAGTAGTGCAGAAACCTTTTTTAAAAGTTGCTGCAAGTTGAGTCACATTGATTGGAATGGTTAAAAATAAATGTGTTTTCACTTGTCGTGTTTTATGCAGGTTGCATGGCAAGTCACAGCAGTGAGAACCAGGGCTAAAGCCTAGCAAAATGTAAATAAATGTATCCTTATATACTCACCATATTAAAGCTCTGTCCATACTACAAAAAAAAATGTACATTATGTTAGAAAATTGAACAAAGCTTTAGATATAAAAAAAAGAAAAATACTCTTAGAATTTAGGAGTTTGGGATGCTAGGACTGAAGTGGTTAAAATATTACGTTCACCAAAAATGTGAAATGGGGGCTGTAAAGAGTCAAACCTCATTATACTCTCTGCTTTTGAGCGGAAACTTTCATATACTGTTTGATAGAAATACAGCCACTATAATATAGATGGGATAATAAGTCAGAATCTGTCAAACTGGCCTCAACCAGGACACAGTAGAGCGCACACTAAGGGGCCTACTTAGAGAGTTTATTTGTAACATCGGGACTGGTAGCACAGCAGTTTAACTTCGCTGAAGATTGCAGGCAAGATGGAAAAGCTGCATGCTCGCTAGGCGTTCTATCTGTTAAATGAGTACATCCAGTTTTTATACCCCTTCTTCTTAAATTCCACAGGCGGTCGCAACATATTAGTGATATCTTATATTAGGCTTCAGACAACATGGGAAATGTCTTCCTGTGCAGGATTTCTGTCATGAAATTTAAAAGAGCTCAGCTGTCTACCGTGGGATGTCCAGCCATATGTGGCCTGCCAAAGCAACAGATTCTGGGCAATGCTGACGATGGTCATGTGATGTAGAGGTTAACCAGAGTACCATTAAAAGTGTCTCTGAGGATCAGAAACTTCCATCTCTCACAGACAGTTTTTTATGTGATTCTCTATAGAAAAGGAAACACACATTTCTACCCCTCTACTACTCTGCATGCTGCATGGGGTAATGGCCAGCCAATGGTAGGGTGCCTTGGGTACGGATATAGAAAATTACTTACCCTTAGGCACCCTATTGACGTAAATCATGCTTAACCCACTGGAAGATCCTATAGCTACCTACAGTAAGAAAGGAGATCCTCTGCCCCTAACTAGTAATGTCTTGTATTGCCTGGCACCCACAGTTCTAAATACCTTTTTGCACCACCAGTTCTAAATTGTTTACACTTTAGGTGTGCATCATGTATTTTACAACTTGTTACTCTCATATATCTCACAATGGTTTCTTAACCTATACAGTATGTTGTTAACTAAACTCTTCCTCCAAGAGAATTACAGTGTGTGTGGGGGGGTCCTGTTTGAAAGGATTGAATTTATCAGTGTGTAAAGGCCCGTACACACGATATGAAAATCGGAAGGGAAATTTCGTCCGACGAACGATTTACCGATTTTCGGTTTGTTAGTATAGAGCTTTCAACAGCCGATTACGGATTTTCGGACGACAAAAACTGGATGTGCAGGCTATAAAATTTTTATTGTACGTCAACACAACGTCCAATTTTTGTTTAGGCTCCATTCACACCTGGGCGCTTTTGAGTGTTTTTCAGCTCCAAAAACGCTCAAAAAAACGTTCCAAAACGCCCAACAAGTAAAACCCCATTCATTTAAATGGCCCCTGTTCACATCTGAGCATTTTGCAAAACGCCTGTAGCTGAAAAAAGTACATGAGCTTCTTTTTGGGCTGATTACCAGCATGATAGATGTCAATGCCTGCCTCCAAAAACGCCTGAAAAAAAGGCTTGAAAATCGCGGTAAAATCACGGTAAAAAAACACGCGAAAACGCTACGCTCAAGTGTGAATGCAGCCTTAATCAGTACAGTTTTCATCTGAAAAAAATCTTAAGAGCAAGACTAGGCATGCTCAGAGACGAAAGAACACATACAAAACAATCCAACACATGACATCACTTCTGAAGTAGAATTCTGTCGTACAGGAAAATTCGTATGAATATAACCTCTTCACTTTCGACATGAGACTAGCATGCAACAAAAAAGGACAACAGATCGTTCGATAATCTGATCGTGTGTACGGGGCTTAAGACTGCGTTCTGTATTCTTCTGTCTGGTCGCTGTTTGAACTTTTAGAAATGGGACTGTTAACATCCCTTTGGGGGATTTTCGGGCTCTTGGAGACTCCTCCTTGTCGGGTCTCTTGTTTCTTTTCTCTCTCTCTTGTAATCCATAAGCCATGTGCTGCCGCCCCCTGGGTGATTGCACTGCTATGCTGAAATTTTTAATTCAGTAAAACCTGCAAAACGAGACTTCATGTGTGGACTGTTTTCTTCTGCTAACCTTTATGGGGATGTCCCCTGGAAACAGGCCTGTGCCAGATATATAAGTCTGTAGCAGGTAGAAGGGTATTATCGGGGAAATACTGGCTAGGCCAGGCTGGGTTGCCGTGCACACACTGGGATCCCTAGGGAGCCCGATGCTGATAATTCAAAATACCAACAAAAAAAGGAAAAGTATATATAAAATATATATAAATAAATGGATTAATAAGGTAAAAAACAGAATTGTATGCCTTTTATAACATCTGATGTGATATTGTTTTTTTACCTTATTATTCAGAATACCTGAAAAATGACTGCAGAAAGTGATTGGGGGTAATCCCTAGTGACACAGCACATAAAAAAGGGGAAAAAATCTAAGACTTATTCTCTCTCAACTCTTCAAAATGTTATAAGGGGATTGGTTAAAAGCTTTCAGGTTTTTGCCATCTTTTTTTCCTGTTTGAGAAAATCATATCCTGTCTAGACATCTGGATGCAAATCTCCCCAACCTATAAACATATAGAAATAAAGACCTAAATAAATGTAAAATCTTCCTCACACTAACCAAAACTAAAGAAAATGTTTTAACTGGAGCTGCACATTGGTGTGTATGTCTGCTTTAAAACTGAACTCCATCTTTGCATACACTTTACATAGTTTGTTTGGGCAAGCTTGGCCCAAACGAACTATGTCCCTCACTAACATGTGAGGCTGCTGGATGTGCCGTATAAATTGTATGTAGCTGAGTCTACATAGAGCATACTACACTGTGTTCCGAATTCCAGCTGAGACTTCCAGTCTCATACACGAACGTCAATGTCAAAAGATGGAGTTCAACTTTAATCCTCCGTGGTCAGCTGTGCATCAGAATATGTATACTGTTTAATATCATAGGTACAGGTCAACCATGCAATGATATCTACTAGTAGACATCTGTGGTTTGTTTTGACAACATTTTCGCTATTCTGCGATTCTAATATGTTCGAATCTTTGCATTACAATAGTAACAAATTTCAGCAAATCCAAAATAAATTATAACAAAAATAACAAATTAATTTGTTTCATTCAGATGACATTGGGTCTTTTGTTAATGTTTGAAGCATCCAAAATAGCATAACGAATGATCCAAATTGATTCGGATTTATTTTGTTTTTATTTCCCATTAACATTTTTCATTATTATAAAAACAACACTACATATGAAATGGAAACATATTGCAATAAATAAAGTAAGATATAAAAGTGAAATAAGATAATCATTCCTACTTATTATGTTTGGGTGGAATGGACGTGGAGCCATCAGAATCTCAGAATCAGTACATAACGAATGAATCCGAAAATAGTTTAATTCTATTCATTACTTTTGGATGCACGCGACTCCAGATGATATTGTCTAATCAGCTCATTCCATTTCTCTTTGTGGGTTGGACTAGAAGGGATGACTCATAGTACATAAGTAATCTCCTGAAAAAAGGAATTAATGGATAAGTCCAGTCAAAACCTAACTAACGCTAAACCTGCTCTTTGCCACATTCTAAGACTATTTTATCTAACCCTGTAAATCAGAAATCACTGTACTTACCTTTTCTACACCTGATCCGGTTTAGTCTCCAGCGACCGAAGCTCTGTGCAGGAGAGGATAGACAACGGCTGTGAAATGAATGGAAAGTGACGTTACCTATAGACTTGCTATGGGGCTTCCATTGTTGAGTGCCTCTCCTGATTAGATCAGGATGATCCGAATTGTGGTGCGACTTGCGCTCTGAGGATCTTAAGAGGGAACTCCACACCAAAATGGGAAAAAAACGGTGTGAGGGTCCCCCCCAGATTCCAAACCAGGCCCTTTGGGTCTGGTATGGAATTTGAAGGGAGCCCCACACCGAAAAAACAGCTTGGGGTCTCCCCCAAAATCCATACCAGACCCTTATCAGAGCATGCAACTTGGCAGGTCAGGAAAGGGGAGGGAACGAGCATACAGGCCACATGCCCTCAGCATGGGGGGGTGGGTGCTTTGGGGCAGCTCTGCACCCTCTACCCCAAAACACCTTGTCCCCATGTTGATGAGGACAAGGGCCTCTTCCCGACAACCCTGGGCTGTGGTTGTGGGGGTCTGTGGGCAGGGGGCTTATCGGAATCTGGAAGCCCCCTTTAACAAGGGGGCCCCCCATTTCCCGGTCCCCCTCCCTATGTGAATGGGTATTGGGTAAATTTTACCCCTACCCATTCACCCCATAAAAGGCAGTGTATGTAAATAATGACAGGACACATTTTGAGAAGTTTATTAAAAATCTTCCTCCCCTCCGCTCTTCTTCCACTGCTCTTCTTCCTCTGGTCTTCTTCCCTCTGGTCTTCTTCTTCCTCCGGTCCTCCTCCGACGATGTCTTCAGTGATTATGCCGACTCCGGTCTATGCAGCTTGTTATACAGCCATTAGGGGCATGGCCTCCCGAGGACATCATCCGGAGAACCCATCCCCTTATGATCCAATAGGGGGGGCGGGGTCTCCGGATGACATCACCGAAACGTCCGGTTTGGAATCTGGGTTGGACCCCCACGCCGTTTTTTTCCCATTTTGGTGTGGAGTTCCCCTCAAGATCCTCAGAGCGCCAGTCGCAAAACAAGTCGGATCATCCTGATCGAACTTGTGATGCGACTTCTATTCAAATCAATGGGCTCCCATAGGGAACCAATGATTTTCACATAAAAAAAAATGTATAAACGTGGCTTAACGCTGTATAAGCAAAGTTAAGCAACGTTAATCAGCCTTTAGCAGTGTCAGACGTTTTTACAGCTCTAATACTGGTCATCAGAACGCACAGGCACTGGGTTTTTTTTGCAGCTTAAAAACGCCTATGCCACTTGGAGCTCCTAAAAGCCTGTGTGTGCATGAGGCCATAGAATAACATGGAGAGCGTTTTTAAGCTGCAAAAAAAAACATTTGACGCTCCTAAAAGCAGCTGCAAAAATGCCCTGTGTGCATTGGGCCTAAAATTACAAATGTGATGAAACTGCTTGATTTACTTAACAAATGAATCTGAAATGAAATACATTTTTTTTTCCAAAATTCACATTTCTATCTACTAATATACAGCACGGGTACAGCCTAAAATATAGAGACATTTACCCAACTCGTATAAAGTTTCCTTGGTTTGTATGAAAACAATATAACCAATGGCGGCGAGGTGGGCCAAGAGGAACCAAAAAATCCTCCTTTTAACTCATATAAAGTACATTGCCTTCATTAAAAAATAAAACCGTATCCTCCGAGACTCTCACAGTCCAGACATTTTTTACAAAGCGCTGATACATAATTATCTTCATTGTTTGGCTGTTGAGATGTTGACTATTTCTGCCGCTGACCTCCAAGCAGTAATGTTCAAGTATCTCCATAGTCTTAATAGCTGCATACCCATGAGCACTACTTTTGGTTTTAGACATTCATCCATAACTCCCCATTGCACAGCACTGTTAACATACTTGTGAAACTGCATAAAACTGATATTTCCTTACCGCTTAGTAAACTTTAAGGGTCATTTGCCTTGCAATGTTTTATTCATGATTTAATAGTGTTCTTTGTTGAGTTCATTCTTTTATTTTTTTATTTACAAAACAAAGTGTGGCCCTTTGGGTAATATTGCTAGATACAGATAGTTGAGCAATTAAACTTTTACACACGTATTACTGTCTTCAAACAATTCAGAATTAATTATTTTAGGCGGGTGGAATGCAGGCGTCATTATATTAATCTTTAAACTGCAAGATGCATGCCTTGTGTAACGAGATTTGTCACTGCAGCAAAAGTTTAATAGATTAATAAAAATGTCTTATTGGAATGTGAGATACATGAAGCCTAGATAAGGCTTTAATTAGCACAGCGAGAATCTGTGGGGAAAATACTAAGTTGTGTCTCATATTATAATACACGAGTCATATAAGCAACTGTAAAAAAAAAAATTTTATAATAGCCCCCATCTTCATTACATTTGAGCGTCATGTTCTGATGACAGAGTGTGATTTTTTTAATTCATTTATTTACTGAAATGAAGCCATTCCTATGCCATTTTAAAGGTATGGATATTAGCAGACCACCCATTGATTCAGGTGTTTAGGACTAGATTTGACAGTTAGCCAATGTCTATGTATGCCATAGTAGCAGTGCATGAATGTTCTCAAGGGTGAAAGGAATCACATAAGGTAAAGAACTTTCAAGACCACCATTGTTTTCTGTTTTTCCCCTTCCTCCTCTTTAATGCTTCCTGATGATGTGAAGTGATTTGATTTTTTGGTGGTTTTTGCATGCCTGACCTTTTTATTATGTGCAGGAAACTATTGTGGTGCTCAGCCCTTCAAGGGCCACTAACTTGCCACAGGTTCCTCTCCCAAATTAGTGCAGGCACTGGTTCTGACTCAATGAACAGTCAATGGGTTGTTTTTTCTGAAATATATTTATGAATAAACTTGGACAGGGCAAAGAGAGCTCTGGGATACTCCATTAACTCTGAACAGCATCAAGAGGACACTCTTCATATGGTGCTACTCCTTAGGATAGTCCCCTTTGGTAATGGCCCAGAAACTGGACTGCATTGAGACACTGTCAGAGATATCCAAAGCCAGGCAACCACTAGTACTGACACACAAGGGATAGCAGCAGCCAAGTCACGAAGATCCTGCACTCAGGTCTTTACTCACAATGTCCCTGGATGGTTGAATGCCTCCTTCCACCATCAGAAAGATATTTCCCTAGTGAACTCCCCAGACTGGATCCTTAGTGAAATCCCTTTGCTTAGCCTGAGAGATTCTCAGCAAACAGGTCCCCCAGATGTAGCATTGCTGGGATCTTGATGACGCAGGTAGAATTTCAGCTAAGCTGCCTGGAGGAGCACTTTTTATATCTACTTATTATGTATACAATCTATGTTACAAACTTTTAATATATGGAAAATGATTCCCAGAGCACTATGGGTTAGCTAACAGACAAAGAAGCTTGCTTTGCAGCTCCCTTTGGTGGAAATTGTGTACTTGGTTAGAAATTGTGTACTGAGCCTCAGAAAAAAAGTACAAGTCACTGCTGTGCATACTCATATGTGCTCTCTAAGTAGAACTTAACTCAGAACTGAATCAGTAGATAACCTGTTAAAGTGTGTACCTGGGAAAATTACCAGAAGAAAAACATATCTGGTACATCTCTGAGATATATTACTCTAAAAACCCAGAAATCCAAAGAGCTCCTAACTTTGTGTTATGGGCTGAAAATGCACTGGGATTGGTTTGCAAAAGGAATTGGGCAAGTTCACTCTCCAAAGTACAAACCCGATTCCAAAAAAGTTGGGACACTGTATAAATTGTGAATAAAAACAGAATGCAATGATGTGGAAGTTTCAAATTTCAATATTTTATTCAGAATACAACATAGATGACATATAAAATGTTTAAACTGAGAAAATGTATCATTTTAAGGGAAAAATAAGTTAATTTTAAATTTCATGGCAACATCTCAAAAAAGTTGGGACAAGGCCATGTTTACCACTGTGTGGCATCCCCTCTTCTTTTTATAACAGTCTGCAAACGTCTGGGGACTGAGGAGACAAGATGCTCAAGTTTAGGAATAGGAATGTTGTCCCATTCTTGTCTAATACAGGCTTCTAGTTGCTCAACTGTCTTAGGTCTTTTTTGTCGCATCTTCCTCTTTATGATGCGCCAAATGTTTTCTATGGGTGAAAGATCTGGACTGCAGGCTGGCCATTTCAGTACCCGGATCCTTCTTCTACGCAGCCATGATGTTGTAATTGGTGCAGTATGTGGTCTGGCATTGTCATGTTGGAAAATGCAAGGTCTTCCCTGAAAGAGACGACGTCTGGATGGGAGCATATGTTGTTCTAGAACTTGGATATGCCTTTCAGCATTGATGGTGCCTTTCCAGATGTGTAAGCTGCCCATGCCACATGCACTCATGCAACCCCATACCATCAGAGATGAAGGCTTATGAACTGAGCGCTGAGAACAACTTGGGTTGTCCTTGTCCTCTTTAGTCCGGATGACATGGCATCCCAGTTTTCCAAAAAGAACTTCAAATTTTGATTCGTCTGACCACAGAACATTTTTTCACTTTTCCACAGTCCATTTTAAATGAGCCTTGGCCCAGAGAAAGCGCCTGCGCTTCTAGATCATGTTTAGATATGGTTTCTTTTTTGGCCTATAGAGTTTTAGCCGACAACGTCGAATGGCATGGTGGACTGTGTTCACCGACAATGTTTTCTGGAAGCATTGCTGAGCCCATGTTGTGATTTCCATTACAGTAGCATTCCTGTATGTGATGCAGTGCCGTCTAAGGGCCCTAAGATCACGTGCATCCAGTATCCAGTTTTCCGGCCTTGACCCTTACCCACAGAATTGTTCCAGATTCTCGGAATCTTTGGATGATATTATGCACTTTGGTCCTCCAGCTGTTCCTTATATGTACATTTAACTTTTCCAGGCCTCTTATTGCTACCTGTCCCAAATTTTATGGAATGTGTAGCTCTCATGAAATCCAAAATGAGCCAATATTTGGCATAACATTTCAAAATGTCTTACTTTCAACATTTGATATGTCATCTATATTATATTTTGAATAAAATATAAATTTATGAGATTTGTAAGTTAGTCCATTCCTTTTTTACTCACAATTTGTACAGTGTCCCAACTTTTTTGGAATTGGGTTTGTATATAAGTAGGCGTATAAGCGTATTTTTACTAAAAGAAAACCCTTATTTTAATAGACTTATATGATTATTTTATATATATAGGGATACCAACGATTTTGCAGATGTAAACTCTCACACTATATTTGTTTTGGAAAATACCGTATTCAGCAGTGTAAAAACTGCAAAAGGGTACAGCAGGAAGAGAAAGATTAAAGTGTTTTACGCTGTTTTGGTGTGTGTAAGTGCTGAGAACACCGCAAAACGTATTAATAAACATATTTTTGGTAATAGGGAAGATTAGTTAAGCACTGCGTAAACTGTTGGCACTATATAAATCTTATATAATAATAATAAAAATGAGTGATTATTACTCAGATAGTTACATTATCTATATCAGTGATCATTACCTTGATCTGCCCGGCTTTTTCTGCTCATCAGCTGTCCTTGCTGTTAGTCTATTTTATGTGTGGCCCAAGACAATTCCTCTTCTTCCAATGTGGCCCAGGAAGGTTAAAATGTTGGAAACCCCTGATTTAACCCTTTTATTGTGGGGGGAAGGGGGCACAACATAGTATATTTGCAATCCTGACTGGAGTTCAGCTTTAACCACTTGCTACCCGCCCGCAATGTACTAAGGGTGAGCGGCCAGTGTAGGCAAAGCGACGTACCCGTACATCACTGCCTACTTCTGGTTTAAGGGCACGCACAAGCCTGTCAGCAAGTCCCAGTCAAAGATTTGATTCACGACTGGGACCTGCTGATCGGCTGTGTGCAATCACAGCCCAGAGCTCTATGTTGTTTGCCATGTCGCTACCTACTTCCAGGTTTAGGGCGCTCACATGTGGAGCCCTGCCCCCCCCCCTCCGCCTAGCTTCCGCCCTGATTGTACACAGTGGCAGCCTGTCAGCAAGTCTCAGTCAATGATTCACGACCGGGACTTGCGGATCGGCTGTGTGCAATCACGGCCCAAAGCTCTGTGTTGGTACACATACTGTAGTTAGGTACACTTTTAACTCCTTGTTCACCCTAGATGTTAACCCCTTCCCAGCCAGTGTCATTAGTAGGGTGACAGTGTATAGTATTATTACTGATCACTGTAATAATGTCAAATTCTTCCGGACTTTGATTTAGTTTAACAAACTGGCTAGAATTAAATATGAATATTTGCAACAACCAAATGATCAAGGGGGTTATCGGCAGAAATCCCAGGGCATATTTTCTCGCAGCCCAACTTTAACGTCTTGCAGGTTGGGTAAATGGTAGTCTGCATATATCCTCTTTTGACAAACTTATTTTTTTATTTCATAAGGGTAATCCTCTGCTGGCCTTTGATCCCTCTATTCCAAACAACATACTTATCCCACATTTTATCTATAAGGTTTGGCAGTCCACTAAAACTATACTGGGCATTAGGGGTGTGCTAGATTCACCCTATTATGGTCAAATAGAGCGTTTCCTGAAATTTCTAAATTGTAAGGATTTTCCGGGTTGAAATGTGCAGGGATCACAACTCTGATTCAGTTGTATTCCAATGGGGTGTTGAAAACATATTATTAACTTTGTTAGTAGACAGATATTGATAAGGCTCTGAAGGATATATGGGACCAAATACTGTAGAATTTACAGTTGGTTTTGATATCTCCAACTCATAGAGTCACCCAGCTTTTTATCCTGTATAGGGCCTACTGTACTCTGGAGCTGCTGTACAGGGTCTATAGGCGAAAAAACTCTGAATGTGCAATATGTGCTCAATCTTCTGGTTTGTTTATACATCTGTTTTGGAGTTGTCCAAAACTATAGCGGTACTGGCAGGAAGTGATAAACACGATAAAATCTGTATATGATACTGTGTTGATCCCAGATCCCGTTCTATGCCTCCTTGGGTATATACATTTCAATAACTTGGAATATGATCAGACAGTGGCCATTGCAAGTTCACTTTTTGTGGCTCGCAAGCTGATAGCTCCTCATTGGGTCTCATGCAATCCCCCTACCCTTGGGGACTGGTTTTCGGGAAATGGATAAACACATAATGTTTGAGAAATACACCTATGTTCAACATAATTCCTCTTGAAAGTTTTAAAAAATATCAAAAAATGGATAGATGCACCACATTCTAATTTTAACCAATAACAGAGGCTGAAAAAACAAAACAAGAAGGAATAATGGGTTAACCTGTTCCTTTTATATATATATATATATATATATATATATATATATATATATATATATATATATATATATACAGTTATTATACAGTGTATTGGTTGCTCTGGAATATATATATTTTTTAATATCGCTGAATACCTTTAGAAAACTAAATAATAATGAATCAGATAAATTGAAGGTGTTAGTAATGAAGGTGTTAATGCTTTCTTAGTTAAACTGATCTATGATTAAATTCTTGTTTTTGTTTTTGTGTTTTCTTTTTTTTTTTTCCAAATGTTTGATGAAAATTTCAAAATAAAATCTGAATGTAAAAAATGTATGTCACTGGTAAAGTCAGTGGCAGTTAATCAGTTCCCCCCCCAGCATGAGTTAGCGTCAGATTGACCTCCACACTATCACTGTCCCATTATAAGCTGCTGATTGCCGCCATTAGTAGTATAAAAAAATAAATTCCAGAATACAGTATAAAAGATATTTTGTAGGCACTATAACTTTCACGCAAACCAATCAATATACCCTTACTCAATGCTGGTGCATTGGGGGTGCAGGGTCGCCGCCCCCCCATCCATGCATCCGGATCCCTAATCTACATGCGTGGCGCCGGACGCATGGAGTTCAATGGGGCTTTTTTTTTTTTTTTAACAATGTGTTTAGAGCCAGAGGCTCTAATAGGCTAAAAAAAAGGGTGGGCTCGGGTCGCAGAGCACTGCGCCCTAAGCTCACCCAGTTGTGTGACAATGGCAAATGAATATTCGCTATTGTCACATGGATCCTCCTCCTGGCCAATCAGGAAGCAGGTCCTGAGACGAGTTTCCTGATTGGCTGAAAGGAGAAGCCATGCCATTGGGCATGGAGGAGGAGGGAGGAGACGCAGAAGAGGGGGAAGAAGCTGAAGTTGCTGCCGCCCCCGGGTGAGTGAGTTGGGGGGGTCCTGTGTCCTGCTGTGGTCCTGGGGGGGTAAGGTGTGCGGCCTGGTGTGGTCCGGGGGGGGTATGGTGCGGTCCGTCTGCCACCCCCCCGGCTCATGGAGCACCAGCCGTCACTGCACTTACTACTGTATACTACTTACTTATACTATATACACTTCTTGGGATTTTCTTTTATCAAAAACATGTAGCAGAATACATTTTGGCTACAATTGAAAGAAATTTTATTATTATTTTTTTTTATTATTGGATATGTTTTATAGGAGAAAGTAAAACATTGTTTTGTTTTTTTTTTGTTTTTTTTTTCAACATTTTCAGTCTTTTTTTGTTTATATCTCAAAAAATAAAAACCCCAGTGGTTTTTATTCAAATACCACCAAAAGCTTAATTTTGTGTGAAAAAATGATATAAATTTTGTTTGGGCACAGCATTGCATGACCGCGCAATTACCAGTTAATGTAGTGAAGTGCTAAATAGTAAGAAATGCCTGGTTATGAAGAGGGTATAACCTTCTGTAGGTCAACTGGTTAAGATAACTCCAAATGTGCTTATAGAAAACACGCCATAGTTTTCCTTTATTACTTACGGAGACTGTACGATACCTGTGGGAAAGTACACACGCGGCTTTGCTCTGACAACTTGTGCTTCAATGTAAATTTCCAAATTTCGTTTATTTGTTTAATTTGTAAATATTATCTCAGCCACCGAACATGTTACCGCGGATAGGATAATGATTTTTGGCATTCACAGCAGGTCTTTTACTTTATAGTTAAACAAAAAGTGATTCGTTTTCCGGCAGACATATCCACCCAGCTTATTCCAAATCTTTTCTTCATTCCAGCAGCCTGTCTATTGAGTTATTTTTAGTCCATAATAGAACTGCATAAATCTTCTCAAAACAGCTCATGTAACAGTGTAAGAAATGTGTGAAAATTTGAGCTCTTGAAACATTAAAGCAGCATAAAAAGCTCAGATAGAAAATAATGACACACGGATGATCTTTCTTCATTCCAAGTAGGATCTAAAGAATTTAACAACTCGTAGGGATTCGAGAATTTGTCTTTAACGTCTTAGAGAGATGTCCGTGTACAACCCGGATTATTTCCATTTTTTTCCCGTGCGCAGCTTTGCAGAGAATCAGATGGAATCGCACATGCTGGATAATGAACACAAAAGTTCAGGAGGTTTCAAAATCTTCATGCATTTGTAGCAGGTAACCATTTGGGAGCCAACAGTTTTTGGCCTACAGCATTGAGATTCCCAAATGTGTGGATGCAGCCAAGCCTGAAAGATATTTTCTAAAACATAGATATTTGAAAACTAGGAAAAGTCAAATCTCTAGTATTAAATTTGGACTCCAGGCACACAGCAAATTAAATAAATGTATGGTAATCTGCCAAAGGGTTTGCAATTATGTATAGCAAGTCCTGTGATTACACACCTCTACAACACTGCACACCAAGGCAAGTGACACATTTATCTCCAGGTTCATCAATCTAGCTTTTGTGTCACCTACACACCTCCAGCTATTTACTGTTCAATGAGCCAGCATTCTTAGGCCTGTCCATTATTTAGGGTGTTAATCCAGTAAAGTCGGCCATACACAGAGCGAATTTCTTTTTACTAAATTTTATTTATTTATCAATTTTTCCACTAAATTTTTACAGAGCGAATTTCTTTCCTGTTACCACGGGAAGAAATTATCGCAATTCCCCCATCAACACAGACAGTGTTCATGCGAGAATCCTTTCCATTGTCTTCTCCTGGCAGGGGAAGCAGTCCCCACCGGGAGAAGACAGTGATTATTGCTAGCAGCTATAACAGCCGCTAGTGAAGACAGTGATTATTGCTAGCAGCTATAGCAGCCGCTAGTGATAATCGCAGGTAAAACCCGGCATGCTGGTTGTACCCAAGCTGATCGATCGATCGGCTTGGTACATTCAGCCTGCCCATACATGGTTCGAGTCTCGGCTGGTTCCTGCTGAGCAGGCAGAGATTCAAACCATGTATTGCCTGCCGACGCTGTAAAAAGTACACAAAAAAGTTGAAGCTTTAGACCGGCCATAGACAATTGACAGGGGAATCCTTCCTGCTGCACCATTGGGGTTGATTTACTAAAGGCAAATAGACAGTGCACTTTGCAGGAGCAGTTGCTCCAGAGCTTAGTAAATTTACATAGTAGTTGAGGTTGAATGAAGACAATAGTCCATCCAGTTCAACCTGTGTAGGTGTGTAAGGCCGTAATCATCTCTCATACCCCTGAATGTTCTGTTCCTTGAGATGTACGTCTAATAGTCTTTTGAAAGCAACCATACTTCCCGCAGAAACCACCTCCTGTGGTAGAGAATTCCACAATCTTGTACCCCTAACAGTAAAGAACCCCCTGCGTTGCCTGAGGTTAAAACGCTTCTCCTCTATTCGCATTGTATGCCCTCGAGTCCTCATGCAATCCTTACTACTGAATAGCTTTTTTTCTATGCTGAGATCGCCATTGAGGTATTTATAAATTGCTATCATGTCCCCTCTCAGGTGTCTCTTCTCCAGGGAGAATAAATCAAGTGATTGCAGACGCTCTTCGTAATTAAGGTCCTCCAATCCCCTAATTAGTTTAGTTGCCCTTCTCTGGACTCTCTCCATCTCCAACACATCCCTCCTGAGGACTGGCGACCACAACTGGACAGAATGAGGTACAAATTCACTTTGCAGAGTACCCAATCATGTGAAATCAAAATTAAAAAAAAATAGAATTTTTGCTTGCACATGATTGGATGATGGAAGTCAGCAGAGCTTCTGCTCATTTACTAAGCTCTGGAGCATCTGGTCAAACTGCACTTTGCAAAGTGCACAGTCTATTCGTCTTTAGTAAATCAACCCCATTGTGTTCTCTTAGCGGGGGTGGGGCCTGCATAAGTCGTCCCCACCAGGAGAATACAGTGATTACTGCTAGCAACTATAACAGCTGCTAGCAATAATCTCATGTAAATCCGGCAGCCTGGTTGTACCCAAGTTCATCGAATGATCAAATTGGGTACATTCAGTCTGCCCATACATGGTTTAAATCTCAGCCAGTTCCTGCTGAACTGGCTGAGATTCGAACCGTCTATGGCTGGCTTAAATTTTCTTGGCTGTATATAATGGTAGAGGTGTGTACAGAATTACATTTCCTTTTGGCTCAGTTGTGCACCAGGTAGCTATTAGCACCACATCCCCAAAATATACATATGTTTTCCATTAAAACCCTTAACACGGCTGTGTTATAAACACAGCGGTCCGTCCTTCTCCCTGAGATGATCACAGGGACCATGCTATATAGGATCGCATGTCTCTGTGATCATCTCACAAGCCCAATCCCCCCCCCCCCACAGTTAAAATCACTCCCCTAGGCTTACATTTAACCCCTTGATCACCAACAGTATTAACCCCTTCCCTGCCAATGGCATTATTACAGTAACAGTGCATATTTTTAGCACTGATTAGTACAGTAGTAATGTCACTGGTCCCCCCAAAAGTATCAAAAATGTCAGTTAGGTTAGAGGTCCGATCTGTCCACCGCAATGTTGCATTCACGCAAAAAATCGCAGATCGCCGCCATTACTAGTAAAAAAACAATAAAAATGACATAAATCTCTCCCAAACCAATCAAAATACGCTTATTGCGATTTTTTTTTAACAAAAATATGTAGCAGAAAACAAATTGGCCTAAAATGTTAAAGCATTTTGATTTTTAAAATTTTTTTTTTTGAGAATGTCATAAAAGAATGTGAAAAATATAGTTTTTTTTTTTTTCAAAATTGTTTCTCCTTTTTTGTTTACAGCGCAAAAAATAAAAATCACACAGGTAATCAAATACCACCAAAAGAAAGCTCTATTTGTGGGGAAAAAAGGACGTAAATTTTGTTTGGGTACAGCGTCGCACTTAAAGTAACGAAGTGCCGAATCGCAAAATAGGGCCTAGTCAGGAAGGGGGTAAAATCTTCCGAGACTGAAGTTGTTAATACATGGCTGTGTCAACATCATTGGAAATGTGAAAAGAAAAAAAAAAAAAAAAGGGTTATTCCAGTTTGGAGCTTTTGCAATGTAAAAAACAAATATAAAATTAAATTAAAAATTTCAAGGAGGGTTAGTTCAAAGCTGGATATTCAGATTCTATATGTCCGGCTCTGGACCGTTGCAGATGTAATAAATCAAAGGTTTGCTTTGCTTTTATATCCTGCCGATTTTTTTAAATTTTAGTCCTATTGCTGCACATGGCCTTTTCGGATCTACACCTGTCTAGCGCTGTAGTACACCTTGATTGGTGTTTAAACACTAGACGCTTTTGTGTACTGTTCTGCAGACGTTTTGAAGAGTCCTCATTTTCTCACAATGGAAACTTCAGAAGTGGAGCTGTATGGTGCTATCACACACTTAGCTTTCACAGATGAAAGGCAGCTGAATTATTTTTATTATGCTACTTTGGAGATGGAGAGTCTCTGCTCACAATTGAAACTTACAAAATATAATGATGATCTAATACTCAATACATTCTTCAAAAAAAAAAAAAAAGTTCTCTGAATCCTTGCTGAGTAGGGGAGTCTGGCAGATCCTGAATCTGTTCAGCTGGACATTTCCATGCAAATTGTATCAGCTGCCAAGGTAAATGTTTGATGTAGCCTCTGGCGTGTGTGCCTAAATTAAACAGACACTATCATTCAGATAATGAAAATGGAATAAATGGAATAAATACAGAGTACAAAAGACACTTATACTGTACAATTCTATTTCAATAAAAATCTGTAGTTACTGGTGCATTTATCAAATAGATTTGCAGGGATTGGGAATAACCCAGAATGTACTGTATTGTTAAAGCCCAACTCCAGCCAAACGTGTTTGATTGTTTTAACCACTTCCCTACTGGGACAATTCTCAAGCTTCTCAAATACATTGCTAAAAAATTACTTAGAACCCCAAAACATTATATATATATATATATATATTGTAGAAGCTCTATAGAATAAAATGGCAGATGTTGCAATTTTGCATGTCACTTGATATTTGCACAGTGGTTTTTCGAACACAATTTTTGGGGAAAAAAACACACTTTAATGAATTTTACTGCACACAAACACAATATAATACCAATTTTTTTGTTAAAATATAAAATATCATGTTACACTAAGTAAATAGATATCTAACATGTCATGCCTCATACACACGCATCGATAGTTGGCTGTGAATTTTCGGCCAACGTCTGATCGGCCGATTTTCGGCTTGTTAGTATGATGCTTTCGACAACCGACTCCGACTTTTTGGCCGAAAAAAATCTGGTGTGCAGGCTATAAAATTTTTGTTGGCCGTCAACAAAACGGCCGATTTTCCGTCAGTCAGTACAGATTTCGGCAGACAAAAATCTGATGAACAAGACTGGGCATGCTCAGAGAAGAAAAAAACGCATGGAAAGTAAACCAGCACATGACATCACTTCTGAAGTTGGTTTTTGTTGGCCGAGAAAATTCATATGCAGTCTAGAGCACATTTCAACCAACACAACAACACTGGACAAAAGATAATCGTTGCGTGTGTACGAGGCACCACTCTTTAAAACTGCGTATGCACATGGAATGGTGCCAAACTACGATACCTAAAATTCTCCATAGGCAGAGATGTCTTTACCGGTTACCAGTTTAGGAAGTCTAGTGCTAGAATTATTGCTCTTTACTCTAACGTTTGTGATGATAGCTCACAAGTTCACAAGTGTGATGCGATCACCATTTACGCACACAATGGGGGACTTTCCTATTGCATGTAAGTACAAGGGGATGGGGCACTTTAATTTTTTTACATTTTTATTATTTATTTTATCTAAAAGTGTTTTATTACTTTATTTATTTATGTATTTATTTATTTTTGTATTAATTTTATTGCTATCACAAGGGATGAACAACATCTTTTGTGACAGCATGGGCCGTGACAGGTCATCTTTAGGGAGAGATCCGGGGTATATTAGACCCCAAATCTGTTCTCTGGCCTTTAATGCAGCCGATCAGAAACTGATCGGTCTGTTCGTCTGCTTTCCTGGCCACTAACGGCCAGATAAACAAAGAGCCAAACCCAGAAGTGACAAAATCCTCGCCGCTTCCAGTTTCTGGGGTCACAGAGAGGGAGGAACAACGTCAGTTCCTCTCTCTCTTTGTAGTGCAGTCATCAGCGCCGGTTGCCGGGGAGTTAGCGCCTAGGAAAGGAGACTCGCTGGGAGGGCCACTCAAATCATTTCTTCTTAAGAAGGAATCGCCAAGTTTAAAAGTTAATACCAGGATGATGCCTGTAGCTGCAGGCATCATCCTGATATAACCACTTCAACTCAAGGATGTCCAAGAGTGTCTATTTGTCCTGCGGTTTTAAGAGTTTTGTTTCCCTTTCACTAAAGAGTAACCAGTGGATAAAGGAAGGAAGCTGCCTGTGGTATTGCGAGCACTAGCTTAGACTCAGAGTCTTAGTGACTTTGTGCTGTTCTCGGTTCTTCAAAAAGACATTAGTCATTAATGGGGGAGGGGGCGTGGCAACCGCGAGCATGGATGGCCGCATTCTGAGGAGACCCCAATCTAATCTAATAACATCAGAGCCAATTTCAGCCCCAAAGACCTCAATCCTCCACCTATCTGTGGCGGGAACTAAGCAGGATGACTCGCTGAAGAAAAGACCTCCTCTCTCTCACTAGCCTTGGCTAACATTAAACCTCTCCTCTCCAAGATAGCAAAGAAACTAGCCCAGGAACTAGCTGCTATTAAGATGTTCATCCTTCCACAAATTCTGTATGTCTTCAGATCCTTGCCCATCCCCATAACAAACTATTATATAGCATCCTTGTCGAGTGGCTCTAAGAAATTCCTATGTAAAGGCAAAAGAGACAGAAGTTCCCACTCCATTCTTATTAGGCACAGCTTAAGGTGCACCTTAGGCGGTGCAGGTATACCAGACTTACAAGTCTACTATTGGGCAGCTCATCTGGCTCAAATTAAACACTGGATCTCCTCAGATGAGACTCCTCTATGGGTAAGGTTGGAAGAGGCCCTGGTCCCAGGCCGTTATCTAAAAATGCTCTTATTAGCTGATATGTGGAAACAACTTCCCCTCAAAGATATTCCACTCCCCACCCAAGCCTCTATGCTAGCATGGAGGCATCTCACTAAACTAAGGTCACCTCATCGCACCCCCTATCCGTCATCCCCTAGAATCCACATTTTTGAAACCCTGATCCCTAACCTATCAACTAGAACCCTAACCTCACAGGGAATTCTTCATTTAGAAGATAAATCAGATGGAAATTCCCCATATCCCCTGAAAGAACTGTCCACCAGATACCAACTATCCCCCAAAATAAAATTCTCCTGCATAAGAGTGCTGCATTTCTTGACGAAAAACCACATACCCAAATTTGAGATAGCCCCTAAAGCATGGGAGTTCTATCTTTCACCTAATCTTAAATCCAAAGGTATAGCCTTGGTCTACAATTTGCTGAAAGACAACATTTATTTTAGTAAATCAGACCCTATGCTTAAGTGGGAAAAGGACCTCAAAGAATCCTTCTCACTAGAACAAGGGAGGGCAGCCTTCCGCTCCGTAGCTCAGGCTTCTCACTGCTTAGGGCATCGAGAACTCTCTACCTGTACCAAAAACATAACAAAACCCAATCCCGCCCTAGCAGTCTTAAATATAGGAATCGATATCTTCCCACCCTGGCAAAAGACAGTTACCTCTCACATACTACTAGCAGCACACCTCTTGATCCTAAGAGACTTGAAATCCCCCTTAGCCCTTAATCTCTCAGATGTAGAAAGAATGGTTGAGCACAATTATCATTTCAAACCCATGTTAGCACTAATAGGTATGACAAGCAAGAAGGGCAATAAATCATGGAGTATATGGCAAAATAGGAAAGGCCCTCGCCAAGTTAAGTTCACCCTAGCTGACATTGGATAACATATCCACGTATGATGGTGTATTGTACTGCATTGTACATACTATGGCTCACTAAGGTTATATTTATGTAACTAAGTTTCACTATTGCTACTCTTTCCTAGCAAAGTCATTAAGAAATTGGATGTGTATTCCTTACAGTAGAATAGGATAGTCTACTCCCCAGGCACAGTTTGTCCTAAATGAGGTGTCTGGGTAGATAGACAAATCCTAAGACCTCTACTATATACCTTCTAATAGACAGCTAACAGATGATCACACTGCTCTCCCTTAAGATCGCCTCCCTATATTATTTGCAATCACCCATTTGATGTATTTGCCGTTATTTCTTATAGCTTTACAATGATCAACAGAATATGTTTACATATTTTTGTTACCTGTTAAAATTCTAACAAAAATATTGAAATAAATATTCATAAAAATAGACATTAGTAATTAATTATTTACCCAGTGGGGATTTTCTTGGGAACTCTATCTGTGCTACTTGTAACTCAGTGAAAGATCAGTGGGAAGAGAAGTGTCCTTAGCTATTTCAGCATTTTTTCTTTGGGGTATTCCATTCCCCCTTCACTCTGTCCAAGTTTAATCTGCAATAAAACAATAAAAATACACTCCCTAGACTGTTGCTATTTGATACAATGATGGTCATTGGATTACTGTGAATAACCCTACCTGTAATGATCTGTATTAATAATAATACACTAGGGAATGTTGTATCTAATAATGTAGGAGGATGTCAGCAGGCTTCCCCCAATTAGTGCTTTCTACACACTCTCCCTACTGTTGGGCTGATACATGAACAGCATATAAATGAAAAATCATAACAATAGTAACGTAGCTCCCAGTTGTCCCTCATCTGTAGGAACAGTCCCTTTTTTAAACTAAATCCCTCTACCTACTTTCTGTTTTGAATGCCTCTGTTAGATTTGATGTACCACTCTGTATAAATACAGGCACTAGTTAACTGCAGAAAGGGTTTCTGTTGCACAAAACTTTTCATCTAAACTTAAAATAACTGTATTGATTATTTGAACTTCTAGAATAAAGAAAAAAAAGAAGAACTAATGGGCTGCATGCAATTCGCCAGCATCAGGATCGCTATTACACTTCTTTCCTTTTCGTCTGGACTGGGTATTACTACAAAAGTTCCCTAAAAGGTTGTAGTTTGCAAGAAGTGCCCACAGAAAGTTGTATGCTCCAATTAAGGTTAATGGGTTCATTCATACGGGCACAGGGAGCTGTACATCATGAAAAACAAACATATCTCTGCGCCCAGAAGTGACAGGCGTTTGCATACAGCCACACGAACAAATCAACTACAGGCTGCATCTGAACGCTGTGTGAAAGTGCTAAAAGAGGTAAATGGCACAGAGGGTTCTCAAGGATGCACCAAGAGGCTTCAGAATATCAGTTCTGAGCAGAGAAATTTTTTTTTAGTTTACTCCAAGATTGCTAATTCCCAGTTTGGGTTCTGGAGTTTGGAGGATTCAAAGAGCTTTGGAGGAACAAAGGCTCTAACCCTGTGTACAGGTTTACATGGAGACCAGCAGAATGTGTGTGCAGGTACACAGGAGATCCCCTGCCCAGAGACAAAGGCATGGGTAAGAACAGTAGAGAGCTGCAAAAAAGAAAAAGGGAGCAAGGGAAGTACAACATTTATGACCACAGCAGTGCTGGAAATTGGTCTGAGGAATTGGACAAAAGCCTTGGGACCTGAGTAGTGACACTGCAAGGAGAAGCAAGGAGGCTAAATACCAACTCTGCTTTTGTGTTGTAAAGTGCTGGTGAAAACTCCTGCGACAGTAACATTTTTTTTCATTGGACTTTTTTTTACTTTCTTTTAAATGAAAGTGGGCCAACAACCCCTAAACAGTATTTCCTGCCTGGAGTGAACTCATTGAAAAAGTACTCCACTTAGGTCAGTGGTTCTCAACTCCTGTCCTCAGGACCCACTAACAGGCCAAATTTTAAAGTGTTGCTAAACCCACAACAGTAAAATCTGTCTATAGATGCAGAATAGCATGCTTGTTATAGTCACTGTTTAACTTAAGTGATTAATCCTCTGCATTGTGTAAAAAGGCTGTGTGATCCTGTATGCACAGATCCTCCCCCTCCTGCATGGTCACTCTGGACAAGTCCAGATAAGACACAGTAAGTGTAGTCCAGCTGCACATGCTTAGTTTGGTCTCTATTGTTGGAGAGAAAGCTCCCTGGTTTGAACTGAGCTATTCAGGTCACATGGTATTAACATCACACATGTGGGCATGTATACAGATCCTAAATAACAGCCCAGTCCCTCCCTTCTCCTCCATGCCCAGTAACTAAAAAGGAACACAGTAAGTGGGATGTCTCCCCTTGATTGATGGATGATCAGTCTCCCATAAGAGTATGAGGACACAGGCTATAGAGGATTTCAAGAGACAGTGAAATATCTTCCTACATGAACACTCTGGACCCGGGTGGACCCTGCAGTGTATCACGTGACCGCAGTATACAGATCAGCTAACAAGGTATATAGCTACAGTATTTTTATGTAAAAAGATTATTTATAATCTGTGGGCAGTGCGGGGGTGCTGATGAACATTTTTTATATTACTAGGTTTAGTAACACTTTAAGTATTACTTTAGGGAGATGCAGACTAGAATACTGCAATCACTGAGCAGCAAATGATATCACCTGTGATGTATTTCAGTTATCTTGCAAACCTGGCCTATTAGTGGGTACTGAGGACAGAAGTTGGGAACCACTGCTTTAGGTGAATCCCCAAAAATATCACAGCTGGCAATAGCACATTTAAGAAATTTATTTGTACAGGGATGGATGTGCACCCCTGGATGCAGAAAGTTTATGTTTGTGACCACTCGTATGCCCTGTACACTATAAATGTTTAAATGTGTGATTACCATTATACAGCCACAGACTGTAATTGATTCGTACAGCATCTGTTTGCAAATACCAGTCATTTCTGGACATAGTGATATGCATGTTTTTCACAATGTATGTTTGTCTGCGCCAATTCGAATGAGCCCTAATAATAAATAATAGTGTTAAATCACTTTGGGATCCAGATGAAGATCTGTTGTCAATAAGTTGCAATTGACAAACATGTGTGTTGAAGGAAGAATCCATTTTTAAATAAAATACTTTAATCAATGCATTTCATGACATGATCTATTCTCACTTATTAGTTCTCCTCATGTTTTGTAAAAATAAAATATTAAAATAAAAACTATAAGCATGCTAAAAACTGAGAACTGTAGGGGGGCCTTTCATCCCATAGCACCGTTCGTGTGCATTCAGGGGTCTCGGTTCCCCAGATGGCGCTTGTTATGGAGAAACATATTGGGAGGAGCCTCACATGTGACGTCATTCCGCAAGTTGGGTGGAAGCTCAGCCATGCTGGCTGTTTGAAACACACGCAGCTTAGGATCAGGCATTTTGTAAGTGCAATCTTATTGTTTTAATAAATTGGTTTGGTTAAAGTACTACACTATATAGACCTCCTCATGCTTTTAATACCCTCCTTGGAGTACATTTGCCTTAGGAGTTCTGGGAGTCTTTATATTCTGGATTGTGGTACACTTCGCTGCAGGGCAGCAAGGCACTTTGTGATCTCCTTTCAAGATCATCATCTCTAGTAAGGGGTTCTCTTAACTGCTTGTGGTGAGGAGTCTTCGTGAGCACTTTCCTGTGGTGGTATATTCCAGTATTTTCCACATTTAAATAGAAGATTGTGGAGGAATATGAATCAAGCACTATTTCTTGCACTTTAATAGGAGTTTATTTTATTGACTATATTTGGACTTTTTTTGCATCTTATATGCTGTATTGTGGACTTTTGTTTTTCACATGGAACAAGTTTATTATGTGTATAACTTTTTTATGGACAGCGCACTTAAATATTTTTTTTTTATATAGTTTTTTACTCATCCTAACTGGATAGGTGATCAGATGCTGCAGTCTTATATTATTTAAATTAATATTTTTTTTTAGTAATTGCTTTTATTGATCATTTATTTATAAATGGATTGTTGTCACTTAATTATATCACTGTATAAGTACCATATTTTACTTTATCTAGCGAGCGCACACATTTTTTTGTTTAAAGGGGCATTCCATTAGGCAACCCATTCTAAATGAATGTATCTATGCATGCAAAAATTGGTCATGCATGCTTTATATTGAAGTAGGGCAGTGCAATGCACAGAGCATAGACATCTGTGCATTGTGGTGCACTGTTAGCTCTTACTAGCAGGGCCCCCCTGACTTCTTAAATGGTTTTGTAACTTTTTTAAAGCACTGTGCTGTTGGTGCAGTCCCATATTATAATAGTAACAATAATAAGTGTATGGGTAGGGGTGATGTGGTGCAGTGACCAGAAAACACTCAGATGCCAATTTCAGAAAACAGAACTGTACTGACACTGGAGTTCAGTAATACACAACAAGCCCAGGGGGAAGGCAACCAGACCGGGCACACTCACAGGATGTAACAGCGATGGGTAGAAGCAGTAGGTCTGAGGTGTGCCCGCAGCATCTGTCTTGAGGGGTTGAATGCAGCCTGGCTAGTCCATACCCAAGTGGGGAGGCTTCTAGGAAAGATGGCGTATCCCTGCACTTTCCCTATTCATCTGGAACATCTCCCTTATGCTAAGCACTATCCCTTGCAGATGGGTGACCTGACCCTACTCTAGACACACGTGAAATGCGTGGAGCCCAGAAGCCAGGGTCTTAAATAGCTTCCGTCTGACCCAAGATGGCTTCCAAAGTCATATGGGATGCCAGCATCCATCAGATGTTGCCTCTCTGTTACTGAGGAGATCCTAGAGGACCTAGGTTCCTGTTTACTGCCTCTTCCACCTGCATTGCCTCTACGGATGAGCGTCACCTGCAGTGGAGAAAATAGACTGCACTTACCTACAGATGTACGGTAACACGCATCTTGAAGTCCAACATAACACGGGTATTGTATGAACGAATCCTAAAAAAAATTGTGGGGAAAAAAATCTCCTTAAACATTATGAAACATTATTCATTCAATTTGTGTCAGTAATTTTCCTATGGTGTTGGTCCCTAATTGAACAGACCAGAGAGGCGTTGTTTCCTCGCTGATTCTTCGCTTGCAAAAGGGATTTTGTAGCATTTTGGGCCAGCCCAGGAGTGATTTCTTAAGGAGAAATGGCTGCTACTCCTTCTGCTGATATCATGGTGCTAACAGATCATTTTTGATGCATTAGTAGGTCTGAGTGTGCATAATCAGAACTGTGGCAAGGGTTTGCCTTCTTGCAAAATGTTTTGGAAAACCATCCTTCTTTACCATCTCAAAAAATTAGGAGGTATTAGGAGACCTGTTCTGGGCCTGTTACGAGGCCCAGAACAAGTATGTAGATCAGGAAAGTTAGATATCAATCAGAAGTCCTGTTTCTGTATAAATTCTCTAGGCTATTGATTCAAAACACTGAAATATGAGGATGCACATGACAGCCAGCAGTTTCGGAAGACGTTAGCAAAGACAGCCTCAATGTGTTCATTTACTTCTTTGGAGAACTGCGTTCTTTTACTCTTTTTCTTATACTGTATGTAACCTGAAGACTTATTTTTCCCTGTAGTGTTACGACTGGAGGAATTACCAAATGAACAGACTCAGCGCTTCAGAGATGCAGATGCTGGCCAGTCTGAAGAGGCAGCAAAATGAGGAGCTGGAGGAGGAGGGGATGTCACATGGCTTAAGCCAATCTCAAATAGACCATTGTAATGTCAGCATGAGCACCAGCAGTGATGACACAGCCACATGGAACTCCTGTCTGCCTCCGGTATGTGTATCCGTTATATAAATTAAAGCTGATCTCCAGACCTTACCTTCCAAAGAATGTGTACTCCTATCCAGTGCTAAGCTTTACATAGCTCAGCGACACAGCACAGCCCTGTCTAGCAGGGCAGAAGACCTGATTTTTCTCTGCTGCAGTTCAGTAACTCTTACAGGTCTTGTCCCTCCTCCAGCCTTTGACTGGACAGTGAAAGGACATGCAGAAAACTGAGGAGCTCATCTCTCAGTCACTCTGCTCTTTTCCCTTATCAGCATGAGACTTTAGCACACATTATTGTCTCTAAGTGCTCCTCCCCCTCCCCCCAGTCTAAATTCTGCTGTGCAGGAAATGTAAATGGCTGATATCAAGTCAAATACCTATACTGCGTGCAATAAAAAAGTATTAATAACAATGTATTAATATATGCAATATTCATTTGTTTTATGTGTTTGAAGGTAAGCTTTAAACAGCTTAACTCCAAACTTAGCTTTAAACAAGAAAATGGCTCACTGCCGCTATACCAGTCCAACACTAGGGTTTGGGAGTTTCTGGGATCCCAAAATGAGGACATATCTAGAGAGTACTCAAAATCAGTCCTCTCTTCTCACTTATCAATCCAAAGAGTACTCAAAATCAGTCCTCTCTTCTCTCCCCTCTCCAGACTATCCCTGAACTCCTCATCCTGCATGGGTGAGAACCCCTTAGTACTAAAATGTCTTCAAACCTTCCCCCTTAAAGGACCATAGCCCAAGTAGTGGGGGAAATATACCTGCCATCTAGGACCCATCCCTGGCATCCTGTACAATATACAAGAAAAAAGAGGAAGGGGGAAAAAGGAAAGAGACCTCAAAGAAGTTTAGGACCATTATGCAATCACATATTTTTGCCTTTTTCAGTTTATGCCTTTTTCATAAATTTTGAATCAATTTAAATAAAGTTTATTTTAGGAGTGTTTCCTGTCCCTTGGATGAGGTAGGGACTTCTTTGAGTCTCTTTCCTTTTTCCGCCTTTCTCTTTTTTTTTAACAATTGGTATTGAGGGAGTAAGGGGAACTCCACCCACCGTCTAGTATTATCCTGTACAATATACACTGCTCAATAAAAATGAAACAAACACTTTGAAAACACATATGATCTCAATGGGGAAAAATATCATGCTGGATATCTATACTGATACAGACTGGGTAATGTGTTAGTAACTAAAGGGTGCCACATTGTTTGATGGAAATGAAAATTACTAACCTACAGAGGGCTGAATTCAAAGAGAATCAAAGTGAAAAAATGATGCAGCAGGCTCATCCATTTTGCTGAAATTTCTCTGCAGTACTCAAAATGGTGCTCAGTAGTTTGTATGGCCCCACGTGCTTGTATGCATGCCTGACAATGTTGAGGAATGCTCCTAATAAGACGATGGATGGGGTCCTGGGATATTTTCTCCCAGATCTGGACCAGGGTATCACTGAGCTCCTGAACAGACTAAGGTGCAATCTTGCGGCATCAGATGGACCAAAATATAATGTCCCAGAGGTGTTCTATTGGATTGAGGTCAGGCAAGCATGGGGGCCATTCAGATATCAATTCCTTCATCCTCCAGGAACTGGCTGCATACTCTTGCTGATACCTAATGGCAGTCTGGGTGCATTGTCTAGCCTGTAGAGGTCTGTGCATCCCTCCATGGATATGCCTCCCCAGACCATCACTGACCAACCACCAAACCGGTCATGCTGAATGATATTACAAGCAGCATAACGTTCTCCACGGCTTCTCCAGACCTTTTCACATCCCTTACATATGCTATGGGTGAACCTGCTCTCATCTGTGAATAGCACAGGGTGCCAGTGGCGGACCTGCCAATTCCGGTGTTCAGTGGCAAATGCCAATCGAGCTTCACGGTGCTGGGCAGTGAGTACAGGGCTCACTAGAGGACACATTAATGGCCCTCAGGCCACCCTCATGAAGTCTGTTTATGATTGTTTGATCAGAGACATTGGCCTGTTGGAGGTCATTTTGTAGGGCTCTGGCAGTGCTCCTCCTGTTCCTCTATGCACAAAAGAGCAGATACCGGTCCTACTGATGGGTTAAGGACCCTCTACGGCCCTGTCCAGTTCTCCTAGAGTAAGTGCCTGTCTCCTGGAATCTCCTCCATGCTCTTGAGACTGTGCTGGGAGACACAGCAAACCTGCTGGCATTGGCACATATTGATGTGCCATCCTGGAGGAGTTGGACTGCCTGTGCAACCTCTGTAGGGTCCAGGTATCGCCTAATGCTGCCAGAAGGGACACTGACCCTACCCAAATGCAAAACTAGTGAAAAACAGTCAAAAAAGATGAGTAGGGAAAAAAATGTCAGTGGTCTTCACCTGTTAAACCATTCCTGTTTTGGAGGTTGTCTCACTGTTGCCCATTTAGTGCCCCCATTGCAAATTTCATTAACACCAAAGCAGCTGAAACTGATTAACAACCCCTTCTGCTTCTTACTTATATATATATATAACCATACACTGCAAGACATTACTTGAAATACTCTACACTGGGGGGGTGATTTACTAAAATTGGTGCACACAAAATCTGGTTCAGCTGTGCATAGGAACCAATCAGCTTCTAGGTTTTTCTTGTCAAAGCTTAATTGAACAAGCTGAAGTTAGAAGCTGATTGGTTATTACTATGCACAGCTGCATCAGATTATGTCTGCACCAGTTTTAGTAAATCTCTGCACTGTATCTGCATTTTTGCATCTATAACATATGGAATGCAATGTGGAGCCTCCACAGATATATAGTGTGCATAATGCTGTAGATAGTCGAAAATAGGGGGAGAATGTTAACATGTGACCTGTTTTAGGTTTATTCTTCCTCTCACTACACATCTCGCTAACCACATTTATAAAGCTGCATTTCATAAATGAGTAAGACAAGTTTTTTTTAGAAAAGTAGCGGTATGGCTGTAGTTAAGTCCTTATTGGCCCATCACTATGATTGGCAGTCTTACAGGCCAATTCCCGCTGGCTGCTGCATCAGTAGTGTGTCCCTGTAGCTCTGAAGGGACATGTTTGTGACATAGCGGCCAGGTGGATGGAACCACAGTATGCAGCAGGCATATGACAAACATGGAAGTGTCAGATGCTAAATATTCCAGCACTGCTTCTAGCCCTGCAAGAGAGTGAACACTGGGTTTGACCTGCATGCTAATGGTATAATTGTATGTACCAATGCTGTATTTTTTTTAGCTACTGACAAGGTCCTTTTAAAGGGCTTGTAAAGGTAGAAGGTTTTCTCTGCATTATGTGCATTTACCCTGAGCCCCCACATACATACCTGAGCCCGATCTTGATCCAGAGCTGTGCCAGAGAATAGAGGCTCTCTCCGTTCTCTTCACTGGACATGGAGTCAGATGTGGGAGCCATTGGCTCCTGCTGCTGTCAATCACAATCTGTGAGGGAAGTGAGTGGGGTGGATAGAAGCGGCACAGAGCGCAGCTCAGGATCAGGCCCACATGAATGTCCCCTTAGCAAACAGCTTGTTATGGGGGCACTCTGCATGGGGGAGGAGCCAGGAGTTCCGGTGGGGGACCACAGAATAGGAGAATCAGGACTGTTCTGTGCAAAACCATTACACAAAATAGGTAAGTATGACATGTTTGTTATTTTAAAAATATGTTCACAATCACTTTTAGTGTTTAAATGGATAACTCAGGTTACCTTTTAGGTTTTTCATCTCTGGGTCTCTCTGGGACTTGAGGGCCCATGCTTACCAGATGTGGGTTGGACAGGTTCTCCTGTTCTCAATAGCTCACTTCTATGACAGGTGAAAAGCTAGAGACATTCATAATGATGCCCTGGCCATGCTTCTGGATTGTTCTTACACAAGGTCCTATAAGACAAAATATCCATCTGCTCCTGCTTTATAAATTAAGTTTGCTCAGTTTTAATGGGCACTTAATATTTCAGGTTTACAGTACAATGGGAAAGAAATATGGTCCCACACATTGCCACACTTATTTTGAGCAATAACCTCTATCCTATAGGAGTAAAACTACAATTACAGTTTATAGCAGCCATTCTCAACCAAGATTTTGTGGAACCCTAGGGTTCCTTCAGAAGTTACTAGGGGTTCTTTGAGCTGTAGCTGATTGACCTCCATCTGAGGGTGTCTGCAAAGTTCCAGGACCAACACCACATGACATATCCAGCAGCATGACATAAATTATTTTTTGTAGCTGTCTGCAAGGGTATTCAAACCACTGCTGCAAGGCAGTCCATAGATGGTCCAATTTTCTTTCCTGGTTGCAGGAAAGAAAATTGCTTGATTGCTTGAATCTCCATCGTGTTCTCCTGGGGGGAAGGGGAGCGCGAGAGCCGTCCCAGCCGGGGGAGCACAGTGATTATTGCCAGCAGTTATAGCCGCTGGCAATAATCACATGCTGAAACTCCGATATGCTGGTTGTACCCAAGTCAATCGATGAATCGCCTTGGGTAAATTCAGCCTGCTCAAAGATAGTTGAAATCTCAGCTGGTCCCTGCTGAACCAGCCGAGATTCGAACCATCTATGACTGGCTTAAGAGGAGGCTTTCTTCCAACTGACCATCAATGCAAGGGGAATTTTTCCCTCAATGAGCTGGCTTTAACAAGAGTTCCCTGAGACATGAAAATTTTAAGTGTACCTTTGGGGTAGAAAGGATGATAAAGGCTAGTTTATAGGATACAGACTGTTTTCTTTGTATGTTTTATTACTTATTGAATCTTAACTTTTTGAGCACCAGAATAAGTTGTTTGTTGGCCAGAGGTGTTTCTATCTGTAAACTCTGCAGCACTGATAATAGCCTGTGTTATTCAGAATGCAGTCGTTTGCTTTCAGAAATAAGCAGATTGATGTTATTATCAAGGCGAGGTGACACTCCAGGTAGAAATGCTAATGCTGAGAAGTTAATGGAGTCTGTATAGCTAGAGGCCCTGCCTGTGATTGAAACATCTGTGTTGTAGCTGACATGTACCCATTCATAAAACATCAATTCATTCCTGTCTTACCTCTGTTGCCATGCAAGCATTGGCCAGAAATCAAATACATGGAAAAGGGGGATAAGGTGACCGAGAACCTTCTCTTGCACCCAGGTCCTCAGATTATGGAAGGACCCCTTAGGCTGTGGGCCATTGAAGCTGTTTTTCAGTAGCAGATTTCTGATCATGTTTTTTATTCTTTCTTCTTAGATCTTTAGTAAAAAAAAAATCAAACAGAACAAATAAAATAAGTAAATAAAAAGTATTTCCATCTATAATATATGTTTTGTTATCTTTTAAAGTAATTATTTCCATTTATATCTATCAGCAACTTTTTTTTCTTCTAAAAGTAAAGGTGATCGCTATACATATCTGCTGTACCTATCAGTGCCTTCTTTCTGGAGGGATTGTTCTGGGTAAGCCTAAAAAAGAAAAGCAATGCAGCCGCCACATCTAATGATTGGGAAACTGCAATATATTACTTTTTTTGGTTTTGGCTTTAATATCACTTTGAGGGCAGGGAATGATGTAAATGTACAATATGTAAAGCATAAATTGTTGGCACTATATAATTACCTGTAGTAAATAACTTCCTGATGACGCCTTTCCGGTGAAATGCATTGAGGTATCCGAGTGATACCACTTCCAGTTCATGGCAGGTTCTAGTGGGGTGGAACGCAGGTGGAATGCACGCTATTGCGGAGCGGCGATTCCAAATTTCAGCGATATATGCATGCAAAGAATGCCACTAGAGGTGCCACAATATCAATAACTTGATATTAAAGTTTTAATAAAAGGCATTGCACAATGAAGTCTTTTTAACTTTTTCTTGAGAGAATTTATCACTGGATTGTGAACTCCCTGTATGGGACCTGGTTACCATAGGTGGATTTGCCTTCCAGCTAGAGGGATACTACAGGCACTATAGGTCCTTAGTGGCCTGAGTGCATTAAGTGAGTGTCCAATTTTACACTAGGTGGCGGAACAAGCAACACCAGCATAGAGTGCTAATAGTAGAAGCACATATCACTTGGCAAAATCTTTTTCGATGGACTTCATGAATTGATCACCATTTGTTGGATATTAAATGATTTATAATAATTATCAATTTATAATTGATTTATAAAAAGAGACCTTGGGCACTAAATCACTTGTTAAAGTGGCACTGGGGTGTGCATGAAGCTATTGTTGCACTTTATTTATGAGAACACTTATATTTATTTGCACTTTAAATTTATATTTCTATAACACTAATATTCTTGTGAATGTTTAAAAATGTGCACTTTATTTTTTTTTAGAAGATAGTTGATGCATTTTATATTTTTATATTCTTATTCCAGCACTATTTTCTTGAAATCATTTACACATGAGTTGCACTGTTCATCCAAATTAATCAAGCACAATATTTATTATTTATAATACATATTATGACTGTGTGCTAATTAGTAGCAGCGCCTCACTGATCACCCTCAGTAAATAAACATAAAAAAAAAAAAAAAAAAAAAGCAAAATCCATAAAGACACGGATGAGCGAGTTTAGGGTGGAGGAACATGACTGGCCTGCACAGTCCTGACCTCAACCTGATAGAACACCTTTGGGATGAATTAGAGCCAGGCCTTCTCTTCCACATCAGTGCCTGACCTCACAAATAGCACTTCTCTGAGTGGTCGAACATTCCCATAGACACACTCCTAAACCTTGTGGACAGGCTTCCCAGAAGAGTTGATGCTGTTATAGATGCAAAGGGTGGGCCAACTCAATATTGAACCCTACGGACTAAGATTGGGATGCCATTAAAGTTCATGTGCTTGTAAAGGCAGGCGTCCCAATACTTTTGGTAGTGTATTTCAGTGGAATATGGATTTGAGGAAACCTTTATTAAAGGATATATAGATGTTTCAATTGCTATCCTCTCCCTCCAAAAATTCTTGGTGAACAGACAAGGACTCACTGCTCAAGGTGGTGTAATTGCCTGATGACTCACACCGGTGCATGACCTCGCTCGCCTCCGTGAAAACTTGATAAAGGAAAAGGAATTGGCAGCACTCCAGGTTGAGTCAAAATCCAGATTAATTGACTTGACATCCAAATTATGACAATTGTGACAAGGTATACCTTGTCACGATTGTCATAATTTGGATGTCCAGTCAATAAATCTGGATTTTGACTCAACCTGGAGTGCTGCCAATTCCTTTTCCTTTATCCAAAAATTCTTGCCTAGCTGTCAGGCTAAGCCAGTGGATTCAGTCATTTCTGTGGGGCTGACCTGAAAACACTTTATCACCATTAGACACTTAATGGAAAATGCTCAAAAGAAGGTTGACGTGACTTCTGAAAGGAGTCACAACAATCTCTGTAGTGATCATGAAGTCATCTCTTTGTTTCTTTGCAGGCTTTTGATTGGTAAATGATACAGACCAATAACAAGCTGACAGCATTTTACGTAGAACACATATTTCTTCGGTAATCACGCAGTCTAGCAGGAGGCAAAAGGGTGAAGCTTGTACAGAGAGACGTCATTGTGCACTTGTAGTTAGGTCAACTTGATCTCCAACCCCAGCCATGACATTATGCATAGTGCATACTATGAGGATTAGCGTCTTCCCATTTCCTGGCTAGATGTTATTTCCTGAGTAAACATGCATTTCTACATTGTTCATATAAGTGCATTTAAAATCAGATTGATGGAACCATTAGAAACTCACTTTAGAAAGAGCAGTGGCAGCACAGCTATAAATCTAGGCCCAGTTCTATGATATTAATGTTACATTAGGTGGCCAAGAGCTCTCACTCATTGATTTTGTATACTGTCCTCCTGACATCCACTTCGCCCTGCAAGTGGCAGTAAATTACCAAGTGTAGGAACAAAACATAAATATGCCATAAGAAATATCATTTGGATTTGTATTTAAAGCTAAGCTTTTATGCCAGGTAGCAGTTTTTTGGGTAATAAAATCCGAATCAAGCCTGAAACATTTAGAACGTTATTACATTAGATAGCCAATAGCTAAATCTAGTGATTTCACAAGTATGGAAGGAATACTGCTGTTCAGGGGTATACCAGAGGGCTGGGGATTTTCTATCATGCCTAGAGAGAGCATAGTGAATTAAAACATGGACTGCATTAGTGGGTTCAGGGACCATTGTAAAAAGAACTCAGGGTAGGCAAAAGGACAGCCATCTTGGAATTGTAACAAAGGGAATGTACATAAAAAACTTCTACAGATGTAGAGTTATGCAGCCTTTATAAGACAGATATAATACAATTTGAGAAATCACAATCATTTCAATACCATCCTGTCTGTTAAATGATAAATTCTGAATAGAGTAGGAAAAGGTTAGAAGGTTTTTTTTTTGCTGTCAGTGTTTCCCTTTACATTCTTTCTGGAAACACAACCATAAGCAAAAGGATATCTCTCCAAAACTAGGTTATAGTGGTTGTAGACCCTTACATATACCCAGTGAAGTGAACAGCCTTGGATGATACACAGAGATTAAACAAATCCTTCTACATAGATTTTACTTGTTTATCTGCAGTCTTCTCTTCCCTACACCCCTTAAAAAGGAAAGAGGGAGGTTCTGGAACTTTGAATGAAGAACATGGCTACAATTGGTAAATAGTAATTATACAGTAACATATTTATTAATTCAAACATGTATACGTTGTGGATCAGGAAAAAGTACATTAAAATAAAAGGTAACGCTAGCATAAAACACATAAAAAAAATACAGTACATACATGTACACGTTCCAACATAATGCAGTCATATATGAAGATGTTGATTTGTACCTATACCTCCCTGATTCCATGACATGAAAGTGCCAGGGTGGATCATAATAGAAGAAATATGTGTAGGTATTTTGGTAATAGGCATAGGCTTAAATTGATGTGGCATCAAGAAAATCTCTACGTGTTTCGTGGATTTCTTCCAATCATCAAGAGCAAATGTGGAGTACATATGAACGTATCTGTAATAGAATACATAACCAATGTAATCTAGTGGTTGGTTACAAAAAGGAGGAGGTAGGGAAGGGGGTAAAAAAGGGAAAGGAAGGGAAGGGAGGGGAAATGGAAGGGGAGGGAGGGGAGGAATGGAAAGGGGGAAGGGGAAGGAAGGGGAAAGAAGGGAAGGGGGGGGGATATCACCCATTCTTACTTGCAAAAAAACATGTAGATTCCAAATGTGGTACTAGAAGCCGAGAATGCAGTGGGGAACATCATTTCCTGGAGCTGTGGAAGTATAGTCCTGCGGCAACGGATCATCAGAAACAGCAGTAAATAAGAGCTTAGAGGGTAATCCCCGGCAGGGGATGCAAAGTGATACAATACTCACTCCAAGGGATTTCTGTGGAGGGTGATTAGAGGTGTATGAGTATGTATAATTATGTAAGGTAAAGGCAGAGAGCCAGAAAGTTGGTAACAATGATAGTAAAAGCAGGTAGAAAGTAAGAGATTGAATAATGTCTGAAAAGTGGAGAATGACATCAAAAGAAGTGAACATCAAAAGAATACCCAAGTATCCCATGTGGGAGAACAGAGCTGTACCTTGGTTTGGGAAGCAGAAAGCAAGATCCAAGAGGGTACGTGTTGTCCCAGGAATGGCAAGGGACAAGGAGAGTAAGTGCTCCACCCAGGAATGGTATTTATACTAGAATGCAGCCACAGGGCCCTCCCAACATCACGCCGCATGTCTAACGTCACTCGGCAGTTGCCGCCCAAACACCCACAGATGGTAAATGCAGGTGGACAAACAACGCGTTGGCACATGATGCCAAAAATGACGCCACATGCATGGCACGTGATGCGTGACGTCATCACACATTAAGTGTCCCCCCCAGCACCTGGAGAGAGCAGGGGAGGAGGGGAGAGCCACCAGATGAGGAGGAAAGAGGGACTTTGTTGCAAATCAGTGACAGTCCCTCGAAATCAGGGACAGTTGGGAGATATGGCATTGTGCTCAAATCCAATTTACAACTCATAATGAGAGCTGTCAGCACAGTACGATCAGTGTTAATTATGGCATACATTAACTCCCCTGCATAGCAGAGGAAAACTTCAGTTATGAGTTTTGAGAAAACAGCAAGTAAAATGTGAGCAGCAATTATACAATTGGGCAGTGCTATAGGAATGAGAATGTATAACAAATTTAAGGTAAGTGTTATCTTAATTTGTCAGCATAAATGGAAATACACTTTAAGAGAAACCTGTCAGGGCAGAGAAAAGCCATTGCTGTGGCAATTGCAGGTCAACAGAAGATCCACACACTACAGCCTTCTAGTATAAAACTACAGGAGGGGCGGAGACAAGACCAGTCAGGCTGCACAAGGAGAGAGAGCAACATTGACCGGTCTTTATTACAGGGAGCCAAAGTTTCACATTGGATTCCTACACAGATCTGGAAGAAATACACAAAGCACACCAGGATTCAAAGAAGAATACACGACTATTGTATTTGGTTAATGTTTGCTGACCCCAGAGTTCAGCTGTAAGGCGGCCCATTAATTTAATTTGGCAGCCAACACTCAAAAATGGGAAAAGCACCATTTTTGATGACTCATCACTAGGGTTGAGCGGACACCTAGATGTCCGTGTTCGACGGGTTCGGCCGAACTTTAAAAAAAAGTCCGGGTCCGTGTCCCGGACTTTTACCGAACTTTTCCCGGACACCGAACCCCATTGAAGTCAATGGGGACCCGAACTTTAAGGCACTAAAATGGCTCTAAAACACCAAAGGAAAGGGCTAGAGTGCTGCAAATGGCAGCAAAACGTAATTAAGAGCATGGCAAGTGCTCTGCAAACAAATGTGGATAGGGAAATAACTTAAAACAACAAAAAAAAACAGAAAAATAAAACAATGTTCTTCTTCATCTCTGAAGGACGAGGCCCATATGGAGTAGGAGGGAGGTTGAGGTGGTGGTGGATGTGGCGGTGACATAGGCGTGCGCACAGGGTGTGCTGGGTGTGCCTGGGCACACCCTAATCACCTAGGGCACATAGCATTGCCAGTGAGGAGATGGGAAAGATCTCCCTGGGACCTGCTCTGCTCTATTTCTCCTTGCCTACAGGTACATGGCCCCGATACATTACTCTCCCTGCTGGCAAACACATGCATGTGTATTTCAACTTTGGGGTGCACACCTTAATGCAATAGGCTGCGCACACCTATGGGCGGTGTAGGTGGAAGCGGCGGTGGAGGAGGACCAGGGCCGGATTAACAGCATCATGGGCTTGGTGCTGAGGATTTTGAAGGGCCTTAGGGCCGTGCCTTGCCATGCACCCAGAGGAGGAAGGGTGCAGCCATGCATGCCTAATTCAACATGGGATGCTGTCTCTGAAGCCCATAAACACATCCATGCATCGCCAACTGTCCCTCCTTGTCCGGCCTTCACGCTGTGTGGGGAGGTTCTGAGGGTGCTGCCTGGGGAAGCGAGCATAGAAGCCAGACTTCTGTGTTTACAAGTGACAGAAGAGCGGTAACAGTGAATATGGCCAACCCGGGGCCTATATAAAAGGTAGGGGCCTGGAGCTGCAGCTCCAATAGCCCCTACATTAATCTGGCCCTGAGGAGGAGGACGAGGTAGCCAACACTGCTTCTTTTCACAAATTTTAAATGAGGGTACACCCCAAAAGAGTGAGAAAGAGCAAAAATGGAACAATGGGTGGGTAAGGTCGGTATCCATTGCTATTCTGCATAAGGTACGGAAAAGTCCCGTGGGATCCATGCCTGGTTCATTTTAATGAACGTGAGCTTGTCCACATTGTCTCTGGACAGGCGGCTGCGCTTGTCTGTTATAACGCCCCCAGCCGTGCTAAATACCCGTTCAGATAATACACTGGCTGCAGGGCACGCCAGCACCTCCAAGGCGTAAAGGGCAAGCTCAGGCCATGTGCCCAATTTGGAGACCCAGAAGTTGAAGGGGGCAGACCCGTCATTCACTACATGTAGGCGTGTGCACACATACTGCTCCACCATGTTGGTAAAATGCTGCCTCCTGCTAAGACGTTCCATCTGAGCTGCTGGTGCTGCTGTTTGTTGTGGCGTGCTGACAAAGCTTTTCCACATTTCGGCCATGCTAACCCTGCCTTCTGAGGTGCTGGCGGTGCCCTGGTTGCGTTGGCGACCTCCTCCTCCTCCTCCTCTGCCTTGTGCTTCCACTGTGGCCCCGCTGTCAGATGGGAATGCCAGCAGCATGGCGTCTACCAGCGTGCGCTTGTACTCGCGCATCTTGCGATCGCGCTCCAGTGAGTGAATTAAGGACGGTACGTTGTCCTTGTAACGGGGATCCAGCAGCGTGGCCACCCAGTAATCAGCACAAGTTAGAATGTGGGCAACTCGGCGGTCGTTGTGGAGACACTGCAGCATGTAATCGCTCATGTGTGCCAGGCTGCCCAGAGGCAACGAAAGGCTGTCCTCTGTGGGAGGTGTATGGTCCGTGTCCTCTGTATCCCCCCAGCCACGCACCAGTGATGGCCATGAGCTGGCCTGGGTGCCACCCTGCTGTGAACATGGTTCCATCTCCTCCTCCAGCTCCTCCTCCTCCTCATCCTCCTCATCCTCCAGAACTGTGCCCCTGCTGGACAATTGCGTCCCTGGCGTTTGCGTGTGCAGGAACCCACCCTCGGAGCCCCTTGCGAATGACTGCCCTGAAAGCCTTGGAAATGTTACCTCTTCATCCTCCTCCTCCTCCTCATCCTGTGCCACATCCTCTTCCATCATCGCCCGAATTGTTTTTTCAAGGAGGCATAGAAGTGGGATAGTTAAGCTGAGAACGGCGTCATTATTGCCACTGGCCATGTTGGTGGAGTACTCAAAACAGCGCAACAAGGCACACAGGTCTCGCATGGAGGCCCAGTTAAATTAAATAGCGGAATAGAAAATATGATCCAAAAAAAGTGTATGTATATCACACGTACACAACCACACTAGGCCCCAATTACTATTGTTTGTACCCCTAAAAGGCTAGATGAGGAGTAGGGGGAGTATGGAACAGGCAGCACCCTCAAACCTTCAGAAGTATGAGATGAACCCCAACAACTTGGAAAGGTGGATCTCTCTCACACGTACCGACACAGACTATCCCGCAATTCAATTGATCCTCAAAGGTTTTTATTGAATAGCGGAATAGGAAATATGATCAAAAAAAGTGTATGTATCTCGCACGTACACAACCACACTAGGCCCCAATTACTATTGTTTGTACCCCTAAAAGGCTAGATGAGGAGTAGGGGGGGTATGGAACAGGCAGCACCCTCAAACCTTCAGAAGTATGAGATGAACCCCAACAACTTGGAAAGGTGGATCTCTCTCACACGTACCGACACAGACTATCCCGCAATTCAATTGATCCTCAAAGGTTTTTATTGAATAGCGGAATAGGAAATATGATCAAAAAAAGTGTATGTATCTCGCACGTACACAACCACACTAGGCCCCAATTACTATTGTTTGTACCCCTAAAAGGCTAGATGAGGAGTAGGGGGGGTATGGAACAGGCAGCACCCTCAAACCTTCAGAAGTATGAGATGAACCCCAACAACTTGGAAAGGTGGATCTCTCTCACACGTACCGACACAGACTATCCCGCAATTCAATTGATCCTCAAAGGTTTTTATTGAATAGCGGAATAGGAAATATGATCAAAAAAAGTGTATGTATCTCGCACGTACACAACCACACTAGGCCCCAATTACTATTGTTTGTACCCCTAAAAGGCTAGATGAGGAGTAGGGGGGGTATGGAACAGGCAGCACCCTCAAACCTTCAGAAGTATGAGATGAACCCCAACAACTTGGAAAGGTGGATCTCTCTCACACGTACCGACACAGACTATCCCGCAATTCAATTGATCCTCAAAGGTTTTTATTGAATAGCGGAATAGGAAATATGATCAAAAAAAGTGTATGTATCTCGCACGTACACAACCACACTAGGCCCCAATTACTATTGTTTGTACCCCTAAAAGGCTAGATGAGGAGTAGGGGGGGTATGGAACAGGCAGCACCCTCAAACCTTCAGAAGTATGAGATGAACCCCAACAACTTGGAAAGGTGGATCTCTCTCACACGTACCAACACAGACTATCCCCCAATTTAACTGATCCCCAAAGGTTTTTGATTAAATAGCGGAATAGAAAATATGATCCCAAAAAAGTGTATGTATATCACACGTACACAACCACACTAGGCCCCAATTACTATTGTTTGTACCCCTAAAAGGCTAGGAGTAGGGGGGGTATGGAACAGGCAGCACCCTCAAACCTTCAGAAGTATGAGATGAACCCCAACAACTTGGAAAGGTGGATCTCTCTCACACGTACCAACACAGACTATCCCCCAATTTAACTGATCCCCAAAGGTTTTTGATTAAATAGCGGAATAGAAAATATGATCCCAAAAAAGTGTATGTATATCACACGTACACAACCACACTAGGCCCCAATTACTATTGTTTGTACCCCTAAAAGGCTAGGAGTAGGGGGAGTATGGAACAGGCAGCACCCTCAAACCTTCAGAAGTATGAGATGAACCCCAACAACTTGGAAAGGTGGATCTCTCTCACACGTACCAACACAGACTATCCCCCAATTTAACTGATCCCCAAAGGTTTTTGATTAAATAGCGGAATAGAAAATATGATCCCAAAAAAGTGTATGTATATCACACGTACACAACCACACTAGGCCCCAATTACTATTGTTTGTACCCCTAAAAGGCTAGGAGTAGGGGGGGTATGGAACAGGCAGCACCCTCAAACCTTCAGAAGTATGAGATGAACCCCAACAACTTGGAAAGGTGGATCTCTCTCACACGTACCAACACAGACTATCCCCCAATTTAACTGATCCCCAAAGGTTTTTGATTAAATAGCGGAATAGAAAATATGATCCCAAAAAAGTGTATGTATATCACACGTACACAACCACACTAGGCCCCAATTACTATTGTTTGTACCCCTAAAAGGCTAGGAGTAGGGGGAGTATGGAACAGGCAGCACCCTCAAACCTTCAGAAGTATGAGATGAACCCCAACAACTTGGAAAGGTGGATCTCTCTCACACGTACCAACACAGACTATCCCCCAATTTAACTGATCCCCAAAGGTTTTTGATTAAATAGCGGAATAGAAAATATGATCCCAAAAAAGTGTATGTATATCACACGTACACAACCACACTAGGCCCCAATTACTATTGTTTGTACCCCTAAAAGGCTAGGAGTAGGGGGAGTATGGAACAGGCAGCACCCTCAAACCTTCAGAAGTATGAGATGAACCCCAACAACTTGGAAAGGGGGATCTCTCTCACACGTACCAACACAGACTATCCCCCAATTTAACTGATCCCCAAAGGTTTTTGATTAAATAGCGGAATAGAAAATATGATCCCAAAAAAGTGTATGTATATCACACGTACACAACCACACTAGGCCCCAATTACTATTGTTTGTACCCCTAAAAGGCTAGGAGTAGGGGGAGTATGGAACAGGCAGCACCCTCAAACCTTCAGAAGTATGAGATGAACCCCAACAACTTGGAAAGGTGGATCTCTCTCACACGTACCAACACAGACTATCCCCCAATTTAACTGATCCCCAAAGGTTTTTGATTAAATAGCGGAATAGAAAATATGATCCCAAAAAAGTGTATGTATATCACACGTACACAACCACACTAGGCCCCAATTACTATTGTTTGTACCCCTAAAAGGCTAGATGAGGAGTAGGGGGAGTATGGAACAGGCAGCACCCTCAAACCTTCAGTATGAGATTGTGTTCACTGTACCCCACAAAGATTGAGTTCACTGCACCCCACAATGATTGTGTTCACTGCACCCCACAAAGATTGTGTTCACTGCACCTCACAAAGATTGTGTTCACTGTACCCCCCAAAGATTGTGTTCACTGCACCCCACAAAGATTCTGTTCACTGTACCCCACAAAGATTGTGTTCACTGCACCCCAAAAAGATTGTGTTCACTGCACCCCAAAAAGGATGTTGTTCACTGCACCCCAAAAAGGATGTTGTTCACTCCACCCCAAAAAGATTGTGTTCACTGCACCCCACAAAGATTGTGTTCACTGCACCCCAAAAAGATTGTGTTCACTGCACCCCAAAAATGATTTTGTTCACTGCACCCCAAAAAGGATTTTGTTCACTGCACCCCAAAAAGGATGTTGTTCACTCCACCCCAAAAAGATTGTGTTCACTGCACCCCAAAAAGATTGTGTTCACTGCACCCCACAAAGGATTTTGTTCACTGCACCCCAAAAAGATTGTGTTCACTGCACCCCAAAAAGGATGTTGTTCACTGCACCCCAAAAAGGATTTTGTTCACTGCACCCCAAAAAGATTGTGTTCACTGCACCCCACAAAGGATTTTGTTCACTGCACCCCACAAAGATTGTGTTCACTGCACACCAAAAAGGATTGTGTTCACTGCACCCCAAAAAGATTTTGTTCACTGCACCCCAAAAAGATTGTGTTCACTGCAGCCCAAAAAGATTGTGTTCACTGCAGCCCAAAAAGATTGTGTTCACTGCAGCCCAAAAAGATTGTGTTCACTGCAGCCCAAAAAGATTGTGTTCACTGCAGCTCACACACAGAAAAATGGATGTGGATCACTGACACCTGCCTATCTCCAATCCCACACCACACAGCAATATCGATTGTAGTTTGTAGAACACAGTTTCCCTAAAATTCAGCAGACTCTGTCCCTAACAGGATTGAGAAGAGATCGTAGATCAGGATTGAGTGCAGACCCCACCCCCCACACAGCAATATCGATTGTAGTTTGTAGAAGACACTGACCCTATATAATTCAGCAGACTCTATCCCTAAAATGCCTACAACTCGCCCTGCCTAAACACTCCGACCTGTCCCTCAATTCTATCCGGACACAAATGGTTTTTTCCTGCCTATCTTTCCCTAATCAGCAGCCAGCACGTTGATGTGTGCTCTGTCCCTGAATCTAAGCAGCATAATGACGCCGCTGCGGCTGCCTCGAACTTATAAAGACTTGGTCACATGCTTCAGACGGCCAATCACAGCTACTGAGACATTTGCAGGCATGGCTGGGATGGCTTAAGGCACACCAGTTAAACGATTGTTGATTGGCTGTTGAAAGCCCGCCATGAAAAGAGCGCCAAAGCATGCAAAACCCGGAAATAAAACGACCGAACACGGATTTTTACCCGAACATACAGTAAAGTGTCCGTGTCCGTGTTCGGGTACAAAAAATCCAATTATTCGGTACGAACACGAATAATACAGTCCGTGTTCGCTCAACACTACTCATCACAACACACTGAGTTTGGCTTAGAAGAAAGTACATTGATCAGCCATAACATTATGGCTACTGACAGGTAAAGTGAATAACACTGATTATCTTGTTACAATGGTACCTGGAAGGGGTAGGATATATTAGGCAGTAAGGGAACGTGTTGCCCCTGAAGTTGTTGTGTTGAAAGTAGAAAAAATGGCCAAGAATAAGGATTAGAGAGACTTTGACCAGGGCCAAATTGTAATGGCTAGACAACTGGGTCAGAGCTTCTCCAGAACTGCAGCTCTTATGGGATATTCCCGGTCTGCAGGGGTCAGGAGGACCTACCAAAAGTGGCCCAAGGAAGGAAAACCGGCAAACCAGGGACAGGGTCATGGGAGGCCAAGGCTCATCAAAGCATGTGGGGACCAAAGGCTGGCCTGTGTAGTCTGATCCAATAGAAGTACTATCGTAGCTCAAATTGCTTAAAACATTATTGCTGGTTCAGATAGAAAGACTGGTTCCGATAGAAACTAGAAAGGTGTCAGAACACACAGTGAACTGCAGTTTGTTGTTTTTGGGGATGTGTAGCTGTAGACTGGTCCGGGTGCCCACATACTAAAGTGTCTACAATGGGCACGTGAGCATCAGAACTGGACCACTGAGTTATGGAAGAAGATTGCCTGGCCTGATTAATTCAAGAATGGTTTGAGGAACACAGCAATGAGTTCAAGTTTTTGACTTGGCCTTCAGATTCTCCAGATCTCAATCCAACTGAGCATCTGTAGGATGTGTTGGAAAAACAATTCCAATCCATGGAGCTCCCATCTCACAATTTATAGGAGTTAAGGATCTGCTACTGACAGCTTCATGCCAGATACCACAGCATTCCTTCTAGGGAAGTCCAGGTCTGGGAGGTCAAGGGGAGTCCATACCTCGACTAGCTACGGTGGGTGGGTAAATGTTGTATGTACATATAGATAAGGATGAAATATAAATGTTTTATAGGTAAGCCTGCTCAATTATAATAACCATAGAATGAAAAATCTGAGCATAAATCAGGTTCTTGTTAAAAGTCACCCACAGTCTGTGCCGTTCATATCGAGTATTTCAAGGTTTTATATACCAGACTTCTGGAGATTGGCTTTAATGTGTACTAGCAAACCGGCATATTTATTTGTTACGTTTTTATATTTATTATACGCAGAGGAACTCAGGAACTGCCTTTTTGCTCCTCTTGAGCTGACCGTTTTTCAACAGGCTCATTCGACAAAAGTTAATTGAACATTTGTTGAACTGAGCAGCGCCAGCAGAGCCATGCACTGCTCGGATTTTAGCTCAGCCAGCAGGAACTGCCCAAAATTTTAACAATATATGGTGAACTTAGGTCCACATTTCTTGGTTACAGCTAATAATTGAAAGCCATTCCAGGTTTTTTTCCCTGCAAATTATTTTCTCACAGTAGTTATACATAAGGTGCACTGTCTAACATACAACTAGCCACGCTTACAAATCTTTCTATATAATATGATTAGGATAATGTGGGAGAGCAAACAAGTAAAAATGTCCTAAAATAATTTAATACAAAATAATAACACATATGTTGCCTTTGAGCATATTATAAAGAATACATATGCCAAGTGACTTGGGGGGTTGCGAGTTGAAAGGGCAAAGTGGTACTTTAACCCCTTGGATCCTAAGCCTTTTTCTGGCACATGTTGTGCAGGAGTTATATATATATATATATGTATTTTAGCAGAGACCCTAGAGAATAAAATGACGATTGTTGCAATATTTTATGTCACACGGTATTTGCACAGCGGTCTTTTAAATGCAATTTTTTGGGAAGAAATACACTTTAATGAATGAATATAAAAAAACAAAACAGTAAAGTTAGCCTACTTTTTTGTATAATGTGAAAGATGATGTTGTGCTGAGTAAATAGATATCTAACATGTCATGCTTTAAAATTGCGCACACTCGTGGAATGGCGACAAACTCCGGTACTCAAAAATCTCCATAGTCGACGCTTTAAAAAAATGTAACAGTTACCTGTTTAGAGTAAAGCCCCGTACACACGTACCGATTGTCGGCCGTAAATATTCGGCCGATGACCGATCGGCCGATTGTAGGCTTGTTAGTATGATGCTTCCGACAGCCGACAGCGCATTTTCGGCCGAACAGAATCTGTCGTGCAAGCATTAAAATTTTTGTTGGCCAACACCAGAACGGCCGATTGTTCGCCAGTCAATACAGATTTCGGCCGACAGACAGCAGATTAGCAAGACTGGGCATGCTCAGAAAAGAAAAAAGACAAGGAAAGTTAACCATCACATGACATCACTTCTGCAGTCGGCTGTTGTTGGCCGACAAAATTCGTGTGCAGTCTTTTGCAGTTTTCAACAGACACTACAGCCCTGGACAAAAGACGGCCGATAGTTCAGCCAACGATCGGTACATGTGTACGAGGCTTAACAAAGAAGGTCTTGTGCTAGAATTATTGCTCTCGCTCTAACAATCGTGGCAATACCTGACATGTTGTTTGAACCCTGTTTACAAATGCGAGCGCAACTTGCATATGCGTTTGCTTCTGCGCGCGAGCACAGAGGGACTAGGGGCTTTAAAGTTTTTATTTTTTCTTATTTTATTTTATTTTTTTTAATTTTTCACTATCCATTTAAAAAAAAAATGTTGATCACTTTTATTGCTGTCACAAGGAATGTAAACATCCCTTGTGACAGTAATAGGCAGTGATAGTTGCTCTTTATGGAGGGATCTGGGGGTCTAAAACACCCCAAATCCCTCCTTTGCACTTAAAAGCATTCAAAACACCAAGTTTGGCTGTTTTGAATGCTGTCATTTTTTTTTTTTTTTTTTTTATTTGGCGCCTTTAAGGCTTTAGTACCCAGAAGTGATGTTATGACATTGCTTCCAGGTTTTTACATCGGAGACCCGATCAGAGCTGAATTCCGACGGGAGACCCAGGCGAGCCACGGAAGGCGGCGGGAGGGGGGTGTCCCCTCCCACTCCTTGTAATGACAGCTGAGCGGCTGCTGAACCACATCGGCTGTCATTACAAGAAAGCTGACCGTCTGCTCTAAACAACGTTATAGGGGTGATGCCTCTGCAGTCACCCGGTACAACCCCTTCAAGCCGAGGCTGCATATTTGTGTTCCGTCGGCGCAAAGGTGTTAAACTTGATTCTACACAGCAGGAGCTGATCAGCGGGTCCTGGAGACCTGATGTCCGCCAGTACCCACTGATCATTCGGAACACAGGCAGAACAGCGATCTGCCTAAGTAAATGAGGCAGATCACCGTTCTGTCATTAAGAAAGGCATTGATCAACATGAATCAATGCCTTCCCTAGCAAAAGCACCTCCCACACAGTTAGAAATCACTAGCTAAGCACACAGTTAACCCTTTGATTGTCCCTGATGTTTTACCCCTTTGCATTAGTACAGTGACAGTGCATATTTTTAGCACTTATCACCAGTGTCGGTCATGTAACCCAAAAAAAGTAATTAGTTATAGTTACTAGTTACTTCTCCCAAAAAGTAACTGAGTTAGTGACTGGGTTACAGCAGTAAAAAAGTAACTAATTACCAGGGAAAGTAACTATTGCGTTACTTTAAAAAAATATTTAAATATGTCAAATAACTTATATGCCCCTTGTATGCGTGGTATTTGGTTAGTGGTACCTGCGTGGTATTTGCTGAGAGTGGCATTGTGGTACCTGCGTGGTAAACTACTGGTGTATAGGGTGGGTGGGTAGGTGTATTTGGGGGTCAGTGGGTGTATAGGGTGGGTAGATAGGTGTATATAGGGGTCAGTGGGTGTATAGGGTGGGTAGATAGGTGTATATAGGGGTCAGTGGGTGTATAGAGGGGTCAGTGGGTGTATAGGGAGGGTGGGTAGGTGTATATAGGGGTCAGTGGGTGTATATGGTGGGTGAGTAGGTGTATATAGGGGTCAGTGGGTGTATAGGGTGGGTGGGTAGGTGTATATAGGGGTCAGTGGGTGTATAGGGAGGGTGGGTAGGTGTATATAGGGGTCAGTGGGTGTATAGAGTGGGTGGGTAGGTGTATATAGGGGTCAGTGGGTGTATAGGGAGGGTGGGTAGGTGTATATAGGGGTCAGTGAGTGTATAGAGTGGGTGGGTAGGTGTATATAGGGGTCAGTGGGTGTATAAAGTGGGTGGGTAGGTGTATATAGGGGTCAGTGGGTGTATAGGGAGGGTGGGTAGGTGTATATAGGGGTCAGTGGGTGTATAGAGTGGGTGGGTAGGTGTATATAGGGGTCAGTGGGTGTATAGAGTGGGTGGGTAGGTGTATATAGGGGTCAGTGGGTGTATAGGGAGGGTGGGTAGGTGTATATAGGGGTCAGTGGGTGTATAGAGTGGGTGGGTAGGTGTATATAGGGGTCAGTGGGTGTATAGAGGGGTCAGTGGGTGTATAGGGAGGGTGGGTAGGTGTATATAGGGGTCAGTGGGTGTATATGGTGGGTGAGTAGGTGTATATAGGGGTCAGTGGGTGTATAGGGTGGGTGGGTAGGTGTATATAGGGGTCAGTGGGTGTATAGGGAGGGTGGGTAGGTGTATATAGGGGTCAGTGGGTGTATAGAGTGGGTGGGTAGGTGTATATAGGGGTCAGTGGGTGTATAGGGAGGGTGGGTAGGTGTATATAGGGGTCAGTGGGTGTATAGAGTGGGTGGGTAGGTGTATATAGGGGTCAGTGGGTGTATAGAGTGGGTGGGTAGGTGTATATAGGGGTCAGTGGGTGTATAGGGAGGGTGGGTAGGTGTATATAGGGGTCAGTGGGTGTATAGAGTGGGTGGGTAGGTGTATATAGGGGTCAGTGGGTGTATAGAGTGGGTGGGTAGGTGTATATAGGGGTCAGTGGGTGTATAGGGAGGGTGGGTAGGTGTATATAGGGGTCAGTGGGTGTATAGAGTGGGTAGGTAGGTGTATATAGGGGTCAGTGGGTGTATAGGGAGGGTGGGTAGGTGTATATAGGGGTCAGTGGGTGTATAGAGTGGGTAGGTAGGTGTATATAGGGGTCAGTGGGTGTATAGAGTGGGTGGGTAGGTGTATAAAGGGGTCAGTGGGTATATAGAGTGGGTGGGTAGGTGTATATAGGGGTCAGTTGGTGTATAGAGTGGGTGGGTAAGTGTATATAGGGGTCAGTGGGTAGGTGTATATAGGGGTCAGTGGGTGTATAGAGTGGGTGGGTAGGTGTATATAGGGGTCAGTGGATGTATAGGGTGGTAAGGTAGGTGTATATAGGGGTCAGTGGGTGTATAGAGTGGGTGGGTAGGTGTATATAGGGGTTAGTGGGTATATAAGATGGGTAGGTAGGTGTATATAGGGTTCAGTGGGTGTATAGAGTGGGTGGGTAGGTGTATATAGGGGTCAGTGGGTGTATAGAGTGGATGGGTAGGTGTATATAGGGGTCAGTGGGTGTATAGAGTGGGTGGGTAGGTGTATATAGGGGTCAGTGGGTGTATAGAGTGGGTGGGTAGGTGTATATAGGGGTCAGTGGGTGTATAGGGAGGGTGGGTAGGTGTATATAGGGGTCAGTGGGTGTATAGAGTGGGTGGGTAGGTGTATATAGGGGTCAGTGGGTGTATAGAGTGGGTGGGTAGGTGTATATAGGGGTCAGTGGGTGTATAGGGAGGGTGGGTAGGTGTATATAGGGGTCAGTGGGTGTATAGAGTGGGTAGGTAGGTGTATATAGGGGTCAGTGGGTGTATAGGGAGGGTGGGTAGGTGTATATAGGGGTCAGTGGGTGTATAGAGTGGGTAGGTAGGTGTATATAGGGGTCAGTGGGTGTATAGAGTGGGTGGGTAGGTGTATAAAGGGGTCAGTGGGTATATAGAGTGGGTGGGTAGGTGTATATAGGGGTCAGTTGGTGTATAGAGTGGGTGGGTAAGTGTATATAGGGGTCAGTGGGTAGGTGTATATAGGGGTCAGTGGGTGTATAGAGTGGGTGGGTAGGTGTATATAGGGGTCAGTGGATGTATAGGGTGGTAAGGTAGGTGTATATAGGGGTCAGTGGGTGTATAGAGTGGGTGGGTAGGTGTATATAGGGGTTAGTGGGTATATAAGATGGGTAGGTAGGTGTATATAGGGTTCAGTGGGTGTATAGAGTGGATGGGTAGGTGTATATAGGGGTCAGTGGGTGTATAGAGTGGGTGGGTAGGTGTATATAGGGGTCAGTGGGTGTATAGAGTGGGTGGGTAGGTGTATATAGGGGTCAGTGGGTGTATAGAGTGGGTGGGTAGGTGTATATAGGGGTCAATGGGTGTATAGGGTGGGTAGGTGGTGGTGGTGGTGGCTGATGGTGGTGTGGTGCACTGTGGGGGTCCTCCTGTCTTGACTGTCTGTTACTGAGTTTTTTTTGTTTTGGTACCTGTTGTGCTGCTGGTGGAGATGCTGGCTGCCTGACTGCTGGTGGAGATGCTGGCTGCCTGGCTGCTGGTGGAGATGCTGGCTGCTGGTGGAGATGCTGGCTGCCTGGCTGCTGGTGGAGATGCTGGCTGCCTGGCTGCTGGTGGAGATGCTGGCTGCTGGTGGAGATGCTGGCTGCCTGGCTGCTGGTGGAGGTGCTGCCTGGCTGCTGGTGGCCAGCCCAGCACACTGGGCTGGCTGCGTCCTCCTCCTGCAGGCCTGTGCTGCTGCTTCTCTCTCTCTCATTGACTGAGGCCAGTGCTGCGGACAGCGCTGGCCTCGGTCATAGAGGAGAGGAGGAATTACACTACTGCCATCAAGTGGCGGTAGATGTAATTGCGGTAACGCAGCCAAAGTAATTTCAACTGCATTACCTTGACGGGACGAGTAGTCAGTTAGATTACTCGTTACCCTCTAAAGTAACTGCGTTAAGTAACGCTGTTTACTTTAACGCAGTTACTTCCATCACTGCTTATCACTGTATCGGTGTCACTGGTCCCCAAAAAGTGTCAAAAGTATCAGTTAGTGTCCCGACTGTCTGTCACATAATCGCAGTCCTGCTATAAGTCGCTGATCACCACCATTACTAGTAAAAAAGAAATAAACAATCAATAAATGCTTATTGGGATTTTATTTACCAAAAATATGTAGCAGAATACATTTTTTTTTTGTTTTTATTGGATATCTTTTTTAGCAGTAAGTAAAATATATTGTTTTTTTTTTTGTTTTTTTAAATTGTCAGTCTTTTTTTTTGTTGATAGCACACAAAGCGCAGAGGTGATCAAATACCAAAGCTCTATTTGTGGGAAAAAAGGACATAAATTTTGTTTGGGTACAGCTTCGCACGACCGCTCAATTGTCAGTTAAAGTAATGCCATGCGTATCGTAAAAAATGGCCTGGTCATGAAGGTAAGAAAACCTTCCAGAGGGCAAGTGGTTAAAAGATAGGTCATTTTTTTTATACCATGTTACATGTTACACTTGTATTAGGGTGTAACATGTAACATGCTGCCAAGTTGACCCCCAGCACTTCCAGAACAGCCCTCCCTGTAGTCGCTGTCACTTTTTAAATCTGCACAGCTATGCTGGGTTCCACCTGCACAGCCCCATCTTCATTAACAGAGATCTGTGAACAGCTGAGCTACAAGTCCTGCTGACACTACGGCAGATGGACTTTGACCAGTTGCACATGGTACGCTCGTAAATTACTGCACTCTGTACTCATCGCTCTATAACTTATCTTTACGCAGCTGTGAGAGTAAATACATAGACAACAGTGCATTTATATCCAGATCAGTAAAAAATGTGGTGGTTTTTTTTAACTCCAATGTGCAAGAGGCCTTAGAATTCTCAGTAGAATACAAGTGCAGTGGTCACCACACTTGTAGACAATTGACACTTCTCTTTAACTGAAAACCCGTACCTTGGTATGGGCAGGGAGCTGGAGGAAGAGCCTGAAGAAGCCTGATTTTGCACTGGGATCCACTGATCGTGGGTGCTGGGCTTTGCAGGCTCCTGTAAAAAAAAATAATAAATGCACATTTTTTTCATGCAAAAATACTTTACGTGCATGTAGCACCCTCCTAGGTGGGTGCTAGAGAGAGAGTTAAGTGTTTGACTCCTGTCTGCTTACCAGAGGGATTGCAGGTAAATCTAATCTGTTCTCTGCCTACCATAAAGCAGGATCTGCTAGTGAGGTCTGCTCAATGTGCTCAGGTGCAACTCAGTCTGTCTGCAGAGTGTTTCACATTGATCCAATAGGGAGGCATATTGGACAGTGGAAGGAAACCTGCACAGGCGTTTGATACAGCCCATAGGTGACTAATGAGGTCGCCGGCTCAGCCGCCGGAGGCTCACTGTCCCACTCATCAGCATCCGGAAGCTCCCGAAGAGGTTCGTGGCAGCCGCTCGGCGTCTGGTTGTCCCTCCGTAGAAGTCTTTTGATGACGAAACGCGGCAGCGCGTGAGCACGCGGTCACTGTGACAACCGGACGCCAAGCGGCTGGCACATACCTCTTCATGGGGCTTCCCGGCGGCCGAAGAGTGGGATGGTGAGCCTCCGGGTGCTGAGCCAGCGACCGTGTTAGTCACCTATTGTGTTGTGTTATACACTACGCTATACGTTATAATATTGTGAGTATTTTATGTAGGGGAAAGGGGGTTTCAATAAAGCATTCTTTTAGACATATTGCCCTTTGAAGCCCTTATTATTGCTCTTCACACTGCAATACCCCTGATTGAGCTGACCTATGGTGGTGGTTGATTAGTATATTACTGTGAATCGGGTGCTTGCTGTCTGTTGAAGGATAAAAAGGCACAGCACATACATGCAGCTGGAAAACCTTTTATCGAGCTGACCTACAGATTGATCTGCATATTACAGTGAATTGGGTGCTTATTGTCTTTGGAGGATTTAAAGGCATATTACATACATATAGCTGGTGAATGAGCATTACTTAGGGGATTGGGCAGGTGGTGCGGTGAAGGCGCATGGGCTTACTACACTCCATGGTGAACTATCATCCCATCCTTGGACTGTTTCTATTTATTGTGGACTCACCTTGATACAAACTGTTCTATATTTCTTTGGGGATATAGTATTCAGTAGTGCTGCTTATCTGTTTAACCCTATACGCTGACTAGTACTCTATAGGAGGTGTTACACACATCTTTTAATAGAATACCTTATTACTTCCAGGTTTTGGAATGCATCGGACGTAGGTCTCAATAGTTCCGGTTGTCAATGTCCTGTTAACGCTAGTTCCTGCCGTTGACGCATAGGATAAGAAGGCGTGCTTGTGTCAGTAGGCCACTGACGATGGCCTATTGGTTGAAACACGTCAGTCAGTTCCTATGAGATATAAGCATGCTAGAGCCACGGCACTGGATATCCTTTTATGCTTTTTTTACCAATGTTATTGTAAGTACAATTTTAATAAACATTGTCAGTTGGCCAAACATTCTTCACTATGAGCTTTTTATATCTGTCACGTGGGTTTGCTCCTTGTGTTTGGAGAGTCTAGCTGAGAGGGGTATTATTATCAGATACCTATCATGGATCCGTTTCATTGATCATTGATCCAGCATGATTCATATACTGGCTGGCTATGTTGAATCGACCATCTGATGTTGACTGTTGGGAAGGCCCTTGATATACTGCTCGTTTCACTTGTCTTCTGGTAAGGAGATATTATAACTACACGGCGGTGTGGTGTGCGTCTGTTTCACACTGAAGTTGGTGCGGGGGTTTCATCTCTTTCCTTCTACTGAAATTTGGACTATATACACCTAGGTGTTTTTTTAAGCGCTCCATGCTGCCTTTTTTGGTACACAAGCGTACACCCATGTGATGGCCATGTTTTGCCTGTGTGAGGGCCATGTTATGCCTACACGAAGTGCACATGTGTTCTGTGCATCCGCACGAAGGCAGTCCCATTCATGCCAGCAGGAATGCAGCAGCTACACAGACACAGCCGTTACTCCCAATTTGGCATCCTTGTAGGTGCAGGTCCCCGAACGCAGACAGTGTGAGTTTGGGGATAGGCACCTGCACACATCCACACTATGAATGGGACTGCCAGCACACGGATATATGGAACCCCTGTGCATCGTGTGTAGGCAAAACTTCAATGTGAACAAAGCCTTAAATGTAACTTGCATAGTTACCCTAATGTATCTATATGTAGCACCCTCCGAGGTAGGTGCTAGGTAAAGTGTAGTTTGCTCCATCTGCTTATCAGGGGAGCCTGATTGGTATATCTGCCTGTTACATGTGTCCATGTGTTATTCATTTGGTCTGAGGGAGTGTCCCCACTGTGTCCAATAGGGGAGCCTGTTGGACCAGTGGAGGAAACCCAGCCAGTGACACACAGGCTTTGTGACTGTCCCAGAGGGTTGGCACAGGCAGTAGTGCATCCTAGGATATGTTATATAAGCCAAGGGCACATATGACAGGGCGTCTTTGGGCGGGAAGCCAGGTCCCAGGAGGAGGGTGATGGCTGTCTCTCCTCCTGCTGCTGAGGAAGGTGATCACAGGCGGTCGGCCTAGTGGACCAGAAGTGTGGCGCTGAGTCAAGAGGTCCTGTGGATACTGACAGTGGAGCAAGTGGCAGAGCGACCTGAGGAAAAACAGTGTCCATGAGTACCAGGGAGCTTGCCAGGGGTCTGCCCGGGAAGGGGACCACTCCAGGAGGTAGTCAATGGACAGAAGGTCAGCACACGCAGTCAGTGAGAAAGGGGGTGCCAAGTTAGACCCTGAAGAGTAATCAAAGTGAGAGTCCATATTCTTTATCTTAACTTCAGTGGCAAGGTGAAGAAGCGGCCTTTTGCCGCATTCTGCAGTCAGTTGTCCTCAGAAATTGTGCATAGTTCAAGTTGGAGTATCCCACTCATTCCCTTCTCCCATCCAAGTTCTAAAATAAAATACAAAAAAAACCATCCCCTGGACTGTTCATTGACTGAGCCAAGAACGGTTATTGCTGTGTATCTGCTATCAGTTGCTAATGGTAACCCAGGGGAACCAAAGAAGTGTAATTCTCAACAGCTCCCTAGGGGGGCAGTGCTACATATATAACAGTGATCTACAGTTCCCTGTACGGCAGCTTTCAGACTTTTCTGATTTTACTGCAAACATGAGCTAACACTTAACATGCTGATTGGAGGAAAAAGCAGAATGATGTTTTTCAGCTTGCTGCTGCTCCTTTATTGTTCAATCAGGAGGCTGGGTTGTGTTCTTGCCAATCTGTACTGAGATATGCTTCTGCAGGGGAGGTCAGGACCTGGCTGTGTTGTCTGACAGTGATGTCTGGATTACAAGGCTGGCTGAACAGAGTTACAAGTCCCCATATACTGTATCTATTTAAATAGAGTATTTAGCTTTTGTTCTAAAGGTAAACTGAATGTACTTTCTTTAGTACAGTATAGTTGCAGGAGTTCCTGAAAAACATAAGTAATTCAATGATTTTCCACGCTGTCTATATTTTCTCTTTCAAATACATTACACATGTATTTCAGGTTGAGGCCCTTTAAGCATGGCAGATCGTACATCCGGCAGTCTGATATTTTTTTGTTTATTAGTTTAAAATCCTTTTAGCATCAGTCGGGAGGAACAGGTGGGAGAACGTACACAGCTTTCTGATCGATAGCCCCCGAACAGAACCAGACCTCCATTTTGTTCTCAACATGCTCCTTTATTAATGCACAGCAAGACGTTCACCTGAGCAAGTCCACATCTACCGCCACTACGGTGCTGTTGGTAGGGGTTACCATAACCGTACACAGAAAGAAGAATAGATCCTAGAATTATATTCCCTGCATCTACAAATGTGCGATAGGAAGATAAGATCTGCAGCCGGGCTTAACTTTGACATATCGCCGCCTTTTTATTTATTACAATCTGATATCTATGTGTAAAGCATGGCTTAAAAACAACATTATTATGTTCCGTGGAAGATTCTTTGTTTAGCAGAGTTACCATCGCAGACAGAAAAAAAAATGAAAAAAAAAATCTGAATAAGACATTTCTATGAGTTTCAGCCAGGGCTGCACAAATTGTGTACTGTGTGCCAACAGCTCCACCTATAGGCTGTATGATGAATAGCAAAGCTGCTGCAAACTGCATGAGCTACTAATCTGAGACCAGAACTGCTTATAAGGTCTTCATACAAAAATCTTTACATTTTCATGATCCTGGCAAAAGGCCAGCTGATAACAAGAGTTTCAAATATAATTCTTAAAGTTGCCTTTGGTAAACTATAAATGGTGGTTTTAATCAAGTTACAGTTTCCTAAGGATCAGTTCTTTGAATAAGAACTATTATTTCATATGTTAGCAGCAAATAAATATTTGTTAGATCCCTAAAGGATGCATACACTCAAATGAATATTTTCATGGATTTTATCGTATTAAACTGTATGCAAAGCCAAAACTCTTCTTTTAGTTTTGGATAATATGGTAAAGGGTTAGAATCCCTGTCAGGTATTGCTGTCTGTATCCAGGCTGGGGAGATTCTCTCTTTCTATGTGCCATAGTGACCATTTTCACTTTCAGAAAGTGAGCAAAAAAATTGTTAGTTTTCACCAAAAAAAGGAAACCATCCCTTAGGGACACTTGTTCCAGTGTCAACTGTCAACCCTGCTTTAGAGATATTTTATCTCACTTGTGTTTACAGGACATAAAGTGAAGAGAAATCTTCCCAATGGGACATAGAAGGCAAAAAAACTCCCAAAGCTATTCTATAAATCCCATCTTTCTTCTTATATCTCCAATGGTGAGATTGCCTATCTGACATTCTCAGCACAGAACCTACATCTTACCGAAGCCATCAAAAAACAAAACTGAACATCCTTTTGGGAGCGAATCTTTTTTTTGCTTAAAGTGGATGTAAACCCTTACATATACCCAGTGAAGTGAAACAATAAAACAAACCTTAGTGCTGCACTAAATACCATTAAAAAAATCAATTAAAGAAATATATAAATCAATGATAACAGCTGTTAGAACCTCAGTTGTGACAAGTGTACTATATTAGAGGTAACATGTGAATTAATAACACTTGTGGTTTAACCACTTTAATACAGGGCACTTCCCTCCCTTCCTGCCCAGGCCAATTTTCCCCTTTTAGCGCTGTTGCATTTTGAATGACAATTGCGCGGTCAGGCAACACTGTACCTACACCAAATTTATGTCATTTTCCCCCCACAAATAGAGCTTTCTTTTGGTGGTATTTGATCACCTGTGCGATTTTTACTTTTTGCTAAACAAATAAAAAAAGACCGAAAAGTTTGAAAAAAAAAAAAGTTTTTTGTTTATGTTATACAATTTTGTAAATAAATACGTTTTTTCCTGCACTGATGAGCACTGATGAGACTGCACTGACAGGCACTGATGAGGAGGCACTGATGAGGAGGCACTGATGGGGTGGCACTGATGGGGTGGCACTGATAGGCGGCACTGATAGGCACTGATATGTGGCACTGATAGGTAGCACAGATATGCAGCATTGGTGGGCACTGATAGGCGGCACTGCTGGGCACTGATAGGCGGCATTGATGGACACTGATAGGTGGCACTGACGGGCACTGATAGGTGGCACTGATGGGCACTAATGGGCACTGATAGGCGGCACCGGTGGGCACTGATGGGCACTGACGGGCGGCATTGATGGGCACTAATGGGCACTGATAGGCGGCACTGGTGGGCAATAATGGGCACTGGGATACTGGTATGTGGAACGCACGCCAAGAGCGGCGCCACTTGCTTTGTTTGCTCTATGCCATTTTAACATTTGATTTTGTAAGTATTCAATCGCTTTTTGGGGAATAAAATTATACCTTACGTACTTCACGATGTATGGCCCTCTCTTCTTTTAATGGTGTTATCGGGAACGATTTCAACACGGAGGACACATCGGAGGAATCCCACATCTGATCCTGAGCAAATGTGCAATAAAATCAAGGGCTTTTATACAATCTAATTCCGGTGAGTGGGGAACCAAGAGGGCACCTTCACCTCACAAGCACCTTTATTTACTTGGCACTTTGGCACCTTTTTGGATCATCAATAAGGACTTTATTCCACTATTTATGCACTTTAAATCTTACACTTTGAATATATATTTATTAATTTTTTAGTTCAATTATGCACTTTAATTTATTATTATAGGAATTTATGCACTTTAATGTGATTGATATATTTTATCATTATATATTGAATTTACATGATATAGATTGGTTTCATTTTAAATAATTTTTGCCACTAATTTGTTGCTAGCGCTGCATAAATTTGTTTTCATTCATCCCTGGGGTCATAGTGAGCATCCCTGGGGTCATAGTGGGCATCCCTGGGGTCATAGTGGGCATCCCTGGTGGATCTAGTGGCATCCCCCCCCCCCCGAGGGTCTGCACTGGTAATCAATGATCTGATTACCAGTGCCAACCCCCCCCCCCTGTCAGGGGAGCCGCCGATCGGCGCTCCTTTACTCGTGCCTGTCAGGCACGAACTAAGGAAAGCCGATCAACGGCTGTTCCTATTTACTATGTGACCAGCCGTGATTGGACACGGCTGATCACATGGTAAAGAGCCTCCGTCAGAGGCTCTTTACCGAGATCGGAGATGCAGGGTGTCAGACTGAAACCTCGCATCACCGATCGCCGCTCTGCGCGCCCCCGGGGGGCGCCCAGAGCTGTGTTATCCTGCCGCCGTCATATGACGTCCGGTCAGGATAACACAACCACATTCCCGCCGTCAATTTGTAATAGGGCGGGTGGGAAGTGGTTAATCAAATGCTTCTTTTAAAAAACAAAGTCCACAACTATGCAAATTATATGTAAATATATTGTGATGATCCTCCCCGCCACCGAGATCTGTGTTGTACCGGGTGCTAACTCTTCCTTCTCCTTTTGCGCAGTTAAGTGAACACAACCATGTGCCACCACGATGAGCGTCCCCCCCATATAGTTGGGTTCTCACCTCAAATTATGTGATCCTCGCACCTAAGCTCAGTCTAAGAACGCCTTTTTACCTCGCCCTGGCCTGGGGATGAATATCTGGTTAACCCCAATACATATTGCTTGTCTCCTCACTCCACTCCTCCACAGTATTGTTACAATGTCACATATGAAGAAAGAATTCAATAGTGCTTATACCCTTAAAAGCATAGCTTTATTAAAAACAATAGTGTGGGTACTCACATTTTGCTGGTGCTTCCAGAGCACCAGACTAAACATACAAAATATCCTCCAACAGCGGTTTCATTTGTGCCAGAAAGCCATCAGTCCACACTCCTGGAAGCTGGTTCTACCTAGCCGCCGGGTACAGTCACTGTCCTTGCCCCTCCCCGACGCGTATCGACACAGGGTCACGTGTCTTCATCAGGGTGAAATTCCATTGGACAGAGGACAGACTGACTGACTTTTTATACTGAGTCATTCACCATATTCTCGTAACTCATTGAGCACAGCCATTTTCTATGTGATCAAATTCACCAATGTAACACCCAATGCTAACTATATATGCTGCTATGTTGCCAAATAGATGCACGGCTATGCTACACTTCTTATCAACATAGGACAGCAACATCTGATCGGCTTGTGCATGATATGAAACCAACTGACATCAATATAAAATATCATAACCATATTGTTAACAATGAATATATAATGAATCCTACGAGTTAATAGATGTAACCTTAATCCCTTCTGTTATTGGGGTCCACTAAGACTGCCATTAGCCAGAGAGCATCCAAATACCTAATCCTAACATCCCAATTATTCTTAACATTACTATGGGTTATCATAAAACACATTATACCACTACCAATCCACTAATTTTATTGATTACTAATAAAATATCCCAAGTCAAACTCTTTGTTCAAGCCTCCCGGTACCAAAGATCCTAATTCATATATCCACCACAACTCACGATTACTGAGTTCCCATACAAAATTGCCTCCCACCCAGTGTTTTCTCGGGTCTTCAATACCGCAAAACTGTAGGCCCGTGCAATCTTTATTATGTTTGTCTCTAAAGTGTATGGACAAAAAATGTTTGTCAAACCCTCTACTAATATTATGTACATGCTCCTTAATTCTTTCTTTGAGTGTTCTCTAAGTTCTGCCTATATAGAGTAGGTTGCGAGGGCATTTTTTGGCATACACCACTCCATTAGTGTCATATGACACGAAATCCTTTATATCATTTTTCATATTTCACGTTTGAGGTTTACATCTACATTAACAAATAGTATATACTGATGCAGTCTGGCAAATTAATAACATGCCAGTCGACACAATAGTAGTAGTAGTAGTAGTACACAGACTAGTTAAATCACCTACCTCACCAGGATACCTGGCTTTTCCACCTCTTCCTCTTCTTTTTGCATTCTCTAGAATAAGTTGTAGAACCTACACAAAACCATATATTTTTTCGTGGATGTCCCTTTAACAGGTCCAAAATAAATATGATTAGAACTAAAAGAATGTAGCATGTTGTTGATAAAATACCACAGATGCCAATATGCACTTAGATGTCAAAAACATGATTATTTGTAGGTGCCTCTCAGAGCTGTGACCTTTGCGTTTCTCCTCTTGTATCCGCTGAATTGTATCCCCATTAGTATTGCAAGAGCTTGTTATATGTCAAGCATTTAATATAAAGTAAAACTGAAAGTATTCCTGCAAAAACAGCAGTGCTGAAATAAAACTCACAATGCTGCCATCGATTTATTGAGCCTTGCCCTAATACATTAATACTTTTCTCATATATTAGCCAGCTGTATAGTGTAGCTAGAAAAGAAAAGGTAGAAGGTTAATACCTGCACGTTGCCTTGCCTATTTTATTAATTCTAGCACATGCCACCTTTTAAGACCTTAAAGTTAAATCCAACTGCAAAGTACAAAGCAAGCTGAAAAGTGAAAAGATACAGTGGGAATTATTTATTTAAGGCAAACTGCATTCTGCAAGAGCATTTGCTCCAGAGTTTAGTAAATGAAGAGAAGTTCTACTGGCTTCCATCATCCAATCATGTGCAAGTAAAAATGCTGTTTTTTTTTGTGTTTTTTTTACATTTACATTTTCCTTGCATTTGACTTTGTATTTTTTTTACAGTGACCTTACCATGTTTCCCCAAAAATAAGCCCGGGTCTTATAATAATTTTGGCTACAAAATATGCATTAGGGCTTATTTTCGGGGGATGTCTTATTTGCCCCCGTCTTCTCTCCCCCTCTCCCTCCCTGTCAGCTCGGGAGTCAGCATCTCTGTAATCCCCAAAATAAACTCCAGTTAAAGTCCTTGTAAAATGATTTAATCCGCTCTGTAAATGGATTATATAATGTTCAGTGTGTGTCTTTATGTAACATTGTAAAAAATACCTTAGTTACAGTGCCTCTGGGAGCTCACATGACCTGCCGGAGCTCTTCTTTCCTGCTCTGAGCACTGCTGAGGGAGATGCTGAGATCCCCGCTGATGTCAGCCCTGCTCCAAGCATTGCAGAGGGAGGGGCCATTGACGTCAGCCGGGAGGAGAGAAGGAGAGCTCTGGCGAGTCACATGAGTGCCCAGCGGCGCCGTAAGTAAAGTATTTTCTACAATCATGTTACATAAAGATACACACTGGACATTATATAATCCTTTTTCAGAGTGGATTACATTATTTTACAAGGATTTTAACTAGGGCTTATTTATGGGGTAGGGCTTATATTGCAGCCATCCTATAAAATGTAGATAGGTCTTATTTGCGGGAAAACATGGTATTTACTAAGTTCTGGAGCAACTAAACTTGCACAGTCTATTTGCCTTTAATAAATCAACCCCATTGAATCAGAAAACAACACCCCAATGGCTGAAATTATAAATGATTTAAACCTAATGCCAGCCAACCTATTTTCCCCCTCCTCCTTGCAACAGTGTCATGAGGATAGGAAATGGGGAAACTGTTGTCACCAGGATAGGAGGGCACAGGCAGCAATAAAAATGTCAAATGTCCTAACCCTTCCTCGCTCTACTAAAAATGTGTTTTTGTTTGTGTCTGTGTCCTAATTGGAGAGATTTCTCAGCACTTCTGGCCGCTTCCATTAGGGATATAGATAGTAATAAAAATAAAGGTTCAAACCCTTCACACTTCGAAGAAAAAAAATATTTTGCTTAGAGTTGAGCTTTAAGGCTCCATTCACACTTTACAATTTGGAATCGAGGGCAGAATTGCTGTAATTCTGACCTCGATTCCAAATCATGTGGCAATTGCTGAACAATATGCTGCCTCTAAGGGCACCCCAAACATGATGTGATTCTGCTGCGATTGTCACGTGGCAGTCACGGCAAACCACACCTTTAAAAATTGTGTGAACCTTCTCACCCAAAGAGGTGAGACAAATGTGCAGAGCATAGGGCAGCCCATTCAAGTAAAGAGGTTTTGGGGGCCATACCAATACCATTGCACAGATCATTGGTTATGTGGAGCAGATGCCTTTACTTGTTTTCAGACCTGCTTTGTAGACAGCTGAATGTAAGCAAAGCAGAGTTTGATCTGGCCTTGGGCTGTAATGACAGGTCTTCAAGTGGTGTCTTAGCATATAGATTTAAAGAGCTGATATGCTTCAAAATAATAGTTATCCGATAATGTAAAGGACAACAGGGAAACTCAATCACCATGGAACCTGTGACATGCTTCACACATCAGCCCTTAACCATACATTTAAAGATAAATATACCTGTAATGTGATTGTTAAGTGGAACCTTATTATACTCTTATCCACCTCAATCCCTATACCTGTAAATTATTATACTGACCACAGATGATTACATTGACATGTTTTCACTCCCCCAGCCTGTCCACAGCTGACAGTGTTTGCATGGTATGGAGACACATCATACTCATATCACAGGACTGCTAACACCATTTTATTGGAGAGGGACTTATGTCTAGCTTAATTGACTCTGGAAGCACATGCATATTGTCATGCTGTAATCTGCATGGCTTATTAACTCAGCATGTCTTTTCAGCTACATTAATACAAATTCGGGACATTCTCAAGTCTTATAAGAAAGTGCAGCCAATCAGAGGCTACAACTGGTAAATACCAGGAATATTTAGCCTGGAAGCTGTGGAAGTGCGTGACAACCACGCTATTGTTAAAGTGCTGGTCCTCACCCAGGGAAAGGAAGGACGGAAGAACCTTATTATTTAGTCAGAATTTGAGCAAGACAACAGTGGCAAGCAAAATGCCTCCTGGGTTTGGAAGGGTCCTCATTTACTACGAGAGGGCCTGCATGAATACCATCAGTTAGGCTTTGTCACTTTGTAAGTATATTAGCTCACTGAGTCCTTCGGAACACATCCAAATAAAACCTGTGAGCACATAGCGATCTAATCCCACAGACATCCATCATTATTGGCAAGCCCCAGAATTTTTCCAGATATCTACAGAGACATTAGTTCTTAATTAGAGTGTTCTTACACAGCCACCTATCAGGCTCAAACTTCCAATGAAGGTCTGATGCTGATCGGTAGCAATGACACATATGATTCACTGCAGCTCTGCACTGACACAGATATTCACACACGGAATATCATACTGGCCTTGTTGTCCAGGATCTTTACAATGAGTCCATTAGACGCTGTTTTAAGCACTAAAGCCCTGATGAGGAGGTATTGATTTGGTTCCTGGAACGCATCTGATGTCTTTTAACTTTTGCTTATTTGTGGAATCAAATAAATGCTTTTGGACTCTGAGAAACATTTGTTTGGCGCTTTTTCTGTTCAGTTCGGGTGAACTCTGCCTTTGACCCATAGCCATCAGGTTAAGCTAAGGAGACTTCTTTTTTGCATCAGTCAGAGATCCTTGTCCACTGCTTCACCCCTACCTTACATAGGGCAGGTATGTCTTTGCAGAACAACAAAAGTTAGAGTACCTGAACTATGGAAGCTGTCCCCAAAAAAAGAAAGGCAGGGGGCAAAAGACTATTTACTAGTCAACAATTTTGCCTGTGGTCCTCCTACAGCTAATCTTTCCCCCATTACTAACTTACCAACCCTTGTTTTTGTGTCTCTCTGTGGATTCGACCATCATAAACTGTGAACACAGCAATTACATCACCAAATATCTCTCTAAATCTTGTAAGACTTATGCTGGCCATGCACTAGCCAAAATATCGGCAAACTCATTTTCGAAAAACGAAAAATCGGCCATGAGAGCAGAGGATTGTGCCATCATTTAATGACCGAATTTCGAACGATAAATCGCTCAATGGACATAAATGAATCTGTTTTTCGATCAGTTTGTCACATATACCTCGTTCAAACAGGTCAGCCGAGAAACACATTAACCTTTCAATTTATCGTTCGTTTATTGTTCGGACGGTGGATTTTCAAAACTGTTATTTCGATTTTTTGGCTCTGAAAAGTTAAAAATGATTTTCTATTTGTGCCCATTAACGGGTCGAAAAACGAACAATTGGACCAAATGAGAGATTTTTGAACGATCTTTTGGCTGATGTATGCCCAGCATAACAGTCAGAGAAAGAAGTGCCCTAGGTCTCATACAGCAGGTATACAGCTGAATGTAACGTACCAGCAAGTGCACTGTTATTTTTTATGAGGGATTTAAGATAAAATGTTGATTTTTTTTTTAAGGTACTACTTAGGCAAATTGATCATTTCTAGATGTTCTCTATAATTTACTTTTTGAGTTCAGGTCCACTTTAACTTTTCCTCTCATTGTGAGTCTGCTACATTTGTAATATAGCACCACCATGATTATGGAAATATGGCTCCACTTTGTTCTTCTAATGGTCACTGAGATTATTTCCGAAATGATACAATGTTGTACTGCATTCCAAATTAGGAAACCCACTTTGCCAAACATTAAAAGAATAAAGACCATTATGGGATTGATATGGTTGATACCTTGTTTGTTTAAAGACATCTGCAATATACAATGGTATACACTTCAACGCTTATCATGAAAAAGCCTAGAAAAGCTACAACCATATGGTGATAACTGACTGTCAATGTTTTTTGTACTGTGAGCCTGTTAACAGATAAGAAAGGGTGTTGAAAATTGCTGTTTTTAAATTAAAGACCCCGTTTTACATGAAGATGTCAGCTGTGACGGTCAAAGAGTATAAAAAGCAAGATGTGCTTACACTTTCTTTTCGTCTACCGCTTTTCCCAGACATATTTGTTACTTAATTGTCTCTAAATCTAATGCTGAATTAGTTTAGTTAATCTAATGCTGAATCTTTCAAATCTAATGCTGAATTTGAAATTGTGTAAATATAAAGAGTGCTCCCATAGCTATCTATGAGAGTTTTTGAGGAAAACTCAAAATATTAAAAACAAAGTTATACAATTAAAAAATAGAATACATACATTAAAGTACAAAATCCAAACAGAGACTAGGTGTGCAAGGAGGAAGTTGCTAAAAGCAGAACAAAGTCCAGATTCAATTTTATTCAAATTTACAGGTACCTCTCATAAAATTAGAATATCATCAAAAAGTTAATTTATTTCAGTAATTCAATTGAAAAAGTGAAGCTGATATATTTTATATCGATGCGTTACACACAGAGTGATATATTTCAAGTATTTCTTTCTTTTAATTATGATGATTATGGCTTACAGCTAGTGAAAACCCAAATTCAGAATCTCAGAAAATCAAAATATTACATAAGACCAATAAAAAAAAAATATTTTTAATATAGAAATGTTTACTTACTGAAAAGTTTGTCCATGTACAGTATAGTATGCACTCAATAATTGGTCGGGGCTCCTTTTGCACGAATACTGCATCAACGCGGCGTGGCATGGAGGCGATCAGCCTGTGGCACTGCTGAGGGGTTATGGAAGCCCAAGTTGCTTTGATAGCAGTCTTTAGCTCGTCTGCATTGCTCGGCTGTCATTACAAGGAGCAGGAGGGGACGTCCCCCCCTCCCGCTGCCTTCCCCGGCTCGCCCGGGTTTCCCGTCCCACCGGGAGACCTAGGCATCCTACCTGCACGGTCGCCGAAGAGAAGACCCAATCAAAGCCGCATTCGGCTTCGATCGGGTCTCCATGTAAACAACCCGGAAGTGATGTCATGACATCACTTCCGGGTACTCAGCGCCACATAAAAAAAACTGACAGCATTCAATTCAGCCAAACTTGGTGTTTTTAATGCTTTTCAGTGCTGAGGAGGGGTTTAGGGTCTTTTAGACCCCAAGATCTCTCCTCAAGAGTACCTTGAAAAAAAAATAAAAAAAAAAATTTTTACATACCCAAAAATATCGGCCGATACTGATATCCGATGACCAAAATATTGGTATCGGCATTTAAAAAACAATATTGGTCGATCACTAATCGGGAGGGCATTTAAAGGGTTAACTGTGAGTATGTGTGCTGATTTTATTCACAGACTGGCTGGCTGTTTTTTCTTTCTGATTTCAGGTCTGAACAGTATATAAAATCAGGGACGTAAAAATCAGCCGCTTCTGGGTTTTGTGTACTAACACACACACAGATCTGTGCTGTGATTGGCCACAGCCACCAGCAGGTTCAAAGCCAAAAATATTTGCTCTGAGCCTGCTGATGAACTCATGCGGTGTCCAACCACAGCAGGAGAAGCACAGGGTGTTCACCTGTAAATATATATAAAAAAATTGTTCTGTAAACCAGGAAGTTCCCCCTCAATTTACTCATACGTCGCGAGGGAACAACAAAGCCACCGGCCAGCGGTAATAATCAAACTAATAGTCGGCAAGAGGTTAATACTGTACGGAGGGGATTGAAGTTGTGACGTAGCTAACTTTGATGGCCAAAAAGTTAGAGGGGCTTTTAAACTAGGGAATGGGGGGGAGGGTACAGATGTAGAATTAGCCAGCGGTAAGCAAGTTTCAGAGGGCAGAAATGGGGGCATTAGCGGTAGGGTGTTCGGAGCTCCTATACCCAGGGTGGGTATGGGGACAAATCAAGAGAGTAGCCTAAAATTATTAAATGAGGATATATGTAACCGGTCAAAATTAAGAGGTTTGTATACCAATGCCAGAAGCCTGGCCAACAAGATGGGAGAGCTGGAGCTGCTGATGTTTGAGGAGGACTTAGACTTTGTGGGGATAACTGAGACTTGGTTTGACAGCTCTCATGATTGGATGGCGTCCATTCAGGGATATTCCCTTTATCGCAGAGATAGAGAAGGTAAAAAAAGGGGGAGGGGTATGTCTGTATATTAAGAACAGTATACAGGTAAATATGAGGGAGGATAATAATAATGGAGCTATGGACGAGGCAGAATCCCTATGGGTAGAGCTTCAAAGGGAAGGCACGGTGGGGAAGGTAATATTGGGCGTATGCTATAGGCCCCCCAACCTGAGGGAGGAGGGGGAGGCGGACCTCATTTTACAGATAGGATTGGCAGCAAGGACGGGAAACGTCATTATAATGGGGGACTTTAATTATCCAGATATAGACTGGGCAGAAGGAACCGCACACTCAGCCAAGGCTAGGCAGTTCCTAAATGTTTTGCAGGACAATTTCATGGGTCAGATGGTTAATGCACCGACGAGAAAAGATACGGTACTTGACCTGCTGATTACCAACAATTCAGACCTGATCACGGATATAGAAATACGGGACAACTTAGGAAACAGTGACCATAGGTCAATAAGTTTCAGTATTAATTACAGTTATAGGAAGCAGAGGGGTAATATAAGGACGCTGAATTTCAAAAGAGCCAATTTCCCAAAACTGCGCTCGCTGCTAGAAAATATCAATTGGGATAGAACCCTGGGAACAAAGAACACGGAGGAAAAATGGGAGTGCTTCAAGAGCATACTTAACAAGGGGATTGACCAGTGCATTCCAAAGGGAAATAAATTTAAAAGAGCAAAATTAAACCCTGGGTGGCTAAACTCCAACATAAAAATGCATATTAGTGCTAAAGAAAAGGCCTTCAAAAAATACAAGACTGAGGGGTCATTGGCAGCATTTAATCATTACAAAAAGTGTAATAAGAAATGTAAAGGCGAAATCAGGGCGGCTAAAATAGAACACGAGAGACATATAGCGGAGGAGAGAAAAAAGAACCCCAAGAAGTTCTTTAAGTATATAAACAGTAAGAAAGCGAGGCCAGAACACATTGGCCCCATAAAAGATGACAAAGGTAATATGGCCACTGAGGACAAAGAAAAGGCGGAAGTGTTAAATCATTTCTTCTCTTCAGTCTTCACAAAAGAATCGGGGGGCTACACGAACCTAGCTTGTAAGGCCGAACTAAACAACACATCTCAGGAAGTGCCGCCATGGCTAAAAGAAGATAGACTTAGAACTAAACTAGAGAAACTTAACATAAACAAATCACCGGGACCGGATGGCTTGCACCCGAGGGTTCTTAAAGAACTCATCCAGGTGATTGCCAGACCCTTATTCTTGATCTTTAAGGATAGTTTACAGATGGGTATGGTGCCAGCTGATTGGAAAAAAGCCGACGTGGTACCAATATTTAAAAAGGGGCCGAGGTGTATCCCGGGGAACTATATGCCGGTCAGCCTAACATCTGTAGTCTGCAAGATTTTGGAGGGGATATTAAGGGACCATATACAAGACTTTAGTAATGAAAACTGTATTATTAGTAGCAATCAGCATGGATTTATGAAAAATCGTTCTTGCCAAACCAATCTATTAACCTTCTACGATAAAGTGAGCTGCCACCTAGATAAAGGTAAGCCGGTGGATGTGGTGTATCTGGACTTTGCAAAGGCCTTTGACACCGTTCCCCACAAACGCTTACTGTACAAACTAAGGAAGGTAGGTATGGACCATAAGGTGAGTACCTGGATAGAGAACTGGCTCCAGGGGAGAGTCCAGAGGGTGATGATTAATGGGGAGTACTCGGATTGGGCGGGTGTGGATAGTGGGGTCCCCCAGGCTTCGGTCCTGGGACCAATCCTGTTTAATTTATCATAAATGATCTAGAGGAGGGGATATCTAGTACAATCTCGGTATTTGCAGATGATACTAAACTAGGCATGCCAATATCTTCTATGCAGGATGTGGAAACCTTACAAGCAGACCTGAACAAAATAACGGGGTGGGCAACTACATGGCAGATGAGGTTTAATGTTGAAAAATGTAAAGTAATGCACTTGGGGGCCAAAAACCAGAAAGCAAGCTACTCACTAGGGGGGGAACCTCTGGGTGAGTCTAAGATGGAAAAAGACTTGGGGGTACTGGTAGACAACAGGCTTGGCAGTGGCATGCAATGCCAAGCCGCTGCAAGTAAAGCCAACAGAATACTGGGATGTAACAAATGGGGATTCACTCCAGAAATAAAGAGATTATTCTCCCTCTCTACAAGACTCTGGTCCGGCCACATCTGGAGTATGCTGTCCAGTTCTGGGCACCGGTCCTCAGGAAGGATGTGCTGGAATTGGAAAGAGTCCAGAGAAGGGCAACAAAAATAATTAGGGGAATGGAGGACATCAGCTATGAGGAAAGGCTACAAGCACTGAACCTATTCTCTCTGGAGAAGAGAAGATTGAGGGGGGATATGATATCAATGTACAAATACTGTACTGGCGACCCTAGCATAAAGAAAAAACTATTCAGAGTAAGGGAATACAATAAGACGCGTGGCCACTCACTAAAACTAGAGGAAAGGCGGTTTAACCTTAAAATGCGTAAGGGGTTCTTCACTGTAAGAGCGGTAAGGATGTGGAATTCTCTTCCACAAGCAGTCGTATCAGCAGGGAGCATTGATAGTTTCAAAAAACTGTTAGATGGTCACCTTAGAGACCACAACATACAGGATTATACAATAAAAGCAAACACACACATCATAGGTTGAACTGGATGGACTATTGTCTTTTTTCAACCTCACTAACTATGTAACTATGTAAGTGTTCTGCAATATTATACTGTAAGTCTAAGCTGGCTTGATGACGCACTGCCCAGGGGAGTGTGTTTATGACAGCCTGGGCCTACAGAAAAAATATTGAATGACACTGGCTGCCATTAAACCTGGAAATAAACTGGCAATTGGCAGCAGAGTGGAGTTTCTTGGGCATGAGGGGCAAGCAATATTTATTTTAGCCAGGTACATATAAAATATTGCATGCTATTATCCTTTATTCTGTATTTGAGCCAGCAGGGGGAGCTTTATCATACACACACTCCACACACACATTGGGGTTGATTTACTAAAGGCAAAACGATTGAATGACACTGGCTGCCATTAAACCCAGAAATGAACTGACAATTGGCAGCAGAGTGGAGTTTCTTGGGGAAGAGGTAGGGAGGAGAGGCAAGTGATATTAATTTTAGTCAAACCAAAGTAATTCTCCTGGGCTCGGGTGGTATGAGGGATAAATAATCCTAGGTCAGTGGTGGTGAACCTTGGCACCCCAGATGTTTTGTAACTAAATTTCCCATGATGCTCATACACTCTGCAGTGTAGTTAAGCATCATGGGAAATGTAGTTACAAAACATCTGGGGTGCCAAGGTTTCGCCATCACTGTCCTAGGTGGTCTTTGTAGGCATCACTTATGGTCTTGCCGCCCCCTCAGGACCAAGGGTATCCAAAATCACTGAAAGACAACAACAAGAGAGAGGCGCACTGACCTCGTGCATTACCACTAAAAAGGTTTATTAAAATACAAAAGCAACATACATTGTACTCACAAACAAATGATGATTGCGCACATGTAAACACAATGGAACCGACCATCTCCAAAGTGGCCAGGACACTCTTGCGGTGCTGGATGATGTGCTGGTGTCTGCACGGGTCTGGTTTGGCTGACGCCTTTTAAGGGAGGGCCCTCTTCCTCAGAGCCAAAAAGTGCTACTCGTAATTATTAATCATTAATTAATCATTCAATTTCAGCCAGGTACATATAAAATATTGCATGCTATTATCCTGTATTCTGTATTTGAGCCAGCAGGGGGAGCTTTATTGTACTTTTGCACACTGTGGGGTTAATTTACTGAAGGCAAAAAGACTGTGCACTTTGCAAAGTGCAGTTGCACTCTGCAAGTGCAATTGCTCCAGAGCTTAGTAAATGTGCACAAACTCTGCTGACTTCCATCATCCAATCGTGTGCAAGCAAAAATGCAATTTTTTTTTATTTTCCATGCATGTGATTGGGTACTCTTTTGCAAAGTGAAGCCTTACCTCATTTACAAAGCTCTGGAGCAACTGCACTTTCCAAAGTGCACAGTTTATTTGCCTTTAGTAAATAAACCCATGTAAGTATCTATATCCGTCTACAACCCACTGCTGTGCTGTCTCTTTAGCTAACTCATAGTGCTCTGGGAATCCTGTTCTTAGTCAAATAATAAATGTTTACTGCAAATTTTGAAATCTGAAACAATAAAAACTCACAGTTTATCTTTATTTCCAACTGGGGTAGAGCAATTTAAAGCAAATTAAATATTTCTGGGGAAGAAGGAAAAACAAAACATTAGAAAAGTGCACAACTTGCATCATACTGATTGACAAATAAAACATTTGAATCCAGACGGATCTATTCTAATATGTTGCTTTGTTTCCTCTACATGTAAACATAATATTAGTGTTTTTTTTAATACAGTTCCCTTAACATTCAGCGATAATAGGATTTGATAACAGCACACCAGCTGCTTTAATAATGTTCTTACATCTGTGCTTAATGTTTCTCATCAATGCATGAGACGTACTAGCTGACAGACTCAATAATGAACAATCAGGCAGCTACGTGCAGTAAATACATTGCACGTGTGAGGCAGGCCTCCTGTTACTGTCACCGCTCTCACCTTGTTCTCTGGAACGCAATACTCGGCGGAATGTGCGCAAGCAACGTCAGATTGCCATCAAACTGCATGTCTTCACAGCTTCCTCCTCTCTACAGCCGCACAAATTAATTTTTTATTTTCTGGCACAAAACCTGCCTCTGAGCTGTCCCGAGCCAAATCTACTGCTGGCAAATAACTTTGATTGAGAATTTGCAGAGAAAACATGCAGAGTTTTCTTTTTCATTACAGTTTAACATTGTTAAAGGCTTTGTCGAAGAAAATAACTATTAGGAAGTCTAGCCTGCACGTACAACTCAATGTGAACAACATAATGTGATGTAGGCTGCCCAGTCCAGTTAGACTGTGCAGTATGTTTTTAGCCCCTGGGACATTTTATAAATACCTGAAGTTCCTGCTTTTAGGACCATTGGACAGCAGTGGCAGCTAGTGCATTGGGGGATCAGGGGCTCCGCCCCCCCATCCATGCATCCAGCCCCCTAATCTACATGTGGGGCGCCGAACGCATGGAGTTCAATTGGGGCTTTTTTTTTTTTTTAGCATGTGATTAGATTCAGAGGCTCTAATAGGCTAAAAAAAAAAAGGGTGGGCTTGGGGCGCAGAGTACTGCGCCCCGAGCCCACCCAGTTGTGTGACAATAGCAAATGAATATTCGCTATTGTCACACGGATCTTCCTCCTGGCCAATCAGGAAGCGGGTCTGAGACCCATTTCCCGATTGTTCTAAAGGAGAAGCCATGCCATTGGCCATAGAGGAGGAGAGAGGAGACGCAGAAGACAAGAAGCCGAAGCTGAAGCCACCACCGCCGTCGTGTGTTGCCGCTGCCTGCCCTCCCTCCCTTGATGCCCTTGCCGCAGGATTGGCATCTGGTGTCCAAATGTGTCTGAGACTGCAACCTGTATCTGCATTCCAACATGCAAACCTGTTCCTTGACAATCTCATTGCTAGAAGAGATATACGGTACACCTAACCTCAGCTGTTGTGCCAGTTATTTGTTCACCATTGTTGTTGTTCATAAACATGTTTATACTGAATTGACGGGAGATTGCATACTCTCCGTATTGATGGCGGCTGCGCCCGCATCTTTAAAATTTGCCATTTACAAGTTTTCGATTCTATGCGTTGTATGCCTTTTGAATTTAAAAATTAATACAAATTTATTGAATCAAAAAATAAAGGAAGGACTGAAAAAAGAAAACAAATGCAGCCATCACTTCCATAGACTGGTAAGCTAAAATATATTATTTTTGTGTTTAGATGCATTATAACATGTTAGTGTGATTTCAAAAAGTTTATTATTTTTAAATCTGCAGCTCTCAGTTCCCACTGCAGTTCCCGTTCTCAGTGGGCAGGCTTTAAATACGTAAACCTATTTCTATGCAGAGAGCGCGCTCCTGGCACAGTTACCAGTAGGTACAAGAAAGCTCCAAATGCATGTTTGCGATTGGGAGCTTTACGATTTATGATTAAATTGCCCGCCTCCTGGCATTTAAAATCAAGCAGGCGGCAGCCAGAAGGGGTTAAATGAGAAGTGCATGCTTTAAAAAAAACACATTCATACTCACCTAGGTAGTGGTGACCTAATGTTGCATCTTTCCATTGCTGCCTCTATACAAAGAACTGAGCGATCAAAGACTGCTGCTCACTCAGTTCTCGGTCTTCAGTGAGCAGAGAGCCAGTGACTGTCAATCACCGGCTCTCTGCTCTGCCCCTCCATCACTCTCTGGGGGTGTGCAGGGGGCAGAAAGGGCTGGCTCAGGTTCCCTGAGAGGCTGAGTCAGCTGCTGGTCCAGGCATCTGGGTGGATCTTAACAATAAAGTTGAATCTCTCCAGAGCCTTGACTAGCTGGTTGACATCAGTGGAGTGCAGGTAGACTGCAAAGAGGCTGCATGAAATCAGTTACAAGATACGAAAAGAAGAATAAAAATGTGAACTTAAGAATTTTACTTTAAAAATGCTGATTTCTTATGATACACAGTGCTTTAGCAACCTAAACATCTTGCTGAACAGAAACTTGTTGGGAAGAATCTATGAGTCTCGCTCTGGAAAAAAAGAACGGCGGACGAGGATGCTGTTCAATTATACTTGCTATATTCACAGCTTTTTTCCCATAATCCTTCTGGTTCGGAATAGGCCTGTCCTCCTGCAAGCCTATTTGCCCTGTTAGCAGACATTGATGCTATATAATTAAACACTTTAGATTGCCAAAGGTTATATAGTCTTCTAGCTTCCTACCTGTATTAGCTTTTTACTTTTTTTTACAGTTCAGCGGCTCATATCTCTGTAATAAACAGCTTTTTACTGCGGTATTATCTTTATATCCAGCTTTATTTTGACAAGCATTCAGCATGTGAATGCATAAAGCTGCTTTTGCATCTTGTAAAATTCATTTCTACATTTTTCTTAATAACATCATCCGCAGTAGTAGTTTTTAAACAGTGGTTTGAGTACCTTAGGGGTTACTTCTGACAGCTCGGGGGTAAGTCTGCTTGTTAAATTAAATTCATAAGAACAGTTTAAAGTTTTAACAAATAGAAATTTGCATCTAAAACAAATTGAGTATTTTGCCTATTAAAACTGAACATAAGATTTGCTTATGAAGGGCAAAGAAATGGGTTTACTAAAGTTCCGGCCACCCCAGTTGCTTATACTTAAAGCCCGACTCTGGGAAACTTAAAAATGATCTCTTGCATTGGAGCTGCACCAGCACTGCAAGAGTTAATTGCTTGCTTAGGTCTAGGGCAGTGGTCCTCAACCCTGGCCTACAGGGCCCACTAACAGGCCAGATTTGCAAGATAACTGAAATACATCCCAGGTGATATAATTTTCTGCTCAGTGATTGCAGTACTCTAGTCTGCATCTCCCCAAGGTAATACCTAAAATCTGGCCTGTTAGTGGGCCCTGTAGGCCATGGTTGAGGACCACTGGTCTAGGGAACACAGAAAAGAAGATTTATTTACCCAATACTCAGCTTCTCTGTGCTGCTAGACCGCCCTCCACAGTATCTTGGCATGCTGTGGTGGTCTAAGGTTCTGATGCCATCCCAATGCAGAGTCCATATTATGTGATGGCACTGAGGGACAGTCCACTACAGGAGAATCGGGGAGTGCCATCTGCCAGGTAAGTGGAGGATCAGGTAAGTGTTTCTCCTCTCCTCTAGACTAAACAAGCACTCAACCCTTGCAGTGCAGGAGCAGCCCCAATGCATGGGATAATTTTAAGGCTTCCCATAGCTGGGCTTTAACCTCCCTTCACCCCCTGCTGCTCCATTTTCTTTTGGAGGAAAGAAAACAAGCCCTATTTGAGCTTCAAGTTTATGGCTTGAGCTTTCACAGGGCTAAGGACTTTTTGCCTGAAAGTGCTGGAGCCTGGTGATTCGGCACTAAGGCACCCAGTGCTACATAGCGAAAAGGGTGTGAGAAATTAGTCACATGCCGCTCTATACCTAGAACTATTGGGTATTTCTCATAAAATGGACCATTACAAAGACTTTTCTTCTTCTAGTTCTTCCCCATTTGCACCGCAACACTTCCTGATTTCTTTCCTATATTGGAATGCCCCACTGTTTACTATAATTGCCATGTCCCATCCCAGAAGGCAGTGTCTTACAAAAGGGTGCATGTGTGCCCAAGATCTGCACGTGCGCAGGCATGAAAGCGTTCTCTGTCAGGTATTTGAGTCCCAGCAGAGACCAGCAGCATGGGGGTGCATGCGGGGGGATCCCAGTGCGTATGTACATATGCTGCAGGTTATTGGAAGGTCCTAAATGCTGAAACCTAATGGCATCTGTGTGCATGTGCTGGAATCCACCATGGATGCATAGATATGCCACAGGTCTCTGTTAGGGGCCAAATGTCTGGTAGTGTCCTGTAGCACATCTGCGCATGTGCAGGATTTTGAAATATGAAAGCGCAGAAGGGGAGGGGAAAATATTACACGTTTGAAGTTCCTTCCTATGTCCATATGGCCAAATGGAACAATGAGGGTTCAGTGCTTTATGATACATGGCTGGCTATTTGAAGTGAATCTGAGTTCATAGTGTAGCACTACCCAAGCAATAACTGCCTGCTAGAATGGGTTCTCTGTTCCTCTGCCTCGACTCTTAGAACAACCTCAGCCCCTCGGACAAACTAGGTTAAGCAAATGAATGACGCCAGGCTGGTTAGTAGTAAAGAAACCCAACATATTGTCACAGGTTGAAGTAAATATCAGTATGTACATAGATGAGAAAGTAAAGAAGTAGGTCACTCTCAGTTCACTAGACAATATCTTCATTATCAGCATGGAATGGAGTTCTAGGCAACTAAATTAGAACAAACCCAGTAATCCACAAAATCTATAAAATAAAAAAGGGCATTAACCACTTAAGCCCCGGAAGATTTTACCCCCTTCCTGACCAGGGCCTATTTTGCGATTCGGCACTGCGTGACTTTAACGGACAATTGCGCGGTGGTGCGATGCTGTACCCAAATTAAATTGATGTCCTTTTTTGCCCACAAACAGAGCTTTCTTTTGGTGGTATTTGATCACCCGTGCGATTTTTTGATCATGCGCTATAAACAAAAAAAGAACGACAATTTTGCAAAAATAACAATATTTTTCAAATTTTTTATATGAAATTCCCCAAAAAAATGTAAAAATCAAAATTTTTTAACATTTTAGGCCAATTTGTTTTCTGCTACTTATGTTTGGTAAAAAAATCGCAAAAAGCGTATTTTGATTGGTTTGCGCAAAAGTTATTGCGTTTACTAACTAAGGCTAAGTTTTTTGTCATTTTTGTTGTTTTTTTTTTTTTTACTAGTAATGGCGGTGATCTGCGATTTTTTTTGTGGGACTGCGACATTGCGGCGGACAGATCGGACCCTTGACTGACATTTTTGACACTTTTGGGGGTACCAGTGACATTCCTACAGTAATCAGTGCTATACATATGCACTGTTACTGTAAAAATGACACTGGCAGGGAAGGGGTTAATCTTATTTGAGAAGGAGGGGTTAAGTGTGTCCCTAGGGGCGTGCTTCTTACTGTTATTAGATGTGGCTGTGTGTGTAACTGCAGAGAAATATGATCCTACATAGCAGGACCGTATGATCTCTGCACTTACACAGGGGAGAATGACAGGCGGCTGTGTTTACATTAGCAGCCTGCCTTTCTCCCGCTGTACATCGGGTCCGCGCTCACACGCGCGGGGGGGGGGTCCGTGAACAAGCGGGGGCGGGAGCGCGCCTCCAGCAGCGTGCGCTTGCCCCCTAGAGCCTCTGCGACGTAGTACTTCGTCGCTTTGCCTGTGAGGGGCTGACTGCCGACGTAAATAGTCGTGCGGCAGTCGGCAAGAGGTTAGAAAACAGTACAGACAATGATAATCAACACTGTGATAACTCCTCTGTAACAGTAGGCTATATCCACTTTAGAGTGCACTTTGTGTATGAATAACTACAGTGTAATATAAGCCTCCCTAGAGAGGTACCTCTTATTATGGACATGTTTCTGTGAGGGAGCTATTTCGGTTAGTAGTCCTTAGTGCTAGTTCTTCAGCCGGCTAGTGTTGGGGCCGAGTTTTACAGTGTGCACATAAGTACAGTCCCAGTAAAGTCTGCGTGCAGTTGGTAAGGCTGCTATTGAGATGGCCAGTCCCTAAGTACTCAGTCTCTACTAGCAACAATAGATCAATGGCAGCGATGCCCGCAGCCAGTGATATAGCAACAGTGGTCAGCTCACTTCTGGATCAGCCTGGAGCAACTCTGGCCCTCAGCACAAAGGTTAAAAGTGCTCCAGTTTCTGTGTGTGCCACAAGCTTGTTTTAGGTTGATATGTACACAAGGGTAGTGGTGTGTGCACCTCAGTCTCCTCTCAGCAAATGGGAAGTACCCTGGTATTCAGCCCAGGAAAATCTTTTTTGCCTCCTAATACCTGGCTGTTCTTGGGAATTGTAGTCTAATAGTCCATTAACTGTCATAGTACATTTTTTTCCCCAAACTACATCTTTCATGATTGAGTTCTGCCAACCTTCTGCTTTTCAGTGCACCCTGTTGGGTGGAGGTGAGGTAATATTAACCCATGCATCGGAATGGGATCACAGAGAGCACTGCAGCACAGTGTCCTGAATTGCTCTATGTCTTTAGCCAAGCACCTGGCTACAATAGTTTCCTTTGTGATTGATTGTTTAAAGTCAAACCAGCTTGGTTCTTGTCACACTTTCTCTCCCTCGCTCAGCTAATGTAACTCTGGTGCTGATGGAGAGGGGCAGGTTAGGGGCAAATAAGGATGTTGTGCAGGCACCGATGTCCTTCTTATCAACTGATGATTGATGATATCATTGGATGTTGGGATGCTGACAGCTGGAAGGTTGTAATGGTGCACAGTGAAAACCTGTGGCTTTGTGCAACTAAAAGGCAGGTAAGATTCACCTGCTGGCTTGCATACAAATTTTGGGCCATTTTAGGCATTTTGCCAAGGCATCCCTGCAGAAACCTGAAGGCATCCCAGAGTGTCTGGGCACCCCGGTTAAAAAAGGCTGAACTAGGTCACAAATTGTAGTGCACCTACATTATATGGCCAAAATGTTCTAGACAACTGACCTTCACTTCTAAATGAGCTTGCTGGACATTCCATTTCAAACCACAGGCATTACAAACATGGAATTGGTCTCCCTTTGCATCTAAAACATCCACCAACCTTTCTAGAAGGCTTTCCACAAGACTTTGAAGCGTGTCTGTGGGATTTTCTTGTTATTCATTCAAAAGAGCATTTGTGAGCTCAGGAACTGATGTTAAATTAGAAAACCTGGCTCACAGTTAGGGTTAATTCATCCCAATAGTGTTCATTAGGGTTGAGGTCAGGACTCTGTTTAGCTACAGTTTCTTAACACCAAGATCATCAGACCATGTCTTTATGGAGCTGGTTGTGTACAGTACACATGAGACAGGGAACTGCTCATGCTGAAACAAAAAAGAGCCTTGACCAAACTGTTGCCTCAAGGTTTGAAGCACAATATTGTCTAAAATGTCTTTGTATGCTGTTTTAACAGTACCCATCACTTGGAACACCTGAGCTCAATAATGTAGGCAGGGGTCAAACATTATATGGCATTATAGAGTAGTTTCATATTACAAAGAAATATGGGGAAGTGTAAATTGGTTATATTTAATCATTTTCTCTATATTTCTTTGAGAAACAGTTTCTGCTTTCCATTTAGCCTAGAGTTCCACACTTAAATGTTAGAATTCTTGGGCTTTGCTCAAATAAATCCGGCCTGATACCGTCTGTGTAAATCACTAAACAAAGAGCCGGTGGAGTCAGTGAATCAATGTAATAGCTAAGAATTCCACTCCTCTTATCTGACAAATGTAGCATTTCTATAATGGGATGGGATTTTAATGTTATTGTTTCTTTTTGTCTGGGAACTTTATTATCTGCCGTGGTTACAGCCTAAAAAATGAGCCTGTTTTACTGTAAATCCGTGAAAGCCTTCGATCTGTTCATATTTCAGCATTGCCATTTACAGTTTTAGTCAAACTAAAAAGTCATTTACGAGCTGTGCTCATATTTGTTAGGACGAGTTTGTATATAATGGCAGAAAATCCAGGGCTGTGTGGGGGCTTGTTAACCGTCAGTTAAATAGAGGCTGTGTTAGTGGAATGTTTCTCATTGCTAATAAGCTGTATTACTCTTACTAAGAAACCTTCTCATTGTCAGTAATATACAGCAACCTTTTTGTTAGGCAGTCAAACAAGCACTGCGTTCAAATCAATCTGAATGTCAAACAGACAAAATATTCTCTGACATCCTTGTGTACTTTCTCCATTAACTGACAATATGGGTAGTTGGAGAGTGCACAGAAGCAGAACAAATTGTTTGAAATGAAAAATCTCTCATTAACTTCAATGCTTTATTTTCTGTATATAGCACCAACATACTAAACCATATGGACTCACAATATAAATCTGGCCATACACTGGTAGAAAAGGGAAAAATCCTGGAAGTCGCAAAAGGCTGTCACCTCCGCAACATCTCAAAAATTCGCCCCTTCTTAACAACTGAAACCACCAAGCTACTCATTCACTCTCTTGTTATTTCTTGCCTCGACTACTGCAACTCCCTTCTCATAGGCCTACCACTTCATAGGCTATCCCCTCTTCAGTCCATCATGAATGCTGCTGACAGGCTTATCCACCTTACCAACCGCTCAGTGTCTGCCTCCCCTCTCTGCCAATCCCTACACTGGCTCCCGATTGCCCAGCGAATTAAATTTAAAATACTAACCATAACATACAAAGCCATTCACAACTCTGCCCGAGCTACATCACCAATCTTGACTCCAAATATCACCCAAACCATCCTCTCCGCTCCTCTCAAGACCTCCTACTCTCAAGCTCCCTTGTCTCCTCCTCTCATGCTCGTCTCCAGGATTTCTCCAGGGCCTCTCCCATCCTTTGGAATGCTCTGCCTCAACCTGTACGGCTATCTCCTACTCTAGCTGCTTTCAGGCGATCCCTGAAAACTCATCTCTTCAGGGAAGCCTATCACACCGCCAACTAATCTTCCATCAGCTCATTCCCCACTGTTACAACCTCTTGTACCACCTGCCCCACCCCATTAGATTGTAAGCTCTTCTGAGCAGGGCCCTCTTAATCCTCTTGTATTTTATTGTATTGTAACTGTATTGTCTCCCTCTAACATTGTAAAGTGCTGCGTAAACTGCTGGCGCTATAGAAATCCTGAATAATAATAACCTTGTAAGATATATGACAGCCTCAGCCCGGGCTCCAACCAGGCCATGCCCTAACGCATTTGACTCTGCCCACAGAGCTTAGTCATGGGTATAATGATCCCATGCATGGCCTGAGGTGTTGGGGGGAGGGGGGTGGCCTGGTTGAAGCCCAGGCTAAGGCTGTCATGCACTCTTTCTTACAGGGTTTTTCAGAGATGTGCAACTTCCAGGACTTTTCCCTTTTCCATGAGATGTCTAGAGCTAGGATGAGCTCTGTCCTTGTCTGCACTCCAAGGTATTGCTATATAAGAGGATCTGGTGGAGCCTTGAGCGGCACCTACAAATGTAGTTAGCATACACCAGTAGAATTTAGTTCAATCCGTAGATCGTTCATTAGAGCATTTTTTCCTGACATTTTTGGATCAACCAAACTAATTTGAAAACTTAATTGAAATTTAATCCAAACCTGCTATTTGAATGGAACTGCAAATGTATTAAATAGGATTCTTTTGTGCCTAAGGCAACCCATAGATTAGTCAGGATTTTTTTTTTCATTCAACCAATTAAGTGAAAAAAAAACGGACTCAATTCCCCCATCCACACACTGTATGTGGATGGAGGAATTCTTCCCACTGAGCTATTGTATTCTGACAGCAGGGAGACTTTCCTTCCCTCAAAATTAGGGATAGACCGATTATTGGCAAGGCACTGTACCAGTGAGCCAGCCAGCCACCCACAGGCCCTGTGCCAGCCAGCCAGCCACAGGCTCTGCCCCACCCGTGCCACCCATAGCCCCTGTGCCAGCCACCCACCTACCACAGAGTGCCAGCCAGCCACCCACCACAGGGTGCCAGCCAGCCAGCCATGCACCACAGGGTGCCAGCCAGCCATCCACCACAGGGTGCCAGCAAGCCAGCCACCCACCACAGGGTACCAGACAGCCAGCCACCCACCACAGGGTGCCAGCCAGCCAGCCACCCACCACAGGGTGCCAGCCAGCCAGTATTCCAAGGGAATGGGGGGGGAGGGATACTGGACCTTAGGAAGCCCACTCAAACCTCAATGGGGTATGGGGGTGTGATGTATGTATATACATATATATGAGAAATATATTACCTCAAACCCAGCGGCATATAGCCTGTGTGCCAAGCAACTCAGAAATTGCAAGAAAAACAAAAGTGGAAGAAAAGCAGTTGCAAAGTATGGCTACAACGAGGGTGAGGTAAATTAAATCACATGGAGCTTTATTGAATGAAAAATTATTAAATAAAAGTTAAAACAACAGCATCAACATTGCACAGAGTGTAATGAGAGAATAACCAATCAACATGAAGATGAAGCACTGTAAAAGGTCCTGTCTGATGAAAAATGGCGCCACTACGCTATAGACTCCACCCACCACCCCAATGGCACATTGAAAAATCCAACATTCACTTGAAAATCAAAATCAAAAAATATTCATAGTAAAAATAAAGTTAATTGTAGTACTCTTGGAGTGTGGATATGATATGTATGGATAAAGCCACCTCCAGTAGAAACATCCAGTTGGGGATATTTGAGCAAATTTTTTTATGTAAAAGTTTTGGTTGGTGGTTATCAAAAGTCTCCGTATATGACCGTAAGGTGCAGGGTCCTCACACCCATATGGTATACAAGGGCAATTGATGGCTCTACCACAAACTTCCTCTGGTAAATGGACATGTATTGGATGGCTGCACTTTCCAGATAAATCTTTAAACATAGAACACAGCAGTAGACATCATGTGAAGCGGCACGGACATATGACTAAAACGGACAGACATGCAGGCGAAGCAGGCAAACATACAGATGGCTTTAAACAGTGATTTGCATACACAATCTGATATTCAACCAGTATATGTGTCTGAGCAGTCAGGGCGCTCTGCAGCTAAATGTCCTCTGGTCTGTAGATATTGCAGTCCGGGGTATGGAATTATGCTCACTGAGACACACTTGGTATGTCTCCGACACCACCACAGGGTGCCAGCAAGCCAGCCATTAAGTATTAAACAAAAATGAACATGTTCAGTATCAGATTTGTGTCAAAAAATTTTCTTTATTTTTTTTTTTTACTTTAAATGTACAAAATATCAGCCCATATCGGCCGATACTGATACCTTGTGGCCAAAATATCAGTATCCGTATCAGCCCTGAAAAAAACATATCGGTCTACCCCTACTCAAAATACACTGATCAGCGTTGCAGGCCAATATTGATATAGATTGTTGTGTGTGCCCCCATTATTTGTTCTGTTTAGTATTCTCACCAACAGTGAAAGTAAAACAGAATCCCACATTTTGGGCATTGACACCAGAACAGGAACAGAAGGGAAATCTTCTACAAGGGACACTAGTTTTGGTGACAATTTGTGATTCCCTCGCTTTGGATGGATTTCTTCTCACTTCCTGCTTTGGCCATGGGACAGGAAGTGACAGGAAATTTCCCCAATGCGAACCAGATGGCAAAAGAAAAAAAAAAACTGACAGGGGTTATAACTATCCCTTATTCTATCCAAAATTGAAATAAATAAATTCCCTCAGTTCTACCTTAAAGTAGTATTCTGGGATATACCTAACTAATCTCCCACCCCATCCTAACACCTATACTAACCAGTAGAAGAAAGATCTGTATACTTATTTATTTTCAGGCCAGTCACAGCATTCAGGCCCCCTGTGTCAGCTAGTGGAGTCTTTGGGGAAGAGGAGGGATAGCCAACAATGGAAGGCCCATAGTAAGCCTATAAGTGGCATTCCAGACATTGTTGGAGTGCTCTCTACCCTTCCCTGTAGCCAGCCATTGGCTGACATGGGAGATCACATGACCAGACCAAAAGGGCCTAAAAATAGGTCAGGAATACAGATCTGTCTTCCACAAGTTAGTTAGTATAGGTGTTAGAAGGAGGGAGGGAGCAATTTTAACATTATTACATTACATATATCCTGTAATTCCACTTTAAATAAACTTTACAATAAGGACTGAAAATACATACTACTTGAATATTCACCATATTTGCTTCAGACAAGTTACACTTTTGCCATTTAACCAATATTAGACTTATATAAGCATGCCCAATGTGCCTTGTGCTACATTTAGTGGTGGCAATCTAGTCTACACTGCAACCCAGGGAGTGCTTAAAGCAGGAATATTCCTTTGCACAGTGTCTCCCAGGAATTCAAGCAATTAGATTTTGAATACATTTCTATATTCCTGTACTGCAAAGACTACAGATCCTCACATCTACTTGTATTAAATCAGTCTCATTTCTCTTGTAGCTTTGACATCTTGTAATCACTTTTTTGGCAATTTAATTCCTGACTGCCTTTTTTCTGCCTCTTTCAGCCTGTCAATCAGGGATCTCACTATCAAACAGAGATGAATCCTCTGGCTCAATCCAACCCTCGGTAAGGAAAGCTTGCATTTCTTTAAAAATAGTAGACCTTTAACTTTGAAATAGGCACACTGCTGGAAAGTATGAAGGGGGGCAATGGACCTGCTTTTTTTCCAGTAGTAAAAAATGTTTTTATGTATGTGGGTGTTTTGATGGGATGGGGGGGGGGGGGGGGGGGGTAAGGCGATCCTTACTTTGCATTCATTATGTCTGCTACTACCTGTAGCACCGCGTCAGGGTTACTGGTATCCTGAGTGGGAGTAACAGCTTTTTCCTTGATGATGGTAAATCTTTAGAGCCTTTTGAAAACTACAAGAGGGAATTCCCCTTAGGACTCCTTTGTCCCCAGGTAAATGCCTTATATTCTCCTGCAGAAGGAATGCAGGACCATTATATGTATTCGCAGTTCTAAACACTTAAAAACTTTTTTTTAGTTTTGGATAGAGTGGAGAGAGATTAGAACACCTATTAGGTTTCTGTTGTGGTCTGTTCCCCCCAGTTAGGGAGATTCACCCTCTCTATTTGTCCTGTTTACCATTATCATTAAAAATTAAAGTAAAAGAAAATCCCAAATGTTGTGTTGTCTCCAGAATAGTATTAGAAGGTAAATCTTCCAAAGGGGGAGACTAGTTCTGGTGACCTGGGAGGCCCCAAGGGATTATCCTAATTTGCAGGGATTTCCACTCACTTCCTGTTTTGGTTGTGAAACAGGAAGTGGAGGTAAACCTCCCCAGTGGGGCACAAATGGGAAAAAAAAACTGACAGGGGTTATACCTCTCCCTTACTTAAAGTTTTGCCTATATTTCTTCTATAATTTCATTTGGTAGGACAAAAGGAGGTGGAATACCAAATGCTCCTCCGGGGCTTCTACAGATACTCGGCTATCATTTGTGTCCAGGAACACCATACAGCATAAACTTGAGCACAGCAGCCACAAAATGGGAGGATCCTTATTTCAGCTGTTTGACTCTAGCAGGACATTTCAGACTCATGTGGCCTCAACTGCCAAGGTTTAAACTCTTGTTTCTCACCATGGGCATATGGTCTGTTTACAAGTGACCTAGCCACACCCAAAGCGAGTGTGAAGTATGAATGGGTCCTGCGAGGCTGTGTAATGTCCCAATTGTAACTATGATGTGATCACTAAACAAAACTTCGGACCCATTCTGGAGACCCTTGGTGCGCTATTGACATGCTTCTCACTTTAAATAAAAACTTCAGTTTTCAGCCAGTGGTTGCTGTAGCACCCATTTACATATACAGCCAGTTTTAGGAACATGTGTGTTGGAAATATTGTACTTGATACAATCCACAACAAAGCCTCTCTCTGAGAAGGAAGGGCTTCCTAAGGAACCTATTAAAACAGTGCCTCCCTTTTTTGCCAAGCCTGGTCATACCCACTGATGACAAGCTTACCATAGGTAGGCCAGCTGACAAACAACCTTAACTCTCTGTACCTACTTCTGTCACAGAACTCTGGAACCTTTTATTAATTGTAAAGATACATTTTTTAGAATTAAAATAACAAACGTGTTATACTTACCTGCTCTTTGCAATGCTATAGAAGGGGGCAAAGGTATTGGTGCCTCAGGCCAAAAAGGGGGTGGGACTTTTACGGGCAAGAAAATTGTACACAGTTTTATATAAAAAAAATCAATATATAAAAAAATCAATATATTAATAAATATAAAAAATAATATATTAATAAATATAAAAATCAATCTATAACCCAAACACTTTTGTACTGAATATATGAATGTTATTTCTATCCATAATTTGGAAAGAACAATATATGCTTCTACATTTTGAATAAATCCTATTGATTTTTTTTTATATAAAACTGTGTACAATTTACTTGCCCGTAAAAGTCCCACCCCTTTTTTGGCCTGAGGCACCAATACCTTCCCCCCCTTCTATAGCATTGCAAAGAGCAGGTAAGTATAACACGTTTGTTATTTTAAATCTAAAAAATGTATCTTTACAATTAATAAAAGTTATTCAAAATGTAGAAGCATATATTGTTCTTTCCAAATCATGGATAGAAATAACATTCATATATTCAGTACAAAAGTGTTTGGGTTATAGATTGATTTTTATATTTATTAATATATTATTTTTTACATTTATTAATATATTGATTTTTTTATATATTGATATTGATTTTTTTTTTATATAAAACTTGCCCGTAAAAGTCCCACCCCTTTTTGGCCCGAGGCACCAATACCTTTCCCCCCTTCTAAGACACACAGGGACAGAGGCAAAAAATACTATCTTGCTCTATTAGAGATAAAACATCCCCCCTTTGCAATACTATTACACAGGTCAGTTCCCTACCTCCTCTTCTGGTGTCACCTACCAGTGCTGTCTGCTCCTTCTCTTCTCGGAGTGCCCTCATAGTAAGGGATTCAAAAGCAAGAGGAGCCAGAAGCTCTTGGGAGGGGGGCCCAGAAGAGGAGGATCGGGGCTGCTCTGTGCAAGAAAAATGCATAGAGCAGGTAAGTATGACATGCTTGTTATTTTAGAAAAAAACATAAACCTTTAATGCCATTTCATCCAGTATCAGTCTGGACCAGTTCTGAGATTTCTCTCATACATGTAAAAATACCCAAAGATTATACTGTATATATATATATATATATATATATATATATATATATATATATATATATATATATATTATTTAAGCTGAGACCCTGGAGAATAAAATGGTTGTTGTTGCAATTCATGTCACATGATATTTGTGCAGCAGTTTATTAAACACAAATTTTCAGGAAAAAATACACTTTATTGTTTTAGTTAACATAAACACAGTATAATACCCAGTTTGTTTGGTAAAACATAAAAGATGATGTTACGCCAAGAAAATGGATACCTAACATGGGACACTTTAAAGTTGGGTATGCCCGTGGAACGGAGCCAAACTATGGTACCTACAAATCTCCATAGGTGGCACTGTAAAAGCCTCTAGAGGTTACCAGTTTAGAGTTACACAGATGGTCTGGTACTAGAATTGTTGCTCCTGCTCTGACGCTTGCGGTGATACCTCATGGTTGTGATGCGATTACGGTTTACATATGAGTGTGGGATCCAAAGAACTGTCCCAGGTGAGCACATCACTGGATTCATAGACAGGTATGTGTCCTTTTGTTAACCACTTTACCAATAGAGCATTTTGCTGTCTTACGTCTGGGCCACTTTTTGCGATTCGGCACTGTGCGAATTTAACTGACAATTGCGCGGTCGTGCGACGCCGTACCCAAACAAAATTTACGTCCTTTTTTTTCCCACAAACAGAGCTTTCCTTTGGTGGTGTTTGATCACCTGTGCGATTTTTACTTTTTGCGCTATAAACAAAAAAAGAGCGTTTATTTTGAAAAAATAACAATATTTTTAACATTTTTTCATATGACATTCCCCCCAAAAAAGATGTAAAAACCAATTTTTTTTTTACTTTTTGGCCAATTTGTTTTCTGCTACCTATGTTTGGTAAAGAAAATCGTAATAAGCGTATTTTGATTGGTTTGCGCAAAAGTTATTACGTTTACTAACTAAGGGAAAGATTTCTGTCATTTTTGGTGTTTTTTTTTTTTTAACGAGTAATGGCGGCGATCTGCGATTTTTTTGTGGGACTGCGACATTGCGGCCGACAGATCGGACCCTTGACTGACATTTTTGACACTTTTGGGGGTACCAGTGACATTACTACAGTAATCAGTGCTATATATATGCACTGTTACTGTAAAAATGACACTGGCAGGGAAGGGGTTAATTTTATTGGAGAGGGAGGGGTTAATGTATGCCTGGTGCTTACTAACATGTGTGGGGGGAGGTGACTGAGTGAGCCAGGGACAGATCGGATGTTCAGCTATGCTGAACACTCCGATCTGTCACTCCCTGTCACTTAGGAGATCCGCCCGCTCTGTTTACACAGGCGGGCGGATCTCCAAACTGGATTCCCCGACGATCGGGGCAGAGCAGCGGCAATCGCCACTGGCCTGACTCCCGCTGTGAATGAAAACAGCGGGAGCGCGCCTCCGGCGGCGCGCTAGCGCCGCCTACAGGGGGAGGAGTCTAGCGACGTAGGTCTACGTCGCTAGACGATAACGAGCCACTGTGCCGCAGTAGTAGCACAGTGGCTAGTGGTAAAGAGGTTAAAAGTCAGCAGCTACAGTATTTGTAGCTTCTGACTTAATTTTTTCCAAACAGACTGAAGAACCTAAATAAAAAATGTAAAGCAACTCATCTCTTGCCCATGCTGCTTTAATGAAGAGAAACCGTACCCAAATCCATCTACTTTACAACTGTGGCCTGTAGTGATGTAGGGAGCAGTGGGAGGAACCTTTGAGCGCAACTGGTAAACAGGAAAACTGATGCTCCTGGAAGTGTTGGATTTTGAAACATCTGCAGGCAAAGGTTTCTTTTGACAAAGACAGTACGAAAGATGGGCATTTACTAGATTCTTTCCTTTATTAATACCCTTTAATAATTCTACATCTAAAAGCTAAATGAACTGTGTTGTCAGCTCAAATAGTTAGGAGTTCATTGGATTTTTGACAGATCAACAGGTATTTTTTGTACTTGCAGCATTTTTATGGGGGGCAACCATGGGGGAATATGCATGTATTACAGAAATGTGCTAAATATGTTTTTTTTTTTTTTTTTTTTATACTTTAAAAATGACTTGAGGAGTTACTTGGCAAACTTACGCTAGTAATAATAAGGTCAAAGTTGAGTCATCCAAAGTAACCAAGTATCACTAGAGACAATAGGGGCCTATTGTTCCTTACATGGTGGCCTTCTACTATATTTTTCCAAAATCACATATGACTTAAGCTCTCGTTATTAGCTTTGACTGTTTACTATAGAATAAGTGGCAACTTTAAGCTAGTCAAGGTCAAGGTTGAGTAATCCCAAGTATGCCAGAATGACCCTCTGCTGTATCTATCCAACATCACATATTGCTTGAGTTTATTCTATTAGCAAGCGTCTAATTTAAAGGCCATAAAATTAAAGAACATTTTTTGTGTTCTTTTAGCTTGTGCTCTTTTATCAGGAAATAAAACTATTTTGGCATAAAACTTCTTAAAGCATTACACTAGACTTGGAAGGGCCTCCTTCTGTAATATAATTGGGCTTTACAGAGCTGATGACCAAATTATAACTCAAAATCCCTGCACGATGACCCACTGCCTTAGCTTAGTTCATAAATTATTCCCTTGCTACCCGTTCTGCAGAATGCCTGGCTCTGGCTGTGACCCTGATTTATAATAGATTAAAGGAAATCAATTTATTTTTTGTGTTGAATATTTAGTTTACCTACAATGTTAAATGTCATATTTTGTTCAAAAGGATGCTTCAAGAACACGTACATCCTGTCCTGCTTAATCATTAGGTGTGCTGCCTGGGGGAGGATGTTGGAATTTGAAATATATTTACCGTAATTAAAAGCATTTACAGGCAGCAACAAATACAAACTAGTTTTTAATAAAAGATGGTAGTTATTGGAGTTAATTTATATGGCTAAACTATATTTTATACAGTAAATATGTAATATATCTCTAAAAACTCTTCTAGGCCACATCCATACTTTGATTGTACAGCATGCAGTATTTACCTTTGCCATACTTGTCAGCTGCCCTTGTTTTCTGTGGAAATCCCAGGTTTTGATCATTTTTAACCCTGAAAATATTTATTCAAATTTTCTTTCAAAATTGACCACCATCTATGTGATATAGGGCTTGTATAAATAGGCTTTTGTTCACTTCAGAGTTTTGCAGTCCCCTACAAGTCTATAGGAATGCAAAACACACTTGAAGAAAGTCAAATGCAGGTCAGAAGGTGGTCAGTGAATTCTAAATGATCTCAGAAGCATCTCAAACTAATGTCAAACTGATGCCTTGACAGAAGCTCAAAACCCATCAATACAGGACCTAAATCTGTCAGTTAACAAGGTTCCACATCAAGCTCCCTTTGCAGGAATGGATTCATTCCCAGAATGAATTCACAGTGTGCAGTCCTAAGCTTGAATCATCAGGTGGAAAAATCAAGTTCAAAAACTCTTCTCAATCAAGTTTGAACACACTCTGTATTCAGGGCAAAATCTACTTTTGTAGTCAAACCAGATCTGCCAGTCATTTTCTGTCTTCTCTATTGTTAATTGAGGTACTGAGAAAGCTGAAAAGAATAAAACCTTCTAAAAATACAGTACTTTCTGCATGTCTTCTTCTTAGTGCCTGTCCCATTAGCCTCCAGTAGGCTCTCACAGCTCCTGCTCTGATTGTACTGGCCTCCTGCTCTGATAGTACTGGCCTCCTCCTCTGCACTCTGCACTGGGTCTGTACAGAAAATCAGAGCAGAGGCTGCGAGACCCCACTGGTGGCTAGATATAAATGATAAAAAGTAGTGGGATAAATAAGTAAATTAGGAGGTAAAATAATTATCTTCCCAAAGAAAACAATAGTCCTGGTTCCCTTCTAAGCCAGTACTATAAACAAAGCCTATCATATCATATGACTAAATGGCCAGATTTTCAGTTACATGGCCAATACAGGACTCTAGACTTTAAAGTAGCATCTCTTTTCCAGAAAGGGTATTTCAGTCCTCTTATCCTGTCTAGTGCTTTATATGAATGTATCAATCCTGACAAAACTGTTAATATAGCTCTTTAATCCCCCTTCCCTTCTCTAGATAACCTCCAGTGCCTCTACTTACCTTCAAGAGGAGCTCCAGGCTCCCCCCCCCCCAAAGATTATAAGTCAGCAGCTACAAATACTGCACCTGCTAACTTTTAGTATAAGGACACTTACCTGTCCAGGGATCCATCAATGTCCTCTCCTGAGCCGATTCTTTAATTGGGTGCAGGTGCTAGCATCAGGGAAAGGAAGGCAAGGGGAACAGGCAATGAAGCTTTAATTAAAGTTTATTTGAAGTTCATAAAAAGTTCATGTTTACTAAAATACATACCTTATGCAGCTTTTAGGGCAATAAAAAAAAAAAAAAAGGAATATTTGTTACAGTTAAAATGAAGGAATATTGTACAGACTGCAAAGACATCTTTTAGCAATCTCTTATAGGCTCATTTTGAAAATAACACTCTGCATTTAGTTTTATAGCCCAAAAATCCACATTTAATTATAAACTTTCAACAAAAAAAAAAAAAAAAATATTTCAGTGATTCCATAGACAGTTTTTAAACACTTTTCATATACAGCATTTTGAACAACAGTCCGCTTTGAATGGAAAAAAAAAATCAACATTACGATGTATTTATTTCAGAAGTCTGCCCTAGTTCCGACCGGATTCGATTTTTTTTCGGGCTGACTCTGGTTTCAGCTCTAGCCAGAGTGTTCCTTTCTCTGGGAAAGTTGCAGAAGTTGCATTCTGTGATTCAACTGTTGTTAGCCCACAAGTGGTGTCCCTTCGGGCATGTATGCAAGAGTTGGGGCCTGATGGTGTCCACATTTGAGGCGGTTCCGTCTGCACAGTTCTACAAGTGACTCCTTCAAAATGAGATTGTCCCAAGTAGCTGGATAATGTGATTTGCCTGAGTCGGGGGACAAAGAGTTCTCTGGTCTGGGGGCTGCGCTCCCCAACCTTGCTACAGGGCAAGTCCTTTCTCCCCTTGTACTGGACAGTGGTCACGACAGATGCCAGCCTGTCTGGGTGGAGAGGGGTCCTGGGACTAAACTCAACCTAGGGCTGTAAGACGCTGGAAGAGTACAGATTGCCTGTTGATGTCTTGAAACTTTGAGTGATCAGGCTTTGCCTGGATCATTTGGCGGAGCTGCTCCAGGGGCTCCCAGTGCGGCTTCAGTCAAACAATGCCACGGCCCTGGCTTTTTGAATCACCAGGGTGGCACAAGGAGTGTATTTGCAGCCCTGGAGGTGTCCGGCATTCTCCAGTGGGCAGATTGTTCTTGCCCTCTCCGCTGTGAACTTTTCCGGAGTGGAAAATTAGCAGGCCGATTACCTCAGTCGTCAGGTTTTGGACCAGGGGAAATTGTCCCTTCATCCGGACATGTTTCATCAGATATGTCTAGGGTGAGGCACCCCTGAGGTGGCTCTGTTGGCGTCCCGGCTCCATGGGAAGGTGTCGGGGTTCAAGGCCAAGTCGTGAGATCCTCTGGCAGACACCACGGATGCTCTAGTGGCTCCATGGAGCCTGTACCAACTAATTTACACTTCCTTCGCTCCAGCTTCTTCTGCGACTTCTACGCAGGATCGAGGATGAATGGATTCTGGTCATTCTGGTCTCTCTGGACTGGCCTTTCTGGTCTAGGTACACCGACCTGGTGTAACTGGTTGCCAATGTCCCCTGGAGGCTTCCTCTCAGGAACGATCTGTTGTCTAGGGTCGATCTTCCATCTTGTTTTACAGTTGCTGGCTTTGACAGCCTGGCTGTTGAGAGCCAGGTGCAAAAAAACAGGGGCTTGTCTGGCTCGGTGATTCCAACCATGTTGAAGGTGATGAAATCTACATATCGAAAGCTTTATCATCGTATGTGGAAGGCGTACATTTCCTGGTGTGCGGTTCGCAGAGTTCATCCTTGTTCCTTTTCGTGGCTCAGATTCTGGCCTTTCTTCAACGGGGTTGAATCAGAAACTGGCGTTGAGCACCATGAAACGCAAAGTGTCTGCCTCTGCAGTCTTTTTTCAAAGACCTTTGGCTTCCCATTCATTGGGGCGTACATACCTTCACGAGGTCGATTATTTTACTCTGCCTGTAAGTTCTCCACTGTCACCATGGAATTTCAACCTGATTCTGTTGGTCCTTCAAAATCTCCCCTTTGAAAACATATGGGAGATCCCTTTCCTTACACTCTCACAAAATGTTGATTTTTTGGTGGCTATCACCTCTGCTCGCAGGGTGTCGGAGTTGGCGGCTTTGTCTTGTCCTTCTCTCTATCTGGTGGTTCACTGGGTTAAGTTGGTCCTGTGACCACGGGCGTCGTTCCTCCCAAGGATTGTCTCTGATTTCCATTTGAATGAGGACATTGTGCTGCTGTCCTTGTGTCCCAGGCCGGCTCATCCTAGGGTATTTGCCTTTTATACTCTGGATGATGTTCAAGCTATTTGCCAGCTACTGAGTCCCTTCGGGGGTCAGACTCACTCTTTGTGATTACAGATGGGCCACGGAAGGGGATTCCTGCTTTCTCTGATACCTTTTCCAGATGGATCAGACAGACGGTGACCCAGGCTTATTCGCTTTCAGGTGGGGTTCCCCTTTCCCTGTGATAGCACATTCTATTTAGGCACTTAGTGCTTCATGGGCCTTCTGTTATCAGGCGTCAGTGTTACAGGTGTGCATGGTTTGAAGTTTAACAACATGGATGTTTTGACATTTGGCATCCTTTGTATTTCAGGTTGGGCTCCTGTTGTTCTAGTTGAGCTACTATTACCTGGATTGGCTTGTGTTTAGCCTTGGGTTTGGTATTCCCACCCCTCACGTTTGGCACAGTTTTGGGACATCCCTATGGTGAAAAATATGGAGCTGTGTCTGTCAATGAATGGAAGAGAAAATAGGATTTTTGTACTGATCGTCAAATTCTTTTCTCTAAGTTCATTGACAGACACAGCACCCACCCTTTTAAGGAGCTTTATGCATCTGTTACTGCTTGTTACAAAACTGAGTATCTCTAAGCAGAGACAGGGTATGCCAGCTAAGGAAGGCCCACAGGTCGTAGCCAAGCTTTTGTGCTGTCTGCCTAGTCCTACTCCTGTATAGGAAATCCTATTTTTCTCCATCAGCCCCATCTTGACCCCCCTCTTAGATTGTAAGCTCTAACAAGCAGGGCACTCTGATTCATCCTGTATTAAATTGTTTTGTAACTTATGTCCACATGTTGTAACACGCTACGCAAACTGTTTACATTATATAAATCCTATATAATAATAATTTTGCTCTATGATAATATATTTTCCAGCAGAGAAAGTGAGCTCATGTTGCATGGTGTTTAAGCCTTGGACAGGGAGTTGAGGAACCAGATCATGATTACTGTCTACAACCCAACATAACCTTTTTTATCCTCCGCTGCTGTAATGATCATTACATGTTGTCAGTTATTGAATATGTTATTTAATCATCATTTCGAAACAGTTGTGTTTATTCCCTTGTCTTCTATGATCCTGGCATAACAGGAGTAATAGACCGTAAAACTCTTATTTCAGACCTTGCTCTCAGCCGCCTAATGATCTCAATTATCCATATTTGTGCCTCACAGGGGTCAGGTTATTTTGCACTTTAACCCTACTAATCTCCAGGTTTTTCACTGCAAACAATGTCTCGTAGAATATAATTTGCTCTTAAAATAATTAAAATACATCACGCTGATGGACAAAGAGTTGAGATGTGGTCATCGTGACAGGACTCATTTTGACTTGTTACAAATTTAGCCTTAGGACAAAAGTGATCGGCATAAAATAGCCATGGGCTTTAGTTGCTTAACTTGGTTTTATCATGAATATTTCTTACCCTAAAGTGGAACTCCATCCTCTCCTTTTCTCATCATTCTGCTTCTTTTGCTTATAGATAAGCTGTGTTGCTCTTTATGATTCTCCCCCTCCTCTCTCCACTTTGCGTGTCCACATTTTCATTGAACGGCATTGCAGAAGTCAAACTTCCTGTCTGCAGAAGCCCAGTCTCCCCAGGACCCAATAATTGTCTTAGACTGTCTTTGACACCCCCCTTGGCTTCAGGGGATATCCCCCACAGCAGCTGTGTATTATGTGGTAAGCACAACTTACATAGAGCCAGTTTTATCTAGGTGAGAAAGAGTTACTGCAGAACCCCCTCTGTACAGTGAAATATAGGAACAAGAGCTAAGAGTGTACTGTAAGTTGTTATGTTGCCCTCTGTGTGTCATAGGGGTGTTGCTTATTTCTCATAAAGTACAATTTATTTGCTGTGTTCCTTTCTGTATTGGATGATAATGTGTGCGGTATTATCCACTTATACAGTATCTCACAAAAGTGAGTATACCCCTCACATTTTTATAAATATTTTATTATATCTTTTCATGTGACAACACTGAAGAAATGACACTTTGCTACAATGTAAAGTAGTGAGTGTTCAGCTTGTATAACAGTGTCAATTTGCTGTCCCCTCAAAATAACTCAACACACAGCCATTATTGTCTAAACCAATGGCAACAAAAGTGAGTACACCCCTAAGTGGTAATGTCCAAATTGTGCCCAAAGTGTCAATATTTTGTGTGGCCACCATTATTTTCCAGCCCTGCCTTAACCCTCTTGGGTATGGAGTTCACCAGAGCTTCACAGGTTACTACTGGAGACCTCGTCCACCCCTCCATGGCGACATCACGGAGTTGGTGGATGTTAGAGACCTTGCTCTCCTCCATCTTCCATTTGAGGATGCTCAATAGGGTTTAGGTCTGGAGACATGCTTCGCCAGTCCATCACCTTTACCCTCAGCTTCTTTAGCAGGGCAGTGGTTTTCTTGGAGGTGTGTTTGGGGTCGTTATCATGTTGGAATACTGCCCTGCAGCCCAGTCTGCTTCAATATGTCACAACATGTTGCCATTCATGGTTCCCTCAATGAACTGAAACTCCCCAGTGTCGGCAGTATCATGCAGCCCCAGACCATGACACTCCCACCGCCATGCTTAACTGTAGGCAACACACACTTGTCTTTGTACTCCTCACCTGGGTGCCGCCACACACGCTTGACATCATCTGAACGGAATACGTTTATCTTGGTCTCATCAGACCACAGGACATGGTTCCAATAATCCATGTCCTTAGTCTGCTTGTCTTCAGTAAACTGTTTGCGGGCTTTCTTGTGCATCATCTTTAGAAGAGACTTCCTTCTGGGACAACAGCCAAGCAGACCAATTTGATGCAGAGTGCGGCGTATGGTCTGGGCACTGACAGGCTGACCCCCCACCCCTTCAAACTCTGCAGCAATGCACTCATATGTCTATTTCCCAAAGACAGCCTCTAGATATGATGCTGAGCACTCAACGTCTTTGGTCGACCATGGCGAGGCCTGTTCTGAGTGGAACCTGTCCAGTTAAACCACTGTATGTTCTTGGCCACCGTGCTGTATTCCCACTTTAATAAAACGATTGCACACTCACATTTATAAGGGTCTCCACTGCCACTGACACGAGTATAAACAGCATTATCATATGCGGGCTGGCTCCAACTTCTCAGCTGCTGCAAGCAGACCCGACTCAATGTGATAACAATCTCTCCAGCTCACACCCATCGTACATTTCATCATTAGACATCCTCACAGGGCAGACAAGTGTACAATCATTTTGATAAAGTGGGAATACTTTTTAAAGGACATCACATTACCAGCCATTCCGTCAGCTCTGATAAAAAAAGCACAACAACGTCTGTATTTCTTGAGAAGTCTCAAGAAATCTCATTTATCCCCGGGGATTTTAATGAGCTTCTACCGCTGCATCATTGAGAGCATCCTGACCAACTCCATCACTGTATGGTACGGAGGCTCCACTGTGTGTGAACGTAAAGCACTGCAAAGGGTGGTAAAAACCGCTCAACGCATCACTGGCACCCAATTACCTTCACCACAGCAGATGTTTGCGCAGAGCTCACAACATCATCAAGGATTCTTCGCATCCCAGTTATAAACTGTTTGACCTCCTTCCGTCAGGAAGGAGATACAGAAACTTGCTCACTAGAACCAGCAGGTTCAGGGACAGTTTTTTTCCATCCACCATCATACTATTGAACTCAACATTACACCGCTAATCATTACAAAACAAACACAAACAAATGACTGCATGTAACCTCTGTACTATACATGTACATACTACATAGTATATCTTTTCACTCCTCAGTACATCTGCACTATTTATATCTGTATGTATCTTTATCATTACTGTACATTTTGCCCAATATTTCACATTTATTTGTGTATATAATGCATGTGTATGTATGTATATATATATATATATATATAGTGTATATATATTTTTTGATTATGCTAGATGGTTATCTGCACTGTAAATATGCTAGATATTTATCTGCACTTTTGCACGATTGCTACATTTTGCAATTCTTGTAGATGCCAAACTGCATCTCGTTGCTGTGTACCTGTACTATGCAATGACAATAAAGTTCTATCTATCTATCTATCTATCTATCTAGTGAGGGAGTTTATTATAAGAGGTGGTGGATCACTTTTATTTGACGTGGTATTAACATAGAAAGACAAGAGGAACACACCATTTATTCATATATTTTTCTTGTTCAAAATATTTTATTAGTTTAAGAGCATATAACAAATAGATAAGGATATGGAAGTCATTTCCCAAATACATGAAAATTGCATAGCACAGGGTCAAACAGGAACAAAACATATCAATCAAGTTTGAAGTATAGAACTATATTGCAAAGGTGGAATTCAATCGGGGTAAAGGAAAGAGGAAGCAAGGTCATGATCTCCTCCAGGACACCCCAAAAGGGATTAAACTGTGGCCCAGAGGGAGACCATACAGTAAGAAAATCAACATACAAACTAATATAACGTGAGAATTATAGGGCATCAAGAAGAACTATGTTCTGTTTGGAGCAATAAGATAATAAGAAAAATGTAGGCATGGGGTGTCCTCTAAAGACACCATGAGATAGGACCCGAGTATTTGAAAGATAGATGACTGTCGCTAAAAATAATTGTATTTGAAGAAAACCTTATAATAAGGGTGTAGGAAAGAGAAAAGAGAAGTAGAAAGGAGGAGGGGTGAGCAGAATAAGAATAGAGAAAAGAGGCTGCAGAGTCAAGAAAAGGAAAGAAAGAAATGTTGAAAGTAGGTCTCAAGAAAAGGGCAGCAATCCACATGACGCATGAGCCAGTGTGGATAAGGGCATTACCAAAAAAGTAGCACAGATTCATCAAAAACTGGAGGAAGAATTTTAGAAATCCACGGTCTCCAGATGGAGTCAAATTTGCTCAAGGTTGCGTTATACAAAGCTATCATTTTAGCATGTAACGTGGCACAATTCATACGTTGTTTGGTTTCAAGGAAATTAAAAGAAGGGGATTTCCATGCTTTGGCTATCGTCTGCTTTGCAGCTGTGAGGAGTTGGATAAAAAGTCTAAATTGTTTGCGCGAAAGACAATCCGGTTTAGCATTCAAAAGAGCCGTTACCGGGTCAGGTAGAAATTGGGTGTCAAACTATGTGGATGCAAGATCAAACATCTTACCCCTAAATGAGGTGACAATCGGACAATGCCACCAAGTATGTAGGTGTGTGCCTAAGTCTGTACAGCCACGAAAGCAGAGTCCCGAATGGTCAGGAGAAAACTTGGCAATCCTGGCAGGAACCAGATACCAGCACATGAGAACCTTATAGGAGGCTTCAACCACAACAGTGTTGGTGGAGGAGGATTTGGTATTAGTCCAGATGTCCAACCATATTGTGTCATTTAAGGTGTAAATTCACTCCAAATTAATTTGTGGGAGAAGGTTTAAAGCTTGTCTCTGTGCTGTTTGGCGTATTGTAAGCAGGATACTTTGTGGAATTTGCGTAGTAATGGCTTTCTTCTGGCGACTCGACCTATGCAGCCCATCTTTCTTCAAGTGCCTCCTTATTGTGCATCTTGAAACAGCCACACCACATGTTTTCAGAGAGTCCTGTATTTCTGGGTTTTTCTTTGCATCCCGAACAATTTTCCTGGCAGTTGTGGCTGAAATTTTAGTTGGTCTTCCTGACCGTGGTTTGGTTTCACCAGAACCCCTCATTTTCCACTTCTTGGTTGGAGGTTGAACACTGCTGATTGCCTTTCTCAATTCTCCTTAGATATCTTTGTATATCCCTTTCCTGTTCTGTCTGTCAGGAGTCCAGAAACTCATTGACCTTTTTATACACACACACTAATTACAAGCAAACAGATCACAGGTGAGGATGGTTACCTTTAATAGCCATTCAAACCCCTTTGTGTCAACTTGTGTGCATGTTATCAGGCCAAAATCACCAGGGTGTGTAAACTTTTGATCAGGGTCATTTGTGTAGATTCTGTTGTCATTATGATATAAAAAGAGTAAACACAGTTGATTGATAATAAATGGCTTCAGCCAAACACTAACCATGAGTGAAAGAAAAGTTTTTGTGTTACCATTCATATTCTCTGAAAAACGGCCAAGAAATCATAAATTCTGCCAGGGTGTGTAAACTTATGAGCACAACTGTATGTTGGGGGACCAATATAAGGTTTGGTAAGTAATTGCAGGTACAATTTTGAAAATAAGCCTCTGGCGTGAGGCTCTGTATAGCATTTATGTTCGAGGGGCGATAACTGATTCAAAGGAAAATCTCTAGACGTGTGTGTAGAATAAACATTTTTGATTTGCAAATAACGGAATATTTCACAGTTGGGCAAGTGAAAAGTTTCACATAGATCCAGGAATGGTAATAGGCCTGAGGGAGAGGCCGTGTTATACAAACTAGTTAGACCGGTGGTGGTTCAATTGTGGAAAGATCTTGGGGAAACCCAGGCAGGATAGAATAATGGAAAGACGGAAAGAAGGGGGTTGTGTGCAGACTGAAGTCCATATGTGGTTTTCACATTATCCCAGATTGAAAGGGTGTGTTTAGCCAGTACCGAGATCGGGAGAACTCTAAACAAATAAAAGAGTTTGGGAAGAATTTACATTTTACTAGCGCTAATCTTTCCAATCCAAGAAAGTGGGAGAGAGGCCCAGAACTTCAAAAGGTCAGTTATTTTCTTCAATAAAGAGGTGTAATTGGCTGAAAATAAGGTAGAAATGTTAGCTTTGAGTTTAATGCTAAGATAGGAAAGGTGGTGTGGGGACCAGGAAAAGGGTAAAGCTGATTGAGCAAGACTGAGCTCACTGTCAGATAATGAGATGATCAAAGCTGTAGATTTGTGAAAATTTACCTGTAGGCCTGAAATGAGGGCAAACTCTTTAAGAGTGTTAATAAGATTGAGTGCAGAAATGTGTGGGGAGGAGAGAAATACAAGCACATCGTCAGCAAATAAACATAATTTGTGGTGGTGACCCCCCAGCTCAATACCTTTGATGGAGGTATTCAATCTAATATGTTGGGCCAACGGTTCAATGAGTAGGGAGAGAAGTAGAGGTGATAAAGGACAACCTTGACGTGTTCCCCATTGTACAAGAAAAGTATCCGATTTAAAGCCTGCATATTTAATGTAGGCTCTAGGTTTATTGTATAAGGCAGCCACCCAGGTCAAGAGATGGGGAAGAAAGCCCCACTTAAAGCCCCACTTACTTATTTATTTATTTTTATTTTTTTTCACATTCACTTGATACACTTTTTGGACACTTTATTTATATTGATATTTGTATTTTTCTTTCAATTAATTTTTCAATGGACTATGAACACTAATGATTGATGAATGCACTTGTGGGTAATTCTTGGAAACAGTGTAGCACTTTTTTGTTACATTTGTTATATGTTTGTTGAGTTAGTTTGACATATTTATATGTGGGCTTTTATGGAAACACTAGAACACTTTTTTTTTATCACATTTTGATATAAGTGAAGTTCACTGTAATATAATTTTTGACACAATATCAATTCAATATTTTTTGATTTCACACAGTAGGATCTGTGACTTTAGCACTTTAAGGATTGTAAAAAGCATTTGTTTGAGAATACTTGTATACAGTGCTGTCATATTGTACAAGAAAGGGCTATGGGCCTCATTTATAACAGAGAGTGGACATCACTATACTCTCTCCTGCTTTTTACCATTCATTCATAAAATGCGGGCCTATGTATGGAGCCTGTGGTGTTTCATGGATTTATCTTTGCTCCATTAAGCATGAATGGAGCCAAATCACGTAACTTTGATTTTTAACTGTTTTTTTTCCCCATTAACTTTTCTTGCATGTTTTTATGAGTTCAGTGAACATTTGTAAATTACATTGCTGTGCTTTATAAATGTGTGGTAGTTTTTTTTTTCAATCAAAAAGGTTTTTATTTTGTTAAACACAATACAATGCATAAAATCAGACAATCAATTGGATGGAATCTCAAACCAGTAGAGGTTAGCAGTGGTAGTTTCAATCAGGTAACATACAAGTGAGTCAATAGTAGAATATTCATATAAACCAAATCATGCAGGAAAGTAAAACCCCGCCAGATACTAAGGTGAAAGGGTGAATGGGACAACAGGGTGAGACTTTCGTGAAATCTGGCAACATTCCCCACAACATATAACCCAAACAGTTGAAGACATGGAAGAAATGGGAGAAGACCTGCCACTACCTATCCCCCCCCCCTATGGGGATTTGGGGAATGCTAAATACTTGGCCTAGCCGAGGTCTCCGAGCACCAAAAAGGTTGCGAAACATCCAGAGACACCCTCCTGGGTCCAGCTGAGGGGGATTCCCAGACTGAAACCCGAGAACCCCACCATTCCTCAGAAATAGTCGACATGACCCTCCGGATCCATCTCTAGAGTGAAAACCAGAATTTGCATATGGGAGGGGGTAACAGTGGCAGGCCAACCCAACTATATAGCTGATGGTCATCGGTTGATACGTCACAACATACAGACAAAACAAGAAAGAGTAAAAGAAGAAGAGGGGTGGGAATAGACATAGCGTAGGAGAGGGGATAGTTAAAGGAGGTAGTCACCGAGGTAGTTCAAAAGTAAGCAGGGGAAGAAAAAATCTATTTCATGGTAGTCTTTTTTTATGAATGGACCCCTATATGTTCTAATTCAAAATGGAGGATCTATGTAACTTATGTATGATAATTATATACTGTGTACAATATTTTTATACAGGGTGTAAATACTAGATCCAAAATTATGCACTATATTACAGGTAGCTACATATCTGATATCACAATTCCTTTATTTTCACAGAGAAAACTTTGGTTACTTTCTTTGTGATTGATAAAGCTAATATTCTACCATTGTTACAGTTCTACTTTTTATCCCCCAACCTGTGGCAAACGTTCAGATAGCCTAATGAGCGTGCTCTGTTATACTCTGCAGAGCTGTGATTACAGGTGAACCAAGAGACGCTGAAAAACTCGACATTCTATCATTTCTTTACACAATTTATTGGCTTAGTCAATCGACTGGTTCACGCATAAATCAAAGTGAGCTAATGGGTTTAATATGTGTTGTTAAATTAAGCAGGAAAGTCTTTCTTGCCTTCTTTATTTAATTTATCAGTAGAAGTAGAAACTTGCAAGAAATTAACATAACGCTGAGCTTGCCAATTACTATGAGGGTCTAACATATTGCATGTAAAAACCACCAACCAGTCAACATCATGTTTGTTTTCACTATGACCTTTGCATGTATTGTGTGTTTGTTGGATAGACTGCAAGGGTGAAAATACCTAAAATGTATACATGAACATTATATATTTGGATACACCCATATTCTGGGATGTCATCACACTAATACTCTCATACTGGCATACTTTGTAAAATGTTTTATAATTAAAAAGATATGTCCTATAATATAGGCTTAGCGGTGTAAATGAAGTGTGTAAATACACAACCTGTATTCCCAAACTTCACTGTTTGAGTTCAAAATTCTGAAAGCAACCCTGTTGCTAAAAAAAAAAAAAAAAAAAGACTGTTAATACCTGTTCTTCGGGGCCGATTCCTCAGATCTTTGCTGTCTTTCAGAGCTAAAGCCACCGGTACAACTTTGGCATCAGACACTTCCAGGAATGTTGGATGCCCGCTTCCCCTGCTACAACTTTGGTTCATTCCACTGGCCCCTGGGTTACTATTGTATGCTTTGGTTACGTGGGAGCTGGCAGGTGGAACTACATGCACACATCAGGGACCAGGCATCTGACAGACCTTAAAATGTGTTGGATTTGAAAATTATACTGAAGGCAATGGCTCTGCAAAAGATCGAAGATCCAAGGATTAGGCTGCAGGAGAAGTAAGTATTGGGGTATTTTTCATTTATAGAGTATTGTTCTTTTGCCACTTTTTATACTTAGTTGTTAAGTCTAAGCTTCTGTTACAATTCTCAGTGGGCTACAAAAGCTGGCAAAGATTAGCTATCTCTATTGCAGTAGCTTCTTCATAAAGTTTAAGGGTCCTTTCACACGGCCGCTCCGTGTGTCCGCAAATCATCCTATTTTTTTGCGGATGATTTGCGGACATAATGTAAGTGAATGGCACTGCGGATGTCAGCGGAATACCATCCGCTGACATCCGATTTTCCTCCTTTCAGTTCTGTTCCGTTTTTTCGAATGGAACAGAACCCTATTTTTTCATCCGTGTAAAAAACGGAAAGGAAGGAAAATCGGATGTCAGCGGTATCATCCGCTGACATCCGCAGTGCCATATACTTACATTATGTCCGCATATCATCCGCAAACGGATGGGATGATATGCGGGCACACGGAGCGGATGACACAAATGTCATCCACTCCGTGAAAAAAAAAAGTCCCGCAGCGGACACAAACAGCGGAGCGACCGTCTGAAAGGACCCTAAGGGAGAACATATCTGAGTCAGATAGACAATTTACTTTTTTTCAGCCATTTCTTGTCCACCTGCACTTGTTCCAAAAGCAACTACATGACATAGATCATGATAAACAAATAGCCACTGCCCCATCTATAGCTGGACTTTGCAGCAAGGAGCACATGGAAGGGCAACGCATGTAAAACAAAACCAAAGAAAATTCCCAGCTCAAGTTACCGACCATCAAACAAAACCAACAAAAATTCCCAGCTCAAATTACTGACCAGTCTGAAACCAACTGAATTATCCGGTCTAACAGTACTAGTTTGCACACATTTGCAAAAACATGCGTAAGCTGCATAGCCACTTCACAGCATCCCGGTATCTGCAGTTCTAACTCTACATTTTGAGTGCCTCCACAGTGCAATCACATGCATTATAATGGATAGGCAGAGTGCAGATCAGCCTGGAGGGAGCCCACCCCTCCCTAAAGGATCAGGGGAACAATGGACACCCAGCATATAGCACCATGGCAGTGAAGGTGTCCAGTGTGTCCCCTCACCAGTATTCCAACAGTATAAACAAATGGCCACTGCCTCACCTATAACTGGCCTTTGCAGCAAGGAGCACATGGAAGGGCAATGCATGTAAAACAAAACCAACTTACCGACCAGTCTGCAACCAAAAAAATTATCCTGTCTAACATTATGCATTAAAAACAGGGGTTTAGTTTTCATACATTTGTAAATACCAGACATGGGAGTAAGTCACACATGTGCAATTCACAAGCAAGTCCCAAGTTACTGTGGCGAAAAGCAAGCAAGTCAAGTCGAGTCTCTGCTAGAAGTCAAGCAAGTCAAGTCATTTATTTGGTCAAGTCACAAATCAAGTCAAAATGTTGCTTTAACACATCTTGAGAAAATGCAAATATTTAATAACTTCAAAAAGTAAAGTCATTTCGAGTCATATGTCTCAAGTCAAAGTCAAGTCTCAAGTCATGAATACCAAGTCAAAGTCAAGTCGAGTCTTTTATGAATTTTAGTCAAGCAAGTCTCAAGTCCTCAAACTGGTGACTTACATAGTTACATAGTTACATAGTTAGTGAGGTTGAAAAAAGACATCCATCCATCCAGTTCAACCTATGATGTGTGTGTGTGTTTGCTTTTAACTGTACAATGTATACCCCTGTATGTTGTGGTCTCTAAGGTGCCCATCTAATAGTTTTTTGACTTTGAGTTTGAGTTTTTTTAGTTAAGTCGGACTTAAATCAAGTCATGTGACTCAAGTCCCCCACCTCTGGTAAATACATACATAAGCTGCAGAGCCACTTCACGGTACTCCAATATTATCTGCAGTCCTATCTATAAATTTTGAGAGTGTCCACAATGTATTTGCAAATGTCTGCAAACTAAACCCCTGTTTTTACTGCATTCTATTAGACAAAATAATTTGGTTGGTTGCAGACTGGTCGGTAAATTGAGTTGGGAATTTTCTATGGTTTTGTTTGAATTTTTAAAAATGGCTTCAAGCTCTTTATAGCATCCGCCTCGGTTAGATTGGGTGGGGGTTTGTCGGTCCCGTCTCAGCTATATAGTGGCATACGCCAGGGGTGCCCTCTTTCTCGCCATCCTTTTCGCCATTGCGATTGAACTGGTGGCAGAGGCACTTCGCACCTCTTCTGCAATTAAAGGGCTTTATATTGGCTGGCTTGAGGAGAGGGTCACCCTCTTTGCGGATGATCTGCTATTGTTCTTTCAGGATGCGGGCCCCTCCCTCAAGGGAGCCTTGCTACTTTTAAATTCCTACTCCACGGTCACAGGTCTCCATATCAACTGGACCCAACTAAGTCCCTACAATTTACTATAGACCCTGGAGCTTATGACGTGGTCCCACCAGACCTGCCACTCCAATGGGTGGACCAATTTAAATACTTGGGGGTCCAAGTTTCCCGCAGGGCCTCAGACTACCTGTCTCACAATTTTACCCCAGTAATGCAGGCGAGCAGGCGGAGGGTAAAGGCATGAAAGAGGCTGCTGTTGTCAGTTTTGGGCAGAATAAATCTAATTAAAATGAAAATTCTACCTAAATTCATTTACCTCTTCCGCCATTCCCCCTCCTGGATCCCAAAGTAATTTTTTAATCGGCTCATAAAGATTTTCCTCTTTTCTTTGGGGGGCTAGATCCCTGAGATACAAATTGTCCACTTTGATGCCCCCTACTAGTCAAGGGGGCCTGGCTTTCCCTGATTGTCATAAATATTTTCTGGCTACACAGCTGGTGACAGCAGCTTGGTGGTATTCCCCTGACTGCTCTAATACCTCTGTCATGTTGGAGGTGGCGGTGCTTTCTTCCCTTAAGGCACTGCAGTTCCTCTTGTTCAGAGGCCCGAAGGCCCCATACCTGCTTACTCCATCACTGCTTACTACCATTAGATCCTGGACAGTGGGACTCAGGTATGAACACCTCCCGGAAGGTACTCAATCGTCTTCTTCCCGCTCCTGAAGACGTTGTTCAAACGAAACCTACGTAGAGCAGGATCTTCTACCCAATTCCGTCACTTCCGCTAGAGGATATTGAGGGCCGTGGAATGAACAGACCCGGATGTCTGCTGAAACTGCATCTTTTACTCCCTAACTGTGAGTGGATATTTTTCTTGTAATAAATAAATTATTTTAACATACTACACTATATGGGCGTATCGCTATATTTTCTCCATATGTGAGCGATGGCAACATAGGAAGTTGGTAGGAAAGCTGGGAAGTCCAGGGATACATCCTTACTGCAAAAAAGGCTACATACCCCTGCAGGGGTAAAGATCTGTGGTGAGTGCATTACCATAGGGGATAAGCACCTGCACGAGCCTTGATGCACTAAGGAGGAAGAAAGCACTATTACCATAAGTTTCAATATATTTCACAGCACAGGATCACGGGGAAGGCTCCCCATTGATTTTGAACACTCATATAAGGATTAAAGAAGCACAAGCACTTTTTCAGCTATTTGGAAATAGCTGCAATTTACACAGGATTACCATTGTATGGACTGTGGACTGTTAAAACACTATCACGAACTAGCACTATTTATTTGATTGGTGTCACCTCAAGTGTATTGTATTGGTTTTATTTATTTATTTTCATCTATATAAGCACCTTTAATTATGCCCGTGGGATAATTGATCATAGAGGTATTCCATTTAATAGCACATTGGCACTTTACAAAATCACCTATTTATTTATTTCACATTTGCATCTTGCATATTTATTTGTGCACGCTACTCCCTCTAGTGGCTAAGGAAGGGCATCACTTTTTCAGCAATTGATGTATTTTTTATCCAGGACCATGGCACTTTTTTACCATTGATGAATATTTATTTATTTATTAGTATTCATTGTTAATGAATTTATTCTTGACTTTGGTTTAATATTGGATTGAACACACACCAGAGAAGCGCTAACCTCACACCCCCCTTTTTTAATCATTTCAATATTTCCATTTGGAAATATAGAGGTGGCAGCACACTCCAACGCATTGGTTACCACACATACCTACACAATTTCCAGAGCGCGGGATAGTCCCAGACTTTTTCTTATATTCCACTGTGATGTTCTCCCTTGATATAATGATCCTTCTCTCAACCACACACCTAATTAATACATGTGCTATTCATGCATATATTAGCCATCAAGGTGTTCATTTTTTCTAGCACCCCTACGTGGGTAGCACATGCCTTTTATATTCCAGCATGGTTTGTTTAGCCACTTTTTTTTTTCTTTTGTTTATGGTTCTATTGTGTATGTGTAAAAAACTTCAATAAACACAATTTCAGAAAAAACAAAAAAAATTGCATAGTTTATAGATGCTATAATCAATATACACTTATAGGGATTTTTTTTTTCCCAAAAATATGTAGCAGAATACATATTGGTCTAAACTGATGAAAAAATTAGATTTTTTTTTTTTTTACATTTTTTTTATTGGCTGGGTTTTATAGCAGAAAGTAAAAAATATTGTTTTTTTTTTATAATTGTCACTCTTTTTTTGTTTAAATCGCAAAAAATAAAAACCGCAGAGGTGATCGAAAAGAGGAAAAAAAGCCATCATTTTTATTTGGGTACATCGTTTCACGACCGTGTAATTGTCAGTTAACCTGCCTAGCGGTATTCCCGAGTGTGGCTCGGGGTTAAATTTCAATGCCAAAAGTGGTAACCCCAAGCCACACTCGGGGTACTGCTAGGAAGATCGCTGGATCCTGGTAGAGGGGTTACTTACCTTGTCACCGGGATCCAGCGATGTATCTTGGCGGTGTGCGGCAGCGGATCTTCCTCCCGATGCTCTGTGTGCCCCGGCTTCCGTCTCCTGCGACGTGACGTTCGCAGGGGGGTGGAACCGGCGGCAAATTCAAAAGTAAAACACACTGATACATTGCAAAATAAAATAAATTCACATTAGCCTTGCCCCCCAGTGCCCTTTCCTGCAGTTTTACTGTACTTTTAATGTATATATATATATATATATATATATATATATATATAAATATATATATATAAACATACATAAAAAGTACAGTAATGTATATATATATATATATATATATATATATACACGTATATATTTATATATATATACACGTGTGTGTGTGTATATATATATATATACATACATACATACTTTAACTTATTTATAGTTATTTAGTATATTATAATTTATGATTTTGTGTTTCAAACGTTATCATACCCGAGATGTTATAAAGAAGAACGCATAGTAAAAAAAAATCATATGTAAATAGTTGGTTTGGGCTGCTCATTCTTAAGAATTACATGCAAAATAATGGTACCGCTTTCAGCACCTAAAATCCGAAAGAATCATACCGCCAGGGAGGTTAAAGTATCGCAGTGCAGTATCACAAAAAATGGCTTGGTCATTAAGGGTGTAAAACCTTTCCGGTCCAGAAGTGGTTAAACATTAACATGTTAATACATTGATTAAAAAACCCTGGGACCCAATCAGCCCTTTCCTGTTTACATCTTGGAATCCTTACATGTTGGGGTTGGCATTTACTTCCTACCCTTGTTCCTCAGGAAACAAAGCAGCCAATAAACATGTTTACTTTCTTTTAAACACAGTTTCTGGCACCCACTCAGACCTGGGGGTTCCACAGTAAATAAAAGAACATAAGTGCTATGATTACACACTCTGAGTACATATTGTGCGCCTGCAGCACAAACCATCTCCGGAATTCTGTGGCAGGTAGCTCCGTCAGGTCAGTGTGGGTCTATTCTTCTCCAGCTCAGTATAATTGCTGCTCTTCATCTGACTTGCCAATTATTTGCTGCTCCTTAAAACACGTGCGCACCATTCAAAGAGTAAAACTAGGTAACACAACACACAAAAACATTACAACAAAGCATCACCCACGAACAAAGCATTCAGTGACATTTCATGTAATTAACAAAAGATGTGACTAAAAGATTATGATGGCAAGAAACAATTTTCTTTTAATTTGCTTTTGTAGAAGCTTTAGAAATATTTTTGGGTTTACCAATAATTGTTTTAAAGGACTAATCCTCCCCAGTGTTCAGATTTAGGATTGACCCTGGAACACTTTATATCTCCTGCTGTTGTCTTGTATCTCCCACGGACTTCCATTCTTGAGATTTAAAATTGCAGGGTTTCCACTTCCATAGCTCCCAACCGTCCCTGATTTCAAGGGACTGTCCCTGATTTGGAATAAAGCCCCTCTGTCCCTCTTTCCTCCTCATTTGTTCCTAATTTTAGTCTGATCCATATAGTTGTATTTAAAATTGCACTATTTATCTATCAGAAAGTGTTTCCCAGTGGTAAACCTTTCATCCAATTGATAAATTGCTGCATTTGTAAATTCCAAAAGCCAGTATAAAGAAATAGCAGATGTAAAAAAGCACCTGTGGGTTCAACCAATATTTTTTTTTTGGGCAATTCTCCTTTGGGGGGGGGGGGCATGGAAGGGGGTGTGTCCGTTGCCTACATACTTTAGGTAATAGGTGTCCCCAGGGCTTTTTTTAAGCTAGAAGTTCCACCACCTAGCTCAGGCCCTGTCACAATCTGGAGTCAGGCTCGAAGACCAATAGCTTACACAGGAACCAGCTGGATAGGAACACAGGCAGGTTACACTGGCAGATGACGCAGGCTCACCTGAGGTGCGGAATCTAAGTACTAACCGGTGTTCACCAGCGCTCCTGATGGTGGAGATGGATTTTGCTGCGTGTTAGTACCAGGCCGCAGTCCTCAGGATTGCCCCACCAGGAGGTGAGCAAGCCAGGGTCCAGTAGCAGATATAGCAGGTCAGGATCAAGCAGAAGCATAGTCTAGGAATAGCCAAAGGTCGATAACGAGTAGTTGGATTAGGCAAAAGCGTAGTCGAGGAACAAGCCAAGTGTTGATAACGGATGGTAGCAAAGATACGGACGGCAGCAGGAGAGACAAGCGAGATATCAGCTGTTGAAGGGACAATATTCTGGCAACCAGGAATTTCAAAGACGTGGCTTATAACAGGAAGTTCATGGGAGGAGCAAAGGGTTCAAAGTTCAAGGCAATAAAGATTCACAGCAGGGTCATTCAAAGATTTGTCCAAGGAGCTGTCCAGCATTCCAGGTGGCTCAGCAAGTAGAGTCATTGGCAGACACACTGGAGGTCCCAGGTTCAAGTCCAGGTCCTCACAGGCTCCCTGCTCACCATTATCACTTGTAAACACAAAAGTCTGGCTTCTGTGCTTACAAGTGACAGCTTGTCTCCCAATGGCTCCCACAGATCTGATCTCCTGAGCAGCTCCCACTGAGTGCAGGATGGGGGCAAGGGAGATGTAGGGTGCAGTGCAGATGCTGACACCCCCTCTGAATGATCTTCCTGCAAGTGAGAGAGGCCAAGCCACCTACAGTGTGCAGGTAAGTACTAAAGCTAGCTGGGTGCTTCAGTTTAATACAGCAACAAAGTAAGACATGTGGAAGGTGGTGGAGCTTTTAAGGGGGGGGAGTTGCATGCAAATAGGAGGATGTTTAACGGCTAAACAATGAAGTCTCCACCAATAGGTTTATCTTGGTCTCATCAGACCACAGGACATGGTTCCAGTAATCCATGTCCTTAGTCTGCTTGTCTTCAGCAAACTGTTATCGGGCTTTCTTGTGCATCATCTTTAGAAGAGGCTTCCTTCTGGGACAATTTTTACTTCTGTTGCCCAGAGTTGGACTTTAAAGTGAAATACAGCCGGTTAAAATTATAGATAAAAAAGGAATGCTGAGAAAGAGAAGTGCTCACTATCGGGTTCTATTCTTAATGAATGTATTTGTATTTGTGCGTTAGGCAGGCAATAGACAGTGTGAATTTCTTTCCTGGAACCACGGGTTGTAGAAAAGAAACTCACATGATTCTCCCATCAACACAGGCAGTGCTACAGGGGATTCCCTCTTGCCAAGACATTGGGGTAAATTTACTAAAGCCAAATCTACTTTGCACTACAAGTGCACTTGGAAGTGGACTTAGAAGTGCAGTCACTGTAGATCTGAGGGGGACATTCAAGGAAAATACATGACACAAGATTGGATGATAGAAATCAGCAGAGCTTCCCCTCATTTCAGAAATTCCCCTCAGATCTACAGCGACTGCACTTCCAAGTGCAATTGCATTGCACAGTGATTTGCCTTTAGTAAATAACCCCCATTGTCCTCTCCCAGTAGGGGGGGCAGGGGAAGCCGCCCCCCCTGGGAGAAGACAGTGATTATTGCTAGCGGCTATAGCAGCTGCTAGTGATAATCACAACTTAAATCCAGCAGGCTGGTTGTACTCAAGTTGATCGATCAACATGGTACATTCAGCCAGCCCATAAACAGTTCAAATCTTGGCCAGTTCCTACTCAACCAGCCAAGATTCCAACTGTCTATGGCCATCCTTAAAGTGATTGTAAATTGTTTTGTTTTTTTTAAATAACAAACATGCCTATACTTTCATGCAATGTGCAATGGTTTTGCACAGAGCATCCTCGATCCTCTTCTTCTGGGGTCCCCCGCCAGCGCTCCAGGCTCCTCCTCCTAATTGGGTGCCCCCACGGGAAGCTGCTTTCCATGGGGGCACCCATGCAGGCTCACTCCTGTGTCCTGCTGCTGGATCCATTGACATAGACAGTGGGACTCGGCCCCGCCCCCTGCTCCGGTGTCACAGCTTATGTTTGAGTAAATGGTTCCTGCTGCTATCAATCTGTCCAATGAGGAGAGTTACAGTGGGTGGAGCCGCAGCGCTCATGCACTTCGCTGGATCAGGATGTGTAAGGAAAAGAGAGGGTCTAGGGCAGGGGTGTCAAACTCAAATTTCATTGCGGGCCGCAACAGCATTATGGTTGCCCTCAAAGGGCCAGTTATATCTGTAAGATTAGATGTCCAGAGCACCCCACGCCCCTTACACCCTTACATGAGATGTCAAGAGCCCCACCCAGCCCATTACAAAGTCAAGGGTTACCCATCCTTCCTTACATCACAAAGCACCCCCTTACCTTGTGCTACTGCCAGGAAGAAGATGCAGGTGGATCTGGGAAGAATAAAGTGCAAGGTCTGAAGGAGAACCAGAGGAGGGCTGGAGTTCGCTTACAGAGTCTGATGAATGCTGAGACCAGGGAAGGCAGAGACAAGGTGGTGTTGTGCCTGCACAGAGAGGTGCAGGATTTGCAGGAGGAGTTTTGCCCTCCTCTCTGCTGCAGACTGCTGAGAAGGGGGGGTGGGCAAAGACGAGCCTTTCTGCAGCAGCACAGAGAAGCACAGGATCTGGCAAAGGAGTTTTGTCCTCTCTGCTGCCAATACTGAGATAAGGGGGGTACCCACCTGCAGGAAAGGTGCAAGGGCCACATGAAATGGCCTGGGGGGCCACATTCGGCCCGCGGGCCTTGTGTTTGACACCTGAGGTCTAGGGGGAAGCTGCAGCATAGAAGGTTTTTCAACCACTTTAATGTTTGATGCTTTGATGGCTCGTAAACTTTTTTTTCCAAGAACATTTGAGTTTCTTGGAATGACATAAAGGCTGTTTTGTGGTCAGTTTAGATACAAATAGTGCTTAGCAGTTTTTGAATAGATAGAATGGAAGGTAAAGGGAAATCCAGTTAGAGAGTTTGGAGGGTGGAAGCAGAGGACTGAAAGCGAAGAATATGATAAAAGTGTAAATGATGTCTCAGAAGATGATACTGTATTTCCCTATGTTTAAATGCTACCTCCAGGCCTTGTTTGACACACACTGCATCACATTAGTAAAGGAGTAACTTTCATTCTCCAACCCCAAAGTCTGTAAATGGTCTCATCAGTTTCCTATACGGAACACACTGGGTAATAAACAGTGCATGGCGTAATATCTGAGAGCTTCCAAACACCAAAACAAATGAAATGATTTCCCAAATGTTGCTGCAAGCCAAGGAAAGTCCTACTAAGACATACAGTGAATGAAGATATTATGTATTAAGGATAGAATGTATCTGTCATTTTGACAGATTGCGTGGCATGAAACAGATTAACAGATTACTCTTAGTCAGGCGGCTGCTCTCTGTGAAAAATGTGCAGGAAATGATAACTGTCGGTTTGTGCTGATTTCATGATATTTCCAAGCTAAAATAACAATATAGAAACATGATGGGATAATTTTCTCTACTCATTGTATGGGCTTAGCATTTCTGGATCTAGAAACCTGTTAAAGAGCGTAACCAAACTGCTGAATCCATTGTTGGAAAGTGTTTGTAGCAGGAGCCTATGCAGAGTAATGGACACACTGTTTTGATCTACATGTAGTGCAGTCACACTCGGTATCCAAACATCCACCATTAACCGGTTGCCGACCGCCGCAAGTACATAAACTGCGGCGGTCAGCCCCAGCCAGGCAAAGTGACGTGTATATATACGTCACTAGCCTGTCAGTTGCTTGTGAGCCAATAGCGGGCGAGCGCACGCCCGCGGAGGCGCACGCCCGCCCCGGCTCGTTCCCTGGGAAGTTTGTGTGTGTGACCGGCGGACCCGATGTCACTCGCGATCGTCCTCCGTGAAGGGAGAAAGGCAGGCGGCTGATGTAAACAAGCCACCTGTCATTTTCCCCTGTGTAGGAATGGTGATCATACGGTTCTACTATGTAGGACCGTTGATCACTGTTCCTACACTAGTAGCCATGTCCAATCACAGGAAGAAGCACGCCCCTAGGGACACACTTAAGCCCTCCTTCCCCAATAAAGTTAACCCCTTCCCTGCCAGTGTCATTTTGCAGTAACAGTGCATATGTATAGCACTGATTACTGTAGTAATGTCACTGGTAACCCCAAAAGTGTCAAAAATGTCAGTCAAGGGTCCGATCTGTCCGCCGCAATGTCGCAGTACCGCAAAAAAATCGCAGATCGCCGCCATTTTGCGTTTTAATAAAAACACCAAAAATGACAGAAATCTTTCCCTTAGTTAGTAAACGCAATAACTTTTGCACAAACCAATCAAAATACGCTTTTTGCCATTTTTTTTACCAAACATATGTAGCAGAAAACAAATTGGCCAAAAATGTTAAAAAATTTTGATTTTTTTTGGGGAATTTCATATAAAAAAATGTGAAAAATATTGTTATTTTTGCAAAATTGACACTTTTTTTGTTTATAGCGCAAAAAGTAAAAATCGCACAGGTGATCAAATATCACCAAAAGAAAGCTCTGTTTGTGGGGAAAAAAAGGACGTCAAATTCGTTAAGGTACAGTGTCGCACGACCACGCAATTGTCAGTTAAAGTCACGCAGTACCGAATTACAAAAAAAACCCTGGTCGGAATGGGGGTAAAATCTTTCGGGGCTTAAGTGGTTAAAAAGACAGGACAATGATGATGCTGGTTTACAGCCCAACTCCAGGCTCCATACTCACCCCCAAAATTGTTCACTGGTCACTGACCATTAGTAGCAATGCCGGGACAAGGTCATCCAGCGCAGAGGGCAAAGATGCCAAACTGCACCCCTCCTCCTTCCCTTAGTGTTAGGGTCAGAGCGCCCACATCCATGCAATAAACTATTGCGCCCAGGGCAGCCGTCCCTCCTGCCCACCCCTTGTCCTGGCCCTGACTGTTAGTATTTTTGCTTTCATGCCTAAAGGGGTAGTCAACTTACTACTTTTTAAAAAAAAAATAAAATAAAAAGGATTTCACCCTGCAAGGTAAAGGCATAATGTGCATCGCATACTAGCACATTATGTAATACTTTCTTCCAAATTAAGCCCTCCAGTGGTGTGCTATCACTGCTGCAGAGGCTTCCATCTTCACCCTTTTCTGGGTTCGCGGGCTGCGGTTGCTTGAATGGTCAGACCACAATGAAGTCACAGCCGCAGCATGGGGCTCTGAAGGAACAGCACAGATAGGCCATTACTTCAGATCACATGCGCCGATGAAGTCACCGGCTGCTGCTCACTGGAATATCTCCTAAATGGTGCAGGTTTAGGAGATATTCATTTTACCTACAGGTACGCTTTATTATAAGCTTACCTGTAGGTAAAAGTCAAGTTCAGGAGTTTACTCCCACTTTAACCTTTTCTGAAGTCTTCTGGATGGGTAATTGATGCTGCAGGGTCCTCTTCATCTTCGCCTTTTCTCCAGCACTGACAACACCCATTAATATGCGACATAATGGGGATATCTAATACTGGAGAGTGCAAAGTCTGGTGCAGCTGTGCATAGAAACCAATCAGCTTCCAGGTTTTTGCCGAAGCTTAAAGTGATACTAAAGTCTCGTTCTTTTTTTGTTGTCAAAAAACAAACAAACATGTCTATACTTACCTGCTCTGTGCAGTAGTTTTACACAGAGCAGCACAGATCCTCCTCTTCTCAGGGTCCCTCTTCAGTGCTCCTAGCCTATCCCTCCTGTTGAGTGCCCCCACAGCAAACAGCTTGCTATGGGGGGCACCTGATCCATTTAGACACTGAACCATGGCCCGGCCTTGCCCCCCTTCTCTCCTCATTGGCTCACTGACTTTGATTGACAGCAGTGGGAGCCAATGGCACCGTGCTGCTGTTTCAGCCAATGATGAGGGGAGTCTGGGACAGCCGACTCTCTCGTGCAACATCGCTGGATCTAGATGGGGCCTCAGGTAAGTATTAGTGGGGCTGAGGGGGGCTGCTGCACATAGTAGGCTTTTTATCTTCAGATAAAAAACTTTCTGACTTTACAACCACTTTAATTGAACAATCTGAAGTTAGAAGCTGAGATTCTAAGATGCAGAGAAGAGAAGATGCAGAGCTGCACCAGATTTTGCACTCTTCAGTTTTAGTAAATCAACCCCATAGTGTGTTCACACGTATGTTTGTATGAAGCAGACTGGCTATGTGTGAATGGGCCCTTGAAGAGTGAATACGAGTGCGAAAAGTGATTGATAATTTTTCCACAAATAAATAGTCCTCTCGTGTTGGCAGCACATAATCTAGTATATCAAATATTTACTGTAACATCACCAATCACCATCACCACAAAACATTATACTGTACTGTAACATCACCAATCTTGTCACAAATTACCAACATTTTATGGATACCGAGTTTCCCTTTATGTCTGAAACATGATAAAGGGAATCTCGGTATCCATAAAATGTTGGTAATTTGTGACAAGATTGGTGATGTTACAGTACAGTATAACCCCTCCAAATCACAGCTGGGAAGAAGTTAACATGACATTTTTAAGCATGTTGGGAGTCTATATGCATTAATATAAACTACCTATAGATGTTGTCAAATGAATTGTAGTTTGGTGCACATAATCTATAATGCAACTTATAGGCCTCCATAATGGTTCTAAAAAATTGCTGCATACACACATGTGGGACTGTCTGGGGTAGGTGCGCTGAGCCAAGTCTGGCAGTTGTTGTAATGTTAGCTGCCAGATCTTTGCGCATGCGCCATTTCATAGAACAAAGATCATCTACAGTTGGATACATGTGCATGCAGGTTGTTCAAACATGCTAACTCATGCGGGCACGCTGCCCAAGACTGTGATTAGGCATACATTCCTGCTTACATCAGCACAGTGTGCCCATGTGAGTTATCGTGTTTGTACAAATGTGCATGCACAGGCACATGCATCCAGATGAAGATGATCTATGTTCTATAAAATGGCGCATGCCCACATTGTCTTCTGATACTGTCCTGGCAAGGACCTTGCACTAAAAATGTGCTGCAGCAAACCCCCCCCCCCCCTATATCTACCTGAGCCCCATCTCGATCCAGTGATGTGCACGACAGCCTTGGCTGTCCAGGGTCTCTCCCTTCTCATTGGATTCTGCTACTGTCTATCACAGCCAGTGAGCCAAAGAGGAGAGAGCAGGGCCGGGCCATGGCTCTCTGTGTGTATGGACAGACAGAGCAGTGGCTCGGGAGGAGGGAGGAGCCTGGCAGGGGACCTGAGTAGAGGAGGATCAGGGCTGCTCTGTGCAAAACCATCACACAGAGCAGGTAAATATAACAGGTTTGTTATATATAAATGCCTTTACAATCACTTTATTATCTTACTCTGTGTTCCACTTAGGGTGATAACATCATTCTTCCGACAAGAGTAAACCCATATCTCATGAGAAAACACTGCGGTAGTGTGCCAGTGTCATTGCTAAATATGTGGATTACTCAGCATTTCCCAGAATCTTGCCAGAAGGATAGTGATGTTACCAACACAGTAAGGAAGCCTGATTGTACTGCAGCATTTTGTCACTGGGAAGTGGGCCCTGAAGGCTGGTTGACACCACAAAAACGCAATCTGGATGCATTCTAGATGGGTTTTTGCTTAAAGTTCACACCACGAAAACTCATTCTGGATACATTTCTGTATGCACATTTTAAGTGTGTTCCGGTGTGTTTTTACCCCTCTTGTTTTTCTCTTTTTCCAAGGTTTCCAGGTGTTTTTTGTTTTTTTTGTTTTTTGCTGTAATGTGTACCAGTGTGTTTTTTATGCTTTTAGATATGTTCTGCTGTGTTTTTTATGTATTTTGTTGTACAGTTCAGTATGGAAAAAAATGCAGAATGTTCTATTGCTTTGGACTGCACTTGAATGCACTGGAACTCACTGCACTAGTGTGAACTATGCAATTGGAACCCATATAACCTACTTTCAATGCATTTTTAATGCAGAAAAAAATGCACTGGACTACATCTGGTGTGAAGTGGCCCAGAGTATGTAAGAATGCCTTGTTTGTAGTGCAAGGCCCCCTTGTAGAGGAATGAAAATAATTAGGCTCTGTTATTGGATACTGTTACTGACAGCCAGAATATGGGAGCAGTGGTGACTCTAGGAACAAAATAAAGGAGGGGGGGCACATAAGATACCACAGTCAAAACTGGGGGGTGGGGGGGCACTCATAATTTTCACCACTAAATCACACCACTGAAAAAAAAAAAAATAAATACATTTAAATATAAATAAGGCTACAAAATACTAGAGTAATGCAGTGTGCAATGATACCTTTTTATTGTACTAACCTAACACTTAAAAGACAAGCTTTCAAGAGTTTCCCTTTCTTCCTCAGGTATTGTTTCAGACCTGAGAAAGAGGACAACTCTTAAAAGCTTTTCTTTATAGTTTGCATAATAACCCCTAGTAATGGTGCCAGTGTAGGCAGTAATAGCCCCTAATATTGGTGCCAGTTTATGCAGTAATACCCCCTATTAATGGTGCCTGTTTATGCAGTAATAGCCCCTAGTATTGGTGCCAGTCTATACAATAATAACCCCTAGTATTGGTGCCAGTTTACACAGTAATAAATCCTAGTATTGGTGCCAGTTTTCACAGTAATAACCCCTAGCATTGGTACCAGCTCACGCAGTAATGAAGCCTAGTATTGATGTTAGTTTATGCAGTAATGTCCCCTAATATTGGTGCCAGTTTATGCAGTAATAGCCCCTAGTATTGGTGCCAGTTTATTCAGTAATAACCCCTAGTAATGGTGCCAGTTTATGCAGTAATAGCCTCTAGTATTGGTGCCAATTCACACAGTACTAGCCCCTAGTATATGTGCCAGTTTACACAGTAATAACCCCTAGTATTGGAGCTAGCTTACACAGTAATATCCCCTAGTATTGGTGCCAGTTTACACAGTAATAACCCCTAGTATTGGAGCTAGCTTACACAGTAATATCCCCTAGTATTGTTGCCAGTTTACACAGTAATAACCCCTAGTATTGGTGCCAGTTTATGCAGTAATAACCCCTAGTATTGGAGCTAGCTTACACAGTAATATCCCCTAGTATTAGTGCCAGTTTACACAGTAATAACCCCTAGTATTGGTGCCAGCTTACGCAGTAATAACCCCTAGTATTGGTGCCAGCTTATGCAGCAATAAAGCCTAGTATTGATGCCAGTTTATGCAGTAATAAAGCCTAGTCTTGGTGCCATTTTACGCAGTAAAATAGCAGAGTATTGGTGACAGTTTATGCAGTAATATAGCCTAGTATTGATGCCATGCTCTCAGGGTGGAGGAGGTAGGGAAGAATAGTGAGAACTGCCAACTACAGTGATGAAAGGATTAAGGCCAGCCGCTACAGTGGCAGCGGTTTTAACACTTTTAACAACTTCACGGAAGATCTTTATGATTTCTCCGTGGGTCTCCTAATGCCCTACAGTACAGTGCACCTCTCCATCCAGGACTCTTTCCCTCCACCACACACCGTGGCAAAACTAACCGGGAAGGCTGCTCCAGCGCACCTTTCCATCTAGGACTTATGCCCCTACAGCAGGGGTGCTCAACCTTTTGAGGAGTGAGGGCCAGTTTAGCGACTTGGTAACTGGTGACAGGCCCCAATGAGCAGAGCGGGCAGATGACAGGTTCGTGTCCACTCACCATATGCAGAGCAGACATGGACACAGCCCGCTCTACTCTATGGGCCCACTGATCTGCCCAGACAGAAGGGGACAGATCCCCTTCTGTTTTTTTAAGTGGATCGGATTGGAGATAGGTGGGTGTAAAGGGAAACAAGTCAGTTTACATCTGCCGCTCTATAGAGGTGAATGGAGGGTCCGATTGGGTCAACCTGAAAAAAGCACAGGCGGACCCGATTGGACTGATTGTGTGAAAGGGGCCTAACGCTGGTTTTACACGGATGCACTGCAGTTTACCTGCAACTAAACTGGACTCAACCTTCACTTCTTTCTCACGATTCCTTCAGGTATCGCTGGCTGCTGCTGTCCCCCAGGTGGGTTTGGCTGGTGGCTGCTGCTGGTTGTCCTCCTGCTGGCTGGTACTGCTGGTGGGTACTGCTGGCTGGGACTGCTGGTGGGTTACTGCTGGCTGGTACTGCTGGTGGGTACTGCTGGTGGGCGCTGCTGGTGGGTACTGCTGGCGGGCACTGCTGGTGGGTACTGCTGGCAGGTACTGTTGGTGGGTACTGCTGGCTGGTTCCCGACCCACCATCCCCGAGCGTCAGTGTGACAGGAAGCATGCGGCTGCAGTAGAGAGCAGAACCAAAGCTTTCTGTATCGCTCCGCCAGTGACAAGAGCCAGCGCTATACAGGAAGCATCAGCTCTGCTTCCTCTAGTGCCAGCCCGGCTCCATTCTTCACACTGATGCTGGGGGATGGAGGGTCGGGAACCCACAATCTGGGCTTACTGACCCGCCATTCCCAGAGCAGGAGATGGCCGGGATCCTGTTGGGGGGGCACAGCGTAATGCTGGGGGGGGGGGGGCAGAGGGGGCCATGGCCCTAGTGACGCCACTGTATGGGAGAGAATGCCATTAATTTACTAAAGGCAAAAAGACTCTGCTCTTTTATAAGTGCTGTTGCTCCAGAGCTTAGTAAATGAATTGAGCTCTGCTAACTTTCATCATCATATCATGTGCAAGCAAAAATGGTGTTTTGTATTTTCCTTGCATGTGATTGGGTACTCTTTGTAAAGCAAAGCTTCATTTGATTTACTAAGCTCTGGAGCAACTGGGCTTGCAAAAGTGCAGTCTGTTTGCTTTTAGTAAATCAACCCCAATCTGTTGGATCAAGCACTCAACAAGACAACTGTTGTCAGATGTCAAGTGACCTCTAACCCCTGATTTTCAGTCTACAGAGACATACTCATCCAAGTAAAGTAACAGATACATACCTTTAATAAATTAGTCTCTATAATTATAATACATTTTCATTAAAGAACTGACAGCTCATCTGCGATACTGGTAGGTAGATTAATTTGACTGTTTAAGGACGCAGAGTACCATAAAAAATGAAGTTTCTGGTTCCTGTTTTACCCTCTCATCAACATGCTAATATTAAAAAAATAAAATAAAAAATATATTTTGTCTTCATGATGTAGCCCCCTACAAGGTAGGTGCTAGGTAAAAGTACATTGGCTGCCTAACAGCAGGGCCATGATTTTCAGCTGGGCTGTTATGTCTCCCAGGTGTGGCTGCTGAGAGGGGAGTCTCCCCACTGGCTTCATGAGAGGATTCTCATTGGGCAGTGGAGGAAACCCAATCAGTGGCTCATTCAGGCCTGTATCTACCCCAGAAGGCAGATTCTGCCGCAGAGGATTCTGGGAGTGGGTATAAGTTTGAGGGGAATGCATAACTCCGCTTCTTTGGTGGGAAGCAGAGTCCCAGGAGGGAGGGTACGGCTGTCTCTCCTCCTGTCAGAAGGATCGGGTGTCTCGGGTGGCTGCCTGAGAGTCCAGAGAGAGAGCTGAGCTGAGCTGCAGAGGGGATCCGGTGTGCCGAGGACCAGTGGAGATAGAGGGGTTCAGTTCCAGGAAAGCATGCCAAGTTTGTGAGTACTGTGAATTGCCCCTGAGGGTCTGCCTGAAGTGCCTAGCGAGAGGACCCTGAAGTGTCAGAGGGGGTGCCTAGCGAGAGGACCCTGAAGTGTTAGAGGGGGTGCCTAGCGAGAGGACCCTGGAGTGTAGAGGGGGTGCCAGCGGTTGGGCCCTGAAGAGTTAAGTGTACAGTGTTAAGAGTTGCAGCAGCACAAGCAGTTACAAGGAGCTACCTCAGTCAGTGAAGGGCTGGAGGGAGCTGTTCACCGGACTTTTGAGCTAAACAGAGTGTCAGGAGTCAAATGTCTTACAGTCCTGGATCTTCTGAGTTAACCTGAGTCGAAGTTCCAGCACAGTTCAGCAGAACAGTATCTTCAAGCACCAGGGAGCATTGGCCGGCATTCAGCTGGCGTCAAGACAGCTCTAACAGGCATTTTTCTGTACAGTGTCCCAGTTGAACCTAATTGAGCCAGAGGAGTATCCCACTCATTCCCTTCTCCCATCCCCATTACAAAATAAACAAAACAAACCAAAGATGCCTGGAATGGTCATTGTCTCAGCTTTCACACTTGGGTTTTCAATTTAAATGTGTTGGAAGTGTTACCGAATAACAATGGCAGACCCATATCAGGCCCAATACCTGGAAATATTGCTACAATTAAATATCTTATATTAGACCCAGTGATGCTTTCACTAGGTCTGTATGCTGCGTACCTCCCACATCTGACGCTGAACCTCTATAATTAAAAGAATTGAATTGTATTGTTACTGTATTGTCTCCCTTTATATTGTTAAGCACTGTGCAAACTGTTGGTGCTATATAAACCCTGTATTATAATAATAATATTAATAATAATAATCATCCAATAAATGAAAGGACAGGTCAGAGACAATTAGGCCAGGGAGGAAAGGGCCAGACATCCTCCATCCAGGAACTGAGGATCTATCTCACTTGTTACAGCTTCTAATTCACACTGTGAGAAGCTCACAGTTTGCAGTAAAATCAGAGTAAGCTATTTCGGGGTGGGACGGGGTTGTGTACAGCTGGCAGGACTGACAATAGGGCTGGAGTTCAGCTTTAAAAGTAAAGACACGTCGCTATCATTCCTGAAATAAGGCCAGGAGAGGAAGTGTGACATCTAGTTTGTTTTGTTACTTATTCTCCCCTCCAATGTCAGGACTGTTTAGTATTCTCCCAATCTGGCACAGAATGTGGTACTTGGTCTTTGCATGTTGATTGTATTGATTACAGTTCAAAGCCTTGATGACGCATAACTAAGTGTCTTTAATTAATCAAAATATTCTTCATTACTTTTCTTTCGGAGCTGTGGAGATAAACAAGAAGCTATTTTAAGACATTGTAGGTCACTTACAAAAATGTACTTCTATCTGGGAAAACAGCACTTTTGACATTTAATTTGACAAACAACACTAAATGCATAGAGACTTTAGAGTTGTACTCTGATTGTTTGCCCACTGATTGCCGGAGCAGGCTTCAACAAATCAGGTTTTTTGCATTGTCTTAAAATGACTTTTAATTGTAGCCAGGTGCTTGGCTAAAAATGGAGAGTGAGAGAAACACTGGCTGCAGCTGCTTTCTGTAGCTTCTGCCCTGCTGCGCTTAACTGGTAAGCAGCTATATCAGCAAGAGGAGGGAGCTGCTAAACAGGAAGAGATTAGAAGACAACACTGCACTGTGGGAAGTGTAGTCCAGAGGAGAGAGGCTCTAGTGTAATCAAGAGCTCCTGAACTGCATTTCCCAAGAGGAGATATGCAGAAGGAGGGGAAAGAGCTGCATTTTTTCTCAAGCTGTACAGGACACAGCTTCCTCTTGCCGTGAAGGAGACCGGAGAGTGCACATCGCTGTCATCTGCTGCATGTCTGTGGCCTGAGTGGAACTTGGAATGCTGAGCTTGGAAGTGCCAACAGCTAGTTATCAAGGTGCGGAATAGAGAGTGGACTAATCGCTGTGTGTGACCAGATGGTGAGCAGCAATATCACTAGTACTGGTGAGCTGCTGCTGTGGGGATTTACTATCTGCTGCTAGAGATACACCAGAGTACACAGATCAGCGCTGCAGCCATTGGGTAAAAGCGCTAATCGTATGCTGTTTTTTCTGTTGCAGTCAGCAGTACTAACAGACCAAAAGTCAGGCAGGAACTGGTCCATATATCCAGCTTCATTCTCTTTAACTATTTGACCTCCAGAAGATTTTCCCCCCTTTATGACCAGGCCATTTTTTCCGATACAGCACTGCATTACTTTAACTGACAATTGCAAAGTCATGCGATAATGTACCCAAATAAAATGTATGTTCTTTTTCCCCCACATATAGAGTTTTCTTTTGGTGGAATTTGATCACCTGTGTGATTTTTATTTTTTGCACTATAAACAAAAAAAGAACGACAATTTTGAAAAAAAAAAAAAAAAAAAAAACAATATTTTTCACTTCCTGCTCTAAAACATTCCCAAAAAAAATTAAAAATCTATTTTTTTCATCCTTTTGGGCCAATTTGTATTCTGCTACATATTTTTGTTAAAAAAATCTATATAAAATATATGTATATATAAAACATATCCAATAAAAAAAATTAAAAAAAAGTCTAATTTCTTCATAATTTTAGGCCAAAATGTATTTTGCTACATATTTTTCGTAAAATAAAAATCTCAAGAAGCGTATATTTTTCAGTTTGCACAAAAGTTGTAATACCTACAAACTATGGTATATATACTGGAATTTTTATTTATTACATTTTTTTTTATTGGTAATGGCAACGATCAGCGACTTATAGCAGGACTGCGATATTGCGGCAGTCGGACACTGACACTTTTGACACTTTTTTGGAACCAGTGACACTAATAAATACAGTTATCAGTGCTAAAAATATACACTGTAGTCACTGTACTAATGACGCTGGCTGGGTTAAACATCTAGGGCAGCCTTTCTCGACATTTTCAACATAGAGGAACCCTTGAAATAATGTTCTAATCTTAGGAAACCCCTGCTAAAAATGACTATATCTACAACTCATAAAACAGTAGTGATGATCAGTGAGAAGAATCCTCCTTACACTTGTGGTCACTTGGAAAAATTACCCCCTTACAGATAGCTAAAAAAGATCAATGGTATCAGTGGGAACTTATCTGAACGACAGAGACTGCTCATTGCTCAAGGAACCCCTTGCAACCTCTGGAGCAACCCTAATCTAGGGCAAGTAAAGGGTTAAATGTGTGCCTATCCTGTGTTTTGGTGTACTGTGTGTAGTGCTTTCATTTTGGGAAGTAATCCATTTTATTCCCTGCTTTGTGGGGAAAGAAAATCGATTACTTCCCCACTGACCGGACAGGGCTTTGCCTTGTCAACTCATGACGATCGCCGGATGCCAACGGTAATCCATTGACCGGCACCCAGTGATAAACATCTGCTGTGTTTAATCACAGCACCACTGGGTCACCGAGGGAACACACATGCACCCCCTACCCAGAAGTGTCAGATTACGTAGGTATGTGGTCTGGTGCAGCCGAGCCGCCCTTCTGCCCTATATCTAGGTTATACGGCTGGCAAGAGGTTAAATAACTTTTAAATACAAACAAAAAAATACCTTTACTCTCTTTGAGAAGTCATTTAGTTATGCATAGTAAACACATTAAGTTTGGCTGAACGATAAAAAACTGAGGAGGTTGCTGTACTAACTATGCAATATTAGTACAGCGATCTGCTTGCTGTGCTATTGTGTTCTGACTGTTCTAACAGGGCTACCGCCCCCGCCGGAACACACTGGTCTGCGCTCACAGCCATTGCTGTGATCCGATGCCGATGCTGCATGATTCCAGCATAAACAGATTGCCCCCTTATTGGATGGGACTATAAAGGCAACCACTAACCAAAAATGTTTTAAAAAGTATTCATTTTATTAATACATAACAATAATTCATCACATACTGGTAGTGGTGAATAAACATACAAAGTGACCATTAAAAATGTGACGGCTGAAGAGATTGTCTAAACAGAAGGTGTGGCAGCCTCATTCATGGAAAAGAACAATCTGCCAGTACCCAACGCGTTTTGAGGTGTTCACCACCTTTCTTCAGGGGTAATGGAGGTTTTATAAAGTTTTCAAAAATGAGGATATATATCATAAAGACAATAGCCGTATATTTTAAAAATCAAAAGGTAGGTCTACGGTGAACATGCCAAGATGATTAAATGGTGGCAAACATTGGTCTAAGGCAAAGACAACCTAACCATCTAGCGCTGCCATTTAATCTAGCAATGGTCCTGAATGGGGCCAGGTGGTATCCCAGAAGTAATATGGTATTGGGTTGTCTGGAATGATTGAAGATCCCATGCATATAGCTATTCTTGGATAGGTAGGAGTTAAGATGTATCAAAATATCAAACACTTGTCTCAGGCCTTATCCGCACAACACCCGGCAGCTCAGTGTCACATATATGTAAATATATATATTATATTGATACACATTTTCTTTACTAAATATTAAGCCCTTTTCAAATTAGCACATTAGTGAGCATTACATGTTATACTGGGAATATACTATTTATTGATTTGGGAAAGTTTTATAGATATTATTTGCTTTTATATAATTATTAAATATTGGTAGATGGAGCACTTTTGCAAATAGCACTTTAGGGAGTGCTTTCTTTTATATTGATATCACACTGGGTGTTACAGCTTTATGCTAGAATGCATAGGTAATGGCCAGCACAAAAACGTTTAAAATATAATTATTTATTTTTTGCTACACTCAAAACAAGGCTAAACTTGGCTTTTCACCCATGCTATAGATGTCACCAGCCTAAGCATGTTCTCTATGTATTTCAGCAGAGGATACACTAGAAAAGGTCAGGTGATGGAGCAATTCTTTGTATTTCACACGCATATATACACACACAATCCCACTATATTGTCAAAAGTATTGGGACACCTGCGGTTACATGCACATGAACTTTAATGGTATCCCAGTCTTAGTCAGTAGGGTTCAATATTGAGTTTTCCCACCCTTTGCCGCTATAACAGCTTCAACTCTCAACTCTTCTGGAAAGGCTGTCCACAAGGTTTGTGTCTATGGGAATCTTCCAGAAGCACATTAGTAAGGTCAGACACTTGGTAAAGCAAGGTCCATAAAGACATGGATGCGCGAGTTTGGGGTGGAGGAACTTGACTGGCCTGCACACAGTCCTGACCTCAACTCGATAGAGCACCTTTGGGATAAATTAGAGGGGAGACTGCGAGCCAGGTCTTCTCGTCCAACATCAGTGCCTGACCTCACAAATGGGCTTTTGGGAGAACAGTCGAACAATCCCATAGACACACTCCTAAACCTTGTAGACAGCCTTCCCAGAAGAGTTGAAGCTGTTATAGCTGCAAAGGGTGGGCCAACTCAATATTGAACCCTACAGACTAGGACTAGGATGCCATTAAAGTTCATGTGCGTGTAAAGGCAGATGTCCCAATACTTTTGACAATATAGTGTATATCAATATTTGGGATGGTGATGCAAGGTGCCAGGAGATATTTGTTTCTAAAGGTTCCCACACAACTCAGGGCCCCCTAAGCCTAGGCATGCATTTTATACAAATACTGACAAGCTGGGGCTCTGACACGATCCTACATCTAATATATAGCACGCACCTGCAGAAAGGCATTGTATTGAGTGGCACCTATGGCATTGTGGGATGCGAAAAAATATCATAATTCCACTTTCCAAGATGTATCCATTTGGTATTTTATTATGTAATATTGCTTTTTTAACTTGCCTCCAAAGCACAGGTCAGAATTGCTTTGTAAATATCATTGGTAGCTTTTGCATTGAGAGACGTTGAGAACTTGAGAAAGCTACCACCTAATAAATAATTGGAATGTGTGTGGATATATTAAACAATAGTGGACATTTATTGATGAACCTTACACTTTTATGACTCCAAAGTTGCGCCAACTTTGATGCAACTTTGGATGGGTGCAACTTGGATACGACTTTGGCTTTACCAGTGAAAATGGACAACTGTTGCACACAAGTTGTATGGTATAGCATTCTGGTACGACTTTCATGCAACCTCTGAGGTTTAACATTGGCCCTCAAGCTGCATTAAAGTCAGACCAAAGTAGTGCATGAAATTGCTGCAACTTTAGGTCGCGCATCAATGAATGGTTATCATTGGAAAATATGGGGAACGACTTGTCATGCAATTCTGGATAAGTCGCACAAGTGTGAATGAAGCTTAAAGCAAATTGAGTATAGATTTTACAGGTGCCAGACTTCCACTATAGGTAGATACAGTCTGCACTTTGCTCCTGCCTGAATGGTACCTAAGGCTCGATTCACATCTATGCATGTTGCTTTTAAGCATTTCGGAAGTGCTTTTTGCTGTGATTTTTCTACCGCAATTTGCGTTTCTTATACTTTTTTGGGGAATATTTGTTGTTGGGCAGATATAAAAATGCAAATTGTGGTAAAAATGCAGTAAAAACGCACTACATGCTTTTCTGCAGCTTCTCCATTGAAGTCTATTGAACCAAAAAGTCCCTGTTCCTTTCCAAAAATGCAGAGGCACAAAAATGCATTGTTGTGAACGTGTTCCATAGGAATCAGGAAAAAGGTATTATCCAGGAATGATAGTGGAATCTAAAGGGGGATGGGAGAACTGAGGAAGGTGTGTCTAGCAGACCTGGACAGTGGGAATTTGAATGTGCCTCTTAAATATTTAAAAACTATATATATCCAAATGTAATTTAAAAAACAGATAAATATTTTATTGAATCTACATATAATCCACTAAAATGAATACAATCAGGGTTAACAATACATATACATAGCAGGTCTAATGGCCTGAATGTGGATAATACAATTTTCTGATGGATCAACGCGTTTCGCTGACATAGCTTCTTCAGGATCCAGACATTTTATATATGTCAGACAAATTTGGAAAATATCACAGTATCTATCGATAAAATCAAACGACAAGCTTCTTGTATAGTATGGTAACAAGTGATATCACCTTAGCGCCAGCTAAATCAAAGGAAGGTGGGAATTCCACTTAGAAACAGGACAGTCCTTAAGATGGTTAACAGGCTCAGGGGGGGGGGGGATATATCATACCCAGGGCCCAGAACCAGAAAACAGGAGATGGATATAAAATTTCCAATAAAACCGATAGGTTAGGGCAGGGGTCTTCAAACTATGGCCCTCCAGTTGTTCAGGAACTACAATTCATGTCCAGTCATGTCTGTGATTGTCAGAGTTTTACAATTCCTCATGGGATGTGTAGTTCCGCAACAGCTGGAGGGCCATAGTTTGAGGATCACTGGGTTAGGGGATTAGCCAAGATAAACTCAAAAAAAGAAGTGTCGCCTCCAAAAGCATAGCATAAAGTATTGTATCATCTAGTCTTGACATGTAACACGGTTGCCACCTGGAAGTGGAATGGATGGATGTTTTCTATTGAACCAAAAAAAGCAGCGTTTTGCGTTAAAAAAAAGTCCCTGTCCCTTTCCAAAAATGCAGAGGCACAAAAATGCATTGATATGAACGTGTTCCATAGGAACCCATGTTAAAAAAAATGTCCTGTGTTTCTGCAAAATGCATTAAAATACGCACTACTGTGAATAGAGTCTTTAGAAACTTTTTAAAAAAGGGTTGCTTTTACTAGCAACATCCACTGTATATGGATCAACATCCTAAGCAAACTCGGCATTCATAATAAAGTCCAGAGAGTATTTGAAGAGAGAAACTATAATTCTAGAGAATTACTTCCCCTGTATTCCTGTTGTGTATCAAAAGCTTTCCCTATAAACTAACTTCCAGTTGCGGTTTCTCTTATGTTTGTCAGCCTGTCAACTTCCCCGCAGCAGCCAGTGATGATCTAAAGCAATCCTGGTGTTGATCATTACCATGTTGCTAAAGTGTCTTAGCGAGTGTCATGTTAGGCGTTCACAGTTTAAGACAGCTTTGTTATCCAGTCTCAAGTCACACTTTAAGCTGTGACATGTTGAAAATGGTGGTATGTACTGCTGGAAAAAAAAATCACTTTGCACTTAAGGTATAATTGAACTTTCAAGACATTGCAGAGCTATGAATCCCGGTGTTCGCAATGCCAGACTAGGGATAGAAGAGAACCCTTGTATGTAGAGGAAACTAGTCCATATTGAGCTTTACCAAAACCATTGGTGTATTTATGATTTTGGCATGTATGTCCACTGAGTGAGGTCTTAAGGGGGAAATCATACTATTTTTTGGTCAATTGTTTTTTTTTTTTTTTTTAGTATTAAACTGATATTTTATATCCTATTTTCTTAGCCTGTTTATTTTACAAAAACGTATTAAATACAGGGCGTATCTGCAACACCTAGTGTTTAAGCCCCCGTTCACATTAGGTCGCTCCGACTTCGGGGGCAACCTGTGAAGTCGCGTGCAGCGTGACTTCGGCGCGACTTGCACGGACTTCATAATATGAATGTCTATTCAAGTCGCCTCCAGGTCGCCCCGAAGTAGTACAGGACCCTTTTTCTAAGTCGGAGCGGCTTGTGTCGCTCCTATTTGAACGGCTCCTGTACTACACTATGGGAGCGACGGTGCACGACTTGTCAGGCTGACCTATGCCTCGTACACACGCAACGATTGTTGGCCGTGAATTTTCGGCCAACGTCCGATCGGCCGAATGTCGGCTTGTTAGTATGATGCTTCCGACAACCGACTCCAACTTTTCGGTTGAACAAAATCTGGTGTGCATGCTATAAATTTTTTGTTGGCGGTCAACAGAACTGACGCTTTTCCGTCAGTCAGTACAGATTTCGGCAGACAAAAATCTGATGAGCAAGACTGGGCATGCTCAGAGAAGAAAAAACACACGGAAAGTAAACCAGCACATGACATCACTTCTGAAGTTGGTTTTTGTTGGCTGAGAAAATTTGTGTGCAGTCCAGAGCACATTTCAACCAACACAACAACACTGGACAAAAGTCGGCCGACCGGTCGGCCGATAATCGTTGCGTGTGTACGAGGCTCAAGTCGCCTGACAAGTCGTACCAGTGTGAATGGACACTAAAGCATGCTGGACTGTGTGCACACTTTTTGATTGTCTCTGTATAAATTAAATATCAGAGTCCTTGCTGTGCTATCTCTGATTCTGACTTGTTGAGTTTTGTACATGTAACTTAACTTTTTTGTTATTCAGATATATTCACAAAATACTATATTCTCACATCTTTCAAGACATACCATTGAGCTGCACCCTTAATTTACATGGAGGGTAATTTTTTTATGTATGCAGAGTAGAAGTCAGCGCCAGAGTGAATAATGCTGTCAACTATATATAAATAAACCTCTCAAATGGTATACTTATAGGTGCATCTGATAAAATAATAATATTATCAAAAAGGTAATTTTTTCAGTAATTAAATTCAAAAAGTTAAACTCATAAATTTTATATAGATGTGTTACACACGGAGTGATATATTTCAAGCATTTCTTTTTTTTTAAATTTTGATGATTATGGCTTACAGCTAGTGAAAACCCCAAATTCAGTATCTCAGAAAATGTAAATATTACATAAGACCAATAAAAAAAGTATTTTTAATTCAGAAATGTTGGCCTACTGAAAAGCATGTCCATGTACAGTATAGTATGCACTCAATACTTGGTCGGGGCTCCAAATTACTGCATCAATGTGCTATGGCATGGAGGCAATCAGCCTGTGGAACTGCTCAGGTGTTATGAAAGCCCAGGTTTCTATATTAGTGGCTTTCAGCTCATCTGCCTTGTGTGTCTGGTGTCTCTCATCTTCCTCTTGAGAATACTCCACAGATTTTCTATGGGGTTTAGGTCAGGGAGTTTGCTGGTCAATCAAGCACACTGAAACCATGATCATTAAACCAGGTATTGGAACTTTTGGAAGTGTGGGCAGGTGCCAAGTCCTGCTGCAAAATGAATTCAGCATCTCAATATAGCTGGTCAGCAGAGGGAAGTATGAAGTGCTCTAGAATTTCCTGGTAGAGGGATGCGCTGACTTTGGACTTGATAAAACACAGTGGACCAACACCAGCAGATGACATGGCTCCTCAAATTATCACGGACTGTGGAAAATTTTGCATTTCATTTGAAAATCAAGGTCCCAGAGTCTGGCGGAAGAGTGGAGAGGCACAGAATCCAAGTTGCTTGAGGTCCAGTCTGAAGTTTCACAGTCAGTGATGATTTGAGAAGACATGTCATCTGCTGGTGTTGGTCCACTGTGTTTTATCAAGTCCAGAGTCAGGGCAGCCCTCTACCAGGAAATTCTAAAGCACTTCTTGCTTCCCTCTGTTGACCAGCTTTATGAAGATGCTGATTTTAGTTTCCAGCAGGACTTGGCACCTGCCCACACTGACAAAAGTACCAATACCTGGTTTAATGATCGTGGTATCACAGTGCTTGATTTGCCAGCAAACTTGCCTGGCCTAAACCCTATAGAAAATCTGTGGGGTATTGTCAAGGGGAAGGAGAGACACCAGACCCAACAATGCAGATGAGCTGAAAGCCGCTATCAAAGAACCTGGGCTTCCATAACACCTCGGCAGTGCCACAGGCTGATCGCATCAATGCCACGCTGCATTGATGCAGTAATTCCTGAAAAAGGAGCCCTGAACAAAAATTGAGTGCATACAATACTGTAAATGGACATACTTTTCAGTAAGCCAACATTTCTGTATTAAAAATACTTTTTTATTGGTCTTATGTAATATTCTAATCATCTGAGATACTGAATTTTGGGTTTTCACTAGCTGTAAGCCATAATCATCAAAATTAAAAGAAAGAAATGCTTAAAAAATATATCACTATGTGTGTAGTGCATCTATATAAAATATATGAATTTCACTTTTTGAATTTAATTACTGAAATAAATTAACTGTTTGATGATATTCTAATTTTTGGAGATGCTACCGCAAAAGGGTTGCTGTGCCAGATTACAATATACTGTAAAACGAACCAACAAGAAGGAACCAAAAAAAAACAACAACTTTCACCATAAATCACCATAAATAAAAGTAAATATACAAGAGATTGTACCTTTAGGAACAAATATCATATAATGTGTAATTTAATAAAGTCCACTGATTATATCCATGTGTCCATGCAGTATGCAGAGTAATAGTCAGTGGCAGAGTGAATAATGCTGGGAGCCAGCAATGTAGGTCAGTATACATAAACCTCCCCAAGGATATACTGTACTGTATTTATATAGGGTGCAGCATCAAATTATAATATAAAACAATTATAACAATTTATGGTAAAAGTTTGTTTGTTTTGGGTGATTTCTTCTTTTCTTTTCACTTTGGTTTGTTTTTTATTGTAATTTGGCTCTGCACCCCATATAAGTATGCATTTTTTAACCACTTTAGCTCCGCTCACATTGCTGCTACTACAGCAATGTGGCTCGTTATCGTCCAGCGACGTAGACCTAAGTCGCTGGACTCCGCCCCTTGTGGGCGGCGCGCCTCCGGAGGCTCGCTCCCGCTGTGTTCAGTCACAGCGGGAGTCGGGCCAGGGGAGGAGCGGCGGCAATCGCCGCCGCTCTTCCCCGATCATCGGGGAATCTAGTTTGGAGATCCGCCCGCTTGTGTAAACAGAGCGGGCGGATCTCCTAAGTGACAGGCAGGGTCAGATTGCAGGGTTCAGCATAGTTGAACATGCGATCTGTCCCTGACTCACTCAGTCACCTCCCCCCCCCCACACGTTAGTAAGCACCAGGCATACATTAACCCCTCCCTCTCCAATAAAATTAACCTCTTCCCTGCCAGTGTCATTTTTACAGTAACAGTGCATATGTATAGCACTGATTACTGCAGTAATGTCACTGGTACCCCCAAAAGTGTCAAAAATGTCAGTGTCCGATCTGTCCGCCGCAATGTCGCAGTCCCGCAAAAAAAATCGCAGATCGCCGCCATTACGCGTTAAAAAAAAAACACCAAAAATGACAGAAATCTTTCCCTTAGTTAGTAAACGCAATAACTTTTGCGCAAACCAATCAAAATACGCTTATTGCGATTTTTTTTACCAAACATAGGTAGCAGAAAACAAATTGGCCAAAAATTTAAAAAAAATTTGATTTTTACATTTTTTGGGGGGGGAATTTCATATAAAAAAATTTTAAAAATATTATTTTTTCAAAATAAACGCTATTTTTTTGTTTATAGCGCAAAAAGTAAAAATCCCACAGGTGATCAAATACCACAAAAAGAAAGCTCTGTTTGTGGGAAAAAAAATATGTAAATTTCGTTTGGGTACGGCATCGCACGACCGCGCAATTGTCAGTTAAAGTCGTACAGTGCAGAATCGCAAAAAGTTGCCTGGACGTAAGACAGCAAAATCCTCCGGTGGTAAAGTGGTTAAAGTACAACTGTAGCTTTCTCTACCTTATGTAAGAGAAAACTTCACATTATTGCTCCATTATTGAGAGCCTGCTGGAAAATGTTTAGTGGGATAATTACTTGATATTTGGTCTGCAGTACCTTATTTCTAGTTACATACCAGACTCTTCTAGAATTCCTGTGCAGACCTCTCTAGCTGACAGTCATGCACAATCCATCAGTGATGTATTTTTGATGACTAGCAAGGTTGAGGTGGCATCAACATTAATGTCCAGTGTGTCCTGGGCATATCATTTGTCACTAAATAAAACATGAACATTTCATTATTTTACAGAAACTCTTATTTATCCTTTGACATTGCTCATTAGAGGTTACACTGAAGATACAAAGAACAATAGCTGGGCTATAGTTGAACAGTCCCAGAGGTAGAAACATAATGAATGGTTTCATGAGTAAGAAGTGAAAGCGATAAAAGGTAACATGACTATTTTTCTTTTTCTCACCCAGGGACTGGATAAAAGCATTTAGTCCTCCCATCATTCCAACCAGCCAGAATATGGATCCTTTACTCAAACTTAAACAATCCAGTCTAAGTAATGAAGGTAAGCGGGTCAGTGTGGGATGGTGTTGCATCAAAGGCGAGCCAATTCAACTTCAGTCAAAGACTGAAAATAACCCTTGGGATTTATGAAAATATTTCTAGATATATCATCTGTAACATATATGTATGTATCTATGTACACTATATTACCAAAAGTATTGGGACGCCTGCCTTTACACACATATGAACTTTAATGGCATCCCAGTCTTAGTCCATAGGGTTCAAAATTAAGTTGTTCACCCTTTGCAGCTGTAGCAGCTTCAACTCTTCTAGGAGGGCTGTCCAGTCAAATACCCCAAAAAGAAAGCTCTATCTGTGGGGAAAAATAACAGAAATTTTATTTGGGTAAAGCATCACATGACTGCACAATTGTCAGTTAAAGTCACGCAGTGCCATATCGCAAAAAGTGGCCTGGTCATGAAGGAGGGTAACTCTTCCGGAGGTTAGGTGAAGGAAATAAGAGGCATCTTGTGATGTCTGTTGGGTCTTATCACACTTATCCGTTTTGATGCAACAAACCTTTAGCATTTTGCTGCATGAAAATGCATGTCAAGTAGAAATTAAATGGCTAGTTTATATCAACGTGCTGCATTTTATTGTGAAAAGGAAAAGGAAGATATATAGGCTCATTCACCCTGACACGTATGTGAAACCATGTGTGCTTCAATGCACACAGAAAAATGCGAATCCAGCCTTAGTCAGCACTTTATTTTAATAAGTTTAATATAAAGTATAAGTTCAATGTATAAAGGTAGAGGGTTAGCTACTGCATTTAATGGCTCCCATATGTAGAGGTGAAAAGTCAAGGTTGGTTTCGGCAGAGCAGCTAGCAAAGTACACGAGGAGGGTTCAGAAACCCAAGTATCTCCGCATATAAAAAAGTACTTTTCTTTTGTCCAACATCATTTCAAATAACATTGAAATATAATTCATGCCATTATCCATTCATTTAGTTAGAGAACTAATATTTTATATTAATACAGTGTTCCAAGGACTACATTTGCATATCAGCTAGGTCTACATTAATTTTCTGCTGGAAACAATGAATAAAGTAAAATGATAAAAGTTGAATTCATTCACTTTCCCTCATGTTTAATGCGTATTGATACATCCAATTGCTAAAAACAGGATGTGTTCCCCTGAGTTATTATCATTTATTGACCTTTAAATGTCTTCTACATCAATGTGGTTTCGCTCTTTCCTATTGCTAAAACAGATTCGGTAGCGTACACAGAAGATAAGAGAGGATGCTGATTCAACTGTGAATATTGCACCAAAACGAACTCTTTCTTAAGATTTAATGAGGAGGAAAATACACCTACTAACAGTTAAAACAAAACAAAACATGAATAAACAGCATTTTCAAAAAGTAATCCAAGGTCGCCAACCAGGAGTAATACTTTGGGTCTTATGTACATGATTTTTCACATTAGGAATGCCAATAAGAATGTGAAAGCAACTTGATGCAGCTTAACCCTTTCATGGCCAGTAGTCATTGAAGCCTGGGTTCCGAGGCCTAATTTATTAGTGTCAACATGAGTGACTATAACTCTGTGAATAATTTGCCAACCTAAATACCTAAATGTTTTTAAAGGACATATAATAATTTAACTTGGTACGCAATAAAAAAAAAAAGTTTTTTTTCTCTTCCGTTCATTGATGGACACAGCTCTTCATCTTCTTGACCGTAGGGTTATACTGCCCCCTACAGGTGTAGAACACTAGGCAGAGAAAAAGCTTGAACACGCCCATAGGGCAGTCCCTGGGGGTATATTCCCACTTCCTGCTATAGGTATTCAGTTTTTTTTCTGCCTAGCCAGGAGTAAGGACCTAGTTCCTTGCTGGGATCTCAGGTCCTGGCATATTTTTTCTTTTTACATGGAATTTTGTTCCTGTGAAAGCTACAATCAAGTGCTGGACTGGGCGACAAACTGGATAACATAGATCCCTAGGGTTCCCCCAGTCCCCCCCAGTCCCACGAGGGTGTGCAGACCACAGCTCCATGCTGGGTCGGTTGTGACATAGCTCCACTGGACGGGGTCTGACCTGTGAGTTAAACGTCTCGCAAGGACGCATATGAACTGGCTTTGGCCCGAGTCACAGTGTTTCCCCCTGGCCAACAGCACCCACATTACGATGGAGCGGTTTCCTGTCCGGAGCAGTGCCCGCCCTGTTCCTGGTGTGGTAAGTAGCTGTCCCCCCACTACCCCTGGAGGGTTTTGGGGTGGACGTGGGCCCCTCCCAGGGATGGTCAGACCCCCTGGTTCCCATCCTTCCCCCCAGCCCCTCTAAAATTTTCAGTCACTGTGGGTCTTTGGGCCCCTCACACCCTCCCTTCCTCCCCTCCCTGGGTGAGGTTATGAGCTGGCTGTTGCCACATTCTCTGAAGGGGGGCTGGTTGAAGTTGCTGCTGACCAGGCTGCTGACCGGGTTTTCCTGGGGCTCAACGGGGGGGTTGAGTAGGGTTCCCTGTCACTCTGGGGGTTCGAGACTAGGGCAGGGATGTCCTCTGGGCTCCCTGAGGTGGTTGTTGGGCTGGGGGAGCAGATGTTTTTACTTCCGCGGATATGCGCCTCACGTGGCCGGATCCGGCCCAAAAAATTAGCACGCTGCTTTGCGGCCTACTCACTGGAAACTATGTGAGGCGGCCCCTGTGAGGGTGGCTGATGCCACTGCCTCCAATTTGGGCATCCCCCTTCCCCTCCACTGCCCCTGAGTGGTCAGCTCTGCTGGGGTTTGCATCCTGGTGGCTGGGCACCTTCAAAAATTTAGGCCGCGACTTGCGGCCTATTAGGCCGTGCGGCCGAGTTGGGCGCCGTCATTGGGGGGCGGCCTCAGTGTATGTAGCTGAAGCCCCCACTCTTCTTTTAGGAACCTGCAGGGCTTAGGATCCATGCAATTGCGACTGGGCCTCCACAAAAATTTAGGCCACGGCTTGCAGCCTGCTAGGCCATGTGGTCAGCTTGGCACCTCCCTTGGAAGGGTTAGTGCTGTGGGGGTGCTTAATTTTTTTAATGACATAATGACAGCCTTACCACCATTATTGTGTGGGATACCTGCCTTGTTTTAGGAGGGTACCCTGCCTGAGCTTCCGCGTCACAGTGGGCAGCCCCCTTTTAAGGGGGCTATGTCCTATTATGCCCTCTATGGAGGGAGACCCCCTTGTTTTTTGCGGAGTCCGATAAGTGGTCCATTGTGGGCCCTTGGGCGGTGTCCCTGATTATGTTTTTCTGGGTGAGCTTAGTATATAGTGACCCTACTGCGTCTGGGTCCACGCACCCTGAGTGTTCAGATAGTAAAGGATGATTCCTCTGCTCCTCTAGCCGTGCTTAAATAGGCGCTGGTGGTTGCACTGTTTGTGTCAGTGCGTGAAACGTTAAAAATTGAGGTTGCGGTTGATGCCGCGTCAGAGGCACCGGTTACTTTTGGCACCCACAGGCCCTCCAAAGCAGCAAGGGTGTTCCTCTTTCCCCTTACCTTGACAACATTGTCACAAAACAGTGGGGTTTTCCAAAACGCAATGGTTGCTAAGCGTTTTTGCTTGCAGTATCCTTATGAGGATTAACTGCGTTACAGGTGGGCGGTTCAATCTGTAGTGGACTCACTGGTTTCCAGGTCAAATTGAGCTACCTTCATTCCGGTTGAGGAGTCCCTGGCCTTTACAGGTCCAGCTAATAAGAGGGTGGATGCTCTGGCCCGCCATATGTGGCTGTTGCTGGTCAGCGATTAGGCCGGTAATTACTATTGCCCTGGTGTCGAAAACTCTGACTGAGTGGACTAAGCTTTCACGCCAGGACTTGGAGGAGAAGCAGCTCCTCCCTGCCTCGGTGGAGCTGGCAGATCAGTTGGTCTAAGGGCTACAGTTTGTCTGTGACGCCTCTTTGGATGCCGCTCCCCTGCTTTCTAGACTGTCTGTCTCAGCAGTGGTCCTGCGGCGCATTATCTGGCTGAAATGCTGGTCTGCGCACTGGGCTTCTAAAAAGGCCTTGTCTAATCTTCCATTTGTGGGGGATCGCCTGTTTGGAGCTTCCTTGGATGACCTCATCAAGGGCCTCACAGGGAGTAAGAGTAGTCTTCTTCCTTAGGCTTTCAGAGGTAAAGAGTCCTGTCACAGACGGGGACCCTCCTTTTCACCTCACAAGCGACTTTTTCATCCCTCAGGGTCTCAAGACAAGGGATCCAAGCCCTTTCAGACCTCTGCTGGGGGTTCCAAAAAGTATTGGTTGGGAAAACAACGAACAAGTGCTGCCAGACCTGCAGACAAAAATTCCTCCACATGAAGGGGTGCCCTCACCCGTATCTGGGGTGGGGGGACATCTCCGCTGCTTTCCGGATCTGTGGACCTCCCTGAAACAGGACAAGTGGGTCCACAAAGTCATTCACTCTGGCTACAAGATCGAGTTTCGATCATTTCCTCCGGAAAGGTTCTTCTCTTCCAACCTGAACTTATCCCCAGACCACTTAAAGGATCTCTATGGGGCGGTGCAAGATTTGTTACTTCAAGGGGTGATTGTTCTGGCTCCAAGTCGGAGCGTTTTCAATGTTTTTACTGAAACCTGTTTACAGTTCCCAGGAAGGAGGACAAGGTGCACCCAATACTGGACCTCAAGGCGCTAAACTGCTTTGTGTGGGTACAGAAGTTCCGCATGGAGTCCATGCGCACGGTGGTGGCGTCCCTACATCAGGGGGATTTCCTCGCCTCCATCGACATCAAGGATGCCTACCTTTACATCCCAATATCTGTTGTCCATCAACGTTTCTTCCGTGGGCGAGGAGCATTATAAATTCATGGCTTTATCCTTTGATTTCGGTTCTTGGGTCTTCACAAAAGTGTTGGCCCCAGTTCTAGCATTACTGCGTCAGTAGGGTATCGCAGTACTTGGGTACCTGGACGATCTGCTTTTTTGAGAAGAGTCTTCGTCTGCCTTGTTGGACAACTTGGAGATTACTCTGCAAACGCTGAGGGAGTTTGGTTGGATTCTGAATCTTCAGAAGTCTGCCCTGGTTCTGTCCACAAGCCTAATCTATCTGGGTCTGACTCTGGACTCGTCCTCAGCCAGAGTGTTTCTTCCTCAGGAGAAGCTTCAAAAGTTGCAGGAGGCGATTCTGCTTTTGCTGACCAGCAGACGGTCGTCTCTTCGTACATGCATGCACCTGTTCGGGTGGGGAGGTGTCCTCGGCATAGATTGTGCTCAAGGGGTCTGGTCTCAGGAAGAGTCCAGACTGCCATTCAATGTACTGGAGCTCCGAGCGATCAGACTTTGTATAGATCATTGGACAAATTGTCTACAGGGGTATCCAGTGCTGATTCAATCTGACAACTGCAATAAGAGAAAGTTGGAGCTGGATTGATGAAAAATACTGTTTATCGATAGTTAAAGGGAAAACAGAGAGGAAAGTTGGGACTGGGTGCTAGCCCCGGCTCGCATCTGTGTATAAAACTTGGGAAAGAAGTTGGCTGCACACCTGTATCGGTCAATAGATTTTCTGAAACATGTATAAAACTATCACCAGGAGAAGGACACAGACCATGGTCAAGTTGATGCGTTTCACACTGATATTAAAAAGTGTGAAACTTCAAAACCTCAGTTTTTTGAAGAAGCACGTTGTCAGTGTGAAACGCGTCAACCCTTTTGTGTCCTTGTCCTGATGGCAGTTTTATACATGTTTCACTAAATCTATTGTACCAGCGGAGGGGTGCAGCCAATTTCTTTCCCATGCCGATAGTTAAATTCATGGCTCTGAGAATTCAAGCTGTAATAAAGGCCAGAGGTGGTTCAACAAAGTACTAGTGGTGTACTGTAGTGTTTTTCTTTTTCATGATTCCAGAATATTTTCCTCAGAATTGAGTGATTCCATATTCTTTTCCACTGCTTGAACTGCAAATACAGTTTCAATTGTCTAGTTTTCTACCTTTTTTCTTTTTTTTTATTTTTTTATATTTCTTAAAGAGGAAGTAAACCCTCCTTGGGAAGTTGTACCTATAGGTAAGCCTATGATAAGGCTTACCTATAGGTACTGTAAATATCTCCTAAACATGTACCGTTTAGGAGATATTTACCTTTGATGCATCCAGTGACGTCACCGGCGCATGCCCCGTGCCGTGACTGTCGGCTCCCGCGCGCGTGTGCGGGAGTGACGTCACCGCGGCTCCGGCCAATCAGATGGCCGGATGCCGCGATCCCGGAAGACGGGCGACTAGACATGTCGCCCGTCATAGAGGTGAGCGGACGGCACGGCGGGGGCTCGTTCTAAGGTAAGTATTTCATAATGAGCTAGTATGCGATGCATACTAGCTCATTATGTATTTCTCTTTCAGGTTGTAGAAAAAAAAAAATTTTTTACCGAGTTTACAATCTCTTTAAAGACAGAAGGTTGGAATGTTAAATGAAAATAGTTTTGAGGCATGTCTGTGATAGTTTTTCTTTCTACACAATGAAACAATTAAATAAACATTTTTAGAGTGGTGATTCTATACTTTTTGCCAGGGGTTGTATTTAAAGAGGTTGTAAACCCACCTTAATGATGTGGGCCTATAGGTAAGCCTATAAAAATGCTTACCTCTAGGTAATGTAACTATCTCCTAAACTTGCACCATTTAGGAGATATTTACATGCAACCGATGATGTCATAGGCGCATGCGCTCTGAAGGAACGGCCACCGGTGCCGTGAACGGCAGCTCTCGTGCGCATGCGCGGGAGTGATGTCAGATGGCCGGAGGACACGAACCAGGAAGCAGAACATGTCTGCCGTGTTACCGATGAGTCGGCAGCACTGCGGGGGCTTCATTCTAAGGTAAGTATTTCATAATGCATATGCTATGCATACTAGCTCATTATGCCTTTGTCTTTCAGGTTTTTCCTTCTTTAATTTTTTTCTTTCTGAGGTTTACAACCTCTTTAACTCTAATTCTCTGAGCAGTAATTCTCAGTTTATGTATAGACTTAGTTGCTTTCATTATTAATACTAAGTAAATTACATGTCGAAAGAAATACTAACTAACGTATTTACCTTAGAAAACCTTTTTATTAATTGTGACATGTCTGTACTAAGTTAAAAAATATTTAAATAAAGATTATATATAAAAATAAGTTTCATGATATAAAAAAAACAAGTAGGTCCAACTATCAACAAGCAATGATGAACTCTGTCTAAAGTTCGAGCTGTAATGTTCCAATATACAAAACAGTATGTTAGGAACAGAGTGGTCATAGAATTGGTGGAAGGCCAGTTTATATCATTTGGCTGACTGTTAAGAGGTACAGAACACTGTACATACATACAGCATGCCTGTATTGGGTAGTTTGTTTAACCACTATGCCCCCCCCCCAACCAATCACAATCTTCCTCTGGCACACACCTCCTCCCAATCACAGCCTGCCTCTTGAACACACCTGTAGCACTGCCCCCATGGGAGCTGCTTAGATTGGAGTCCTCTGGGTTACTCATAGCAACAGTCTGTTAAATGTTGGCACCTTTAACACTCGGCTCAGTCAATGAACATTCCAGGGGATTTGGTTTTTTGTATTTATTTAGGAACTTGGATAGGAGAAGCAATGAGTGGGATACTCCAACTTGACAACTATGCACATTTTTTTAGGACTTCTCACTGGATTGAGTGTGGCAAGGCTGCTGCTTTGCCTTGCCACTGAAGTGAATATATGAAGGGTGAACTATTCTGTAAATTACTCTTCAGGAAATTACTTGGCACCCCCTTTGCAACTGACCATGTGTGCTAGCCCTTGTCCTCTGACCTTACTGGAGTGGTCCCCTTCCTGGGCAGAACCCCGGCAGGCTCCCTGGAACTCATGGACACTGTTTTTTCTCAGGCAGATCTGCCTTCAACTCCACCATCAGTATCCTGGACCTCTTGGCTCAGCACCACACCCTGGCTCACCAGGCCGACTGCCTGTGGCCAATATCCTTGCTGACAGGAGGAGAGACACCCTCCTCCTGGGACCTGGCTTCCTGCCCAAAGACCCTTGTCACATGTGCCTCTGGCTTTTATGTCCTATCCCAGGATACACTGTGGTTGTGCCCTCCCACTGGGACCGTCACAAAAGCCTGTGTGTCACGGGCTGGGTTCCCTCCACTGTCCAATAGGCTTCCCTATTGGATACAGTGGGGACACTCCCTCAGACCAAGTGAATCACACATGGTCACATGTAACAGGCAAAACTAAAAATCCTGATATAAAAGATGTGAATACCCTCAAAGTCAGTCTAGACACAATAAGTAACCACATAAGCAGCGCTTAAAGATTATACATGAAATATCGCTGCATGTATAAATAGGTGAGAAGGATGTACTATATATACAACAGTCCATCAAACTGCTCCAGAGGGATGACCCATCACCACGGCGTGAAGAAATGATTGGGAGAACAAAAACTTCCACCACACCACGTGACCCCCTAGGCAGTCAACACTCACCACAGGCTTGAGATCGTTAAGCCTTCAAAAGAAATAGTAGACTCCGGATCACTCCACTGAATGCTACACATCGGCAGATGTTCCAAAGTCTCACACTCGAGGAATACCCAATGTAAACTGCAGTACTCCAAGCAGCATCACATGTGTGTATAAAGGAAAAACGCTCATAGGGCAGTAATCTAATACTAACAATTTTATTGATAAAAAAATCCCATCCCCATCACATTACACTCACATGTCAATATAAAAAACCAGGCATGTAAACGAATAGAGATGACCGGATGGTATGCGGCCAAGATCTCACCGATGCCGTTCCGTCCCCGGCAGTGAATCCTGGAATCGGACCACAACTGCTGCACGCGGAGACCTAAAAACTAAACTAAAACTAAACTAAAACTAAACTAAAACTAAAAATCCTGCTTGCTGATAAGTAGAAGAACAACCACATGCTATTACTGCTTTTAACTAGCACCTGACCAGGAGGGTGCTACACACAGGGCCCCTGCTCAAGCAAAGCCTGCATCATGCCCCAGGCTGAACAGACTATGGAATATAGGCACAGTGTGTTATGTCCCCCCCCCCCCCCCCATCAGGAAAAAGGGAAAAAGGGATGCATTGTCACATGATAGAACTTTTTAAAAAGTTGTTAAAAAGTTAGGAAATAACTTTTCTGAAACTAAGCAAAAGAGTTATGGTGCCTACACAGTTATAACTGTATTAGAATGTGTCTACTCATAAAAATACTCATGTTTATGATCTATGATTTAATATAGCAGTTCAGCTTTTCAGAGCATAGGTCTGTTGCTACTGGTAGATGATAACGGGTTAAATAAAACAATTTTGGTTGCTTTAGTTGTGCTAAGTTTTTTTAGTGATTTAATGCAAGTCTGACAGCGTACTTTTATGGCTAAATGTTCTGTTTGCTGTAAGCTTGCTCCATTACACATATCCAGAGGCTGTCAGTTAAGTTTGGATTGAAGGGTTATTGGCAATAAAATCTAAGGACCAGTGGTTTCCACAATCAACATTCTGACCTTAATCTGGAACTTTAAAATGATATCCTGCCAACAGCTGGTGGCAGTGCCAGCGAGAATGTGTCACCTTGCCCCCTGGTATGCAGAAGTGATATTTTTGTGGAGCTGTATCCATGGCCCTATCATCAGTTAATGCTTCTTTCAATAAACTGTAGCCTTGAAAATTGTTGTTTTCTAAAGTCCTCTTGTGTTATAGCTTTTAGTTTTTACATTTTATTTTGCTTGCTTCATGTAATGCACTATATTTTATTGTCAGATAACCTAAAATACAACCATCCAAAATACATAGTTACATAGTTAGTGAGGTTGAAAAAAGATATCAGTCCATCCAGTTCAACCTATGATGTGTGTGTTTGCTTTAACCGTACATTGTATACCCCTGTATGTTGTGGTCTTTAAGGTGTCCATCTAATAGTTTTTTGAAACTATCAATGCTCCCTGCTGATACGACTGCTTGTGGAAGAGAATTCCACATCCTTACCGTTCTTACAGTGAAGAACCCCTTACGCACTTTAAGGTTAAACCGCCTTTCCTCAAGTTTTAGTGAGTGGCCACGTGTCTTATTGTATCTCCTTTCTCTGAATAGTTTGTTCCTTATGCTCGGGTCACCAGTACAGTATTTGTACATTGATATCATATCCCCCCTCAATCGTCTTTTCTCCAGAGAGAAAAGGTTCAGTGCTTGTAGTCTTTCCTCATAGCTGATGTCCTCCATTCCCCTAATTATTTTTGTTGCCCTTCTCTGGACTTTCTCCAATTCCAGCACATCCTTCCTGAGGACCGGTGCCCAGAACTGGACAGCATACTCCAGATGTGGCCGGACCAGAGTCTTGTAGAGTGGGAGAATAATCTCTTTATTTCTGGAGTGAATCCCCTTTTTTATACATCCCAGTATTCTGTTGGCTTTGCTTGCGGCGGCTTGGCATTGCATGCCACTGCCAAGCTTGTTGTCTACCAGTACCCCCAAGTCCATTTCCATCCTAGACTCAATACATCATACACCTGTCAGCCTAGGAGCGAAGGTACCTCTGTTCTAACAGAAAAGCATTTCTGAATGGAACAAATCATCACCTTCTAAACAAAAATAATATAAGCATGTCATGGAAATGCTACTGGCTTATTAAGGAAAGAATCGTCAGGATAAATGATAAATAAGGATGTACAGAATGCAGTGAAACACAGCAATCCATTGGAAATAGCCTGTTATCTCATTTGACTACATTAAATTGAGTAGCTAGTGAAATTCCCTGAAAAAATGGTAACCTTCCCTACAACCTTAAAGTGATTCTAAATGATCAACTTGTAAAACAGCCCATTCAATTTAAAATAGATTTGAAAGACAAAACATTTTTGGACAAATATAAAAATAAATTATAAATACCTGTTTTCCCTTTTCTGTAAGTGATCACATTCCCTCTGTTCTCAGCTGCATAAGAGTTGGGGGAGGAAAAGCAGCAGCACACTGAGCTTTCCAGTGAAAGCTGTGCAGCGGGTGCATGTTCAGGACAAGTCTGATTATTGGAGGAGAGCACGCAGAGTTTCCAGCATAGCTAGAGAACTGACCATGATGTGCTCTCCTTGCCTAGTGCGGTCAATTGTTAACAGAAAAGCAAGGGGACTAGCAGGAAGACCTGGGATTTCACACAAAGGAAGCAATACAAAGAGAAAAGGAGACTTTCTAATACAAGTTCATGGTACAGCAGGCACATATCAGGAATATGAAGTGTTGGGGTAACAAACACTTTTAACAATCTCTAGTTCTTAAACCATTAAAACCAAACCTCCATGTTCCTCCAAACCTTACACCATCTCTTTATATCTATTCCTAAAAGGAACTGTCACATTGGTCATGGGTTTTCAGCAATGCCAGATAAATGTAGGCCCTAAATGGGGCCCATGCACACAATCTAAAGAACCACCTTGTATGAATCAGTGCATCCAACAGTGAGTGATAGACTTTGCTGTAGAATCACTCTCAGGTTGCAATCCCTAGATATACCCAGGGATGAGCACAGTTGTCAGAAACAGGATAAAGTACAAAAATGAGGGATGAGACTGTGGTTGCATACAAGCAAAAGGGCAAGGCAGAGATCAAACAAACAAGGCGAGCATCAGACAGGAATTATTGTGAAGGGCAAGCTTTAACGTCATCAACGGGAATCAGAAGAATCACAAGAACCAGAGGCTAGAAACACTTCCCTTTATGGCACTTAGGCTAAGTTTTTACACAATTGCATTGATGTAATGCGGGTTACATGCATTAGTAAGCTGCAGTGTAATTTATTTGCACTGCAGCATTCCACTAAGTCCTTCATTTTCTATAAAAAGGATGCAGTTTTAGCTACACTGGGCTGTGTTGACCTTCCATTTAAAATGAATGATCTGCCTTAACATTACTCACTTTAATGTGTGTGCATTGAACAAATTCATAAAAGGTGTGCCTGGGAGTTTTCCAGTGTAGCACCCTCCTAGGTGCTAGGCAGTGAGTATAGTTTTGGCTCTGCCTATCAGAGGAGCAGCAAGCAAAATCTATATTGCACTCTGCTTAACAGAGAACAGGATCTGTAGTTAGGTCTGTTCAGTGTGCCCAGTGTGTGATTCATCTGGTCTCAGGGAGTGTCCCCAGCTGATCCAATGGGGAGCCACGTTGGATGCTGGAGGAAACCTGACCAATGACACACAGGCTGCCCCAGGGATTGGCACAGACAGTTGGTCTTGGTGCATTATGGGGCAGGGTATTCAAAGCCACGGGCACATGAGGTAGAGGTCTTTTGTCGGGAAACAAAGTCCCAGAAGGAGGGCGGCGGCTGCCTCCTCTTCTGCTGCAGTTGGTGATGGTCACAGGCAGTCGGCCTGGTGAGCCATTGGTGTGAGGCTGAACCCAGAGGTCCAGGGGAGCTGACTGGAGGAGTTGGGGCACTGCGAGAATATGTAAAAACAGTATCGTGAGTACAGAGGATCTTGCCCAGGGGTCTGCCCAGGAAGGGGACCACTCCGAAGTGTAGAGTCAGTGTATGGGTGTCAGCTAGAACAGAGAAAGGGGGTACTGGGGTAGTACCCTGAAGAGAAACACAAATAGGAACAATTACCTCATCTTCATTCAAGTGGCAGGATGAAGTAGTGGCCTTGCCAGATTCTCAAGTTAGAAGTCCTCTGAAGTGTGAATAGTTAACAGTTAGAGTATCCCACTCATCCCTTCTCCTATCCCAATACAAATAAAACAACAAAAACAACAACCCCTAGACGGATCATTGATTGAGCCAAGAACTTAAAGTATTAAGATTTCTGCAAGCAGTTGCTATGGGTAACCCAGGGGAATCCAAAAGTGTCATTCTTCAGCAGTCTTCTAGGGCAGTGTTTCCCAACTCCGGTCCTCAGGGCACACTAACAGGCCAGATTTTAAGTATTACCTTGGGGAGATGCAGACTAGTATACTGCAATCACTGAGCAGCAAATGATATCACCTGTGATGTATTTCAGTTTTCTTGCAAACCTGGCCTGTTAGTGTGCCCTGAGGACCGGAGTTGAAAAACACTGCTCTAGGGGGCAGTGCTACACCAGCGAAATATGGGCATGGGCATGCATGTGGGCAAATACCCATGGAACACTTAAGGGCTGTATAAACATAAATGACTAGATGACACACGTCTTCAACGGGATTGAAGGCTTTGAATTCAAGGCAAGGCTGATGCAGGATTTCAGTAACAGGCAAAAGGAGGACACTAACTCTCCTTGTAACACTAGCACTAACCCTCCCTGTAACCTTACCACTAACTCTCCCTGTAACCTTACCACTAACCCTCCCCTGTTACCTTAACACTAACCTTCCCCGTTACCTTAACACTAACCCTCCCTGTTACCTTAACACTAACTCTCCCTGTAACCTTAACACCAACTCTCCCTGTAACCTTACCACTAACCCTCCTTGTAACCATACCACTAACCGTCCCTGTACCCTAAACACTAACCCTGTAACCTTACCACTAACCCTTCCTGTAACCTTAACACTAACCCTCCCTGTAACCGGAAAGCATTTTTTACCCTAAAAAAAAACAGATCCTGTTTCCTTTAAAGTATGATATACAGCACATTGCTTGTGTTGTGTAATTTGGCCCCTCGTATCACCTAAAATACCTGGCTGATCCTGCCAGTTTCTACCCTCCTTCCTGTACACTGACCATGGTATATCATGGCTGCTGAGCCCTGACACCATGGTCAGCATATGTGTCTCCATCCTCTGCAGCTATCTGCAGCTCTCCTCTGTCTCCCTCTGTCCTCCTCCCCCCTCCCCTCTTTGCCTGTCAGCTCAATACTGCCACTCTGCTCCCCTCCCCGCTGCTACAAAACTATGTTATGTTTTACATCATCCCCTCTGTTAAGGCCCGTACACACGTAGCGATTGTCGGCCGTAAATATTCGGCCGCCGACCGATCAGCCGATTGTCGGCTTGTTAGTATGATGCTTCCGACAACCGACTGCGACTTTTCGGCCGAACAGAATCTGGTGTGCAGGCATTAAAATTTTTGTTGGCCAACACCAGAACGGCCGATTGTTCGCCAGTCAGTACAGAATTCGGCCGATAAACAGCAGATGAGCAAGACTGGGCATGCTCAGAGAAGAAAAAACACACGGAAAGTTAACCATCACATGACATCACTTCTGCAGTCGGCTGTTGTTGGCCGACAAAATTCGTGTGCAGTCTTTTGCACTTTTCAACCGACAGGACAGCACCGGACAAAAGACAGCCGATCGTTCGGCTGATATTCGGTACGTGTGTACGGGGCTTTAGATTACAAACTGTATCCTAGTTCCTGTGCTTTATTACCTGTTTTCACAACGCCGCTCGGCCGTCGCATGGCTCCCGGCTCTCTCCTCCTTTCCTCCCCGCCTCCCCAGCTGACGTCAGAGGAAGTTCTTGGCCCCGCCCCCCTGGATATGTCAGACAGGGAGAGAAGAGAGCCGGGAGACACATGATCACCACTCGGAGCTGTGAAAACAGGTAGAAATCCACTTTTTTTTTTAAATAAAGCACAGGCAGTAGGATACAGTTTGTAATCTAACAGAGAGGATGATGTAAAGATCACATAGTGCAGTGGTCTCCAAACTGCAGCCCAGGGGCCAGATGTGGCCCTTTGCTTGCCTTTATCTGGCCCTTGGGGCAATGTTCCACCAACTGACACCAATGATGGGGAACCATTCCCCCTATTGACGCTCTCAATAGGACACTATTTCTCATTTTAAAACAAATGATGGGCTCTGATGCTGGGGCATTTTTCTACACCCACTAGCCACATTCCGGCCCCCCTAAAGCATGTAGAACAGTAAATTGGCCCTTTGTTTAGAAAGTTTGGAGACCCCTGATATAGTGGCTTAACAACCACTTTAACACTAACCCTTTCTGTTACCTTAACACTACCCTCCCTGTAATCTTAAAACTAACCCTTCCTGCTACCCTAACACTAACACTAACTCTGCTTGTTACCCAAACCTTCACACAAGCAATTCCACATATAAACATAACCACGTGTTTGCATATTCACCTCTGTGCCAATATCCATTTAGGAAAATGTGTATTTGGTGAATTAGGAAATGTTTGTGAAGTATCATTCAAGCTATTTAAGTACCTTTATATTTGCTGGACCTGAAATGAATCTGTTTTTGGAGAACCTGTCTAACCTAGTTGCATCATTTTCCATATAAACTTCTCTGGAAAGAAAACGAAGAAGTCATCAGCCTTTATTGTGATGGCTGGTGAGCTCTTATCAGCTTTTTAATTATCCAAATGGCAATTATAAGCAGTGCAATCTTCCTGCGTCTAGCCACAGACCATAGCCTAATCCAGCTGTTTGCAATGGCCAAGGCTGCCTTCTGATTGGGAACATTTCAACACATTCCTCAAGCAAGTGGTAAATTGCAGCAGTTACTGCAATTTTCACGGCATCTTAGAGTTTCAGCAGTCAGATTGTTTCATTCTGGTGCCATGATCTCAGTGGTGCCACTGTAGGGATCATCATAGGACACTTTTGGTGGTAATAAGTGTGTTAACTCCAAGAAAGGTTTCAGATAAGCATTACGGTTAAACTTCAGGGGTTACAAATGAAACATTTAATGTTTTTAAAATTGATTATACACTGGTAAAGGATAAAACCTTTTTTAGGTTTTTGTTACTGTCAGGCTGACCATTGGAGTGACTCCCCCTCACTTTCTGTCCCTGTAACCGTTGTTACTGAGTTAAATGAAAGAGAATCCCCTAATGGTAAATGGACAACAATAAAACCAGACATAAATTGTAACTCTTTCCCACTTTAATAAAAACAATTAGAATTCTACGATGGTGACACTTTAGGGGTTATGTGTTAGGTGATATTTAGTGACTCTGTCGCTTAAAAAAAAAGAAAAATAGCAAAGAAATCTCTGTAAAAGTTGCCTGTCCCATTGCCTGTGCTAATCTTGTCCTCATCCCCATGAGTAAGCTCCAATGGGTGGAGTGAAACACATTTGGGGCATGGCCTGGTGGGGGGTCCAGGCTGAGACTGCCACTTGTTCATGCACAGCGGGTCTTGTTCTGATGTTCGGCTCCCGGGACCTTAAGCTCTTATCTATCATTGTCTGGAGCGTGGGTGGGCTCCTTCCCGAGCAGCGGGCACAGGACTACACTTCCCCTAAGCGGCTCACTTACATACCATGTGCTAATCTTGTTCCTGACACTTCCAGGAATGTCATATACTTGGCTCCTTTTTATGTTACTTCTCAACACAGTAATGATGTAGGAGCCATTGGAAGAAATCATAGCGTGTAAGGGGTAGCAGGCATTCCACACACCCAGCAACATGTTGGATAGGGAAGATTCTTTGGTAGTGATGGAGAACACAGATCAGTGGTATGGGCAGTAGCACAGCCGCATATTTAATTGTGTTCTTTTACAGGAACTTCTTTGTGTGTCCAACTAACAGAGTCATGTTAATGGGTTAGGTATGAAGGTTTTGTGCAAGGAGAGGAATAAGTGTGTGGGGTGGTGCTTGAGTGTAAATGGAAAACGGTCTATACCACAAACAACACCTCAAGGCCTGTAGATCTATGTTGCGTGCATGGCAGTGAAGGCATTGCAGAACAGCAGAATGTTAAGTGGAAGCCAGCACACTGGTAATTGAAAATGAACAACCTTAGTTTACTTGTTTAGCATATTATCAACTGCGTATTGAGGCTGAGCAGGGACTCCTTTATTAAGATGACAAGCACAGATCTTTTTTTGTTCGTCCCACTTGGGTCAAAAATAATCCAAGTATATGCAATCATCGACATAGAAGACCTAAGTGGTTTCTCCATTCAACCTCCATGTCTTTACTGTGTGCCCCTTATCTAGCCACTTGATTGGGGTAAGGAGCAGAGACAGTTGGCCTAAGAGGCAAGAAGTATAAATATGTCCTTGCTGGCAACCTTTATTGCACTATACAGTAAGCAATCTGCACACTGTCGGCAGAGGCTTAAATCTTGTGTAGGAAAACAGCGTAGACCTAATGCCAAGATAAAGGGCCAACATTGAACCTTATATGCTGTGCCAACAGAACTATGTTCACAAAACAGAACCTACCTCTAAGCAAAGCTGTTTATGTGAACCAAATAACCAATGAAAAAAAAAGGGGGGGCAACCTATTATAGGGGAAAAGGGTAAATCGTGAAACAATGGTGACTAATTAGCACAACAAACATTCATTAATTCTGACCATTACAGTTAAAAAATATTTCTTCCAATAATATCCTCCATGTATTTATTTCCTAAAGTGGAAGTAAAGTCCACTTTTTTACTTATACCTACGGGTAAGCCTATAATAAGGCTTACATGTCGGTACAGTGGATGTCTCCTAAACTTGCACTGTTTAGGAGATATTCACACGGGATGCAGCCAGTGATCTCACCGGCACATGTGCTCTGAAGGGATGGTATATGGGCACTGGAGTGATGTCATTGCGGCCCTGGCCATTCATACAGCCAGAGCCCTCGAACCTGGAGGGAAAATGGAAATGCCAGGGTGCCATGACATTGCTGCACCCAAAGGCTCCTTGTGCAGGTAAGCACATATGTGGTACATACTAGTGCATCAGTGGCAGCCCATCCATTGGGGGGCGCAGGGGCGCCACCCCCCCAATCCATGCGTCCGGCAACCTAATCTACATGCAGGGCGCCGGACGCATGGATTCCAATAGGGGATTTTCTTATTTTTGAAGCACGTGATTGAAGCCAGAGGCTCTAATAGGCTTCAAAAAAGGGTGGACTCGGGGCGCAGAGCACTGTGCCCTGAGCCCACCCAAGTGTATGACAATAGCGAATAAATATTCACTATTGGTCACACTGACTCTCCTCCCAGCCAATCAGGAAGAGGATTGTGAGACCCCTTTCCCCATTGGCCAAAAGGAGAAGTGATCTTACTGGCCAATGGCAAGGAAGAGGCAGAAGACACACGGCTGGAGGAGAAGCACAGCGGCTCAGCCATCCAGCACTCCCCGGCTCGGACAGGAGGAAAGAGGAGGTAAGGAGGCAGGGCATTTGGGTGGGGGGATGTGTTGCCTGCCTGCCTACGGATCGACCGACTGTCTGTGGGGGGGTGCATTGGTTTGACGCCCCCCCCCCACACCAAATTGCCGAGCACCAGCCGCCACTGAAGTGCATTATGGTATAATATGCCAGAACTTGGGGGATCAGGAAGGATTTTATTCTCCTGCTGGAGCTAATTAAATCATGCTTTGCTGGGGGGCTTTTTTTTTGCCTTCCTCTGGATCAACTGCTGGTATAGGATTGTGTAAATAGGATTGTATTTTTTTTTTCCTTTTATTGGCTGCACTAGATCCACTAACTATGTAACGCTGCAGGGGGCCTCATTTTTATTTATTTTTTTCTTGGGGGGGATGGTTTACTACTGCTCTAACATTTACATTTTAAAAAGTATAAACAGGATTTCAGTTCATGATTCTAGCTATTGTAAGAAAACGTACAGCCTTTTTAAAGCCAAACTCATATATATATCTATATAGCAGTTTTTGGTTTTTAATGTATCCAACTTTTTAAAATAATGTTTTATACACATTTGTAGAAAAATCATTGCTTTACAAATATCTATTTACTACAAGGGGCATCCCTGACCTTCTGAAATATGTTAAAGTAACATCAAAAATAACTGGCATGCAACTTTACAATATTAACTTAAAATGTGAACTGAATACAAATATATCACAAAACAGTACCAATGCTTTACCATGAACTGTATCTGATATAAATTTCTTATCATTTAGGTGATGATGGAATTTGCGCTGACGAAGAAGAGGACATACTGACCTTGTTATATGATCCGTGTCTGAACTGTTATTTCGACCCAGAAACTGGAAAATATTACGAATTAGCTTAACATGTTAATATTGTAAAAGAAAAAAAAAAGGCTAATGTGCCTTCAAGATTGCTTTTAAGCTGGCTACATTCTGTTTTTAGGCAGTGATCGGTAACATATTTATCCACCCTGTCCCGTGCTTTAAAAAGAAACTGAGTTCTGGAAGCTCAAAAAGTGAGGCAGGGAGGAAAGGACCAGTCAGTATTATTGCCCATGGTCTCCCTGAGCCGATCTCTTCCCCATTACTGATTTACCATGTATTGTTTTTGCACTGTGCCTCTGTGTGGAGGCAGCCATCTTGGTACAGGGCTTTGCTTCATCTCTTCTCCAGCAAGGAGAACAGTAAGCAGCCTAGTAGTAACATCACCAAATCTCACTCCCAACCTGCAGCAAGGAGAACAGTAAGCAGCCCGGTATTAACATCACCAAATCTCACTCCCAACCTCCAGCAAGGAGAAGAGTAAGCAGCCCAGTAGTAACATCACCAAATCTCACTCCCAACCTCCAGCAAGTAGAACAATAAGCAGCCCAGTAGTAACATCACCAAATCTCACTCCCAACCTCCAGCAAGGAGAACAGTAAGCGGCCCGATAGTAACATCACCAAATCTCACTCCCAACCTCCAGCAAGGAGAACAGCAAGCAGCCTGGTAGTAACATCACCAGATCTCACTCCCAACCTCCAGCAAGTAGAACAATAAGCAGCCCGGTAGTAACATCACCAAATCTCACTCCCAACCTCCAGCAAGGAGAACAGTAAGCAGCCCGGTAGTAACATCACCAAATCTCATTCCCAACCTCCAGCAAGGAGAACAGTAAGCAGCCCAGTAGTAACATCACCAAATCTCACTCCCAACCTCCAGCAAGGAGAACAGTAAGCAGCCCAGTAGTAACATCACCAAATCTCACTCCCAACCTCCAGCAAGGAGAACAGTAAGCGGCCCGGTAGTAACATCACCAAATCTCACTCCCAACCTCCAGCAAGGAGAACAGTAAGCAGCCCGGTAGTAACATCACCAAATCTCACTCCCAACCTCCTGAGCAGTGTTAATTTTGGCAACAAAACTAACACTGTTTTAGTCGACTAAAATACAACTAAAACAATTCAGATGACTAAAATTAAAATGGCCTTTTAGTCAAATGACTAAAACAAAATCAAAATGAGATGTCAAAATTAACATTTGTCATACCTCACAATGGGTAAATCTGTGTCTGTAGTGCATGTTCAAACCTTAATACCATAAAAAATAACATGTCATGAGATTTCTACTCCCGGAGTAAATATTGAGTTTCAAATATTTAGAAAAATGCTTGAATAATGCATTACAATTTAACTAAACCCATTCGATTTTAGTCAACTAAAATGTACTGGAGATTTTAGTAGACTAAAATACGACTAAAACTAAAACAATTCAGATGACTAAAATACAACTAAAACTATAATGGCATTTTAGTAAAAAAAAAAAAATCTATGACTAAAACGAATTCAAAATTTCACGTCAAAATTAACACTGCTCTTGTGACTAAGGGGCTAATTATAAAATATTTTTTTTCCCAAATGTGCAAGCTAGAGGAAATGTAATTGCCTGTTTTCTAATAGATACATTCCTGTATGATCAGCTCCATCTAGTAGACAAAATGTGGCATATTTTCTCATTGAGATATTTCAGAATACTATACTGCATTTTGGCCACTAGATGGAGCCAATGTTACAGGAATTAATCTATTAAAAAATGTATGGGGACATTTTGTTCAGTTTGCACAAATGCTTCTGACATTCAGAACAACAAATGTTTTATAAATAGACCCCTAAATGTCAGAAGCAGCATTGAGTCTTTTTTTTTTTAGGTGGACTTTTTGCCTTTCCCTGAATATGCAAAACACGGGTTTACTATATACAGTATATTGGCATTCATGTATGTAAAACACTATCTGATTTGTGAAAATTGTACATTTGTATCATTTACAAAAGTAAAATGTAAAAAGTACCAAATGTCAAGTTCCTAAAAATATCAGAATTTACACTTTTGGTATAACTCTAAGCGCCGGTTCACACTACCGCGACGCTACTTCCCGGTGCGACCTCCGAGATCGCGGTGCGAGGAGCGCGCCGCGACCTCGGAGCGGCCGCCACGGACTTCATAACATTGAAGTCTATGGCGGTCGCCTCCTGGTCGCCCCAAAGAAGCTCCGGACCCTTTTTCTAGGTTGGAGCGACTTGTGTCGCTCCTATTAGAACGGGTCCGCAGCTTCCCTATGGGAGGCGACCTGCAGCGACCTGTGAGGCGACCAGGTCACCTCACAGGTCGCCCTAGTGTGAACCGAGGCTAAATCCATTGAGAAACTTGGTTTTATTGTTTTCTTTGTACTGGACTAATGAAAGTCATCTGTGTTGAATGAGATCCCCTTTATATGATGTTATAAGCCATGATGACTGGCTCATTGATAACAACACTTTGGCCCTTTTACACAGGCGGACCAATCAGATCCGCCTGTCCGTTTTTATGGCGGATCTGAACGGTCCCCCCACGCATCCTTATGGGGCATCGGATGTCAGCGGAGACATGTCCGCTGACATCCGATCCGATCCGTCAAATTTGGACGGATGGAAACCCTATTTTCCATCCATCCAGCGAATCGGATCAAATCGGATGGGATCGGATGAGAACGGACCGACGGTCCATTCCCATCCGATTCCCCCATAGAGATGTATGGGGAACTGACAGCTCTGTCTCCGCACACAGCACGGAGAACAGCTGTCATCCTCCTGCTCCTGGGGGATCGGCGGATAGTTCCACCGCTGAGAAAAACGGAATCCGTCCGACGGACAGACATTGTGAAAGGGGCCTTACTCCTGTCTGTCATATTTTGAAGCAGAGAATGAATGTATGGATATACTTTAACCTCATTTGCACATATATTGCATAGAGATGTTTTAATATTCACAAAAAAAAAATCTCATTTCAAATTAAAATTATTCTGAATGTCCATTAAGTTTCTAGACAATATACTACTGTAGTCCTGTTGTTCCTTGGCCTGCAGCTGGACTGATAATTTTATGGATTCCATTGTATATATGTTGATATAGCTAATTGTTATACACTGTTTGGTATAAGTTATAGCTTTTCAGATAATTTTATTGAGGACAATACCTTTATATAGTTTTCTAATGGAGGAACCGTAACAACCAATCAGATTCTACAGTATGTTCATTCACCCATACTGCCCTGTAAATGAAATAATGTTATTGATACTATGGGTATCAGAGACAGTTCTTCCATCAGGCACTGTAATCTGCTGTTTCTAAGGCGTTAGGATAAACTTTGTTGGTTTGGGTTTGTTTTATTTGGTCGTTTTATAAGACAATTATAAAACTGATGTTTTAAATCTGTATTTTACTTTACATTTATACGTGATCTTTGTTTGACAAGTAAAAATTTAACATATAACAGTTTGTCTGATTAAAACCTTGGATTCTGATAAGTCATCTCATTAGGGAACATGAGTGCTCTCTGATCAGTGGCGGGACAAGGTCATTCAGCAAATATGCCAAATTGTGCCCCCCCCCCTCCCTTACCTTAGAGTTAGGGTTAAGGGCGCCCCCATCCCTGCAATAATCCATTGCCCCCAGGGCAGCCGGCCCTCCTACCCACCCCTTGTCCCGGCCCTGGCTCTGATGACCTATTGAGTTCTGTAAGCAATGGTCTAATTCAAGTTTTACATGTCAAAGTTTGACTGGGCTCCACCTGGACTCAAAAGCAAAATGCAAAATATTAATATGCAAAATGTTATAAATATCTGACAAAAAAATAAAAACATGATCTGTGTTTGATTAGCTGCTTTGAAGGCAGGAATGACATCAGACCCCTGATGTCTCCATAAAAAGTATCTGTCGTCTGCCCAAAGCTATCACAAGGGCTGTTCGGTTACTTGTGCGAGAACAATAAAGTTAAATGAAAAAAAAATGCAAAAAGAATAAGATAATAAAAAAATACATTTAAAAAAAAAAAAAAAAGCACCATCTTCCTGTGCATAAACGCAAATGCAAACACGTGCGTAGGCTGGCACGCATATGTAAACAGAAAACATCAGAGTGAGAGCAATAATTCAAGAGCCTTAACTCACAATTTATTCTAAACTGATAACCTGTAAAGGCTTTTAAAGCATCACCTATGGACAGTTTTAGGTCCCATACCTAAAACTGTCACCATTTTAAGGTTGTGCGCAATTTTAAATCTTGACAGGTTTGTTATCGATTTACTTGGGTATTATAGTTTGTTTGTGTGCACCAAAATTCATTAGGTGTATTTTTTTAAGTGTATATTTTATTGAAACTTTGCATTAAAATGCAACAGCAACCATTTTATTCTCCGGGGCCTCTACTTTTAGAAAATGTATAATGGTTGGGGGTTCTAAGTAATTTTCTAGCAAAAAATGCTGATTTTAACATGTATATGAAATTGTATGTATATGTTTGTCAATATTTTTTGACCCCCTTCTTATAATGCTTAATGTGGAAAAAAGTGCAGCGCTAATAAATACTAGCGATATAAACGTGTATATATATAAACCAAGAAAGGTAAATACAAATAAATTGCAAAATGAATAAAAGTGAACATCAAATCAACAGTCCCATATGTGAAGTGAAAAAAACAGTCCACAACGGTGATAATTGAAGTGCTCACTGGATCCCAACACCAACAAGATATAGAGATATAATGTGCTCACCAGAACGATAGGACTCAAAATGACATATAGCATATGAGTCAAATCAGTTTGTTGTACAATGGATGGATAATCCGAAGGGATGACTGAGGTCACTGATGTTGAGGTGAAGAGGTAATAGCAGATATGAACCGTCACACCAGTTAAAATGTTAATTAAATAAAAATACACCAAATTGCACTTACAAACATCTCGTGGTAAAGAGCGTATACAGATGCAAAGGTAGGCTGTCAGCAGCGTGGCCTTGACCTCGTTTCAGCATAAATGCTTTTTTCAAAAGGTAGGGCACTATCTTTTGAAAAAAGCATTTATGCTGAAACGCGTCAAGGCCACGCTGCTGACAGCCTACCTTTGCATCTGTTTACGCTCTTTACCACGAGATGTTTGTAAGTGCAATTTGGTGTATTTTTATTTAATAAAAATTTTAGCAGTGTTACACTATTTTGTGCTCCCTTGTTTTTTGGTTCCTTTCTGGCCATTTGACGGAGTGAGAGCCTCTCTGGTGTGACGGTTCAAAAAAAAAAGCTGCACCAGCTAGCACTCGGTGGGCGTGATGACTTCATGAGTTAAGCCCATGCCTACATGTTTTGCATCAATACGCGTCATCAGGGGAACGAGAGCAACGAGCACCAGCACTTTAAAAGAAACCTGTGAGGTCCAAACTTTGGCTAGCCTTTTTAAAAAAAAATGCTGGCTATGGGACTGTCTTCCTAACTTTTGCTTCACTATCTAGTGAATGACTAATATGGAACAAGTCAGGTCTAGAATGTTGACCTTCAGACCTGTTTTTGGTCAGTAACATACTAAGTAGTGAAGCAAGAACAACGGCTACAGGCCTAGAACTTGCTCCTTTAAAAACAAGTCAGCAACTTCCATATTTCTGCCTTCAAGGCTTCCCCTCTGTGATTAGTTGGATACAAAGTCCCAAATGTTTTTGAGCTTCTGCAGTCGCAAGTACTGCTTTTCTGACGAGCCGTGTCAGAGCGCACGCTACACTTGCAATCATTTGTATAGTCTATGACACAGGATACCAAAAACCTATTTGGAATAACTGCAGGCAATGATCTTGTTTATCATCGCCGTGCCTTCTGCAGCTGTTAAAACTAACCATATTGTAACACAACACAATTTTCAATTAGCACAGGGGACAGGGACCGTGAAATCCTTCAAAATTCCATCTTGACGCAGTCATCGTTATCCAGGCATGATGTAGAATGTGTTTATGTATCTCCAGTTACAGAATGAGACCCTCCTTTTTGTGCTTTGCTGCTTACACTTGTGACTCGAGAAGGTGACAGGTCTAAATTTAAACATCCTTCACTTGCAGAGCTGTTTATACATGATCTGTATTTCAGTAGAAGAGCTTCTAAACTCTTCGACTACAATGTCATCACCATAGCAATAACATACTCAAGGGCTTGTATAATGATTATTGCTAAATGGTAATGTGCACAACTGCGCGCTGTAAAACCGTGTTTCAGAACTGCAGCACTCCAACGCCAGCGCCACAGCCCCAAATAACCTTTGCTTTACTCCAATCACATCAAAGTTTTTAATTAAGCTCGTCATGGTTCCTGTCTGTCAGCAAGATAATAACCACTTATAATTAGTCCCTTGTGTGACCTGGTACATTAAGCAGTTTCTATCAAGCAAAACTTAAATATCTACCTTTAATACTACAGACAGAGTAAAAGTTTAATTTCACCATACAAATAGAGCCACACATACCTTTCATAGCAAACGGCAGTTGTGAGAGTACCAGAGATGTATAGTAACGAAGTAGAACTACTTAAGTACTGTACTTAAGTACCGAAATGCGGTATCTGTACTTTCCTAGAGTAGAATTTTTTTCTCCTACTTCTACTTTTACTTCACTACATTTTTTCGATGATTTCGATACTTCTACTCAAGTATTTTTTTTTTTTGCTGCATAGTTACTCGTTACTTTTAAAACAATTACCACTGCCAGAACAGTAGATGGCAGGTTGCATAAAGCTCAAAAAAATGTGTATAATGTTCTTTGTAAATCAGCGCATAGGAAAATAAAGGCTGTGTATAATAAAAGCTGCTATACCAAATCTTTCCAATAAAAAGAAAATATGAAACAAACAAATAAATGGTGCTACAGGGCTTAAAGTGCATCAAGAAACTACTAACAAACACAGGTTAATCATTTGAATAAATCATTTGAAATAATAAAAACAATATGATGTTCAAACTTTTGACTTATTTCTTTAATAACTACATAACACAGTACTTGTACTTCTACTTTCAGTACTTGAGTAGAAATTTTTTTTCAAAACTACTGGTACTTTTTACTTTTAGTACTTAAGTAGCAAATTTTTTGAAAAAACTACTTGCAATACTTAAGTAAAAAAAATGTTGAATACTTTAGTACTTCTACTTAAGTAACTTTTTCTGCGAGCACTTCCACTTCTACTCAAGTAATTTTTTGATCGAGCACTTGTACTTTTACTCAAGTAGAAATTTCGAGTACTTTATACAAGTCTGGAGAGTACCCTCCTATGCTCTTCTATATGTAATCCCTAGGCAAAATGCCTTTACATTTAAAGTCACATTCTAGACAAATTACATATTAAAGCTTTTAAATGCATATAGGGAACACATCAAGCACAACCTGCTTAACGTAAACCTGTAACCAAGCTAGAGACATTCAAGTTTTGAGTTCTGAGCACTCACTGACCTCTATAGCTGCAGGCACTGTAGAGCAATTCATACTCAAAGTTCAAAGAAGAACAACTGAAGTCATCCAAGTCCTTTTCAAAGTCATTTCACCTTCCCCTGCTTCCAGCAGTAACTCAGCTGCCTTTCAATACCTATAGTAAAAATAGAGCAGGTGATCTGGGGGTGGAGGAGCAAGGTAAGCTAAGCTGCTAAAGTGAATACAGTGCTTTCCCTGTGAATGCATCTGTAAAGGGTGCCAATAACTATATACCATCTGCCACAGAAGTTGCAAAAGTAGTGGCTAAACTGTGGAAGGGAAGAAGACCCTGAACCCAGTGGCAAACAAGATACCAGTGGACAGACCCATAGAACACACAACTCTCATCTGTCATCCTCAAAAGAAGAAGCTGCTTCTAAGATCTCTGCAATCCTCTGTTTGAGCTTGCAGGTGCACACTCCTCCTGTGTCTGTTCTTCCCACACAAAATTCAGCAAAGCTCTGGGGCAACACACCACTTCCAAAGGTAAAAAATCAACTCACAGAGATCTTCCTAGATAGTGGATCTCACCCCATACACTCCTGAGAGCTATGATAATATATTTTTTCCCACCCCCACCATCTGCCTAGCTCTCACCTATGTGAGGGAGTCATGCTCCCTCTTAAACCTGTACCCAAACCACTCCTTTGCCCAAGTCCAAACCCAACAAATGGTTATTTTTCACTAGTCATCAGGTGTACTGAAGCCCATATAGTAGTTACTTGACGCTTACTTCCTGAAGTTATAATGTGATATTTTAGATCAATCTGTACCCAGTATTGCTTTTCGACTTTAGTTATTGTTAAACTGATACATTATTGTACTCTATTATACTTTATGTTATGTTTTATATTTCCAATAAAAAGTTTTAAAAAAAAAAAAAAACAACTTTATTCTTCCAGACATTTCACCTAGGATCCTCTCTCTGTGTCAGGTTCGCCCCCTACTGGGACTTATTCATAGTGCTCTGTGATCAAATCCCAGTAGGGTACAAATCATATTAGAGGATGAATCCGGGGTGGAGTTTCTGTGCTTGCGCTGAACAGTAAAGTTGATTTTACCCTTTGGAAGTGGTGTACAGTTCCAGAGCCTTGCTCAATTATTGCCAGAGAAGGGAAAAAAATGTCTGCTCTGCCACTACAGTACCATTTTAAGTACCTAATTCAAACTCATTACAAGCGTAATGCAGAAGGGTCCATAATATTATGCAGCATTTACAAATCTACAAAACTAAATTCTAAAAAATGTATTTGCTGCTCCTAAACATAAACTGTACATCCCCTTGAATGTTACACATATTATAAATGGCGATGAGCTTGGTTTTGGGCTTGGGTTGGGGTCTGAAACCAGAAAGACATTATCATTGCTGGACCAATTGGCTGCATTAGGAAGATTCCCCACCCCATGGCTAAAGTGCCTGATGGGGTAGCGATGCTAATGACATCATTGACCTAATATGGGTTCATGGCAATATTACATCATTATCGTTGATGTAGTATGGCCATGTGGCCACATTAAAAAGAAAAGAACAGGCGCCACTGTAATTAGCCAGACAATTTATTGCACAAAATACATAGTAACTTACACATGGGTAAGTTGCAGTCCGTATCGCAGCGTCTCCAGCGCACTATCCGGCCGTCCACCGGTCCGGAGGTGACGTCACAGGAAGCTGGTCAAAGACTTGGTTACACCGGAAGCCGCAAATGGAACGCAGGCTCCCGGAAATGACGCAAGCGTGAGGAAGGAGCCGAGTGCGCATGCTCCGAAACGCGTTGCGTCATTTCCGGGAGCCTGCGTTCCATTTGCGGCTTCCGGTGTAACCAAGTCTTTGACCAGCTTCCTGTGACGTCACCTCCGGACCGGTGGACGGCCGGATCGTGCGCTGGAGACGCTGCGATACGGACTGCAACTTACCCATGTGTAAGTTACTATGTATTTTGTGCAATAAATTGTCTGGCTAATTACAGTGGCGCCTGTTCTTTTCTTTTTACCTGTGCCAAGCGGATTCCTCTGAGTTTTCCTGCCAGTGCTGCCTTGTACCCTGCCATTCAGGACAGTCTCCTAACAAGAATTTGGAGCATCCCCTGCGCCTCCCCTACAGTGGTGGACTCCCTTCCTTCTTGCCTGGTCAGAAGCGCCCAACAACCACTTTTCATGAATGTGGCCACATTAGGTCAAAGATACTTGTGTATATTTGCAGCTGCAGGGTGGGAAATCTCCCACCTGCAGTACATTGGCCCAGCAATTATAGATAACTTCCAAGTTCGGACTGAACCCCAGCTCAGCCCTACTAACCAGGTTGATTGGTTATTTCCCTTTCCAGTCTTATACTATCAAGCCTATCAGAAAGCTGAATTACATTTTCTTTGACCTACAGGTGTCAGAGCCACTTTAAACAATATAGCCCTACCTATCATGTACATGGCTCAAGGAGCCAGAGATCAAATGCCCCATTGCTTTAAAAAATCTTCCATATGCTTTTGGTAAATAAAGAAAGGGAAGAATCATTATCTGTGAAAATGAAGATGTTTTTCCGGCGGCAACATATTATTTAATTGTAAGCACAAATATTTTGTAGGCAGATTTCTGCACAGCAGGGAAGTGTCCCCACGCTTGCTCATAAATCATTCCTACTACTTTATGTAACATGAAATGGAATCAATGGCTAATTACCTAAAGAAGTATTTGCATACAATAATACTTCAAACAGCTTGCTTGTGTTAATCATCATTTGGCACGCCAACATCTGCAGCCTGATCACTCGAAATGGAGATATTGATTTTTTTTTTTTCCTGCACTAGACAGGCGAGCGTATTTGGCTTTTTGTTAAAATCGCTGGTTCCTAAGGGTGAGTGTTTTGCATAATCTTGCTTGGACAATGTGTGTTTAACATTCCTGCTGAGTATTGTCCCAAACTGTGCGAACATGTGCTGAGCCAGAGATATTACAAGATGGAAGAGCCTGCGAGTCTGAACAACATGAAACCTCACTGAAGAGAGTGCGGAAATAAACCCTCTTTGTTGTTTAAAAGAGCTTGACATTACAGTGTTCTAGTATTTCTTAAAAGACAGTAAAGTGACTGCAACCAGATGTACAGAGGTTCAGAAGATTTGCTTCTAGTGATGGATTTAAAGGGTCGCTCTATCTAAATGTTATTTCAATTATACACGGACTCCTTTTGTCACTCAACTTTCACAAAAAAAAGATACAATATGTACATAATTGTCTCCATATAATACTAACATGGCTTTCCCATTTTAACCACTTTACCACCGGAGGATTTTGCTGTCTTACGTCTGGGCCACTTTTTGCGATTTGGCACTGTGTTTAACTGACAATTGCGCGGTCATACAACGCCATACCCAAACGAAATTTACGTAATTTTTTCCCCACAAACAGAGCTTTCTTTTGGTGGTATTTGATCACCTGTGCAATTTTTACTTTTTGCGCTATAAACAAAAAAAGAGCGACAATTTTGAAAAAATAACAATATTTTTCACATTTTTTTATATGAAATCCCCCCCCCCCAAAAAAAATGTAAAAATCAAATTTTTTTATCATTTTAGGCCAATTTGTTTTCTGCTACATATTTTTGGTAAAAAAAAATGCAATAAGCGTATTTTGATTGGTTTGCGCAAAAGTTATTGCGTTTACTAACTAAAGGAAAGATTTCTGTCGTTTTTGGTGTTTTTTTTAAGGAGTAATGGCGGCGATCTGCGATTTTTTTTGCGGGACTGCGACATTGCGGTGGACAGATCGGACCCTTGACTGACATTTTTGACACTTTTGGGGTTACCAGTGACATTACTACAGTAATCAGTGCTATAAATATGCACTGTTACTGTAAAAATGACACTGGCAGGGAAGGGGTTAATTTTATTGGAGAGGGAGGGGTTAATGTATGCCTGGTGCTTACTGACGTGTGTGGGAGGAGGTGACTGAGTGACACGAGGACAGATCGCAGGTTCAGCTATGCTGAACCCTGCAATCTGACCCTGCCTGTCACTTAGGAGATCCGCCCGCTTGTGTTTACACAAGCGGGCGGATCTCCAGACTCGATTCCCCGACGATCGGGGAAGAGCAGCGGCGATCGCCGCTGCTCCTCCCCTGGCCCGACGCCCGCTGTGACTGAAAACAGCGGGAGCGAGCCTCCGGCGGCGCGTGCGCCCGCCGAGAAGGGGGAGTGTCTGCCGACGTAGGTCTACGTCGTCAGACCTACAAGAGCCACTTTGCCGCAGTACAGCTCTAGTGAGCAGACGGCAAGTGGTTAATCTGCAGCCAGGTAGGATTTTTCTAAACAATAAGAGCTGCGCTTCCCTTATAAGTCCCATGATACAGTACAATGTTCAATAATCAATCATAAAATGTTCAAATTCATCCAGAAATGCATATCCTCTATATACATAGAAAAAAGCTAAGATATCCACACCAGTGTTGCAAACCGTCAGTATTCCTACTGGCAGCCAGTAAAAAATGGACACTTTTCTCCTGTAAGTAAATGGCAGTGACAGGAAAAGGTTGACAGTTAAAATGATGGCTTTGAAGTTTGGCATGCGCACTTCTTGCCTGGAGCTGGCCGAGACCATCCAAGATCCGAGTGCCTGCTACAGTGTGTTCGGGCTGGTGGACGCAGCGCCTGAGCATGTCGTGTGATGTCATAGTGCAAGGGAGCTGAGCAGAGCAGCCAGAGCCTCGTGTGCAGGTATGCAGGACGGGAGCCAGGCAAGTTGGGAGTGGTGTTTGTACTGGAGTGGAATCACCTGGCATGAAGAGAGACTGTCACTGTGACTCTGGAGGGGACGTGTCATGTCGGTGAGGTGTCATCATCATCATCTGTGCTGCTGCATCCTGCTGTCAGTGTCACTGTGAGTGTCAATTTAATGCGTGTGCGGCGCCCATTCTAATGTCTTGTTCTCCTGAGTCCTGTCCCTGAGCTTACTTACTATATCTATACATATATATACATGTAGCACCCTCCTAGGTAGGTGCTAGAGAGTGAGTATCGTTTTGGCTCTGTCTGCCTATCAGAGGAGCAGCAGGCAAATTCTATATTGCTTTCTACTTAACAGAGAGCAGGATCTGTGAGTTAGGTCTGCTCATGGTGCTCAGTGAGTGATTCATCTGGTCTAGGGGAGTGTTTCACTCTAGTCCAATAGGGAGGCATATTAGACAGTGGAGAAAACCTGACCAATGGGTACACAGGCTTTGATACAGCCCTAGTGATTGGCACAGACTGCTTGTCTCTGTGCATTCTGGGGTGTGGTATAAAAGCCAGGAGCACATGTGCTGCTGGGTCTTTGGCTGGTGAGCAGAGTCCCGGAGGGAGGGTGGCGGTTGTCCCCTCTGTAGCAGTGGCACGCGGTCACAGGCAGTCGGCCTGGGGACCAGGAAGGAAGGAGCTGAACCAGAAGTCCATGATCTCTGACTGGAGGGGTTGAGACACTGGAGACCCTCAAAAAACAGCATCGTGTGTACAGGGAATCATGTCTAGGGGCCTAACCTGAGGGGGGCCACCCTGGTGTAGGATAGTCAGAGGATGGGTGTCAGCAGGTGGAGTGAAAGGGGGTACTAGGAGTGTATACTGAAAATAATTCACCCTAACAAGTAATCCTAAATTCATCTAAGTGGCAAGGTGAATCAGCAGCCTGGCTGCATCTTCAGACAGGAGTCCTCATCTATTGTGAATAGTTCAGTTTGGAGTATCCCACTCTTCCCTTCTCCCATCCCTAATTTAAATAAAACCACAAAACCAACTACATCCCCTTGACTATTCAATGACTGAGCCAGAGAGTAAAGAGTTAAATTGTGCATGCTACAGTTGCTAACGGTAACCCAGGGGGACCTGAAAGTGTATTATCCAGCAGTCCTCAAGGGGGTAGTGCTACATTTGAGGGCGTCATCCGGGATTCGCCTCTGGGTTACCGCAACGGTTGCTAAAGGCAACGGCTAGAAAATCTTGCAAAGTAACATCATCTTTTTTCAAGAAATGTACTGGAGTGTCAGCGAAGAGAGTGATGTCTGCTCTACAGGGACTAGGGAGAGTGGGATGAAGAGTCAAGTTTGCAATGATGGTTGCCAGTGGCAACAGATGTACTTTTGTCAGAAAAACAGCTTGTCCTTACAAGTAAAAGAAGAGAGTTCCCCTGATAGGTGGGACTATAACGGCAAAAACCAGGACTTGAGTATATTTCGTATATAATTTATTAAACAATTGTAATACACATAAAGACAGTAACAAAGAACAATAATGTATCATAAAAACATGGCCATAGATACGTCTCTGGTGCTGGAGATGTCTGAGATGTCTGGACAGGACCAGACGCGTTTCGGTCAGTTTGCCTTTTTCAATAGTCCAACAAGAGAAACCAGATCTCAGACAGATGTGAGAGTTCTCTTTACCTTACAAGTAAAGTACAGGAGCGTTGATGAAAAGGAAGTGCACTGTGTTGTATGAAAATACTGAGTCTGCTTTACAGTAATCGGGGCAAATGTGGAGGAAGAAAGTAGTGACCTGTGACATGGGGATCAGTGTGTCGGGGGTCATGTTTGTACATGGACTATGAAGAAAAATGTTGACCGTGCAATGCTTGACAGCGGGACAATTTTCCTGAATAGTGTGGAGAATGATATCTGTGCATATACTGCAAAGAAAAATGTTGGCCGAGCAATCTCTGACAGCGGGACAATTTTCCAAAACAGTATAGATAGTTATGTCTGTACATGTGCTGTGGAGAAAAATGTTGGCTGTGCAATGTCTGACAGCGCGATCATTTTCACAAACAGCAAGGGAGGTCAGTTGGCTTGGTAGGATGGAAGTGCAACTGAAGCCCAGGTACAGACTGTAATGGCGCATGCGTGTGTGTTGGGGAAACACAGTCTGCTGTACAGTGTGGAAAAGCACGCGCTAAAGAGATCTGCTTAACAGGAGGAGCCACTGCCGGAGAATCAGCTAATCTGGAGTTGTGGGCAGAGTCGCCGCCCACAGACTGCCAATCCAAAAGGGGGAAGGGACCTGAGACACTGCTTCTGCTTTTGGGTGTAGCTGAGATGGAGACACATGTGTGGAGGAGCAAGAAGGCAGGTGCCAGAGTGAGCCGGAGCACAGGGGCTGAGTAACTGAGAAATCAGAGTCACCGGAGTCAGTCCTGTTGGACACTGGAGTGCGGATGGTACCCAAGGGAGGACTGGAATTGCGCATCGGGAAGGACAAGGAGCATTTCGGCCTGGTATGTTCCCGATGTCTGAATGTATCCTTGCGGCTGCATGCCTGGAGTCCATGTGGGCCCTGCGGTGATCTACTTGTGCAGGTAGTGCCGGGTGAAAGTCAGCCCAGGAAGCTATGTGTGATATGAGAGACTGACTTTACTCAGGAAGTGCTGGAGCCCATGAGGATCACTGTAGGCAGAGGAAGGGGGGTGCTGCAAGACCCCTAGTGTGTCAAGTGAAGGGGAGGCCCGAGTCATTGACGTAGGGTCCCCCAGCTTTCAGCATCGTTTCCCATCCTTGGAGGAAGGGATAGATGCTTGGAGGTCTGAGGAAGAGACAGAGTGGGACTGGGGAACGGATGAGAGGAGTAGCTCAGTCAGTCCTAGCTTGTCTGATGAGGATACCAGGGATTCGGGTACACATGCAGTGTGCCAAGAATTTGGGGTTCTGTGAGGCCTATGCTACAAGGGTCCCAGATTTGTCCCCACCTCGTAGCTACACCCGGGCTCTGCATTAAAACGAGGCCTACGCTAAACTCATCAGGAGAGAAGAGACCCCACCTGGGAGAGGAAACAGACAGACCCTCCCCAGGCTCTCCAGATGTCAAGGCCTTATGCAGAGGAAGGTGGCCTTGGAGTATGGGTATGACTACCCCTATCCTCCCCAGGAGATTATGCTGGAAGTTGAGGCCATAAGAGAGGAGTGGTGCAACGATGCGATTTGGGAGTTCCTCTACATCCCCAGTCCTCAAGGGGGCAGTGCTACATACATTATACTATATACTTACTATATCGAAAATAAAATAGGAAATATGTTTTTAACCTAAACAGCTACCTTAAATCACATTGCTAATTGCATATTGTACTTGTTTGTAGCCTACATACAGAAATTTGCACTTAAAGTATAAGTTCACTTTATAAAACAATAAAAAAAATGCACATTTTTTTGTAGGTAAAGGAGCCTGTAAAGCATTGCACACGCGATCAGCAGATTGATGATGCCATGCAGGTCTCCTACAGATCTTTGAGTGTATCAGCTTGCTCATACCTCGTAGAACAAATCCTCTACCCCTCAAATTTCCCCTTCCCAGTATACATCCTCTCCTCCCACTCCAAATCCCCCCTCTCAGCACAAATTCCCCCCAATTATCCTCCTAGCACAAATCCCCCCCCCCCCAAACCCCCAAATTTCCCCTCCTAGCACAAATCCCCCCCGCCCCCCTCAAATTTCCCCCAATACCCCCAATCATCCCTACTAACATAACCCCCCCCCCCCAAAAAAAAAAAATATTAGCCTCCTAGCACAGATCCCCTTCCCCTTCACCATATCACCTATTCCTATTCTAGCACCTACCCCCAAATCCCTCCTTCTAGCTCAAATCCCTTTCCCCTATCACCCCTCCCAAAACAAATGCCCCAAATCACACCTTCTAGCACTCCCCCCAAAATGTTTCCTCCTAAAACATTTCATACTCCCTGGTGTCCCCCAAATCCCCCCTGCCAACACAAATTCCCTCCCCCCCAATCTTTGTGCAGCACCCACCCACCTCTAATGATGCGGCAGTGTCCACTCCTTGTCCCAGCCTTGTGTATTGCAAAGAAGGAGCACATGGGTGAGCTTATCTCTCTGTCACTTTGACTTCTCATCCTATCAGCATGCTCCTAGTTGGAACACAAAATGATCAGCTTCTTGTGCTTGTACAAGAAGCAGATACTGAATCACAGTCAGGAACATGCACTGCTTGCATTAAGAAAAAAAAAAAAAAATATATATATATATATATATACACACACACACACACATAAAAGTATTGGGACGCCTGCCTTTACACGCACATAAACTTTAATCCATGTCTTTATGGACCTTGCTTTGTGCACTGGTCCAAATCATTTGGCGGAGGGGGATTATAGTGTGGGGTTGTTTTTCAGGGGTTGGGCTTGACCCCTTAGTTCCAGTGAAGGTAACTCTTAAGGCGTCGGCATAGCAAGACATTTTGGACAATGTTGTTCTCCCAACTTTGTGGGAACAGTTGGGGATGGCCCCTTCCTGTTCCAACATGACTGCAAACCAGTGCACAAAGCAATGTCCATAAAGACATGGATGAGCGAGTTTGGGGTGGAAGAACTTGACTGACCTCAACCCTATAGAACACCTTTGAGATGATTTAGAGCGGAGAATGCCTTCTCGTCCAACATCAGTACCTGACCTCACAAATACGCTTCTGGAAGAATAGTCAAACATTCCCATAAACACACTCCTAAACCGTGTGGACAGCCTTCCCAGAAGAGTTGAAGCTGTTATAGCTGCAAAGGGGATGGCCAACTCAATATTGAACCCTACAGTCTATGACTGGGATGCCATTAAAGTTATTTTATTCCAGTACATGTTAATAAATACTAGTTACTAATACATGCTTCGTGTTTGCTCCGGTGTTGCCTCCCTTTGTTAGACTGTAATATAAAATATACACCCTGCTGTGCCTAATGTGATTGCCATTGTACCAGCCAGGCTTTGTCTTGGAGAAACAGCGTGTGGTTTGTTGTTTACAGCATGTATCAAAGATGGACACAAACTCACTCTTCTTGTCAAAGGTAAGAAAATAATTTAGATGTGAATGCCAAACAAGAGTAGATCAATGTGTGTAGTAACATATGTCATAGATGTAGGAAGCAGGGATGTACTTTATGGTCTTTAAGGAAGTTATACCTCGTTTCCACTGTGGGGATCGGTTCGGGTCGGTACGGTACGGTTCGGTACGGTACGCTATTTTGAGTGTTTCCATTATAAAAGTGGCCCATACAACCGAACCAAACCGCACCATTCCTGGTCCTCCTTCAGATGTAGGGACATAGGAAATGGTAATGGTTAGGGCGGACCTACTGGCGTCACACGATGCATTCGAAAGCGAAACGAAAGCGCAAAACAAACACCACGTTTGGTGCAAACCCCGCATGGCCGCTGGCAGTCTGACTTGCAGTGGAAACGCTCACCTGAATAGGCCGGACCATTCCAACCCTTCCAAACTGTACCGACCCGAACCGTTCTGCTCAGTGGAAACGAGGCATTACATCAATCCTTGGGTTAGCTTTACTACACTTAAAACATTTTTTGTCCAAAATTTTAATTGTGTCTGAGGTAGTGCAACATAGCCCAAACCAGCCTTTCTAAACCTTTTTTTTAACATGGAAGAACCCTTTAAATAACTGTCAGGTCTGTGGGAACCCCTGGCAATAATTACTATGTAGGGAGGATCTGCTGCCCTCTACTGTCTGTATTTGTAAGAAACTGTGTTGCTTAAAGAGGAAGTAAAACCTCCTCTGCAACTTTTACCTATAGGTAAGCCTATGATAAGGCTTACCTATAGGTACTGTAAATATCTCCTAAACATGCACCGTTTAGGAGATATTTACCTTACATGTAGCCAGTGACGTCACTGGCGCATGCGCTCTGAAGGAGCGGCCACTCGTGCCGTTCCTTCAGAGCCCCGTGCCGTGAATGTCGGCTCCCGCGCGCGTGCGTGGGAGTGACGTCACCGCGGCTCCGGCCAATCAGATGGCCAGATGCCACGATCCCGGAAGACAGGCGACTGGACATGTCGCCTGTCATACAGGTAAGCGGGCAGCACGACGGGGGCTCATTCTAAGGTAAGTATTTCATAATGAGCTAGTATGCGATGCATACTAGCTCATTATGTGTTTCTCTTTCAGGTTGAAAAAAAAAAAAGTGGAACTTCATTCTCTCAATCAACATTTTCTTAGCTAAGTACACCCTCATGCCTGCATGTCTGAGCTAAGTTCAGGATGGATTCCAGGAATTAAATGACACATAAAGCATCCACCCTTCCTCAAAATGGCCATGGTAAGACATGCTAGGGTGCTGGAGACCTGGATAAATGGGTACATTTGTGTTGAATATGAAAAATGAATTAAATAGAGTTTTTGGTTTGTGGTGCTCAGATGCAGTGTAGCTTCACTGTAATGTAACAGAGTTATGTATAAACATCACTTCCTGTCTCTGTGTGGCTAGGTTATAAACCCCAGGGGGAGGAAGTAAATAGAGAAGGTTTTGAGACCACATGTCCTACTAAAAAAATGCCCCCTTACATTGGTGGTCAGTAAAGTGTGCCTATACATGGGTGGTCAGTGAAGAAGGGCCCCCATAGATTGGTGGTCAATGAGAGAAGGACTACCTTACATTGGTGTTCACTAGGAGAAGGATCCCCTTACACTAATGATCAGTGAGAGAAGGGCCCAATTACACTGGTGGTCAGGGAGAGAAATGCCCCTTTACATATATCTAAAAGGAGCATTAGCATTTTTGATTACCTATCTGACAGGCAGAAATTGCTCATTGCCCAAGGAACCCCTAGCAACCTCTGGAGGAACCCTAGTTTCATTTAACCCTGGTTTTGTCAGGCCGGCATAAACAGTTACATAGAAAATAAGTTATCATAAATTGCCAGAAATGCTACTTCCCTACAGAGTACAGCCAGAGCCCACAAGTCTCCTTTAGGGCTCATGTCAATGGACATTGTTATTTTGCATTTGACATGCCTGTGAAGTGTGCTGGAAAAGCAGTTCAGCACAATTCCATTGATTTTTAAGGAGCAGTACACATGGCAGTGCAGAGGCCGCCACCCTGCCAATTAGTAACAACAGAGTCAAAAAATATTGTCAACAAAGTCACTTACAGCTGAGAGTTAAATATTCCAGTACAGTAAAACCTTGGGTTGAGAGTAACTTGGTCTAAGAGTGTTTTGCAAGACAAGCAAATCTTTTTTTATAAAGTTTGACTTGATAAACGATCGATGTCCTGATATACAAGTAGCATCATGTCACACGATTGGACCGATTGGGTCCACCTGTCCTTTTTTTAGGCAGACCTGATCGGGCCACCCATTCACCTATATGGAGAGGCAGATGTCAGCGGAGACGTGTCCGCTGACACCAGTCTGTCATCCGATCCGACAAAATCGGCTAAAAACAGACGGATGGTGATACATTCGCCATCCGTTCAGTAGGTCGAGTCAGATGGGATCAAATAAAAACAGGCATGCTGTACATTTTCATCCAATCTCCCCATAGAGGAGAGAGGGACTCTGACGTCTCTGCTCACTGTGCAGAGACAGACCTGTCATCTTCCTGCTCAGCAGGGATCAACAGAGCGATCCCCGCTGAGCTAGCAGACTCCGCCCAGCGGATCAGCCCCGTGAGAAAAGGGATTAAAAGAGAAGAGAGTTCTTTGCCATTAGGTGCCATGTTGAACTTCCAGTGACCAGTATGAGAGAGTGAGAGCGATAACCAAATTTAACAAGCACTCGACAACGGAAACCCCATAGTAAGTCTACTATGTGACTTATGTCTACTAAGTGAATGGATCACTTTCCAATCATTTTTCAGCCGTTGTCGGTCTTCTCCTGCACAGAGCTTCTGTCACTGGAGACCGGACCGGATCGTTTGCAGATTAGGTAAGTACAGTAATTTTTACTTTACAGGGTTAGATAGATTAGGTTTAGAATGTGGCACAGAGCAGGTTTAGCATTAGTAAGTTTTTGCCGGGATTCATCCTTTATCTTGTGAATCTCAACAGTGTATTTGAAGATTTCATGTGTTAGCACATGAAAGGGGATTTCAGAGAAGAAGAGAGGTAAGTGGACATGCTGGATGTTAGAGTGTGAGGAATAGTTTAAGGTAACCTTTTTCAATCAAACTGCCATGGCATGAGTGTAGTCTTTGTCCATTTCAAGTTGCATGTGTCAGCAGTCTCTGAAAGGTTAATGTAGCATAACTTAAACTGAATATTGTGTGATGTCCTTTGGTGATGTTGGGGGTCATTGGCCACACTTGAGGCCCCCTATATGATGGTCACCACTGAACTCCTAGACCAGTGATGGCGAACCTTGGCACCCCAGATGTGTTGGAACTACATTTGCCATGATGCTCATCTACACTGCAGAGTGCATGAGCATCATGGGAAATGTAGTTCCAAAACATCTGGGGTGCCAAGGTTCGCCATCACTGTCCTAGACCAAGGGTGTCATACTCAATTTTATTGCGGGCTGCATTACCATTACAGTTGCCCTCAAAGGGCCGGTTATATCTGTTAGACTAGATGTCCAGAGCACCCCACTCCCCCTTACATCAAATGTCAAGGGCCCTCCATCATCCAAAGTTAAGAGTTCCCCACACTCCTTTACATTCCAAGTGCACCCCCCCCCCCTTACCTTGTTTTGCTGACAAGAAGAAGCTGGGGGCAGAGCTGGGAAGCAGAAAGTGCATACTCCGGAGGAGGACCACAGGAGGGCTGGCGTCAGCTGCTGGAAACCGCTATAGGCTCCTGTTGCTATCAGGCAAACTCCTGTAAGATGGGAGCGGGGCGTGGCTTGCTGACGATGTGTATGGCTATAGACGCACACAGCCCGAAACTGGAGCATGCCCGAAATGATGACCCAATAGCACATAGCTTGTTAGGGGGGCACTTAAAGAAGGGAGTGGAGAGCACCAATGGGGGACTGCCAAAGATAAGGTAAGGGACCGCTCTGTGCAATATCATTGCACAGAGCAGGTAAGTGTAACACATTTTTCTTTTTTTAGCAAAAAAAAAAAAGACTTTAATATCACTTTAGGAATCTGCAATAAAGTTTGCTAAAATACTGTAAATTACTATCCTTGACTCAGAGAGGATTTTTTTTTCTTAACTAAACTAGAGAAGTATGTTTTAGTGGTGTCAGATTTAAGACATAGGTCAGCATGCTTCAGGTCACGTAGTAGAGGGTCACTGGAGAAATAACTGTAGCCTCAGAAAATTAAGTCTCAATCATCAAGCAGTGGCCATTATAAATACATGAAAAGCATTTTTTTTTTTCTCTTTTGAATTTCACAGGAGGTTTCCAGAAGAAGAGAGAGGGAGTTTGTGAATAAATTGTATATCTCCTAAAACAATAGCCTAGAATATGCTTTCATCTAGCTTGACAGTAGATTTATATTTTGTTAATAGGAGCGAGTATGAACTTAGCAGGGTGATTACCCATTCACCGTAACCTTTCCAGCGAGGAGAGTCACTGGGACTGTGAAATCCTTTATAATACCGTCTTGCCGCACTTATCATTAGCTTGGCAGGATGGAAAATGCGCATTGACCTCACTTAATAATTTCCAGGCAAGTAGGTTGTTTTTTATCTTAACTTTCTTTTAAAGTGGAACTGACATTGTGAATTAATAAATTCTGATTCAGTAATACATCACCAACTGCTTTCAAGCTATCATAAATGTTTGCTTGGAAAGTTCTTACTTTTTCATTGTTATAAAGGAATTTTAAAGTATACAAGATTGTTTCAAGAGTAAACCACCTGGGTAGTTGTTTGAACTCCCAGCTGAAGGTAACCTAAGAATTATCCCCTAAAGAAGAACTTTACCCTTGAGATGTTCTCCTTCCACCACTGCTCCTCTGAACCGCCATCTTCAAATACCCCACGTATGCACAGATGTGCCCCAGGTCACTTCTAAATGTTGGGAACCTGGGGCATATCTATAAATGTACAGGGGTTCCTCACCATGTGCACACATACCGCTGGTTTATGGCATCTGAGACCTTGTAGAGATCCGTGGCATGTGCTCTTATGGTGTGGGAATCCCGTGTGTACATAGACAATCTCTGGGTGTTCTGGTTGTCAGGCCAGGCTGTTGGCAGTTGTAGTGCCCTTTTTTGTAAAGCAGATTCTCTGGGGATGTAGTGGGTAGAGTCTGTGCCTTTTTAATAACAGCTGTGGGTGGGGTCTGGCAGAACAGGTATTGGAACAGGGCAACCCTGACCAACACTATGTAGGTCTGTGCCCTGTGTACAAGACAGAGAGCTCTTTGCAGGTCTGGACTGCCAGAAGCCTGTAGATAAGGACCCACGTAAGGGGGATTAAGAAGGAAGGCGAGAAAAGACATTAAATTGCCCTAAACCTTCTTCTTGCAGGGCTATAGCCTGACGTGTCACAGGCATTCTGGGCCTGGATCTGGAGAGATGCTTCAGTGGGTACCCACTGCTGGGAACTTGCATGGATTCTAATAGAGAAGATGGCTGGACTTTATGGTTCATGATAAAGGTACTAAAGTACTCTGTATTCTGGATGTGAGAGATGTGGAGATATAAAGCTGTGGTGCCGAATGCAGTCAAGTGTTGAAAAAGCCTCTTGAGTGGACATTCTTTAAAAGTGAGTACTATAAAGAGGGTGGGCACTGTTGTTGAAATTTTATTAGGACTAGTGTGGACATTTTTCAGGATGTTTTTTATTTAGCTTGTCATTATGCCTCCTGTTGTTGGTTTGCCTGCAATATGCTCATTAGAACATGTGCGGGTGAACCGGCATTGAGGAAAGACTACCTACAGTGAAAACCTTCCCTTAGATGTGTAGACGCATTTGCTCTACATAGACATCTCCGCCGGCGAACACTCCATGCGCTATAAAGGAACAAAGGGCTAGTGCTCTGGGCTGCTGTAGTAGGGTCGGATGTAACCAGTATGTAAGCAAATGGCAATTCCCCTGATCCCGGTGACGTTACGCGGCATACGCTGCGTTCCAGCTTGATACACGGAAACTAGCCAAACCCGGAAGGCTCACAGCCGGCCTCTCCATCTTCTGGCTCCATCCAACCGCCTACAATTACCATCACATTCCCGGATGCTGGATCTCATAGCCATTCCCGCGGACCACCGGCATCAGACTGAGCCTATGATCTATTACCCCATGTGAGTTTGTACATTATCGTGTGCTTGAATAAATCAATACTACACTTAGAGGAGATCTGCTTGTTTGTTCATATACTCCATGCGCTATGGGTGGGTCTGTTTGCCGGTAGAGATCTGTGTGTATTGCTGTGCGGAGTTCAAGGATCAAGCAGCAAGAATATGACCACCAGTATACTGTGCAGATTTGTTCACTCGGCAGGGATATGATTGCTCTGTGAAGTCAATATCGTGTTGATAACTATCTGCCTTTATGAAGGGATACACGCTCATGTCTTTCTACTGTGCCTGATCACCATAGTGAAAACAGCATGGCTCTTTCCCTGCAGATAGCCTCACGTCTATGGGAACAGTAGTATAATCCTATTAGGCATTGTTCTCTGAGCCTTGCTGAGTGGGATTCACGCCAGTAAAAGTGGCGGGAATTCGTGCACAAGTTTGATCAGAGCAGCGTTCACGGTTCTACAGGCTAGTTATCAAGGTCTTACCTTGCCTTCCTGTTGGGGCAGCCATCTTGGACATGTGCAGACTGCTGGCTCTTATAAACTCTGTTTGCATCATCATTTGCCTGCTGCCTGGGCATCGCTCAGTGATGATGTTGCATACCCGAATATATATACCACCTGATAGCTTGCAGTCCTTGCCCTTGTGTTTGTGCTCCAAGGTGCATCACTGCTAGCAGTCTTCTGTTCTCCTTGTTCTTCCGTGCATGACCTGGCTTGGCTGATGACTTTCCTGGCTTATGATCCGGCATCGGCAGGCGACCATGCATCGGTGGATGATCCAGCATCGGCAGACTACACGCTACTGGACTCAACCCCAGCTTAGATGACTTCCCGCTTCTAGACTCGATCCTAGCTTGGATGAGTACCCGCTTCTGGACTTGACCCCAGTTGTTCCTGATTTCGCTCCTCACTCTTGCTGTGCGTTTATTGTTGTTGCCCTAATAAACTGATTTATTTTACTTGCATCTTTGTGTGGTCTGGTTTCCTGGCACCCTGACACTGGTTTCATTGTGTAGTGTTAGGCGTGAATTCCGCTACATGTGGGTTTCATTGTTAAATACGGTGTGCGGATTTCCACACACCAACAGGGGGAAGCAGGTTCTGCTCATTCACGATCATGTACTCCCCTTTCTATTGTATATTTGAATATTTACAGGTTTGTCGTTGGCTGATTCTATGCGAGTAACTTATGTCATAAGACTGTACATTTGGAACTGATTGGCTAATGTTGTATAGCCATCACTTCCTGCTGTTATCCATGTGTTGTTCCATAAATAAACGGAGCTCAGTGCTTTAGGCAGGACATTCTATTGAGCATCCAATGTGATAAAAGCCTGTGTGTCTGTATTACTGGGTACTGCTGAGCACGATCCATTACCTTATATAAAAGAGCTGAGAACTGTGCTTTTTAGCACAATGGGATTAATTGCGCTTGGCGTATATTAATATCAAAAAATGCCCTTAGCACAACAGAGTTACTTGTGCATCAAGTGTACATTAGGATCCAAGACAGCCTCGAACCTGGAGCAATTGTGACACAAAATGGTGAAGCCTCTCCAAAAGATAGGTATGTTTAGATATATAAAACAAGCGCTCAAGACCAACTTTGTTCAAGTCTGTAAAAAAGCTAATCCAAGGAGGTCCATATAGAAAAAGATTAGTTCTGTGGGTCTTTTTCTCAAAAGACAGGTATGTGGGTGTCCTATCTGGAAAAGAAGTAGAGCGGGACCTAGGCCAGCTTGCCAGGAACCGCTGTCTAATCCAGGTCCCTTACAAGCCAGTTGCCAAATACCTTGCAGAATGTAACCTTATTTCTGTACTGCATGCAACCCTCAGTAAAAGAATGCCTCCTAATATGTGTAACGTGGTTATCTCTAAAGCTTCGGGGAAGAAGCAGGAAGTACTATGCTGCACCATAAAAAAAAAAGGTACCAAATATTTCAGAAAATTCTGAAACCTTTTCCAGTTCTTTAGGAGGGAGTTGAGAAAAAAAAGAGAAATGAAAAAGCTCTATTAATGGATGAGGATTCATTTTAACATGTATGTAAACCCTAACACTGAGCTTCTCTTTGGTCTGTTAAATATACTATTAAAGTGTTTTGCTATATCTGTTTGATAAGTGCAAAATTATCTGTTTATTTTGCTAGAACATCCTGTGCTCTGTGGCTCTGCAACACTCTTATCAATTTGATTGTTTCCAGCTATTTCTAAAGCTGGCCGTAGATTGTTCCAATCTTGGCCGGTTCAGCAGGGATCCGATTGATTTGGGTACAACCAGCGTGCCGGATTTTTACATGTGATTTTTGCCAACGGCAATAATGGTGGAGCCCGGGAAGGAGTGGACCAGCGGTAATAATAGTGGAGCCTGGGAATGAGAATGCCATAGAGGGAAGGGCCCCAGGATCAGAGGAAAGGGCCAGCCGGGGGGGCCTTCATGGTTTCTTCACTGGGGCCCTAAAACTTCTAGTTACTCCTCTCGTATGATACAATATGGTTGAGAGTTCTTAACATCAGGTGGGTGGCTGTCCTATCCAGGAAGAAGCAGGGCAAGGATTTGTCCAGTTTGGCGCTTACACCTGCCCAATTATAGTCCCCCTTACAAGTCTCTACTAGATTTTTGTTTCTGTTTGTGCCATGATTGGGAAGAATTCCTCTTAATTACTTCCCATGTCTCCTAAGGAGTGCAATTTCCATATATTTCTCATGGTGCCTTATCAGGAAATTGATTTAGCTATGTCTCTACTGACCTATCCATTCCAGGGATGTACTGACCATTCGGGCACTCGGTCACTGCCCGAGGGCCCGGAGTCAGTAGGGGGTGCCTTTAGAGGCTCCACACATGTCACACATGCGGCATTACAGTATATTTAGCGGGAGGGAGAGGGAAGCCCATGATAGGAGCAAATGAGGGGGTGGGAGAAGCGTGTACCCAACCAGCAGCGGACTGCTAGTGAAAATGAGGGGAGTGGAGGAGGAGACGGCTGTGGCTTCCAATTCCTTAAATAGCTCACATGTAATGTAGTGGTGGAGTGGGTCGCGGTCCCAGGCTTTCATGCAGCTGGTGGTGGAGCCAGCGAGCAGCAGGAAGGTGAGAGGAGTCCATAATATTAGATGACTAGACACTGACTCCTTCACCACGGCTCATGTAGTGCTCAGGGAACCCTGCTGAAATTTTGTGGTGGGGGGGGTCTTCCTGTGCAATTTTTTTTGGAGGGGTGTCTCCTGGTTTAGGATGGGGGGTTAGGGGAGCCTGTTTCTCTCTCACCTCCCTCTGTCTCTTACCCCCCTCCCTCTCTCTCTCTCCTCCCCTCTCTCTCCCTCCCCCTTTCTTCCTCACCACCTCTCTCATCCCCTCTATCTCTCACCCCCCCTGCTCCCCCACCCTCCCCGTCACTCCTCTCACTCCCCCCCTTCCCCGTCACTCCTCTCTCTCTCTCTCCTTTCATCCCCCCTCTGTCTCTTACCCCTATCTATCTCTCACCCCCCTCTCTCTCCCTGCCCCTTTCTTCTTCACCACCTCTCTCATCCCCTGTATCTCTCACCCCCCCTGCTCCCCCCTTCCCCTGTCACTCTTCTCTCTCACCCCCTCACCCCCCCTCTCTCACCCCCTCACCCCCCCTCTCTCACCCTCTCACCCCCCTCTCTCACCCCTTCTCTAAGGCTGCTCTCTGTTTCCTCTCTTTCTCTCTCTCAACGCCTCTCTCATCTCCTCTCTCTCTTACCCCCCTCTCTCTCCCTCCTCACAGCCCTCTTTCTCACTCACCCCTCTCGCCCCTCCCTCTTTCTCTCCCACTTCTTTCCACCTCCCTCTCTCCCCTTCTGCACCTCTCTCCTTCTTTCTTCTCTCTCCCTCCTATTCCTTTCCCTCCTCTGTCTCCTCCTCCCCCTCTTCTGTCTTTATCCCTCCACCCTCTCTTCACCTCTTAGTTTTTAATAGGAGTTTCTGTCATATTTCAGGTTCCTAGTAAAAAATGCACTGCCAGTAGATTTTCTGTGGTTTGTCAGTAAAAAAACTGGAGCTAAGTGGGACCTGAATGGACTCACAAGGCACCTAACCTCTCAGTCATCCGGCATCTTTACTGTACTATGTAACCAGCAAGTGCTGCCTACAGCCCCTGAAAACCACATCCAATTTTTGCTGCGGCGCACATATTTCTGTGCCATTAGGATCCAAATTTTGATCTTACATACAGGCCCACTGCTTTCATAAAATGCCATTGGTTGCATCCTAAAGATGGCTGCCATCGGCAGCCATCGGCAGCCATCTTAAAACCTGGAAATGACCAGCTGCTTCTATAGAAAGAAGCCAGGAACTTCCACACAGACTATATTTAAATGTGCCCTCTATGCTACTGAGCTGCAATATGTAAGTGGGGCTTTGTGTGGGTGTGGCTTGAGTGTGGGTGGGGACACAGGGGGCCCCATGATCCCCTATTGCCCAGGGGCCCCATGAGTTGTCAGTCCACCCCTGCCTTAGTCTCTAACTCTCTATCCTCTTTTCAAATATTGCCTAGAGCAAGGGTTTCCAAACTCTCTAAGCAAAGGGCCAGTTTACTGTAATTCAGGCTTTAGCGGGGCCGGACTGTGGCCAGTGGGAGTAGAAAATGCCCCAGCATCAGTGCCCCCTCATTGGTTTTAATAGGAGGAATTGTGCCCCACTGTTAATATCTGTAAAAAGAACAGAGCCCTAATGAGGGGGTCAGAAGGGGGAATGGTGCTCCATTGTGTACCCTGCCAACTGCTGACTTCTTTGGGTGGTTGACTTCTGGGTATTGATTGCTGGTCCGAGATGATGTCACTCACACGTATGTGCGAGAGTTCAGTCAACTCGGCATTGACGAACTTGTACAATGAGCTGCTTTTGCGCACCTTACTGTACAGGGACAAACAGGCAGGTAAGTACCTATAAAGCATGTCTCTTCTGCATTAAAAATCCTGCCTGTTCTCCCATTTTTTGTTTTCAATAATGTTCTACTTTAACCTCCTTAGCGGTATTCCCGAGTGTGGCTCAGGGTGAAATTTCAGAGCCATTAGCAGTAACCCCCGAGCCACACTCGGGGTACCGCTAGGGAGATTGCTGGACCCTGTAAGAGAGGGTACTCACCTTGTCCCTGGGATCCAGCGATGTATCCCAGCGGTGTGTGCGGCGGCCGGATCTTCCTCCCGATGCTCTGCGCCCCGACTTCCGTCTCCT